>NC_142316.1:6859988-7484988 GCF_054855325.1 Carica papaya
CATTCCTTTCCGTGCCGGTCAGCTAGGCCCACTAAGGCTAAGTGATAGAGTAAGGTGCGAAGCAAAGTCATATCGTAGTCAGTTAAGCGAGATGGAAGAAAAAGACTCTAATAGTTATCCTTCTCTTTCTCGATGCGGATCACAGCCTAGTTTCGTAGCCAAGGGAAGGCACGAAGGGTAGAAGAATCAGTCTAAGGCTATGCTCTGGGTTCTGGGAAGGTAGTTCAGTCACCCAGTTCAGTCACACCCGATGGATAAGCAGTGATTCCTCTCTTAGCATCTTACCCGGCAAAAAGCCTTAAAGAAAGAATTCATAACTGGCTAAAAGCATAGTGGATTTCTTCCTGCTACCATTGCTAATGAATCAACTGGTATTGGACAGCTCTCAAAGGCAAGGGGGGATTACTCTTAACTAAGAAAGCCTAAAGGCTATCCAGCTTAAGGATGAAATTCTTTAGAAGGAAATAGCCCGTCGGTAGTTCTGCAAAGGCAGAAGGAAAAGGCTTAGTCACCAGTTTCATACGAACTCACGAAGAAGGAAGGATGCCAAAAATCCCGACTTCTCTCGTCTTAGTGTAGTGGAACTCAAATACCCGAGTGAAGGAAACTCAATAGTCAGAGTGGGGGCAACTCACTGATTTTCCTGGGGTTAGGGGAAGGAAGGCCAGAGAATCTAGACCCAAAGGACTACTTCTCGTGATGAGCTATTTGAAGGAATCTTCCGCTGTATGGCCTCTTAAGCTTCTGCGAATATCTTTCCCTTTGAGTTGTAATTTCACAATAGGAACCGCGAACAGCTCTTTGCCTTTAGCCTGGCACTTGCCATTTCCTCAGCTGCTATTAGGATAATAACCGATGTTCTAGAATCTAGTGAGTTCGATTTTCACAACAGCTCAATTCAGGGATAGAAGAGGAAGCTCTTGCTCTCGGTGTGATAGGAAGAGGTAGTCATAAACTCTTTATCCGCTTTGAATAGGAATAGCCGCAAAAGCCCTTTTCTTTTACCTTGAACCAGTTTCAATCTGATAAATCAAAGTAGCAGGCAAGCAAAGTCCTATACCCGAATTACACTCCAGAAAGGAATTGCAAGCTCATTGAACGAGTCGAGTCCGGTGCTCTTGAATTTGCTGGTATTGAACTGCTTTCAAGCATAAATAGGCAAAGGAAAGGGAATAATGAAAAAGAAACCAATACCTAGAGGGGACCTCTTTATATGGCCTAAGACTTCATATCATAAATGACCCTTTAAGCTTTTAATAAGCAATTTAGAGATTTCCTCTTAGCAGCCTTGACTTAATTCTTAATTCAGCCCGTATCCTTCTATTGGATTGGATACTGGAAATAGGCTTAGGCCAGCTCTAGTAGAGGGGATTTTCGGCGTAAGATCTTCTTCCTTCCCTAAGCCTTTTTTCAATATGAATGGAAACTGAAGACGATACGCCGCGGCGTATCGTCTGCTTCGTCGGAGCAAGGTCTCATTGGTAAAGTGTTAAGTGTGTTTTCTTTTCTATTTATTTCATACTTTTTCTCCTTCAAAGGGAGGGTCTTTTACGAAGACACAGGGGAGTTGGTATGAAACGGAAACCGGAACTAAATATGACAAAGGCATTAATGGATACTGACCTTTCTAAAAGCACATTAAGGCAGTATATACTGCTTACTTTGATTCATGCAGAACAAAGGGAAATGGTAGATAAAAGGGAAGTCATAGAAAGAATAGCATCTCTTTTTATCTGTAGATCCATAGTCTTATCAACAGAAAAGCACGAGGACGGACAAGGAGAGCATTTCCATGTAGGAATCTGGGCCACAAATGCATTCTCCAGCTCTTTGAGGAACAGATGGAAGATGAGGGTGAGGACTCCGAAGATGAGCCTGAAGCTCAAAACAAAGCTCAAACCATAAAAAGAAGAAAAAGTGTTTTTCTCGACAAAAAGGAAAGAGCTTGTCTAACCCGTCTAAGCTCCTTTTTTTCTCAATCATATGAGACGGTCCTTAGCGCAATTAATGTGCAAAGAAGTACTAGAATACATGAGAATGATTATGCAATGTGGCCCCTCGAAATCAAAATCTATCCCCAGTCGGGGGAGGAGGGGGAAGCGCAGATTTTCCCTCTCCTAGTGCGTAACTGTCCGCATGATATAGGACCCGTGAGAGAGCGGCTATGCCATGAATATATGACTCTTAACAGCTTTGTTTTTTAATTACTCAAGACAACCCGAGTAGAAACTCTTAAGTGCGAGATTTCCCTCTCAAGAAATGGGGAGACCCGCGACTGGAATCTCGATTGCTGACAAATTCTATGCTAATCCTGATTAGTAGTCTGGGACTTCTCATTTGGGTGTAAGGGTGCTTTCTCTGGGGCCCCTTCTGCCCTAGCCTGGTCTTCTCCTTTAAGGGGAGGGAGTGATTGACGGGTGTTGATCACTCCTTCCTTTCCTTCAGTTTAGAATGAGTGAGTCGTTTTTGGCGAAAATCCCCTCTACAGCCTTAGCTTGACTACAGGCGAGAGGAAAGACACTACTCCTATTCTGCTAATAGTTACCCACGTAAGAAAGAACTACGCTTGACTACAGGAACTACAGCAAAGGACTTCAACTTAAGAAGACGGATAACCGGACTCGAAGGACTGTAAGGTCAGAAGATTGCCTTGCAAAGAAAAGAAAGTTGACTTACTTGATGCTTTAAAGAAGTGAATATAAGCCTTAAATCCTGCACTTATTCGTTTAGTAGATTCCCCGCTTTCCTTACCTTAACCGGAAGATAGATCGAAGAGAGGGGGTGTATGACTGAGCTTCTCCTTTAGTAGAGCCAATGCCTCCTCTCTCGCTGCTACTGAGCGTCATGCTGAGCTACCTCATTCTCTTCCTGTTGAGGTGGGAAAGCCCTCATAACTTCTATTCAATCAGTTTAGTTTGAAACCCCTGGTCGAGCTTCTTTCTTCTGCTTCTTCTGTTGATTCCCCAGTTTTGGTTGATTCTCTGGTATCTGGTCTTGCAGCTGATCTTGCAGCTCTTCTCTTTTCCACTCAGAAGCTGGTATTCAATTAGCTTAGCTGGGGAGAAAAGAACGGAAACAAAGAAGAAGGTAGGACGCTAACCTTGCTTTCAGTAATGGTAAGAGTGGCAATGTGTCCTTCTAGCAATGTGCCCCTTCCTTGTTTTGTTGGGTTACACCCTTCCTTTGTCAACACACCTATAAAATAGGGTAGGGAAGGAATGAACCTTTGGGCGAGTTCTCCCTAAACTACTTATTAGTATAGCCAGCTCCCATACTCTCCTGCAACCTGAAGTCGAAAGAGAACCGCAACGTCAGCTCTTTGAATGAAACTCTGCAACTGTTTTGCTTAGTCGAGTTCTCCTACAAGACTGTGATGAAAGAGGTTTCTGTCGAGGGAAACGACTGCTTAGTCGAGTATCTCCGCACCTCTGCTTGAAGAAGATTCCCTTGCAACTTCATCTACTGAAATTGACATCTTACAAAAACTTTCATCTCCAACTCTGAACTCCAAGACTGAACTCCTACTCTAGCTACTACTTTATGCCCCTCGCCTTAGCTTCTCTTACTTAACGCAATTTCAATAGTTAAGAAAGGAACTCTTTATGGGAGTTCTTCACTCAGAAGAATCAGACTCAGACTGAGCTTCATTGCCAATCCTGTGAGCATCTTCTTCGAACCTCGACTTTGAGTTCCTAGTCGCATCTTCGAACTCGGATTCGTTCCTTTTCTCAGATTCATTCCACTCCTTTCTCTTTTGCTTCTGTGCTATTCTGTTACCCCCCTCGTCCTAGTCCTATAGTGAACCTTTCCCCTCTTCTCCTTCTTGCTAAAGATCTGGCAGAAAGGGGAGATCCCCTTGCAAAGAAAGAAGGTTTAGCTCCTTGTTGAGGAAGCATCCAACGCAGCTTCTTCTGCGAACTCTTCTGCTGCAGCAGAAGAGTTCCGATCCTTTAGATCCGATGCAACAAGATCCGCTCTTTCTCTGGCTCCCTTACTTGAAACCTTTTAGTCGATCTAGTCAGTCAAACAGTTTTCAACTCCGATCCTTTCAGCCCTAGTTTCGCTGTAAGCCAACGCCTTTAGTCGATCTGGTTGTTAGTCTCCTTCCTCTTTAGTCTAGCTGACAGCTTTTCCCTTGACTCGCCTCTATGCGCCTGCTTTCCGAAGTCAATATTCTCTCTTTCCTCTAAGTCGAAAGCGAGTTCCGTTCCCTCGTTTACTGCTTTCCGAGAAAGATATGCCCCGGTATTAAATTAAAGAAAGTAGGGTTCCAAACCTTCCACGGCAAGTTTAGGCTTAGGAAGATTTTATCTTTGTTCCATCTAGTGAAGTAGATTCAAATTCCGGTGAAGAGAAGAGTTCAACTCCGATAGCTACAGGCCTTAGCCCCAAACTCAGAAGATATCCCAAACTTCTCTCTCCCTACCGCTACCGGTCAAGCTTCTTTTGATATGGAGCTTTCCCCGGATTCTCTTGAGGTCGGGGTTGAAGAATCTGGGTACTCCACAATGGCTTAAGCCTTTAGCTACGGCTGTTGGGGCAAGTCAGTCTTTAGCAGCCTAAACAAAAACTAAACAAACCTTACTGCCGGAAGGCAGGAGTCTTCCCCACCGAAATAGTTATTCTCGGAAGGAGGGAAATGACATAAGAGGGGATTCCCACTCTCTTCTCTGGTATTGATGCCACCTCAAAACCTATATTCTCAGAAGCTTTCCTCTTAGTTACCAGGGACAAAGATGATTTTTGATCCCTAAAGAGGGAGATAGGGGGCTGAAGGAGGGTCACATAGAATAGCTAGGGTGCAAGTCTTCTATATGGTTAGGTTCTTCCCCACGGAAGAGCTCCGCTGTCACCTAAAAGACTGCAATTAGCCTATCGGATAGAACTCTTTATGAGGATGTGACTACAGTAAAGAATTCATGGATAAAAGATGCACATAGGTCGGCTCACCGCTGTTGGTTGTTATGTTATAAATACATATCTGCTGGCGCACCTTTCATTCAATATCTCTTTCCCCGTCTGCTCTGTCTGAGATGGATCTTCCCGCTCGCATTAAACCCATGGCGCTTCCCGTTTTTCTTTCTTTCGTTCGTTTTAAAAATGGGGGAAGGATTGCATTCAAGGAAGTTGATTGATTAAAGTGAAAAGTGACTATGTATTTTCTTTTCTTATTAAGATAGGGTTAATTAAAGAAAGTCATTCGTACCATACTCTTTCAATCAAATACCGCTGGTAGATCTTGGTAAGTAAGTATTAGTATTATATATATATATTACATCTGTCTCTTGCACCTCTCTTTTTGTATGTGCTTTAGCCCTGATTGCTAAATTTGTTACAGAAAGAGAAAGAGATTCGTCTTGCTTATGTGCTTGCTCATTGGATTGAGTGTGTGGTAGAGACTTTTGACCGAACTGCTCTTTGCTTCACCAAATATGCTGTTCTCTTCTATTTATTATAGAATCATTTTTAAGTCACTTCGTTAGTGTTCCGGGAAAGCAAAAGATTGAACAAAAGATTGACTATATTAAACAAGCAAGCACGAAAATCAAAGCTGTTCTTTTTATATAAGTAACGGCCCAGTACATTGAAAGTTCCTATGTATAAAGATTGATTCTAAAAAGAAGTCAGAGTTCCTTCGGAATTGTAACCTCCCATTGCTCTATCGGAGATAGCATGCAGCCCATAATGGGGACAGATATATAGAAAGTGTGCAGTGAGGGAGGTAGTCAGTCTTTACTTAACTCGACCCAAGCTTGACTTAGTAGCCCCAGCAATGCCCAAAGACTCCCATGCCTTTCTTGGTTGGACCATCCTAACCAGCGATTTCCGTCTTCCATCATTGGATGAGTCAGAATCAGTCTCTCAATCTTTTTTTGGGGGGGAGCAGAGCGAGAAAACCAAGTGGGCTGCGGTGATGTCAGAATTTTCACCTATTTTTATCTATTTAGTGATTAGTCCGCTAGTTTCTTTGATCCTACTCGGTCTTCCTTTTCCATTATCTTCCAATAGTTCGACCTATCCAGATAAATTGTCGGCCTACGAATGTGGTTTCGATCCTTCCGGTGATGCCAGAAGTCGTTTCGATATACGATTTTATCTTGTTTCCATTTTATTTATTATCCCTGATCCGGAAGTCACCTTTTTCTTTCCTTGGGCAGTACCTCCCAACAAGATTGATCCGTTTGGATTTTGGTCCATGATGGCCTTTTTATTCATTTTGACGATTGGATTTCTCTATGAATGGAAAAGGGGTGCTTCGGATCGGGAGTAATCACTAGTGATAGGGCTCAAATAGGGGAGAAGGACAAAGGAAAGAGCGATGCCTACATTAAATCAATTGATTCGTCATGGTAGAAAAGAAAAACGGCGCACGGACCGTACTCGAGCTTCGGATCAATGTCCCCAGAAGCAAGGAGTACGCCCGCGTGTTTCAACGAGAACACCGAAAAAACCTAATTCAGCTCCACGTAAGATAGCCAAAGTACGGTTGAGCAATCGACATGATATATTTGCTCACATTCCGGGCGAAGGTCATAATTCGCAGGAACATTCTATGGTATTAATAAGAGGAGGTAGAGTGAAAGATTCGCCAGGTGTGAAATCCCATTGTATTCGAGGAGTAAAGGATTTGCTGGGAATTCCGGATCGAAGAAGAGGCAGATCAAAATATGGTGCGGAAAAACCCAAATCGATATGAATGGAAGATGCCTCTGGAACTCGTTTTTCTCGGTCAGTCGATGGAACAACCACAACGTTACGCCCAAAAATAGAACTTTACGGAGCCCTTACGAATGACCTATAATGGAGTAGACTAAACTAGCCAAGAAAGAGTGTATTTGACTCCATTCGCCCATGGAGGTGAGTGGAGGAAGAATCAAAAAAGAAAAAGGTATTGCTTCTAATAGTTGCTCGTTCATAAATTCACTCGACCACTTCTTAGTCTTGCTACACTACACTACACGACACGAGTCTAGGGTGAAGTTGAAGCAGACACGGTCAAGTGAAGTCGACTTCACAAGTGATTCAACATACCATATAAAAAAAGAAAAGAGAAGGTCTCGCCCAGGTGGCTCTCCCGAAAGATAAGGGCTTCAAACTCAAACAAAGAACGTTCTTCTCCAAGGCATGAGTCAAAGAAAATGCTGTATGTATCTAATGCAAGACCCATCGATAAGCTAAGGCTACGACTTGAAGGAAGGCTAGAAGAACTACAGAACCACGCCCACCAGAGCTAAAGGGAGACCGAAGGCACTTGCGGGAAAGAACCTCCATCCAGGTAATCCATATGGTGAAAGATGAGAAAGACAGATTGCTTAAAACCGGAAGAAATCGAGTCCAACCACACAACGACCGACGGACTGAAAAAACCTCATTAGATGATAAGGTAGTTGGTCATGCCGAGGAAACTCCTTACCTCCGTAAGGGGTTGGCCATTCCCGGACAGACTTCGTCTTCTTAGGATCTATCTTGACTCCGGATGAGCCGATGATGTGCCCCAAGTAGTTCATCATCCCTTTTTTTTGCTTATAAGTCAGTCAGCTCTTCTCCGTATGGGCTTTCCGCTGGTGCTCACGCAGAGCTTCTAGAACAGTCTCTACGTCTTTCAGATGCTCCTCCCGGGTCTTGCTATAAACCAGATGTCGTCGTCGTAGACCGTGACGAATTCATCCAATCTAAATAAGGCCTAAGAGCATCGTTCATCAGCCGCATAAAGGTTTCAGGTGCATTGGCCTTACCGTAATAGGGCCGAATGGCATGACGATCCATTCATATAACCCTTGCCTTGTCTTTAACGCGGTCTTCCAACGCCTTCCACCACTTTAACTTGGTGATATCCCGACTTAAAGTCTATCTTGGTGAAGTAACGGGCTCCTTCAACTAGTCAAATGGGAATCAGACATCTATCCTTGGCAAAGGATAGCGATTCTTTACTGTGATCTTGTTAAGGGTGCGAGAATCCTAATCCACGCGCATGCGCCCCGAGCCTTATTCGGCACCAAGATCCTTTAGAGATAGGGGCGAGGATGTACTGGCCCAACCCTAGACACTCTAAGATCCTTTTTCAAACCTGCTCCCATTTCGAGTCAAGAGATAGATAAATAGACACGTCCCATTGCACTGATCGGGGGCATTCATAGTGACTGAGGGGGTCGAAGACCAAGAAGTGAGTTATTTATCAGCCAAGCATTCTTCAAGCCCAATCGAGAATCTCTTGCAGACTGGATTATGGATAACCGTCTATTGAATCAATCACTTTCTCGTCCTCCTACGGTGGTCAGTCTGGATCCAATATACCACCCCATCCAGTAACTGCAGAGGGAATAAAGAAGAAAAGCGTAGCAGCCGCATCAGCAGTTGAGGGAAGCCAGGTTGAAGTAGAAGATCTTTCTTTGACGGCCGGCTTCTTCCGGCAATTAGTGGAGGAAGCAGTCAGGCCAAGCTCCAAGCTACGGACTTCCGACTCTTCCTGTTCTATTTGTATTGGAAGAGAGATGAGATTCCTTCTTTAATGGAATCGGGGAAGTCCTCTGACACCTCTCTTCCAGCAAACAAAATCACATAAGGTATGGCTGTGTCCGATGATTCAGGGAATGAGCTATCAGCAGCTTAACTGACAGATGAAGGAGCGGCTAACAAAGCGGGATCAGCCTTCTATATTGTAGGATGCCAGTCAGTCCGTCTTCTCGGGTGACGGGCTCATTTCCGAGTCAGTCAATGAAGATGAGCTTCATGCCGCTTGAACGAAAGAGGAAGCAGCGATAGCAACTCGCCCTGAGGGAGATCAACCAGCAACTAGATTGACTGGCACGGAGCCTGATTCACTCGCCCCTATTTCAGACTTTGACTAGAGCACTTATGTAAAGGCTTCCAAATGAGCTTCCTTTCAATACTCCTTCTCGCCTGGGCCTGGAGAAAGACTCATACCTCTATGTGATACTGGAACTAAGACTATTGAGAAGGTGCCATATTGATCCCTGATGGGAACTCATACTCATCCAAAATTTAGCACACAAGAGGATAGGGCCTCCACTCACAATCTATAGAACAAAAAGATAGCCCTCGGGCATAATTTAGTACTTTATGGCCATAGTTAGATCTACCCATGAGACTTTGACTTCCTAGGGAAAGACCTCAATGGGATAGAACCTCTTCTCGCATAAAGATTACTTAATAGATTAAGCACTTCACTTCTTTCAAACTAACTTGTCCTAGCTAGATGACTTTCTTCTCTATTGCCTCTATTGCTTGTTTTAAGGAAATTTAGGAAAGGCGAAAAAAAAAAGGCTGACTTCCACTTCATACTGGAAAAAGCATTTTCAACACTCTCTGACATACCCGAGAGGAGAGATGAAAGGAAAGAAAAGATGGAAATACCTAGAAAAAAGACTCGGGCTTACTCATTTATTTTCTTAACACAATTCCTCACTCCCTTCAAAAGGGCTTAATACTAAAGCACCGAAAGCTCTTACCGCTCCGTGGGCTTGAAAAAGCTTTTGAAGAGGTGAGCTCATAGTAGTTCTTTCTTTCTTTTCTATGTTTATCGTTAGCTCGGAGGGGATTGCTCACTTCATTCAAGGCACTATCAACTTAAAAGGATCTTTACTGCTGGAGTGGAGAAGGAAGGACTGATGGAAAGGAAGGTACAATTTCTTAAGAAAGAGATTGCCAGGTTTTTTAAATCCTCACGCCTGAACCTAGTGATCTTGCCCATGAAATCCTAATTAGAAGGCATTTCTCACAGGCTTGTCTTTCAACAAGAGGATAATTTCTAAGACTTGCTCACTGGAAACTAATAGACTTTCTTATACGAACTCAAGGATAGTGGGGCCTCTTAGCTCCTTATTCCTCTCTTTTTAATCGAGAGTACCATCAGTTTCTCTCTTTGGCAATTCAGTCCTTTCTTTTCACTCCTCTCTTCAAAAGGCGGAAGGCTTGGTAGAACGGTTTTGCTCGTAGCCCCTTAGAAAGTAGTTAGTTAGGGGGATTCTTTGGCTTGGTAGGAAAGACTATAACCTTAAGCCCTAGGAATTGAGACCCTTAGCTTGCTATAAATGAAAACCAGCCCCTTCTTATGACTATAAATGGTACCTGCCTAGGGGGACCTCAGCTGGATATGGAATGTCAGACATAAGGAATGGCACTGGCTCTTTATAAGACATATTGACTAGGCTGGCCCTCAACGAAAAAGGATTTGCCATACGTGCTTACCTTCTTGCGCCATAAAGCCTAGAGTGCTAGCTTTAAAACTCTTTCAAAATGAAAGAGATTAACCTCCTGCGTCTAAATAAAGAAGCAGTTGATTCTCAATTCTCATCTCCGCTTCTGCTCTAGCTTGCTTGGGATATTCCTTGCCTGGGACGAAGATTGAAAAGATGACAGGCCCGGAACTTGAAGTCAGAAGCACTTCAAGTAGATCCCTGTGATATTCCTAACTGATATTGATTAGCTTTCCTAAAGAGGTGAGGTAAAAAAGAGACTGCCCTTCCTGCAATCTATTACCGACTAGGGGTGGAGACTCTTCCCGATTCCGACTATGATTCGCTCGAGAGCAAAATGAAGAGAACCCGCTATCCTTAAGGGGCAGCTTTCAAGTAAAAGATTGAAAACTCACTTCCCTCTTCTGCTAATGCTACTCCCACTATCTTCTCGTAAAGATACTAAACTACTACTCCTAAAATTGGGACTTATCCTGTTACAAGGTGGACAACTACAACTAGTGATACTCGGTCTAAATGGAAATGAAACTTCCACTAAAACTCCAGCAAAGAAAAGAGGCCTGCCTGAGAGGGGAACTGACATGGAGAGCGTTTGGAAAAGTCACCTACCTTACTTCAGGGGTCTCGTTTGGCTCCTTTCGGAAGGTAAGGAAGTCAGTGCTTTTCCTGTGAAGGACTCAGCCGCCTGAAGGTGGGTAGCATTGGATTAGTGAGCGGTCTGCCTTTCTTCCATGCCAGGGATGGGGCTCTTTACTTGAATTATTCAGTTAAGAATGGCAAAATATGGTATCTCAAGTTGGAGGAATAAGCGAAATAGCCATCGAGTGCCCGTTTTTTTAGCTATTCCATTTACGTTGCTCTTGTTCACGAAAAAATGTCTAGTGGACTTGGCTAGACAGCCTATAAGGACGAAGTTTTCACTCGGAATAGAAGCTCTTGTCGGTCTCGGCCCCTGCTATTTAATCTGCTGATTTCTTAGATAATAAGGCTAGGCAGCTTTGAAACTAGGATTCTTCTAGTAAGATGGCAGGCAAAGTATAGCATTCTATTCTATTATTAAAGTGCCACATCTTGCAAATTCTCCCGGGCATTCCTTAAAACCTAAAGACTAGTAGGGGAAGAAAAAAACCTCTACTTACACCGTGAAAGCCTTTAACTCCAGTGTATCTAAAGTGCGTTTTTGGCCGATTCCTCGCCTTAGCCTTAGTGCAATAAAATCTATTGTAAATCGCTCGCTATTATTATTATTATATAACACCAGAGATCTAAACACTTATGGGATGCAAAAAAACACGGTATAGATGATTTTCCTGCAGTGGTAGAACTGAGGGAGTGAAAAAGTTTTTGATATACATAAAATAAAGAAAAATGAGTGCTTCGAAAGGTGTCTAAGAAAAAGGTCAAAGTGCCCGATTACTATAGTGTTGGTGCATCATTGGTAACGTAATCAGTCAGTCTAGGAACATGAAAGAGACGCTCAACTCAAAGACCATCTAGTCTTCCCTCCATGAGATGTCGTTTCTCAGATGATCCTATGATCCCCGATTCTGCTTATTAAGGCTTTCGTTCGGGTTTTCCCCTATGTAATGGCCTACAAGAAGCAGTCAACGGTCAATCTAGCATAGCCTTTCCCGCAGGAACTCCTTAAGTTCTTGACCCAATGCCAGGTGATTGGCTAACCGTGCCCCTGCTAAATAAGGCATAGGTATATGATACCTGAGCTTATTCTAGGTATCGAGGAAGAAAGTTCATAAGTACAGCTGCTACTGCTGTTCCAGGGAGAGACTGTATTTTCTAATACGTTCTAAAAAGTCAGAAGGTTCAGCACGGTAAAGAGAGGCGACCAAAGGATCGATGCAATTGAGACTGAAAGGGGAGGAGGAGAGGGATTGCCCTGCCTTATGGAAATAGATGAACTAAGTTCAAACTAGAATCTTCTAATCGTATTAGATTTAAAAAAGATCTTAATCATTTTAAGGCCTTCCGTTTCACATATAGATTCAAACCTTGGGCTTTCCTTTCGCACTATTACGGATATGAAATGCTAATTCTGGAAAAAGTTGGATTCAATTGTCAACTGCTCCTAGTGGAAATAGGATTGACTACGGATTCGAGCCATAGCACATGGTTTCATAAAACCGTGCGATTCTCCCGATCTAAATCAAGCTGGTTTTACATGAAGAAGATTTGGCTCAGCATGTTCTATTCGATACGGGTAGGAGAAGTGGTATTCTTTTCTTAAAAAAATAGAAAAAGAAGAACCAAGTCAAGATGATACAGATCAACCCCTTCTTCTTGCGCCAAAGATCTTCCCATTTCCGAAGGAACTGGAGTGACTTCTCTTTTCCATTTCCATTCAAGAGTTCTTATGTGTTCCCACGCCCCTTTAAGACCCAGAAAAATGGACTAATTCCTTTTCTTAGGAACACATACAAGATTCGTCACTACAAAAAGGATAATGGTAACCCCACGATTAACTACTTCATTTATGAATTTCATAGTAATAGAAATACATGTCCTACCGAAACAGAATTAGTAACTTGCTATCCTCTTGCCTAGCAGGCAAAGATTGACCTCCGCGGAAAAGATGATTCATTCGGATCAACATTCAAGCCCAACTACATTGCATTGCCAGAATCCATGTTGTATATTTGAAAGTGCTTCTATGGTACAATCCTCTTTCCGCTGAGCCTCCTTTCTTCTCGGTCCACAGAGAGAAAATGTAGGACTAGTGCCAACAGTTAATCACGGAAGAAAGGACTCACTGAGCCGAGATCACTAACTAATACTAATAGAATAGAAAAGAACTGTCTTTTCTGTATACTACTCTCCCCGGTTCCGTTGCTACTGCGGGCTTTACGCAATCGATCGGATCATATAGATATCCCTTCAACACAACATAGGTCGTCGAAAGGATCTCGGAGACCCACCAAAGCACGAAAGCCAGGATCTTTCAGAAAATGGATTCCTATTCGAAGAGTGCATAACCGCATGGATAAGCTCACACTAAACCGAGAATTTTGGATCAAATTCGGGATTTTCCTTGTCAGTAAGGAATTGGAATGTATGAATATCGATTCATATAGATAGAGAAGAAAAGGTTCTCTATTGATTCAAGTGCTGTCCCTATGGGATAGGGATAGAGAAAGAGGAAAAAACCGAAGATTTCACATAGTGCTTTTGATCGAAAAAGAAAGAAAAAAAGAAAGAAAAGAGAGAAAAAAAAAGAATCAAAAAAGAAGTCAATCAAAATGAAGTAGAAGAACCCAGATTCCAAATGAACAAATTCAAACTTGAAAAAGTGTCTTTCTTATTCTCGAAGAATGAGGGGCAAAGGGATTGATCGAGAAAGATCTCTTGTTCTTATTATAAGATCGTGTGATTGGATCCGCAGATGTTTGGTAAAAAGAAGAATCTTCTACTTTGAAAAGAATCAAAATGGAAAGTGTTCAATTGGAACATGAAAACGTGACTGAGTTTGTCCGTTTTACTCTTCGGGACGGAGTGGAAGAAGGGAGGAGATTCTCGAACGAGGAAAAGGACCCAATGACTTCGAAAGAATTGAACGAGGAGCCGTATGAGGTTCAAATCTCATGTACGGTTCTGTAGAGTGGCAGTAAGGGTGACTTATCTGTAAACTTTTCCACTATCATCCCCAAATTTGCCTAACAAATATTTTTATATTACACCCGAGTTCTTCACAAACAAAAAGTTATAGTTAATATATGTCATGTTCCAATTACATTGACAATGAAATAATAACAAAAGAAAATGTAAAAATGTAGAACGAAAACGTATTCACAGTAATGTATTGTGAAAATAAGTTAATTAAGAGATAAAAGTTAATAAAAGAACTCAATTATTTTTTTTCTAAAAAGAACCTACCTAGTTTATCCTATTTTCAATCAAAATCTCAAGGAACCCTATGAAATTTACCCTAATTTTTATTTATTAAGAGACTATCTAATGTAGTAAATGTGTATTGATGCTTGACTTCAAACATTACAATGTGTGATACCCATTAACCACTGTCACCAGACCCAATTATTCCAACTACCATTCTGCGAAAGGCACTCTAAGTACAAAAATTATCAAACAGAATAACAGACCAAAATAATTCTCTGGCAGATACCTGGCTTTTCCCTCTGTTATGAAAAAGATTAAGATTTTTTTTTCTGTTTAGAAAGAAAGAAATAGAAAACTGTTATCATAGCATCAGGAAATTGCTGCCCATAGAAGGTTGTTGTATGTCCCATTAGTTGCCGACCTTCCAAATGTTGCTGTCAATTATTATGCATCTAGAATTTACGAAAGGTGAACAAAATAATAGAACCACACTGGAAATGTTACATTTTTATCTCTCATAAACTAAGGTTTAGTTTTCAACAAACCACTAGAGATGATCATTGCTGATTTAACTGAATAAATCTGGGGAGGAAAACGTGCAAAGAAAAAATTACAACCACAAGATAAGCTCATCTGGAGACAAACCTAAGATGAAGTGCAAAGTTAGTTTTAACCTATTGCTGATTTAACTGAATAAATCTGGGACCGACAAAATGCAAAGGAAAGAAAGAGGACTTATCGTTCAATGAACATCCAAAATGAAGAGTTGCAACACAAAAAACCTCAGATTATGGAGAAAATAATCAGATTTGGCTTCCATACCAGTTAATCAAAAACCATCTTGTTTCATCATCTAAATACAGAAATTTTAGGAAAGGAGTAAGGCAGAGAAACGCATACCCCAAAGAGCTGCACTCTTTACAAGAGGTGGCACAGGTATATCCTCTTCTGATTTCTTTATGCTCCTGAAATGTGAAGCAAACAGAATGTTGCACTGTTGCACTACGAAAGCCACACAAATAAAAGAAAAAAGGACAAAGAAGGTAATAGCCTCATAGCATAAATGCATCAAACCTTCTTTAGTTTTACAATGTTGCATTACCGAACCTTTTGTTCTCTGATAATTTCCTTCTCATTCAACTCTTTGAACTCATGATTGATTAACATTAGTCTTATGTGGCAAACATGGCATGCTGTTCAGTGACATTCAATTTTTCCACAACTAAAGACTGGATGATTATTTGGCTTTCCTTACTGAGGTTTCTTAAAAATAAGAATAAATATAACCTCCAAGAGTAGGTGATATTTCAGAAGAAGAAAACACCAGGAAAGTTGAAGAGGGAGTTTTAAAGAAAACAACAGATGTCTGTAGAAGTATACCTCTTGGCAATCATGATAAGATTTGCAATGCCTTGACCTACAATGCCACATGCAAATCCAACTGATCCATACAAGACACCCTGCAAACAGAATTGATAAATCTAGATAATCATCCACCAAGAAATTTTCAGTTAGCATACCAAAAAAAAGCAAAAACAATACCTTATAGAAGTATGTTGCGATTCTCTGACCTATTGAAAATCTACATCCTGGCCTTTCAGCTTCAAATACACTGTAAAAGTCAATATTTTCAAAGACTTATACATTTCTTAACATCATAATAAGGAAATAAGAAGGCAATGTGATTATCATAGACAAACATATAATTATGTACAATAAGAAAATTAAGATGTATCCAGTCTGAGAAGTTAAATTTTTTTCCAGCTTCATATAGTTAAATGCACTGATTTGTTTCTTTTTTTGTGTGTGGTTGGGGGGGGGAGTGGGCGAAGTGTAGTAGTTCAAATAACTTTTAGCAACAACTCATAACCTGCTAGGAAGAGCTGCATAAGCATGCTGCGCGCGTCCAAAGAACCCTTTTGACACAGACGGTTGTCCAATACGAGCATAAGGTGCCAACATACCAACCAAGGCCACATTAACCACTAACCCAACCAAGAGGTCAGCAACATACAACTCAAATTCTGCCCAGAAGTCCTTCCCTCTTTTTTGAATTTCCGCAAAAGTAGCGCAGCAAGAGTCAATGACTATCTGCACTGAATAAAGCCAGAGCTGGTCATTTTTATGCACTGCAAGATTGATAATGCCAATAACCAAGCACATCAAAATTTCTCTTAGACCCTAAGATGCTACATGAATGTTGAGCATCTGATTTGATCAATGCCAACTTGCATAAGATCGCCACAATTAAACATGTTGCAGCTCTTAAATCATACAAAAATGATAGCATTTTTCCCTTAGGAGCACAGTAGAGATCAATGTCAATATTTATTCACTTAACAGTTTCCAAATTCAACACAATATCATATTGATCAACTAAGTATTCTTTATCAAATTTTTTTAAACTGTTTTCACGAACCTCTGTCCCAATTTTGAAAAGAAAAGAGGGATCAGCTAACATTCTGTTCCGGAGCATAGCCCATGACTTCATTGCAAATCCCAAAGGCCAGCTAGCTCCCTAAAATGCAAACATAAAACCATCATGTCATGACACTGCTGAAGAGGAAGAAAAATAGCATTGTCTACACTACTACAAGAAAGATGATTATCGGCAGTGTCCATACCAGAACAAGAAATGCTGATATTTAAATCAAAAGTACCTGCAAGTCCAAATATCTAAGAAGAAGCACTTTGCGAATCCCCACACTCTTAGCGGCCTCTAACATATCGGAAGGAAGAGTGGCCCCTCGAGCCTCCGTCTCCTTAATTACCTCTTCAAATTTCATAATTGGCCCAAACTCCTCTTCTTCAGGATCATCTCTCTCCTCGTCACCACCACCACCCCCTCCTCCACCATTATTAAATTTTCCATTTCCACCATTTCCATCATAAACATCCCCACCAGTACCATTGTCACCGGTTTTCAATTCGTTACCCGTTTCAAATATTCCAATATCCTTCTCTACAATTAGATCAACTCCCTCTCCTGTCACCCTGGTAGTTGACGCCCCGAAGTGCGGGTCAGCTTCGGAGTTGGACATATTCATGACGACAAGCCTCTGTTTTTGCTTGACAAAGACACGTTTTCTACAATTATTTGCCCTCAAAAGGAAAGCCGTTTCCTTCACTATACGCTGGAATCTAAAGCTATCCAACACTACATCCTGACACCATAACCTTCCTAAAACAACATCGTTCCTCACGTTAACAAAATTCGACAGTCCAAAGCTCAACGCACCACCCGCCATCTTCTTCCTTCTTCCTTCTTCCTTATAATCCTAACCTAAGTAAGTCGACAAATTAAAAACCGCCGTGCTTTCCTACGCGAAACCCTAAGAGACCACCACTAATCACTTAATCAAATCAAGCACATAAACGTAGTAGAAAACCGATCGAAAATCACAAAAGAACTCGAGATTTCAACATCTGCACTTCAGTTAATGCATTGGATACTCGAATCCGCTACTTCGATATAACTGAAGCTGCAAGTAGAGTTATTAGAGTTGACACAGCAAATGTGCTTTAAGAAGAACGCGGGAGTAGGTGCATGAGGAAAAGTGAGTGAAAGAACCAGGAAAATGAGAAAAAATGCAGAAGAAGCAAACGAAATCTACCTTGTTTAGAAATGATAGTAACGGAAGATTGTCTTATTATGGCATACGGAGGACTGCAAGCAGGCGACAGGAGTTGAATAACGAGGGCTGGATTTTGAGAGAAGAGACGTTGGCTTCTCTGGCTTGGGAGTTGCTAGGGCCAGTGGGGCTATATTTCCCCTTTGGTATCTATGCGTGATGTGCCGCAAGCACGTGGGGCATTTGCCTCCCGCACGTGTGAGAATGGCTTGGCCTGCTGAATGCCATCTTTTACATGAGAGTGGTTTTTTTCTTTCCTAGAATAATATATTTATACAGTACTATTTATTTTTTGTTTAAGTTAATTTCTATTTCTATTTTAAATTAATTTTTACAACTTTTAAAAAAATTTAATTTAATTCATTATCGTTAATAAAAATTAACACTAAAAAAATTTAAATATTTTTTATTAAATTTTTTGACACGAAATATTTTTCGATTAGTTTTAAGTATTAATTAAATGTCACATATTATCTATATAATATTAAAAATTTTAAATATAAATTTATTTAGATAGATCCATAAAATAAAATTTTGTACCAACTTGATTGAATCTAAAATTAAGAAAAAAAATTACAATTCTTAATTTCCTAAATCACTAAACCTAAACACTTTTTTTTTTTCCAATAAAGCTCATTAGTTAGGTATTTTTTAATTTTGTTAAGCATGCTAAATGTTGGGTCTTTTAAATATTATAATTTACTTGTATAAATTAAGACAATCTTAAAATTAATTCAGAGAATCCCAATTTAATGTTTACTAGTCAATCAATTGGTAAACAATTCCAATACAAACAAATGAATAATTATAAAAATAAAAGAACATAAAATTTACGTGAAAAATCCTCCAGTGTGGAGAAAAAAACTACATGATAAGTTCTGAATCAAATCCACTATCACAAAGATCAAATACATAATGTTATGAATAAATACACAAATTCCTCTAACCAAATTTACTATATCTTAAATTATCATACCAAGATAATTAGATACAACAGTTCTCCAAAAAATTGATTCAAAAATTAACCAAAAAAAATTACCAATCTTTGTGAAAAAAAAAAATTCTATCTTGATTTCTATGTAGATAACCAAATAATCCTTTTTTTTTCTATCTTGGAAATCGTGCACGTAAAAAAATAAATATTTTTCCTTTTCTTTTTCCCAAAAAACAACAAATTAAGTTTTTTTCTTCTCAATCTTTGCACGTGAGAGTGAGAGAGAACTCAAAATTTTTTTGCTTTTTTTTGTGTTGCTTTTTTTGTCCTTTTTTTCGACTTTCATGCAACATATATTTATAAGAGAGGAAAATGCAACCCTAATTTTCTTTATGTTTTTTTTTTCTTTTTAATTTACTAATTTGCCTTGGGTTGGATACAAAAACCAACAATCTCCCCATTCAGACCATAAGGAGATGCCCACCATATATTGCTCAATTCCAATTAGTCTATCTTCTTGGTGCAAAACTTATGTTTGTCATGAGTTATGGTTAATATATCAGCTGAATTTTTATCAGTGTAAATCTTTTTTAATAACATATCTTTATTATTTATTACATCTCATATCCAATGGTATCTCATATTAATATGTTTAGTTCGACAATGATATTTGGTATTCTTACTCAAATCTATAGCACTTTGACTATCATAATTCATCACATACTCATTTTGCTTCAAACCCAATTATTCGAGAAATCTTTTCATCCAAAGCATTATTTTACCTATTTCAGTCAAAGTTATATATTTTACCTCAGTTGTAGATAAAATAACACATTTTTTCAATTTAGACTTCCATAATACAACTCTTCCTACAAAAGTAAACATATATCCTGAAGTAGACTTTTTTTCTATCAAGGTCACCTGTCATATCTACATCTATATATCCATTTAGAATTGGTTCTGAGCCTCTAAAATATAAACACATACTAGAAATATCTCTCAAATATCTGAAAATATATTTAATTGTTTCTCAAGGACTCTTACCAGGATTAAAAAGAAATATGCTTACTAAACTAACAACATGAGCAATATTTGGTCAGGTAGAAACTATAGCATACATCAAACTCTCAACCGCAAAGGAGTAAGGAACAATTGTCATTTTTTTCTTTTTTTTTTTAGTGAAATGACATAATTTCTTACTAAGTGTAAAGTGATTTGTAAGTGGTGTGTTAATTGCTTAGAATTTTTTAAATGAAATATGTTTAAAAACTATTCAACACATCTCTCTTATAACAACTATAACTTTTTAGCTTTTCTATCACGAGTAATCTACATAACCAAAATATGTTATGTTAGTCCCAAATCTTTTATATCAAAAGAGCCAAACAATTCCTTTTTCAAATCACTAATCTATGTAATATCTTGTTCTACTATCAACATATCATCTATATAAAATAACAAAATAACATACTTATTATCTGTGAATGTCTTGAAGTACACACAAGGATCTACATTTATTCTGGTGTAATCATGGCTGACTATGAAACAATCAAATTTATTGTACCACTGTCTCGGAGCGTGTTTTAACAGATACAAACTTTTTTTCAACTAACCATGTGTTCTTTCCCTTTGACTTCAAATTCCTCTTGTTTATCCATATAGATTTCTTCCTCCAAATCACCATGAAGAAGTTATGTCTTCACATCTAATTATTTAAGCTCAAGATCTAAACTAGCAATTAAACCAAAAATTATTCAAATGGAGTTTATCTTCACAACAGTAGAAAATATCTTATCAAAGTCAATTCCTTTCTTCTAATATATTTCACTAGCTTTTCACCGTCTATCTTAAGTTTGTATACCCAATTATTTTTCAAAGTCTTTATACCTTTTGAAAGTTCAACTAACACATAGGTATTTTTCTTTTTCAAAGTACTCATCTCTTCTTGCATTGCTTTCAACCACTGAATTTTTTCTTCATAATTATGAAATTCTTGGAAGCTTTCTAGCTCCCCCTCTTCAATAACTATAATATACTCAAAACTGGAATATCTGAGATGCACGGAGTTAATCTCTCTACTCAACATCATTTAGTGCTAACATATCATTGAACTATTGTTCATCATGTAACTCTCCCTCATATGTAGAATCTTTAATTGAAGGAGAAACTAATGCAAGAAGACGAATATTTTCACTTATAATTTTCTTTGATGTCTCAAAGTCTGACAAAGTCTTGTGCTAATAAAAAACACATCTCTAGACTTGATAACTTTATTCTTTATTGGATCCCACAATCTATACTTAAACTTTGTATCTCTATAATCCAAAAAATACATGAAATTATCATGTCATCAAGCTTCTACCTCCAATCCTTACGTACACGTATAAATGTCTTGCAATCAAATATCTTCAAATGAAAATAATTGACATCCTTCCCAGACTGTACTCTATAAGGAATCCCAAAATTTAAAAGAGTTAATGGAGATCGATTCATCAAATACCAAAAAATGTAGAATGCTTCACCCCAAAATGACTTTGGTAAGTTAGCCATTTTCAATCTGCATATGACCTTTTAAAGAAGGGTTACTTTTCTTCTTCCAGCTACACCATTATGTTGAGGAGTACTAGACACTGTCTTCTCATGTCTAATTTCATGCTGTAGACAGTAATTTTCAAACTCTTTTAAAGTGTATTGACCATTATTATCACTGTAAAAACACTTCAAGAATGTTCATTTCTCTCTTTCCATTATGGCATGAAGTTGCTTAAAATACTGAAGAACTAGTCTTTTATTTTCAACACAAACACTCAAATCTTTCGCGAAGCACATCAATAAAAGTAAAAATATATATGTTACCTCAAATGGTTTCCACATCTATAGGATCACACACATAAGAATAAACTAATGCATGAACATTCTTTTTTTTCAGATGAGTTAGTAAAAGAAATTCTATGTTGTTTAACATACACACAATAATCACTAGAGTTTAGACTTATACATTTGACAAAGGGAATAAGAGACTTCTTTGTCAAAATTTGCAACCCTGGCTCACTCATGTGAGTCAGCCTCTTATGCCACAAATCTGATAAAATATCATCTTCAGCTGCACTCAGTGCACCTCTAATAGTATTCACCTAAGTCTTGTAAAGTGTATGACATAATCTGTCTCTAGCGACCATAATTAGACATTTAGTGAGTTTTCATTATCTACCACCAAATAGATTGTAATAACCATTTAAGTTAAGAGCATTAATAGAAATCAAATTAAGACGTAAATCTTATACGTATCGCACGTTCTTCAGAGTCAACGTACAACTAACATTTGTCTGCATGCAAATATCACCAATACCCACAATGTCTGCATAGTTGGTATTAATCATCTTCACTCTATCAAAATTTCTGTATTTGTACATAGTAAATACATCTCTTCTAGGTGTAGCATGATAGAATGTTGCAGAATCAACAACCCACTCAATATCAGAATTAGTGATGTGATTATGATCCTCAACAAATGAAAGTACAACTAGTTTTTCACTATCATCAGTTATAGTTGCAGTAGTGTTCTAATCATATGTATTTTTCTAATTTTTCTCATTATTCTGTTCTTTTTTTCAAATCCTATAATTTTTTTTATATGTCCCTCCTTGCCACAACGACAATAACTAAAATTTTCTTTCGATTATGATTTACCTATAGATTTATGATTTCCATTAAGACTTCTACTTTTACTTTTATCCCTACTCTCTGTTGTTGTAACAAGTGTTTATGAAGTCTCAATATCCATACCTTTTTTTCTAGTGTATTCATTGTACAGACTATTTATTACCACAAGTAAAGACAAAATACCGTTTGGAGTAGAATTATTAAGATATATTACTAAGGTTTCTCAACTGTATAGCAAAGAAATCAAGAGCAATAATGCATGCAATTCATCATCTAGAGTCATTTTCGTTGTGGTCAACTCATTTACCAACTCTTGAAATTTACCTAAAGTGTTCTGCAAACGATTGTCCATATCAGTTTCAGATTGATAAGCTTTTTAATGATAAAAGTCATATTCCAAACATTTTTTTCTTATATATATATTTCAACTTATTCGACAAAACTTGTGCATTCACTTCTTTGTTTATATAATAGTAGATACTATTATCCACCCACTGTCGGATTGTTCTTATAATCTTTTTATGTATCTTCTCTCAATCATCATCTTATTTTCTCATTGGCTTAGTAGTTCGTAACTTAATCAGATAATATAAATTCTTACAATAAAGAAGATCCCCCATCTTTGACTTTCAAATTGAATAATTTGAAGAATATAATTTTACCATAGTACCAGCAAATTCCTTTATCATAATTCACACAATTAATATTAGACCACAAATCAATCAACAAACTAGTCAACTAAGCTCTGATATCACTTATTAGGTTTTTTAAATATTCTAATTTATTTGTGTAAATTAAGGCAATCTCAAAATTAATTCAGAGAATCTTAATTTAATATTTTCAAGCCAACCAATCAGTTAACAGTTCCAATACAAATAAAAAAATAATCACAAAAATAAAGGACACAAAATTTACGTGAAAAACTCTCTAGTGTTGAGAGAAAAACTACGATATAAGTTCTGAATCAAATCTACTATCAGAAAAATCAAATATACAATGTTAAGGAGAAATACACAAATCCCTCTAATCATATTTACTCTCTCTTGAATGATCACACTAAGATAATTAGAAATAATAATTCTCTAAAAAATTGATTCAAAAATTAACAAAGAAAAGTTATTAATCTTTGTCAATAAACCTTGTCTTGATTTCTGTGTAGATAACTAAATAACCCTTCATTTTCTATCTTGGGAATAGTGCGCAGAGGAAACTGCGTGAGAGTGATGCTTTTCTGGATATGCGTTTTTTGCCCTCTTCTATTTTGTGTAGTGTGTATATATATATAAGAGGAAACTGCAGCCATAATTTTTCTTCTATTTTTTTATTTTTAATTTACTAATTTATCAATGTGGGCTAGACACAAAAACCAATACTAAAGTTGTGGCAATGGTAGTGACTAGTAACATCAATGGTGGGATTGAGGAAGTTGTGAGAATACTTTGACTAAAACCATCAAGGCACATGTGTTGGTTAGTCATGTCGGCATTCAGTAATGTTTGCAAGTCATATTAGTTTTTGACAACATATTTTTTATAAGAGAGATAAAAAATGGCATACTTCAGATCGAAAATTATGTCTTTGAAGAGCTCGAGACAATCATGCAAGGCCTATTATTTACAAGGGTTGAGGTTTTTGAGGTGGGTCTCAAAGATTGTGTAATTGTGGGAAGAAGTTTTGATCTCGAACATGGTGATGTTGATAATGGTAAAGATGAATTACGAGAGGGATTTGGTGATATCTAAGAGAAACAAGAGGGTGGAGATGTAGAGGTATGGGTAGAAAGAGTAGTGATATGTGGAATTAGCTATTTAGAGTGCCATAAAGGGGGGATTCAATGAAGAGAAATGAGAAGAGACAATGAGTCACCAGGAAGTCAGACTGAGAGACAACTTGAATAAGGTGATGAGGAGTTGGCAGATAATTGATGTGCGATGTTGAATAAGAATATGATGATGATGATCAAAGGTGAAGGGTCATTTTGACGTCAATCTTGGTTGTTGAAAGATGAGGATATCAAAGACCCCCCAATGATTAAACTCTAGTAAAAAGAATGGTTCGAGTTTGGGGACATAAAAAATTAAAAATTAAAGTTTTTTTTATAAAAAAAATTAAACAACTTCATACACTTTATAAAAAAAATTAAACAACTTCATACACAATTATAGTTTTATTTATGAATTTGTTTGAACCGATTTAAGTTAAAAAATTTTAATGTCGTGTTAGATGTCATGTGACATGTAACATGACATTCAACTGATACATGACGTCTAAATTAAAGGTTTTAACTTCTATTAATATAAAGGGATTAAATCAATTTTTTTTTTTTCAAAAAATACATAAACCAATTTAACAAAAAATTAAAGTATAAATTAATTTAAATAAAAATAATAGTATAATGACTAAATTATTATTTTAATCTTTTGTTCCCACTTTTTAAAATGTATAGTTAATATAGTTATATGAATATATTTTTTATTTTTTTATAAAACTTTTAAAATAGTTATATAATAAAATAATATTATTATTTAATTATTTGTATTTGTGCTGTTATCATTAACATGTTTTTATTCTGTATAAATTAAAATAAATATTAACTATAATATACAATAAAAAATATTATATTTGATATATATTAATATTTATAAGTTTGACTATATATTCTCATAAAAATGAATAAAGATATTATATAAATTTAAAAATTATTAAGTAAAGTCCTGTATTTTTACCGCTATTAAATATTTCATAATTAATTATTATATAAAATATATAATAATGATCACAAATTTAAATACTTGTTCTTCTAGATAATGTATTATTAATTAAAAAAAATATTTCAAAATTAGTAAGCATGCAATAGTTAAATATATAATATACAATGAACATATTAATTATTTTAATTATATGCTAATTGTTTTAAACGGTACACATAAATAATTAAATTAAGTATATATGAAATGAATATATTTATATTGATTGAATCATACAATCAACTACGATAACCGAGATACATAGAGTTAAAAATAGTTAAATTAATTTTGTAAATAATTAGTATATTTTTATTATATAGCTTGATATAATAATATTAACACTAAATTATATATGTATATATATATATATATTTGTCATAAGATGAGTGACAACAATTCGTACATCTAAATATTTAAATTCAATTTTTTAAAAAAATTTATACGAAACTCAAATGCAACTTGTAATCTTGATTCAGATACTTTTTAAGCTTGAATTCAGTTTGTTTAGCAATAATTTAAAATCGAGTTCAAAGTCAATTTAATTCGAATTACATTAAATTTAATTTAGTAATTTAATAAATAGCTACTATAACATTTTTTTATTTAATTTATTTATAAGTTTTATAAATATTTTTAACATTAATATTAAAAATATCATTATTTATGGAACATGTTACACATTTGTATAATTTAATTTTTGTGAGTAAATAAAACATATTTAATTTATTAGCAGATAAATAAACACTTTTCATGGATTATTGAACAAAATACTTTTAGTTTCAAATTCGATTAATTTAAGCAAAATGAATATCTTTCATCAAAAAATAAATAAATATAAATTTCAAGTTCGAATCTAATGTAGAATTAACTGATTGGCCCAAACGAACGTGGGCCCAGCCAAGTTTGAAGAGGAGATGAAACGACGCGTTTAAGTTTTCTTCTTCCTCTTTTGTGTTTTTTCTTTTTTTGGTTATTCGTTCTCCTCTTTCTTCTCGAAGCTTCATCCATAAATCCGGACGAAAGGAATCGTCTGGTTTTCTCTGAAATGGAAATTCTAGGGAATCGAAAACAGAGTGGAAGAGACCAGAATATGATCCACTTGATGGAGAAAGACACGAGTGAAAGTAGAGATAGCTTGAATCAGATAACACGAGACTGGTGCGGCAGAGAACAGAGCTCGAGCCTTCGACGGCAAGGAAGGATTTATTTGGGGTGAAGAATTGCAGAGCCAAAAGCGAGGCAGCGAAAAAAGAAAGAGGCTGAACTGAGAAAAGAGCAGAGAAAAAAGACTTGACAGGATAGAAGGCGCAGAAAATGAGCGCCGTTGCAGGGATTCTTCATTGACTCGAGGAAAAAGGAAGAGAGATGGAGAAGGAAAGAGGTATATATGAAGGTAGTTTTACATATCTGTTAAATGTTTTTATAATTCTACAACATTAATCATCCGAATCTGTCTGCTCAGAATTTACAAATCTTTTTGCTCAAATATGAATTTCATCGTTCTCAACTAAAAGCTCCACAACTTTACTCATAGCAGGCCTTGTATCCCGATCTTCTCTAATGCACAACATTGCAACTGTCAACATTCTTTTCAGCTTTTCCTTACTATCTTCGCCATTAACTCTCTCATCAAATATTTTTTCAGGTCCTTCTACTTGTATCTTCTGTGTCACCCATTGTACCAAATGGTTGCACTCGTTGTCATGCACCTTGGTCGATTGAAAACCTGATGCTGTTTTTCCGGTCAGTAATTCCAACAGGACAACCCCATAGCTATACACGTCTGCCTTGGCATCAATTTTCAGGTTCAACATCCATTCAGGAGCCAAATACCCTCTGGTGCCTCTAACCCTAGAAAATCCACTTTCATTAATCTCTTTTTTGAATAGTTTTGACATGCCAAAATCTGCTACTTTGGCCTCAAAACAATCGTCTAATAGTATGTTTTCAGCTTTGACATCGCAGTGGAGTACCCACTCCAAGCACTCTTCGTGTAAGTACGACAAGCCCTTTGCTGTCCCAACTGCAATGTTGTATCTTTGCTCCCATCCTAATGTGTCTGCTAAATCTGTGAACAAGATTCGATCGAGTGATCCATTTTCCAAAAACTCATAAACTAGTATTTTGTGGCCTTTCTCAGCACAAAATCCCCACAATTTCACCAGATTCCTATGATTAATCTTCCCTATAATGCTCACCTCTGCCCAAAATTCTGCTTCTCCTTGCAAAGCACCTTCTAGTCTTTTTACAGCAACAGCTCTTTCGTCATCAAGAACTCCTTTGTAAACAGTCCCGAATCCCCCTTTTCCTATCTCTTCTTTGAAGTTTCTTGTAGCGCTTTGTAGCTCTGCATAAGTAAATCTTTTGAAGCCTAAAGCTCGTACGATATTGTAACCCATATTAACCATTTCATCATGAACACGCTTTCTTAAGAAATACCACCATCCTAAAAAGAAGAGGATTATTTCAATCAAAGCAACAGCAATCAGAAAGCCGGTTAGATATTTCAGGTAGCGGTCGTTATTGGTTTTTTGTTTATCACTGCTGTTGTTAATTATAACCTCTGCAGTTGAACAGTTCAATTCATCAACTTTTGCCTTCACCGTTTGTCCAAAAGAGCTTCTTAGTCGTCTGGGAACTTTTACATACATAATGATGCGAGTATTTGGCAAAGAATGACCGTTGAGAAGGCTGCCTTTTGGGAAACATTGTCCTTGTCCATCCAATGCATATCCGAACCCTCTGCATCTGCAATCATTCAGGCATAGATTCTGGCAGTGTTCAAGACTAACACCGGTGCTAAAAGTTTCTAAGTCGTATCCAAAATAATCTACCCTGGGAAGCTCCAGAAAATCCAAGTCAGCTGGGTTACAAGTCATCTTAAACCTAGGTGAGCAACCCTTAGACCAGTCTGCAGGATCACTTCTGCGGAAACCATCAGGGCAGGTGCAAGTGGTTTTTGGGTTTTTATAAGTGCAAACGGCATATGCTCCACACAATCCATGAACCAGGCAAGTGTTAAGACCACCAGGCTGCCATGAGATGTTCCACAGGCCGGTTGACTCGTCTAAGCTGTACAATCTCACAACCCCGTCATGATCCAATGTCAAGCGCCTATTCAGCCTGGCTCCCGAATCAGATGCGTTGAATATGAGATTATCACTAGAAGCAAACCGTCCATCTTCATGCAGAATTGCTCTCCTGGTGCTATTATAAGGTGTTCTACCGCTATCGAAAACATTGACAATGTTACTAGGCCAATAAACGCTGGAAATTTGAGGACCATTGTAGACAAGATTCAAGACATTGTTATCATCAAATTTCAAGTTGTAGAATCCTGATAGGAACTTACCTTGGTTTCTTGCAGAGACCAAGGTTGTATTCTTGGTAAGTGGCTGCAATGCAAGCAGGGTATCTGTAGGAAATTTGAAACTCTCCCAAATGATTCTCCCTGCTTTGTTGGTTAATACCAGATTGCCAGTTTCAAGAAGCCTTACTTCTTCTCCTGATTCCAAAAATGTATTGGTCGACCATACAGTTGAACCATCACCATCAGTTAAGGCCAGGTTGCCATTTCCATGGATGGTCAACCGAGAATTCTTTCCATTAACAGGATTATCTCTATTTGCTATCCAAACAACAGTTTTGTCAAAAGAATTGGTGAACCAGATTGAAAAGCAATAGGCGTTTTTTCCCACCTTATAGAATCCACTTGAGAAAGTCCCCTTAGGAGAAACCAGCAAGTTATTCAGATTCTCAACAGACAAAGAGCTTCCCTGCTTTAATCTTTGCTGCTGCCCAGATAAACCCCGCACCACAGTAATTGGAAACAGGAGGATCAAGAGTAAGAACAAGCTGGTAAGTTGTGTAACTGCGCTCCTTGGTTTCTTAGAAGCTTTATACCCAGAAGAATATGGTGAAGATGTGTTAGCATGGGAAATTCGCTTAGCTGCTGCCATAATCGTAAGCAGATTGAGAGATGATGAAGTTGTGGGTTTTAGCTTTTAGCTTTTAGCTTTTTTCTCAACGAGTAGATATTCTTTAAATAAATTCAATAATTGTCATGTCTTGTTGGAATCTGGCTTTTAGATTCAACACATCAATAATCATCAGGATTGGCGGCTTTTCTTAAACTTAAAAAAATATCAGTCGAAAGAGGAAGACTGCATGTCCATCTCCATCAGAAACTTCATTTTTCTTTTTTAATTAATGATTTGCATTATTGTTTCATAAAGGAAAGATCTTCAGCATCATATTAATGTCAGCCATGATTTTTTGTCTCTCTTGGTGCCGGCCCAATTGATTTATTGCAGTTTGACTTTATTAATTTATCTCTGTTTCATTCCTCAAACCGCTTTGATAATGGCATAATGTATGTGATTGACTTGGTATTTAATCCAGTAATTGTATATATGAGTTATTTGGATCCATAATTCCTGTAGTTGTGTGTAAATCTATAACTGTTTGTTTTATTTCTTTATATGCAAACACTAAGGATGTCTTGTTAATTTATAATATTTGAATCTTCTATTTGGGTATTGTTGCCTCCTAGCATTACCTATACAATATATATATATATATATATTTGAAAAATGAAAAAG
Source organism: Carica papaya (assembly GCF_054855325.1). Lineage (NCBI taxonomy): Eukaryota > Viridiplantae > Streptophyta > Magnoliopsida > Brassicales > Caricaceae > Carica > Carica papaya. The sequence goes on from NC_142316.1 coordinate 6,889,629, forward strand.
TTTGAGTGAATAATATATCAGGAAAGAATATAGGTGGTCTTTTAATATTTTGATAAGTGGCATCAAAACACCTTATAAATGTAATTAACTCAAATTTAATTGTTATGTTATACACAAGTTGACAATTAAAAAAATTAATGGAATTCATCAAAATTGAGGATAATATATCATTCAACAGCTGGTGCACTTCTATTTTAATAAGTAAAATATGTATTTTAATTCAGTGGACTCTTTTGTCTTCAGTAATATGTTTTATGAAAATTTTAGTAATATATTATATACTTAATTAAGTTGATGTAAATAAAATAAAATATTCTCGTTTATATTTAATTTGATGACATTAATTTTTGGTATTTAATATGAAAAAACTGTTAGTGGCCTTAATATTCTAATTATTGACATTTTAATTTGAGTTTGTTTTTTCTCTTAGGAATGGTATCATGATAATGTTTTATTATAATATTTTATCTATATTTTCTGATTAAGATTTTAGGTTCAACAATTGTTTTTGGTTTGGAAATTCGTATATTTAAAATGATTTTATATATCTGATTCAATGATACTATTATTTCATATTATTATTAAAAAAAATTTGTGTAAAATATGCACTTCTTCATTAATAAAAGAAAAAGTGATCAGACTTTTATTTGATATTTTGTTTTAAATTTTTGGATTCTTTGATATTTTAATCACATAATTTTTCTGATGTTAAATATGTTTTTATAGTCTCATATTTGAGAACTCTCTAATTTTTTTTTTTGTATAAAAAATCATTAAAGATAGAAAAACAAGAACACTTATATGAAAAATATTGTTTACAAATATTTCAATTAAGATACCTAAATGTGACATAAGTTCTTTCTCTTATTTTTGAATTGATTAAAATAAAATGATAAATCTAATTTTTTAGTCTCTGCTTATAAATCTAAATTTTCATTAAGAATGGCAAAATTTATGAGATTATACACATAAAATATAAAACTTTAGTCAATTAAGAAATCAATATTTTAAAAAATAACAATAAGATAATATATGAAAAAAATTTGAAAAGTTGTTCGAGTGTTTTCTAGAAAATTTATTATATTTAATTTTGAAAAAATTGAGCTAAATAGATAGATTTGAAAGCACAATATTTCCTTTTAAGACTGAATAATTGTTAGAAAGCACAATATTTCACCGTTCTAAACTCATGTTACATTACATTTATTCAACAGAAACAGCTGGACATCAACCTTAATTTAGACAAACCAGTGTTACATCTGGAAGAATTTTTACATCAGAGCATGAACATTGTCAGAGAGATCATCACATTGTAATAGAGCTTCTACTACTGATTTCATGGTGGGTCTCTTGTTTCTATCTTCTTCCACACAAGATATCCCAATTTCAACCATTTTAGCCACCTGCTTCATGTTGAATTCACCATTCAATCTTTCATCAACTGTCTCTTCCACCCATGACTCATCTCCACACTCAATTTTTCTTTTCAATATCCTGATAAATCTCCCCAACCCTGTCTCATCTGCTTCATTGCAATCCTCCTTGTCCAACCAATTCGAAATTCGAATTCCCTTCACCATTTCAAGAATCACAATCCCATAACTATATACATCCACTTTTGCAGTGATAGGAAGGTTCATTGCCCACTCGGGTGCCAAGTAACCTTTCGTGCCACGAATGAGAGAGATTTTTGAAATGTTGCCTTCTCTCTGAAACAATTTAGCCAGACCAAAATCAGAAATCTTGGGTTCAAAATCACTATCTAAAAGTACATTCTCAGGCTTCACATCACAATGTATAATCCATTCTAGACACTCATGATGAAGATATCCTAAACCCTTGGCTGTCCCTAAGGCAATCTTAAACCTCTCTTTCCATCCAATGATCCCTGGTGAAAATAAATGTTTGTCAAGTGAACCATTTTGCATGTACTCGTATACCAGCAGTCTCTGTTTCTTTTCAGAACAGAATCCAAACATTCTCACTAAATTCATATGACTAATCTTCCCAATTGTGCTTACTTCTGTCCAAAACATCTCTTCTCCTTGGCTAGCATCATTCAATTTCTTCACAGCAACCACTCTTTCATCCTTTAGAACACCCTTGTAAACAACACCAGAACCTCCTCTTCCCAATTCTTCCTTCATTTTATTGGTAGCCTTCTTGAGTTCGTCATAAGAAAACCTCCTGAACTGGCTCAGTATGGCTTGATACCCATCTTCGACCGAACTTGGGACAACATGGCCTCCAAGAAAAAGAAACCACCAAGCTGATGCTATGAAGAAAACTTCAATTGCACCAAGAACAGAGATAAACCAGTAGAGATAGTACCATCTTGTCCTTTTACTATTATCACTACCATACATAGAAGGAGAGCCCAGAGTGACTGTGTCATTTGGGTTACATGTGGGATGTATGACATTGAAAAGGGTGGAATCTGGCGCCTCAAAATTCATTGGATACTTTAGATACAAGCTGCCTGGAAAGTCTGGAGACATGAGACCATTCATAAGAATCCTTTTAGCAAAACATCTAGCTTCCCCATCAAGCCTGTAACTAAATCCTTCACAGAGACAATCACCCAAGCACTGCTGCATACAAAAATTGAATGTTGTAGTAGAATTGTAATAGAAATCAAACCCCCAGAAATCTACATGTAGAAGCTCCACAAATTTGAACTCTTGAGATTGGGAATCATTTGAGCAGGTTTGCTTGAACTTAGGCTTACAACCTTGAGTCCAGTCACGAGGCTGAGCCATTTCATACCCAGGAGGACACGAGCATTTTGGATTTGGTGCATAAATGCAAATCCCATTTTTCCCACAGGCACCATGTACGCTGCATTGTCGCTTCATTGATACCCATGAAATCACCCACGTTCCAGAGGTGTTGTTCAGACTGTAAAGCCTGAGGTTTCCATCATAATCCATTGTAAGCCTCCTCTTGATGCCAAATCCCATATCAGAAGCATTGAAATGAAAATTATCGCTTGATGAAAACCTACCCTCGTCATCTAAAACAGCAATTCTGCTACTGTTATAGTTTGTTCTTCCGTTTGGGAAGACGTAAGAATCAGGATTAGGCCAATACAAGCTTGTAATATCGGGTCCATTGTACATCAACTTCAACACATTATCATTATCATAAAAGAAAACAAAGTATCCCGGAGCATAATTCCCAGTTCCTAATCCAGAAATAAGCTTCTTGTTCTTAGTAAAAGGTTGGGTAGGAAGAAGCGTATCGGTGGGAAAATCAAAGCTTTGCCATAAGACGGTATCGTTTCGGTGTCTTACCACAAGGTTTCCTGAATTCAAAAGCTCTGCCCCGATGACACCACCGTCGCCGGATTCAGTCTGCCAAATGACGGAATTATCAACGTCAGTTAGGAACATGACGCCGTCATGTCGCCGGAAAGAGAGTCTTGAGCCCTTGCCGTTAACGGGTCTGTCCCGGTTAGCCATCCAAACAACGGTTCTATTCCAAGAATTGGTGAACCAAATGGAGAACCAGTAAGCATTTTCACCATGGCCATAAAAGCCACAGGTGAAAGTTTTGTCTGGAGATATTAGGAGGTCTGAATCATCTTCAACTGACAAAGAAGAACCTACTGGGAGAAAGTTTTGAGTCCTTGAGTTTGCCAAAACCAAGAAAAGGAAGAAGATAAAAATGAGGAAAGAAACGTAAACGGGAGAGGGCAGAACTCGGAATGCCATGGCTGAGTTTGCAGAGTTTAAGCAGGTGATCGATGACCCATCGGCTTACTGGTTCGTGATTAAAGGTTGTAGATTGGAATGACTTTGAGTTGATTAGGAGGTCAATGTGCCAGTACATGTGTGAAAAAGAAGGGAGGTCTAGCTATCAATTGTTGTCACGACAGTTGAATAGGAATGATTCCATTAGAACAGAGAACAGAGTTGGGAAGACTCGTGTTTAATTTTTGTACATGTGCGTTTTGATAAATTATGTAGTAATTATACTCTAATAAATCAATTTTTTAATTATTTTTTTTTTAATAAATACATGCAGAAGACAAAGATTTGCTATCTTTGGTAATAGTCATATTAATTCCTGAGTGCTGTTAATATGTGTATCACTAATTTAAATATTATAACTCATTCTTCTATATAATGTACTAAAAAAAATAATCAACTTGCATTCTCAATAACATTCAAAACCCCGTACCTTAACTAGAAGTTAAAAGCGCAGTCGTTGTCTTTTCTTTTTAATGGAAGTGGTCCAAAGTGGAAAGTGGTGAGTCAACAGCCAATAAATAATTTTACCTTCACGAGGAGGGCAGGGCGTCATGGTGGTGGAGTGAGGTGCGGAGGAAACACTTCACATCCTAAGAAAATGACATTGAATTAATAAAAATTATTTTTGAATGTCTATTAAGAAATTAAAATTGAATTTAATAAAAATTTATGATTTTGTTAAAAAAAAAAACAGAGACATTAACAATTATATCCAAACCTCAAAAGAAATCTCATATAGCTTTTCCTACCTCAATAATTTTATTCACATTATCCATTTGCCCAAGTAAAAAAGTGCATGTTTATCATTCGCAGCAAAGAATCTGAGAGGTGCAGTAAAAAGATATCTTCAGAGAAATAGAAGAGAGCACATTACTGCCCAATCCCCGGTCGGAAAAATAACAACATTCAAATAAGGCATCATGATCAATCATCAAACAGAAGAAGGTTGATCATTCCTTAAATTACAGAGAGAGAAGCATTACAACACCCACCCCACATTTCAATGCAGGATGACCCCCTGCCAACATCCTAATTCCCGCTCACTCAAAGAATTGCTGTACAAAGAATAATTTTACACAGTGAAACTGGGCAACTTCATCAAGCAAACAAGTAGAAAAAAAAAAAAAAAATTCTAATTCTTACTTCATGGCTGATTCTTCCAATTGAGATCAGCCGTCTTCTGAGATCTCAGATGATTTTTCCTGTTGTTAAGGATATCTATATAAGTTTGAAGTCTATACCTATCCGAGTTTGTGAGAGAAAATGGAGGATTGAGAATAAGAGATGGTGCTTCCACTAGAAGGAAGACTAACAACCACAATGCTTTCGAATACAATAAACTCGCTTTGTCTGTTGCACCCATGAGCTCTTCCACCTGCCAAATGAAATACAATTAGACTTATCGGTGGCTTCACATCTCACTTTCTATTAAATTCTCCAATCACCAATCCTATTTCAATTAAGAAAAAAAAAAAAACAAACAAATAAATAACTGGAATTCACTGGGAATATTTAACAATATAGCATGTAAGGTCACAAATTCTATCTGCTAATTTAACCTTTCTTGCCTCATGCTCGCAGCGGCGTGTTAAAGTTAGTCTTCAGCTCATGAATTTGATTCCTAATGCTAATTCCATCAAATAGGGGGGTGAGAGAGTCTTATTCCATGAAATGGAGATAATAATGCAGTATAAATGAGATGAGGAACGAGAATAGTTTATTAGTTCTATTTTCTTTTTTTTTTTTAACACAGTTATGATAGTTCCATTTTCAGCGTACACTAATGGTGTTCTACAACAAAACAAATCATTCTGTGGAATTCATTTGGAAATATACACTTAATAAAATCATGAGATGAAAAATTCAACTCTAATTAAATTTTGAAATATATTATTTAATTCTACTTGAAAAAAATTTCTTTGGAATTTAGTTTTCTTCCCCTTGGAACTGAATTTTCATTACCTCACAGTTGAGCCAACATTTACAAATGAATTTCCACTGTTCATCTGTCCCAAACATATCCTAATGCTTCTTCTAGTTTATTTGTCATAAAATACTAACTAATTATTAGTTTTACTTCACATATAGTCTTATTATGTGTAATCAGAAAATTTGTCGTGTTTGAATTGTTCTCAGCCCTATCTCAAATCCCACTTTGGAAAGTAGTAACCAAATTTTCATCATAAGAAAATTTAAAGACACGGGTAGAAATAACTCAAACATGACAAATTATGTCCTCTATGTATATTAAACTAAATTTAAATATTAGAACTAGGATATGACTAAAAACCGAGTCAAAAAAATTAACTAATGCAACCTAAGTGAATTCTAATCAACTTAGTCAAATAGAAACAAGAAATCCATCCCAAATGAATACAAAATAGGATAACAATTAGTTAAAGAGAAAAGAAGTCATATTGAATGGTGGTAGTAACATTCGCATAATGAACAAGAAGAATCAGAGCATGTCCCCAATCCACCAAAAGGAGAGAACAGAACAGAGAAAAACTACACACCCCACAGACAACCATGACAATCCCATAAACCCCATTCCAAGTTCTTCTTACGCTAAGATAGAGCTGTCAAAACATAGTTACTGATAAAAAACATAAATTTTCAATTCAAGACTAGAGTCAGAATCTAGCATATTAAAACATAATATATTTATATAACAGACACATGAAGGAAAATAGAAAAGAAAAATGAAAAGGTCAGGGTTGGGATTCTTAATCTAAAGCATCTACTAACAGACTTTTATAATTAGTTAAAGATTATCGTCTATATGATGCAGCACATAAAACAGTCTAAAGACATGAAATGAAAGTAAAAAATACTCACTCCCCCATATCTGCCAAGAGCAAGGGCAGCTTGAAATATAGTTTCCATTGCATCGGGCATCTCTATATTTCCTGCAATTATGATGAGGAGAAAATATTATTTAGCATCTTAAAACACAATAGAACCAAGACATAACTTTTTTTAATTTCATATCCACATTAAGAAAATGAGTGTATCACCATGTTAGTTCTTGAATTATGTTTCATATTTTACTTTAATCCCAAAAAATATTTTTCTAACGATTTACTCTACAAAACTATAACTTCTCTAGTGAATGCAATTTTTTTCTTAGTTACTGTTAAGAATTAACAGAGAAAGCACAACATGTAAAAGACTTGTTTGGGCTACGCACCAAGTGTAGCCCATATGATTCTATCAACGAAAACAAAGAACCACAATGGGATTTTTCTCCAGTCTCTCCCTCAGTCTCAAACTCATTCCAACACTCTCAAAATGCTACTCACTCCCCTCATCAGCCATTATCAATCGTCAGTGTCAGCCCGCCAGTTTATTAAGCTGTTGATAGTCAACATATTTTGCAGCCTATCTGTTTGTCACAGACAATGAGTTCAATCCTGTGTTTTGGTGCTGCCATTGCCAGTCCAACACAGTTTAGTTATTGGTGCTTAGACTCTCCTAGTAGTCAACTGCACAGTGCCTGCATCGACATTGTCAACTTTGGTGCCCTTTTCAACCGTTACCATGTTCCTAATTTTTCAGAAAGAAAAGAAGTATTATTAACAGGCACTAAGGAGATGCCGCCCAAGAATCCTAAAAGAAGATCATGAGTTGGAATATCAATCAAGATTCCTAGGTCCTCAACATGAGTGATCAGACTCCCAAAAGCTTAGAGAATGGAGCCAGTTATCTCTCATTCTATCAAAAGGAGAGCAAATATCCTAAAAACTATTTTGACTCTTTCTTCCAGAATGACAGAAAAAACAAGACATGGTAATAAGAACGTTGAGCATCCCCTCCCAAATCCACAACCTAGATGGAAACAGCCCATGACAGATTGAGAAGCCTCAGTGGAAAATCCCACAACCACCTAACCTTGGAGCACCAAAGGAAGAGATTGTCGGAGGATTTCCCCTCATTTAAGGCACAGGCAGGCATTAACAATAATACTTGCCCCTTTTTTTTAGGTTGTCCCTAGTAAGAATTCTGTTCCTAACACTTACACATGCACAAAAAAATTCCAGGCTCTTCAACCAATTTAGAGCTAAAAGGACCCTGTTTTTTATTCTAAAAGTTCTCCTCGTCTCTTACTGTAGATCCCATTTGATGTTGATGGTTGTGGATCGAGTTGACTCACTTCAGTTGAGTTTCCAATTAAAGGCATCATTATATTTGACTAACTTTTGGGACAAGTTTGCAGATTTTGACAATTAAAAAAGATGAGATTCTCTGAAACTAAAATTTGGATGGACATAAAGTGTAGACCAATCTCGGAAACTCTTGGGTTATGCACTTACTTTGTTCAGTCTTCAGTTCCCAAGAAAGACTGGACTCCATATGTAGATTATTGCATATGTTTCTTTGTTAATTTTTTCAATGGTATTAGCAAAGAACTTTATCTCGTAAATGACATAGAAACTAGGTTATTTGAACGTAACATAGAATGTGACTCGAGGACTAAAATAGTAAATTTTTTTCTAGAAAATATAGACCCATTTACTTAAGATCCTAGAAATATCAATATTCTCCTCATGGCATGCTACAACATCGCCATTTCATAGGTTTGCCAATGTATATCCTCGTGGTAGGATTTATCAAGTACTGATTTTTTGGGACCAGGAAATCTGCCTCCACAAGAAATATATAAATGTCTGGAAATTTTTCAAGCACTAAACATCCTTAAGGGACAAAAAATTTTATTCTCAAGGGACTAAAAAGTTTACTAAATAAACAGGGATATTTAATCTTATAAATCATGGTTATATATAGGAGTATCAAACAAAAGCATAAAGAAACAGGGAAACTGTGTATCAGTCAGGTAATATAACAACAGTCATACCAGGCTCAATAAACTTGGCAAGTTCCTCAGCATGCTCAACTTCCCGGAGAAATTCTCTTTCGATATGAGATGATATATCCTCTGGCTCAGCATTGTTGGCAACATCAAGGCATTCTTCAGCATCATGAGTACCGTGCTTCTGGCTGGTGTTTCTCCTCAATCTAGTAGTCTCGGGGCTCGGACTTACTTCCATAGCTGAGACAGCCTGTGTGTGACAAATATGCAGCGCTTGCTTCCAAATAGCAAGAATCACAAGCTGGATTGAGAAAGCTTCTAACTGTCTGCCAGCCTCAATCTGTTCAGAGAACAGTGGCATGTTATTCTTCAAGAAATACACAGCATTCTCTTCCGGCAGAGCAAACTAGGGTATATTTAAAGGGAACAGATGGTCTCCAAGAAGCTATATCCAAGCAACAACTATAACTTACCCTCTGCAGAGATCCCCAGACTTGAATTATTTTACACTAAGGAAACCTTGCATTTACTATTTATTACTAAGACAACCTGATCGACGGACTAAGATAGAAGTTTTATCTGATCTTGACCATTAAAGACTATTCAGCCATGTTATAGGTCATTTCAAGTCATATACTTCAGTCCTAATTTAAAACCTACAAAATGAATACTAAATCCACGACCCAGCATGAACTCTACCAACACCTCTTATAGAAACATCAAGATATGATCTACCTAATAGATCCGGCTTAAATGTTTCAGAAGATAGCAATATACAATATCTTGTTGATAAAATCCTTAAAAGTAATAGACATCATAAACAAAAAGCAAACACTTGAGGGCAGCTATTTTTGTAGCATCAGCACAGTGCTGAACTTGGAGCTGTACGCCATCTACCAACTCACTAGCCATGAGTATGTGTGAAAGAGAAAGGAACCCGTATTCTATATGATGCACTCATCTGCAGATGCACTTACTGCCCTAAAGACAAATTCAAATTGCCATTGCATTTAAAAAATCATTTGAAGAAGAATTCCGTCACTCGCCTTTTCATTTGCTAATTCTGTGATAGCAGCTGCACATTTCTGCAGTGACTTGATCCTTGTCATGCAGTGAGTTGATGGCTGCTCAAAAGCATCTCCCAGATCCATAGATCCTTGAGAAGTCCCAGGTGCGGAGCTTTGACTTTCTAAGCTTCCAATCGGACATATATTATTTTGTGTGGCTCCAACTATAGGCAACGGGGCAGTTGATGCATTGTTGTTGCTTACATATTCTAAGGGGGGGCTTCCTGTATTGAACAGAATAGAGCTCCGTTTCATTGCACTTGTCAATGAAGATGACACATCCATTGGGGGGCTCCCTGTATTGGACGGAATACGGCTCGGTTTCAATGCACTAGTCAAAGAAGATGAGACATCCATGGGAGGTCCAGACACCATAACATAATCTTGATCTATCAGCTCCAGTGAATCACCAGCTGCAGAGCACAAACATCAAAACTAAAATTAAAATTAAAAAAACCAAAAGACAAAAGACATGTTTGAGAACAACGTCCATAGTTTTTGGATGAGTGCTAACCAATGATGTTACCTCTTGAACGAGTGCTAACTGATCTTGCTTCCATAGTTTCTGGAGGTGTAGTTAGATGTTCATTTGAAGTTAGTCGGCTGTCAAGCTGAAAACTGGTAGCTTCAGATTTCTGTTTAGAACTAGTGTATCTGGATGGAAGATCCACATTATTAAGAGCATTAGATGCTGCTTCCCTTCTATCAACATTCTTCAAGGCACTAGACATGGTTTCACTTCTATCAACTCTTGCATCAACAGCAAAACCATGCAAAGACTTCCCTGAGGACCTTCTATTGGAAAATGAAGGGCTTCCGTCAGGTCCACAAGAATCATCATCCAAAAAGAATGGCAGACAATCTTCCTGAGAAGTTTCCTCCGTGTTCCTCACAAGACTACATTCGGTTGAAGGAAAATCATCCCCTGTTCTTGAAACCCTCCTATTCCTGCAAAGAGAAACCCATGAAATTTCATCATTATGAACACTTGGAAGACTTACGACCAAGACTACTATCTCAGTTACCTCAATGGCTCATCCAGTGTTCTACGAGAAAAGAATGGATGGTTAAAGAACTCTTCAAATGTCAATCTTTCCACTGTTAGACAAAGATTCATTAAGGTTAAAACATTTTTAGCAGAATTGTGAGAGAACAGAGAACAAACAAATTATGATTTTATTGACAAAAGAAAAACTTCATTGCAATTGTATAAACTGCCGAGCAATTTGGCTTATGCAGCCCAACTACAAATAGAAAGCCAGATATAACCTCATCACACCTTATACAGACCAATTAGGAGTGCAAAATTTGTATATATATAGATCTTGTAATCTTAAAATTTAATAGAATCTCAAAGATATGAAATTATGGCATACTTGCCAGCTTGATTTCTTCAATAGCAATGAGGTGCATATCTTAACAGAATTAGTAACCTGGGTACTTAGGGTACAAGAATCAGTATTAAGTTCCGCAAACACCAGAATTCACATATAATTTCAGATTATTACATCTATCAGAAAATTGGAGGGTTCAAATAAAATCTACTCTGTGCAAGAATTAAGTTGCTCTAATCCAGCTCCACCTTAAGCGAGTGCCTGAACTATCCCTGTCTATACCCTCCAACCAAGCTTTCCAGAAGAAATAGGTTTACCTTTTGATGTAGAAAATAGAAAGCTTGAAGACAACTTGGAGAAATTTATTAAGAACAAAACTTGGAGATCTCAGATCTCAATAATCATAATAATATTTCAATATTTGAATAATAATCATAAAGAATCTTCCAAACAACTATGGTAAGGCGCCTTATTTATAGGCACCAAGCTAAAATAAATTAGGAATTCTTAAGTATATCTAGGTATTCTACGAAATAGGAAAATAAGCTAATGAATTAGAATAATTTTTAGTAGAAAATAACTAAATAAGATCCAAACTAAATAGGAAATAATAAACTCATTCCATATATTAGTTTCTAAATAACTTAAATACCTAAATAATATACAAAAATTACAATTACATAAATATATCTTACTATAGAAATATGTCCACTTTAGGATCTTTGTATTCTGCATCACCTTTCTTTCACAACAAAGTTTGTTTTCATCCGTTTTTGCAGGAAGCAGATCATAGAGGCACAAACATTCAAATGCTCATACACAGAGAACCTTTTCGTAACAGTTCAAGTTATCATGAATATAATCTCCCAATACCTGGATTACGTCGCAACAACTTCTGACACAGATTTTTGCATTCAGGACTCAAAGCCTTTACATCAGGTGGAAAATGTAGCTCAGTTGATTTCATAATGTTCTGGAGCAGCTGGACAATACACGATAGAGAATGAACAAGTCAAAAGCGTCACAAGGTTCAGGACAACAATTACTCCGACACAGATCAGGTATACAACTAACACTACACCAGCTTTTTTCTTTTTTGTTTTTTTTTTTCTTTTGGGGAGTAAACTAAAAATACACAGATACTGAACCTGAATTTGATTGTTTCCAGTGAAAGGGGTTTTTCCAGTCACCAGTTGAAATAAAATGGCACCGACACTCCAGAGATCTGCCTGCGTATTAAGTCAAATGTAAGAAAAAGTAATTAAAGAAAAAATTGTAAATATTAATCAGAAAGAAAAATATCACCTTTGCATCATATTTCTGAAGTTGCATTATCTCGGGAGCCATGTAAAGTGGCGAACCACACAAGGTTTCTGCCAGCCCTCTAGGTTGCAGAGACCTGCCAATAAAAAGCAATAGTCAAATATTATACAAGAAGAGAAAAATATTGGGACACATCCATGCATAGCCCTAGAAAAGAACGAGTCCTGTTGTTATACTTATGGCTTAAATATCTGTGTCAATAATATCAAGAAATTTGAATGAGTAGAAAACAGAACTTGGTAAGATCACTTTCAACAACATCTAGGTAATTACACAGAACCAGTACTTGGGAACATCTCCTTGGTACCTCATTATTATACATAATTACATTTCTCTCGGCCAAAAGAAAAAGGTACACAGAAAGCCAATCAAAGAAACCCCCAAAAACATGGTTATTGCTATAGTTATGGCTCATCTGCCAGGCTCAACATCCACAATAAATTTGAAAGAATAAACAGAAATTATAGGTGGTTGAATCAGATGTTGGTAACGATTACCTTGCAAACCCAAAGTCAGCAATCTTCAGAACTGCACAGCTGTCATTTGTGGAGAGGAGCAGATTCTGTTCCAAGAATAACAAATCATTATAAATATAAACTCCTTCACACAAGATTTCTTCGCAATGATGAGATTAAAGAACACAATATCCTTTTGTATGATATATAAGTTATCTATTGCATTATGGAAATCTGTAATATGTCATAAATTCAGAAATTTCCTAATTTTTTGTGTTCTTATTTCATTAAGAGTTGTTTCTTAATGTGGCTTCAACATAATTCACAAAAAGAACAGACTATGATGCATGCAAACTCAAATCACGAGATTCATGCCACATGGTATACAGAAATCAAACCTGTGGCTTTAGATCTCTATGTATCAGATTATTGTCACGCAGCACTTGTAAACCAGCCACTGTTACAAATAAAATATTTCAAACATCATCAAATGACTGAGCCAATGAAAATTGCAACAAAGAGAATACAACCACCACAACATATTTCCATACCTAGCTGCTGCATGAAGTGATTTGCAATTGATTCTGGAACACTTCCATGTCGCTGAATGTACATAGAAAGATCGCCCCCTTTGCAGTACTCCAACACAAGATGTATCTTTCCAGGAACCTACACCAAATGAATATAAGACAAAACTTACCGGAAGGAGAATTCAAATTCCCAACAAATTACTGAAACAGAAATATCTTGACTAATCTTCTTTAGACTTGCCTAGAACTATCCATTTTATTCAAGATGTGTACTAATGGTAATAACTCAAAGATGCTAGCTATGGGAATTGTCACAAATATTAATAGAAAAGCTGTTGAAAAGCTGAAATTCATAAATGCACCAATCAAAACCATTACCAAACTCAGTTCATCATATAAAATAAAAGGGAGCAATCAGGCACAAAGACCCAAAAATGCAAGGCAGTGCATGCAAGCATAAAACCAATAGATAGGACAAATTTTACACGTTTGCCATAAATTTTCAAAAAATACAGCCACTTAACAAGCTCTTTGATGTTGGACAATCTAAGAAGCTTTACAAGAAAGAAACATGACTAGTATAGAATTTGTTTTATTAAGTTTAATGTTACCAAATATAACATGATTACACATGAGTAGTGACTCCCGGAACTCTCATCTATCAATTGATGAAATAGCACGATGCAGTATATATTTTCCAAAAATTTCGCACTAAATCCAACTGCTTTCACTTCTTCCCTCATTCTTCATCCATCAGACAATTGGACTTAAATGTTCAAACTTCATAAACAAGGGCAGATTCAACATGTTTGTGCTCCCATGAATTTTTTTAGTAGTAAATGCTTTTAAGGAAAAGAAATTTCGCTACATCTTGAGTCAGATTTGGTGAAAGGGGGAAAAAATTTCTCTGAGCATTTGAAACTATATAAGATCTTCTAATGTTGGATACATGCGGTGCTGAGGTTTAACTGATGGATACAAACTCAGTTTCCCGTTGGTCAATAAACAGAAAATTTTGTGTAAAAACGATAAATAAAATAACTACGAAGGGGTGAACAACTTCTAAATGCATTAACTCAAAACTTATACTTGTCCGCAAGCAAACAAAAAGCTTAAACGCTTATTAGAGAAAAACAACATTAATAAAACAAACCTCTATAATATCGTGCAAGCGAATAATATTAGGATGGTTAATCCTCTTCAAGATAAAAATCTCAGACATGAGACTCTCCTGCAGCTTCTTGTTGAGCCGACCCGTGACAATCTCCTTAATCGCCACTTCGGTTCCATGGACCCGGTGCCTCGCGTGCCACACTACCGAGAAGGAACCAGAGCCGATTTGACGTCCCACCAGGTAGTCCCCGATCACCCTACTCCTCCCAATCGATTGGGCCATTTTTCCGGAAAATGAAAAAAATAATAATAATGAAAGAAAAACAGCCGTGGAAAACGAAAGCCCTAGGATTTCAAACGGGAAGCAGCTCCAATTATTGGAATTGAAGACTCGAATTTAGCTTTCAAGACACAGTAATTGAATCTTTTGAAAGATTCAATCCAGAATTAAAAGGATCGTATTGGCTGTAATTGAGATAGATGACGAGAGAGAGGAGTTGGATTAATGTTAATCTATTATAAAACGATAAAACACTGTTGTTATCAAATCAAATAATTATAGGATAAAAAAAATAATATGTTTTGTAGTTAAGGATAGTGTGTTTGATTTGATTGCTTCTTAGCGGAGGGAAACGAGTGCGATTCGGATTAAGCGCAGAGAGCTACAAAGCTGAAGCAAAGACATAATAATAGAAGAGAAAATATTAGTATGTGGTCAGCCCCACGGTGCTCCGTCAACCGATTCTCTAATTTCAATACATCTTGTTGACTTTTAAGGAGAATCGTGATTAGCGAGTTGCAGAATTACAATTTTAACCCAACGCTTATAATTAAGTAATTAATACTTCGATTAAAGAGACTTTATATAAATAACGATGTTATTTAATATAATACTAATGTGATGGTCTAGTAATTAAGATTAATGTCAGCTGCTTAAAGTTTAAATCATTTTGTAAGCATACTAAGAATTTGAGATAATTTATTTAATATTTAATTTATTAGGTAGAATTTAATTTATTAGTATATTAATAATGAATTTGTAACGATCTCAGAATGTTCAAAGAAAATAAATTATAAATTTAATGCGGAAGTAAAATAAATAGTTAGATGTTTACATTTTTTACACATAAACTTAAAATTCCGAATAGTGTTACGGAAATTACTCTTTTGAATGAAATACAAAAAAATTAAAGAAATAAATAGAAAATAAATAAAATTTATATCCTACTCGCAACTCTCTTGTGGATCGGGCTCTATATCTTGGTTCTCTTAATTTAAAATAGTTAAATAAGAAATAAGTTACACTAACCCAATAAAAATATCACGTTACTCACCGACACAGAAATGAATTTTGATAAAAAATTAAAACAACTAATTGAGTGCTTAATTAAATAAATATATTTATTAATAATAAAACTATTTACCGTCCACTTACTATAACGAGATTTATAAAAACAACCTATAAAGATAATAATATAGCACTTATCATGATCTCACATGTAATCGGTAACATACACACATTATAAATCCATATTCAATAAATCAAATAATAATTGTCTATTTTCATCAGCCTGTTGGTATCCATGAGAATTTATATGGATGTCTCTGCTACACGTGAACTATTTCCTTTATCATTATCAATTAACGGTCTCATCCACATACCTCGTCCAGTATGAACACCAAATTACTAAACTTCAATACCGCGTTCGATATGAGGGTAAAACGGATCGTCCTCATACCTCGTCCGGTACGAGCATCAAATTACAAAGTCTCGATACCCAGTCCGATATGAGATAACATTCACGGTAGAGTTTCCTATTGCACCTGGTCCGTCCACCATCTCTCATGATATCCAATAAGATTGTCGTTTCATCCATTCACTTAATCATATAATTTCATATTTTTCTTTATTCTCTATTTTCCAATTCAATGGTAATCACATAAATCAAACAATACATACATTCAAAACTATAAAATCGATCAATGAAATAGTATCATATAATTAACTATAAAATAATTCAACAGAATCGATAATAGATAATTTCCAATTCTAACTCCATTAGTAACTCGTAATTAATTATGAATATTTTTTAAATTGTACAAAATACTGTATTATTGTTAATTATACTTCAATTCTATAAGAGAGAACAGGTGATGGATTCTTACTCAATTTAATGTCCAAAAAACTAAATTGTTGACTACGCTTACTTGCCGTCCACGGGTTCCTTAAATTTTTCTTCGAAAATTAAAACGCGCTGTAAATACATACAAATATCCTAAAAAATCCAAAATCAGTCTCAGGACCCAATTTTAGCCAATTTCGGAATTTCAGCACGGCGGCTTCGCTGTGTTTCCACGACGGCATCGTTGCCCGCAGTGGCGGTCCGCCTCGGGTCGACTATTTTCGGCCGATTTTGCATCAAATCCTGCGAGAAAATACGTTAAAGGTCATTGGTTGGCCGAAAAAATACAAAAAATCGAAACTCACTGACGGTCGGGCTCTTCGGTGCGGAGGCTCCTTCGGCTCACATTGCAGTTTGGTATTTTGCTCCGGTCAACCTGTAGAGAAAAAATCAGTGATCACAATGGTAGAAGAATTACACACTTTATATTTTTTAAAAAATTGGTAATCTACCTCTTATAGACCATGTATATTAACTTTTATATTATGATATGTATCTTATAATAAAATTGTTAAGGATCTTTTACAATCATTACAATTACTAATTTAATCCTCTATAATGCTCATGATTTATAATAAAAAGCTTTGCGTATCATCTAAATTTGAATTAGACTATCTTGTATTGTCTCTCATTTTTTATTATTTTCAAATCTTGATATTAATTATATAAATTCGAATAGTTAAAGTCTCTTGATATTATTTTTTTAATACTATTTTTAGGGGTAATATATAAGATTTATGAAAAAATTTAAATAGTTATTTTGAGTTATTATGATTTAATAGTATAAGAATATATTTGAATGTCTATCTATTTATTTAAAAACAAATATATTATAAGAGATTTGCTTAGATTATTTTTTAGAAAAGTAAGCTAAATGAATTTTTGTTTAACATTGTAAATTGAATTTTTATTGATATTTATGATAATCACAAATCTAATGAGTACTATTATATTTTTTATAATAGCAAAAAAAATTTAAATTTTTTATATAATTAACGTTAAATGTATTAATATATAATATTATATAATTGAATATCATAAAAAATATATAGATTTAATATTTTACTAAAATTTATACCTGTCAAATTGATATGATCATATTTTTAATAACTATGCATTAAATTTAAATCTAAAAATAAGTTTCAAACTGGGTACATACTTTTTACTTTCCGAAAATGATATTGGAGAAACACACTAGAGAAATGATGTTTCACTCGTACTTTTTCTTTACCCAAGTTCATGGATTTTTACATGTTTTTATTCAAACCTTTAAAGTAATAAGAACCCTCTTTTGTTCTTTTATACTAAGAATAGTGACAAAAAATAATATTTATCTAACGTTGCCTATATAATTTTAAGATTCTAAACCTAGTTCTAAAAACACTTTTTTTTTTAATAAATTCCTTAAATGAATAATCTTATAATAAACAAATTTGATAGCAAATAATTCAATACCATGGAATTGAAAATGTATGTATGTATATCTCGATTAACTATTGATTCAATCTTCCAATGCCGTTACGACTTAGGCTTTATTGAATATTAAAAATATACATTTATCTCATTGACCTACTCTATTCGTAATTAAAAAATGTGTGTCAAGTGCTTTAACATGTAAAGTTTATATTTATTTATGATACTTATATCATAATTTAACGTAAAATAAATAATATCAAAATATGACAAAATATAAAAATATTAGATATTAATGTTAAAATCTTAAAATTAGAACTACTAAAAAAAAATTAAATTTGAAAAGGTCAATATTTAAAAATATAGAACGTAAAAAATATTTTATAATTATAAATATAATCAATTTTAAAAGTTAAAATTAAAATTTTAAGCTTAGATAGTTTTTGTTGTTAATATAATAATATAAATACATTATATCTCTTGTCATCTACAAAATATTTTATTTGTTTTATTTGATAACTTTTATTTCATTTCATAATGTGAACATTTTTATGTATTATATCTTTCAACAAATTTTTTATTTGACTTACAACAACTTAGCTTATGATCTTTTTAATTATAGGGTTAAAATTGTAGTAAAAATAAATCTAAAATAGTTTTAGTTTGATTTATTTCTTTATTTTTAATTACGGTTAAAATTTTATACTATCAAATATGTCTCTATGAAATGATCTTTAAAAATAATTTAAGGATTATATTCGAACAAATGTATCAATAAGATAGGAATTGTAGACTTGACGTATTGTCTGGGTGGTGTAGTTGGTTATCACGCTAGTCTCACACACTAGAGGTCCCCGGTTCGAACCCGGGCTCAGACAATTATTTTGTATATTTTTTCGCAATCAAACTCCACTTCCCACCACTTTGCTAAGTTCCAACCATTATCTGCTACAGCGCTTCGAATTTGGTCACAAATAAATATTCATGCGCTCACAAATTTTTTCACTTTAGGATATAAAATTAAAATATCCTATAGACTTTTAAGAATAATAATTTATTTAAGAAAATAATAATAAGAACATAAAAAATTAGAGTTAATTGATATTTATTTCTCAAGTTGAGTTATTAAATATATTTATTGTAACGATTCCGGAAATTTAAAAGGAAAATGTATATAAATAATATAAGTGCGGAAACGAAATAAAAGATTCTGGTTCATATCCCTTACACAATAACTTAAACGTACTAACAATATCGAAAATAAGTCATCTAAAGGAAAATACTGGAAATGAAAGACTATAAGAGAAATTAATACACATTAAGGTAACTACTCGCCGTTTTCTTGTAGATCGGGCTCGAAAACCAAGTCATCCGGATATGAAATGGTTAAGTAAGGAGTGAGCTACACTAGCCCAGTAAAGACATTACACTATATCACTGTCACAAAAATTAAGGTTAGTTAAAAACAACCAATGGAGCACAAGTTTCAAGTAAATTTATTTATCAATAATCAAACCATTTACCGTCCACTTACCTCAGTGAGATTTATAAAAACGACATATGGAAACAATAACATCGTAGATATCATAAGTTCATATACAATTTGTAACATAGTACATGTCATACTTTTATATTTCAATCATCAAACAACAGTTATCCATTTTTATCAGCCTACTAGTATCCGTGGGGATCCATAGGAGTCCCCGCTATCCGTGAACTATTCGTTTAACAAACTTAATTTCTAGGGCCGTCCCCATACCCCGTCCGGTATGGGTGCCAAACAATAAACCTCAATACCCTATCTGGTATGAGGGTGAAGCGAGCCATCCTCATACCCCGTCCGATATGAGCGCAAAAATATTTAAAGTCTCCATACCCCATCCGGTATGAGATAACATTCCCGGTGGGTTTACCTATGGACCCGGTCCGTCCACCATCTCCTAGGATATCTAGTGAGGCTGTCAACTTATCCATTTATCAATTCACATACATTTTCTATTTTTTTCTTAGTTTTTCGTTTTCCACATAAACATGAATACTTAAACAATTAACGAGCACCCAACAAGGCAAACTTATTATTAGATCTACAAAATCAGGCCGCAATAAAGTAAGCAGTGATTCATGCATTCAAAATTCTAGAATGAATAAAATAAATACCATACTGCATTTAAAACTGTAAAATAAACCAAACAGGAACTGACAGGGAAATACATCTGGTTCAGGCTTCATTAGCAACCGTAATAAATTATGTGTATTTATATAATTCATAAAATACAGTTTTATCACTTATTAGACTTTAATCCCATGATAGAAAATAGGGTGATGGGTCCTTACTTGATTCGAAGTCTAAAACTGATTTTTCCACTGCGCCTACGGGCAGTCCCTAGATTCCCTGAATTTTTTCTCCGGGAAATAAAATACACTTACGGTACCTGCACATGTCCCCAAATAACTCAAAATTAGACCCAGGGCCTACTCGGCCAATTTCGAAATTCTGGCACGGCGGCTCCGCCGTGCTCCGGCGACGGCGCCGCCGTAAGCGGCGGTGATCTGCCTCGGGTTGGCTATTTTCAGCCGTTTTCGGTCGAATTCGGCTAAACTTGCATTGGTTCCTGTGATAAAACACCCCTAGGTCCATCGGTGGGCCGAAAAAATACCAAAAACTGAAATTTACCGGCGGCGGGGCTCTCCGGTGCGGCGGCTCCTCCGGCTCGAGTCGTGATTTGGTGTTTTACTTCGGTCAACCTGTAAAGGAAGGAACGGTGGTCACAATGGGATAAAAATTACATCGAACGAGAATCGGAAAGGGCCTCATCGGAGACAAAAACTGAAAAAACCCACGACACCGCCGTTGGGCTTCGGCGGTATTTTCTGGCCAATTAGTCGGTGTTTTGGCTCCAATTTGGCCACAGGTGGGTTTAGAATCGAAATCCGATCCAAGGGAAGAATTTTTACCTCATTTGGCGGCCAGAAGGTGCTCCGGTGCGGCGACGGGTGGTGGCGGTCGGTCCTCCGGTGGTTGGGTTGTCTTCTCTAGCGAGGGCTCTGGCGGCTAGGGTTAGGGTTTGGGTATGGATGAGATTCTTTATAACCCTTCGCTTTTAAATCTGAGCCGTCCATCGCGATTTAATCTGTACCGTTCGATCGCGATTAAATAAAAAATGAATCTGGACCGTCCATGTGCGATTCAATTTGAGCCGTTCGTACGTGTGCAATCTGGGCCGTCCGTACGCGCTTTTGATATGAGTCGTCCGTGCGCGCGGGAATAGATCTCAGTCGTTCGATCGCGCACACGCGGATCCCCTATGTGGCTCCCTTCCGCGTGGCCTCCCGCGTCAGCGTCTCTGCCACGCGGCGTGCCCTGGTTGGCCGGGGCTGCTGACGTGGCGTAAGTTTTTCAAATTGTATTTTGACATCTGGTTTTCAAATTTTCTTTTAAAAATATCTCTAGAACCCAAATTTTCACTTTTTTTTTCCTAAAATTGCTTTTAATTAAATTCCTAAAATAATTTTATCCCCTTTTTATTATATTTATTATTATTATTTCTGTTTATATAAATTAAAGTAATTTAAAATAAATTAAATTCGATTAACACTTAATTATATTTATTTAAAATTAATTAAAAATAATTCAGTAAAATAATAATAATAATAAATAAATTTTTTTTTGGGTCTTACATTTATTACCTCGAAAAATAGGAGAAAGATATTTAATTGTAAAACCTATGGATGATAAAAAAAATTATGTAAATATAAATTATTTTTTAGATATAATGAATACGTCGTATATATTTATTAATTATGACTTAATTAATTAAATATGATATTTATGATAAATGTATTAGGAGATAAAGAGTATACAAGTAATAAATATTTATACTTAAACGTAATTAATAAACATGACTAAAAATACCTAAACTACTATTTGTTTTTTATTTAAGTTTATTAATGTACTATTTTTTATTTAAATGTGTTGCGTATTTTGAAAATTATTTAAATAAATCATTAATTGTCAAATTCTATTAAGAATATTTATCTTATGTAATATTTTTTTACTTAAATACTTGAATATATATTATCTACTTTTTATCTTAATTGACTCATTTACTATTATCATATTCAAATATATTATATATTTTAAAACTACTCAAATAAATCAATATCTATTAACTTTTATTAATATTATTTTTATGTCACATAACGAACATACTTAAATGACCTATTCTTACTTTTGGTGTCTAAATAAAAAAAATATATTATTTATTTTTATTTAGATTAATTCTTCTAATGTTTATGTATTCATATAGATTATATATTTTTAAAAACTATTCAACAAATATTTAACGAGTCAACTTTATTAACAATATTTATGTATATGTCATGTGTTCCCGTGACAAAATTCAAAGGTTACGTGTTACTATGTAGCCAATAGTTTTCATATATAAAAATTATATACTCAAAGTTCAAAAGTTATAGATGTTCTAAATTGAAGACAATAGCAACAATTTCGCTCATTCATTTTTGTCCATGAAGACACTGTTGAAAGTAATTTTGTGCTAACTTTAAATCAAGTAGGATCATGTATTTCTTCCATAACTTTTTCCTGTTTTAATTCTGTATCGACAACAAACTAAAATGTTAAGCACAAAAAAAATGTCAAGCTTATATTAATTATAGAATTCTTTTTTGCACAAAATTCATCCAAACATTTTTTTCAAACCAATTCTAAATCAAACATATTTCTCCCTCTAATTTCCTTTCCAAATTGCCATATATGTTTTAATCCCCTCACACATTTTATGTTTTTTTCTTTTTATCTCCCAAAATTACATTGCTCTCTCCTACATGTTGTTGGTTGCTTTCACTATTTTTTCTATAGAAAAGTGCTTAGCAAATATAAGATTAAACAAGATAGAATTTGAAATAAGATAAAAATAAACATTGATAATGATTAAAGATTATTCGAGGTTATTTACGTTAATTATTTAGAATATTTAAGATAGCTCAAACTAATTATGATGATTCTTAAAGGTAGTAAGAAATTTAAGTCAGAAAAATATTAGATTAAGTAAAGAATCAATGAACAGATGAATGATCAAATGAAGAAGAAATTTGATAAGAAAATTCGAGAAAAATGAATGCTGCTCAAGAAATTTGTGAGAGAGAAACATAATGTCGAAAAACTAAAATTGGGAAAAATATAATTTGTCTTCTTTACTGTATAGGTGAGCAGTATTTATACAAGGGAGCAATTTACAAAAGATAATCCTATAGTTTCAAGTATTTACATTAATGTCATTCTATCTAATATTCTAATAGCCTCCCCTCAAGTTGGAGTATACAGATTTTGGTTATCCAATTTGACAATAGCAGTCTAAAACTGAGAAGGTGGAATCGCCTTGGTAAAGCAATCAACAAGCTGATGTGAAGATGAAACGGGTAGCAAGCAAATAAGATCATATGAAAGCTTTTGTCTGACCAAATGATAATCAATTTTTATGTGCTTTATGAGTTCGTGAAAAATATGATTCTATGCAATTTTGATAGTCGACAAATTATCACAATACAAAACTGCACTAGGAGAATCAATATGCAGATCAAGAAGCATAAAAATTAACCATTGCAACTCACTAGTGACCATGGCTAAAACACGATACTCAGCTTTAGAAGAAGATCGATAAACGGTTTATAATTTCTTGGTCTCCCAAGAAATAAAGGAATCACGAAAAAAACACAAAAGCTAGTGAGGGACTTGCAAGAATCAGCACAAGATACCCAATTAGAGTCACTAAACGCCTTACAATGTAGAAAGAGTACCTTTGAGATACCCCAAAACTTGATGTGTAGCTTGTAAGTGCATTGTTGTAGGAGCATCCAAAAATTGAGAAAGTTATTGAACATAATAACTAATATCTGGACGAGTGTTAGTAAGATATAGAGCTTACAAATAAGTCGCCGATACAAATAAACATCTACAAGAAGAGAACCCTCCTGTTTGACTAACTTTATAGAGTAAGTCATTAGTGTGGGCGCTGGCTTACAGCCCAAAAAACTAGTATCTATTTAGAGATTTAAAACAAATTTTCTTTAGAAAATATTAATCCCTTTAGGTGATCAAAGAATCTTAAGACCCAAGAAGAATTTCAATTCACCAATATCTTTAATTTTGAACTCTGCATGAAGGAAATCCTTGACATATTAAATTTCATCTAAACTATCACTTATAAGTATAATATCATCTACATATATCAAGAGTGCAATAAAGGAAGACGCTGAGTATTTGAGGAATAAAGAAGAGTTTAAAATGGCTTGACTAAATTCATGACATTTTAATGCATCAGTTAATTAAAAGTGCCACTGTCTACTAGCTTGTTTTAAACCATACAGCTTTTAATAAGTCTGTATACCTTGCTACTAACAACTTTAAATCCAAGGGAGAGAGTTGTGTACACTTCTTCCCTTAAGTCACCATGGAGAAATGCATTGTTAATATCAAGTTAGTGCAAATGCCACCATTTGATAGTAGTTATTGCCAGTTTTGTGCGGATCGTGGTCAACTTAGCAATTGGAGAAAAAATGTCCAAAAAATTAACTTCGGATTGTTGAGTAAATCCTTTAGCCACTAACCAGGTTTTTATACCACTATATCGAACCATTTGTTTTTCTCTTTATTTTATACACTCATTTACATCCAACATATGTTTTTCTAAGAGGCAGATAAACCAACTCCCAAGTTTTATTTTCTTCCAAAGCTCTAATCTCATCAAACATTGCCTCTCTCTAACAAGGAAAATTTATGGCTTGGTGATAGATTTTGGGTTCTATGTCTTGTGAATGGCCTAAATAAATTTTTTTTGTTTGAGATTAATATGTTTCATAAGAGATAAATTGGAAAATGTAGTGTGGTGTGCATGCATAATTGACACAAGACTTCAAACCACATAGATAGTAGTCTTTTAAATGAGATGATTGCTGTGTAGACCTTGCGAACTTTCTAAGAAGTATTTTATTCTTATTAACATGATCAATAGTATGAGATAATTATGGATCATGTGTAACAACTTCATTAGTATGTAAAGGGAAAGAACCTTAGGACACATCATTGTAAGAAGGATGAGGAACATCATTAGGTTGAGGTGATTCAGTAGAAGTACCAGTAACTGCAATATCTTGAAGCTGTAAAGATAGTTTTTAACCACTATACTCTGTCATTAAGTCATTGTTTTGGGAAAAAATAGAGAAATTATAACCATTATACATAGAGGAATTGAAGGGAAAGACATGTTCCACAAACTAAATATCTCGTGAGACAAACACCTTTCGAGATGCTAGATCATATACCCTAAACCCTTTTATGTGAGGAGGATATATGAAGAAAAGACATTTAGTTGCTCGGTAATCAAATTTAAATTTACCAGGCAAAAGATTATATGCATAACATAAGCATTTAAAATTTTTTAGATGATTATATTCTAGAATAGAAAGAAACAACAGCTCAAAGGGAGTCTTATTGTTGATGACAGAAGAAGGCAACTAGTTGATTAAATAAACTGCATGTGTAACACAGTCTGCCCAAAATTTCTTAGGTAGATTGGCTTTGAACATCATGGATTGTACCATATTTAAAATATATTTACGCTTCCGTTTCACTACACCATTTTGTTGTGGTACGTATGGACATGAACATTGATGTACAACTCTTTTAGTGGCAAGAAATTCTGCCATTTTAAATTCTAGTCCATTGTCAGTACAAATGTATTTTATCTTTATACTATGTTGAGTTTCCACATATGCAAAGAAATTAATAACCAAATTTCTTGCTTATCTTTTACTTTTCGTTAGATACAACCAAGTATAGCGACTTTTATCATCAATAATAGTGAAGAAATAATGATGGTCAGAAATGGAAAAAATAAACAAAGGACCCCAGATGTCAATATGAACTAAATCAAATGAAGCTTTAGTGATTAAAGTACTGATAGGAAATGACAATCGTTTTTGTTTTAAAAGATGACAAACATCATAATTGAAAGAATTATAAGGAAGAACAAACTCATCTATTTGACTTATTACATGTAGTCTTAGTTTGGAAAAGTGACTAAGATAAAAGTGCCACAGATTGTAGTTATTGAGAAAGACTTTACGTTGAGAGAAAATAGAACAAGCCAAAGGACTTAACTTAAAAACATTTATAGTGGGTATCTTTCTTACCTCAAGATAATACAACCCTTACCTCTCCTCTGTAAACCAATCCTCATTTGAGTGTGAATATCCTGAATGATATAAAAGGTGTTATGAAAGGTCAAATAACAGGGAGAATCCTTTAGCAATTTACTAACAAATATTAAATTTAAGGTAAAATAAGATGTATATAAAGCATTGTGAAGGACCAACATAAGTGAAAGGTGAACATCCCAATATGGGTAATTGGGACTGATTGTGAGTTAGGCAATTTTATATGCATATTTGTGACTAGTCTACACAGACTAAACATCTCAAATGAACTAACTAAATGATTTGTAACACCTGAGTCAATAATCCATTCATTTAATATAGTATGCAAAGATAAGGAAAAGTTATACCTTGTGCGCATATAGGCTGGAAGTTGGCAGTAAGTGTGTTTACTTGTGGCATAATATGTTTTGCTGTTACATTGGGAGAAACAGATCCAATAGATTACATCAGGGTCAAGAGCTTTTGATATTGGTTTAGAAAGTTTTAGTACTGGTCTTTAGTGGAAGAGAGAGACAAGCCTTCTAAGTTGTTACTTGAAAGATTGGAATTTTATTGGGAGTTATTGTTTTCAAAGTTACTATCAACTAGTTGTGTACTGATCTGATTAATACTTGATGTTTTCTTCGTTCGAGGCTTATAACTTAGAGGATACCCATGTTTTTTATAGCACTTATCAATAATGTGATCAACAAAACTACAATATGTATAGGTTAAAGTCTTATTATTGTTATTTTTTCCTTTACTAATTCTCTTGTTCTGCCCATTATTATTCTTATTCTACTGGTTAGAGTTTGCATAAAACAGATTTGACTTATATGGGGATCCCGAATGTCCAATGTTAAGAGTTCTCTCATACTATATCACTAAGGAAAATACCTTGCTCAATGTTGGTAAAGGTTCCATCATGAGCACTTGTCTTCCAACTACACTGTAGGACTCATTAAGCCCATTAAGAAACCTTATAATCTTGTCCTCCTCTTTATATTTTTTTTATACACATTTCCTATTCCACATATACACTGTATATTGCACTAACATGTAAGTCCAGACCGTAGATTAGCTAGTTCATCCCAAAGAACCTTAATTTGAGTAAAATATTCAGTTAATGACTGTGTACCTTCTTTAAAAGAGGAAATCTCATCCTTTTACATAACTAATTCAAACTCGGTCGCTTTGAGCAAATCTATCATCTAAGTCATTCCAAAGATCTATGACATAATCAAGAAAGATTACACTTTGAACAATTGAGAAGGACAATGATAAGATTATCTATGAAACTACAAAAGTATTACAGCTCTGCCAAGTGCAATAGGAATGATCATCCTTTGGTGGAACATGAATGCTTCCGTCCATAAATTGTAATTTATTTTTAGAAATCAATGCACTTTTCATAAACTGTGCCCAAGGATGGTAATTATTACTTGTCAGGACGGTTGATGTAAGCAGAAGCACGAGACTCTTGTTTGGATGCAGAAAGTAGGGATTTGTGAGTGCCTCATCCATTTCACTGTACCAAAAACAACTGAAGTGTCCATGATTTTCTAACGAACTAAATAGTTGGAGATTCACCGCTAGAACAACTCACTGTTAGTTGATGCGAAACCCCAAGCCCCTTACATGAACCTTAGAACTCTTCAATCGGTTTAGAACAGAATTTAGATCACAAGTAAAAAGGAATCAAATTTGTTCAATCACCCAAATAATAGAAGTTAAATAGAACCCAAGAAAGATAAATGATATCTCTTGAACCCAATCCAAACAAGCACCAAGAACAATTGAAATAGGAAATCAAAATTGAAATACAAGTAATAACAATTGTATTTCAAATCAACACCTTGTGCATAAAGTAAAAAGAAAGCCAAAACGCTCTCAACTCAATTCTTAAATATTTGATTACAACTCTTAATGTTGACAAAGAAGAGTTCTTTTGGTATTTATAGCCAAAGAAATCAATGATAAGTTACAACACAATAATTACAATTGTAACTCCCACAATAACTGGGCTAATTATGTAACAATTACAATTGTAATTCTAACAATAACTAGGCTAATTGTAGGCATGTAATTATTATGTAACTCCTTTTAACTATAATTTTCTTAACCAACACCACTAATTGTTTGTGGCACCATATAGGTATGAGCTCATTTTTGTAATAACACTGAAATAAACTTAAGCCCAAATGAGTTACACTTGACTATATGGGCTTAATTAACTCAAACTAAAATAAAACCATCTAAAATACTTAAAACAACTAACTAATCCAACCCATACATAAGGCTTAGTCACCCATTACCAATAAGACTCAAACAAGCCCAAATTATCTCAAATCATTTAAACCCAATTAAAGTTGCGAATTTGGGCTATTCAAAAAGCTCATATTTGAACTTTCCACAATTGGCCAGCCCATCATCTACATGTTTTTAAGTGAAAACTTGGAGTAACTCTTTAAGCTTATTTACCTTTGATCTTGTTACTGGTCCGCTGAAACTTTTCAAGTTTGAAACTTTATTTGTGTTTACATCATTTGAAATTTGCTCCAAGTCACGTTTTGATGCTCTTTGAGTATCTTGAGTGTTTTTCGCATTGTTTGCATTACTAGTGTAGGTTTTTTTGAATGCGAATAAACTTCATTCGCTCTGATACCATATTAGATTTAGTAAAAAATTAAAGAGCATATGAATGATCAAATGAAGAATAAATTTGATAAAAAAATTCGAGCAAAATGGATACCATTCAAGAAATTTGTGAGAGAGAAATAGAGTGTCAAAAAACTAAAATTGGGAAAAAATGTATTCTGTTTTCTTTACTTTACATGCGAGTAGTATTTATACTAGAGAACAAGTTACAAAAAATAATCCTATAGTTTTAAGTATTTATATTAATGCCATTCTATCTAATATTCTAATAAGATCGTAGAGATTAAAATATCAATGTATATTAGAAATAAAGATTTGTTATAAGTTTATAACTAATTATCAACTTGAAAAAATACTTATATTATTATCATTATAAGTTACGAAAGAATAAGAGGATATGTAATTGCAAGGGATATTGTTATATTTCGGATTTGAATTGATTGCTTCAGTTTAAAAAAGAGCGATAATGAGAGAAGTGCATCTATAAATGTCTTTGTTATGATAACAATCACTGACAATTATAGTGATATAATTTATACTAAATTGCTACATAAATAAGTATAAATTGCTACATAAATAATGTTAATAAAAATTAATTAGCCGGAGAATTTATTTAAATAAAATAAAAAGATCCAGAATCTATTTGACTAAATAAGCGAAAAAAAAAGAAAAGATGGTCTCATGGCTAAACCAGCAGTCCCGGGACAGACTACAAACTTCAGGAAACGGTTAAGGACTTATTTGAATAACCTTAGAAAATGCAGGGTCATTTAAATATATAAAACTAATAGAGGGCCAAATTGAAATTTAATGAAATTGAGGTATTTAACCCGTAGAGACACACGAATTCTTTTCCCTTCAACTTTCCTCTTCTCTTCTCTACGGTTTCGTCCTGTATCTTCTGCCTTCCGGTATCTGAATCACCATCAAACTTTTCATTTCTAGGTTTTCTCAGAAGGAGAGACGAACAGCTAAGAGGCTGACGTTGCTATGGATTGGGGAAACGTTACGGCAGAGGATCTGATTGACGCGCTACGCGAAGTGGACTGGTCATCGCCACCGCGCCCTCTCTCGGAGTTCTTCTCCAGATTCACAGTCCCCAGATCCTACGCCAAATGGAACAGCCGTCTCAAATGCAATCTTTACTAGTACGATCACCTGTCTTTTCGTTTCATGACTGATTCACTTAGGTGTTAGCTGTTGTTTCTCGTCAAATTGTTTTTCTTGAGCGGTTATGCAGGCCGTTTCATCAGTTGATTTACTCAAGTACTTTTCCCTGAAGTTTGAATCCGTTCAATTCATGATCGTATATATGTTGTTCGGTTTTCGCGGGAAGCGAAAGGAAAGAATAGAGAACAAGAACTTGGAGTTTAAAGTTTTCTTTCGTTTACTTTAATCATATAAAATTTTCACTATACATTTTCAATAGAATATGTGATCCAAAAGTAATTCAGGTTGAGAAGAGTAGGACTTGTTTAAATCAGTTACAAGCTCCGATATTAGGTTATCTCTCTTTCCGATAAAGAAACTGTATGTTCAGTCCTCGCAGATGAAAGACGAAGATGAAAAGTATAGTTTTGAAAACACAAATATCTGGTTCTTGAGCTGCTCCTCCCTTTAGAGGGAATATTATATAAAGGAAGGAAAGTTTGAAAAATTGGTTTTCTTCTTCATTTCATTTTTGAAGGTTGCGGGTAATGAGTAGACCCTTGTTACATAATTGGTTAGTTCAAGTTCGGCAAATTGGTTTTTTCTTCATTTCATCTTTGAAGGGCACGGATAATGAGTATTTTATCCTAAGTAACATAATTGGTTAACGACACTCTGATCCCACAAATCTCTTGGCAATCAGATAAGTTGTCTGGCCCTTGCAACCATTATTTTTATAATGGATACTAGCGTTCTTGGTTTTCTTTTTGTATTACTGTTATGGCTTTACTGATTAAAATGTTTGGATGTTTCCGAAGTTACTCTATGTTTTCTCAGCTATGTATCTCGTGGGAAATATGTAAAAGTAAATATAAGAATACAATTTTAAAATTTTGTTATCATGTTTTGTTTTCTCTCAAATGCATTATTAAAAGTTTTTTTAGACGTTTCATTGTCAGCTTTTAATAGTTTGTAAACTTCAATTTTGAATGGTTTTGCAGCTACCGGACTAACTACTTCATTATGATCATTTTCATTCTTGGTTAGTCAACAAAACTGCTTTAGTTTAGTTTCTTCTTTTAATGCAATTTATTGCCACAGATATATGTAACTGGGTTGTCAACTGCAGGATTGGGTTTTCTTAAAAGGCCCCTTGCTATTGTCGCTGCTTTTTTAACAGCACTGAGCATTGCTTTTCTGAATGATAGGTAAGCTTCTCTATGTAATCTAAGTAACTTTTGTTAATGGCTAAATCTAGTTACTTTCAGGACAGCGGAACCTATTACTTCTAGTAGTGGGACTGTGGATTTTTGATTTTAGACTATTTGATTTCTTGGCATAATTTAAGTTGCTGAAATAGAAATTTCTATTTACAATCTTTGTATTTAACAGACATGATTTTGCAGTAGGTTTTATGCTATTTTTTCCATTTAATTTTTTGTAGAAAAATTATATTAGGTGAATGAAGGGGAAATCAAACCTGGAGGAAGATAACTGTCCTCTGAAAGAGGAAAAAGAAGAAGTATAAAAAATCAAAGTATCAACCAAAATCGCAATCCAATTACAAGGACCCCTTGAAAAACCGTGCCCTTTAGCTCAAATAGAAGCTAAGCACACAATTTAAATCACTCAAGCTACCTTTCTGGCGTGAGTCTCAGGGCCTGAAACACGGAACAATCAACAGCTTGTACTAATTTAGTTGAAAGTGTTAGCACAAAAGCATGTTGATGGTTCCTCTGAAAAGGAAAGAAAACAGTGAAGGACATAAAAGATAGAGAGAAAAGGAGAAAAACTGGATTCTCTTTATCAAGTATGGCTGGGCAATCTCTATACAAAATATCCTTGTTCTATCTTTAGGTCATTTGAGAACAGAGGAGTTGCTGAAATTTTGAGAATTCTTCTTTTGCCTCCATTGGGGATTGTTGGTTCGTATTTCATATCACGGTCACTGTGGTTGGAGTGGATATTTTTAGTATTTTGATATTTCTCTCCTTAAATATCTCCCTTTGTACATTGGTGGAAACCCCTTGGTTCTCTTGCAATGTTAATTTGTTTCCTTTCTTCTTTGAAAAGAAAAAAATAACCACCTACAAATGCCAAGCCTAAAAACCAGATTAGGACATGGAAAAGCAGAAATAAACTTGCTGGGAGAGAGTGAAAAGAAACTGAAAAACCTTTGGTCGCATCTCATGAATGCGTGTCAATAAGAAAATAGTGCTTTGTTATTCTAAAATCAAAATTTTGCTTGGCCCTATATTCCAATAAAAAATGATATTTAATGCCTTTCTTACTCATTTGGAATGGTTTACCTTTGGTGATTTGGCTGGGGTTCTATTAAAAAAAACTTTGGCTAAGCAAGCTTTACAGTGTCAGTTTCGCCCTTGAAATTTTGAAAAAAGATAATAAGCTTTCTCATTTGTTTTTTCTTTTGGTACTGTCAGTTAGTTAGACTGTGGTTGCTAAATGTTTTTCTTTGGAACAGCTTCGCAGGTACTTTTAGTGAGAAGGTGACAAGAACTGTGAGGCAATTCTCTCCACATTTAGCAGCAAAGATGAGACCTCCTTTGACGTATGCATGCTTGCCAATTAATGTCCTTGGTCAGTATCTAATTTTGCTGCTTCATTGACTATTTTATTATTGCCAGCCCTGTCATTCGTGGACGTGCGTCAGCCAAAAGAGCAATTCACATATGTGGCCGACCTCGCTGGGTGTTTGTCTTGATGTTCTCCTCTGGTATTTTATAATTTTGCAGTGTTGCGTATGTGCTCCACGTGTACCACTTTCCTTTATGATCGAACTAATATAGTCAAATTGTCAACTGAAAATAGCAGAAAATGTGCACTGATTGATTTCCATCCCCCCTTTTCTTCCTGCAGTAAGTTTCATCCTTTGGTATGTTTCTTGTGGTGTCTTGATTCTTTCGTGGGCCCTTGCAATTGGACTTCTTGGTATGTGAACCGTTCCTGTTTTCACGTTTTTGAATTAGCAGTCTGTGTTGCTTCAACTTAACCCTTTTTCTCGTTTCTTTTATTTCTTCTCTCAGCCACCATCCTCCATGCTAGCTTGAGGACTCCTAATTTAAAAGCACGTCTGAACACATTCCGGGAGGAATTTCGAGCAGTTTGGCGCAACTATAGTGAACTATAGGGTGCACGGAGTTTCTTTGAGGTGAATGAATCTACTTTTACTTCAACATTTGATTGTGTTGCCACTATTAATAACCTATCTTTCTTTTACTTTGTAATGTGCAAAGCGTGTGAAGAATCTTCTCTCTTGTAGTTCATCCAGTCTCTTTAGAGTTGTAAGTTGTTGATCTGTTCATGAAATCAAATGACATTGAGGCATAGGTCCATGATGAAAGCTTTGAAAGAAAATGGTCAGAACCTCAACAAAAAATTGCCGTCACACTTTCCGTCAGGTGTAAACAGAAGAGAGTCCCTTGGGAAAATCATTTGGTGTAGAGGAGGTTTAGGCTTTACTTGACTTGTGGAAAATTACTTCTAGAAGTCATTTTACCCATTTTCCTATGTTTGTTGGGAGAGAATAAAAAGAAAATGGGAAAAAAACTATGTTTGGTTTTTGTTGACTTCAAAAAATTCCATTAAATTTGGCTTGCGTGTTTTTCTTTTTAATCTTTTGTTTTGATCTCTCTCTATGGAATATCATTTTCCTTATTTTTTTTTTCATTTTTTAGTTTCCTATTTTTCTTGTAAAACCTAAACTGCTTTTATTTGTAAATATGATGAAGAAACTATATTGATTGGATTCTTTTTGTGCTCTATGTCCACATGGTTTTTGGTGCTTTGAGCATATAGTAGTTTAATTTTGAAAAGTATTTGGATGCTTGACCTTTTTTCACTGACTTTAGTCGCTCAAAGAGGACAATTAGTTACTCTTTTAACTAAAAATAGTTAAAGTGTAGTAAATTCCAGAAATACTTGAAGATTCTTGTGAACTTTACCAACATAAAAGCCTAATTCTTTTTGTTACTGAATATTATTATTTGAGATATTTATTAGTTTTTGTAATATTGATTATGTTTATTATGAAAAAGTTGATTAAAATTATCAAATGAGGTAGTGGTTGGTTTGCAATTTTTTTAGAAGTTTTTATGAGGTACTGGTCCAAAGTAATTAGCACAGGAGCTAAAAGCTTTTGACTCAAAGCTCTTCAAAAGAAAATGCTAGTCTTGGAGCATCATATTGCATACTAATATTTGGTACCAGTCTTTATCAACTGGAACACTTTTTCTGGACATTACTAACTTGTGGCAGCTGGTTTACATCCCAACATCCAACACTCAGTAAACAAATCTATGATATATTTTCTCTGAGAAAGATATATACCTTCTTCTGATCTTGCCACCTTCATTTTTAGGAAGTATTTAAGATTTCCTAGGTCCTCATTCTTGAATTCCTTGGCCAGATTTTGTTTTTCAAATTAATCATTTCTTCTGTGAAGTCACAAGTGACAATTATATCATCCACATAGACTATTAGAATAGATAACTTATTGTGGTCTAATTTCTTTACACTCAATTTATTATTGGCTTTATATTGGGAATATCTTTGTTGTTGTACTACTCTTGTGAATCTTCCGAATCAAGCTCTTCGAGATTGCTTAAAACTACGCAACAACCTTTTTAACTTTCAAAGTTGATGTTTAATATTTGGCATTCCAAATCTAGGAGGAATCTTTGTGTACACTTCTTCAGCTAGGTCTTTGTTTAGGAATGCATTCTTCACGTCTAGCTGGCTTCAGCATGCAAGGACCAGTGCTGAGACCAGAATATAGAGCACATCACCATAAGTCTCAGGAGGGGTCATCCCTGTGGTAGGAAAGACACCCTAGTTCCTTACCTCAAATTACAGGCTA
Source organism: Carica papaya (assembly GCF_054855325.1). NCBI lineage: Eukaryota > Viridiplantae > Streptophyta > Magnoliopsida > Brassicales > Caricaceae > Carica > Carica papaya. The sequence continues at coordinate 6,924,506 of NC_142316.1, forward strand.
GACTCCTTACCCTGTACCCCAACCAATACAATGAAAGCCCTACCTTACCATACACAAGTACATAATATCAATCCCCCAGAATCCAAGAAAATATAGCAGTAAGTGCAAGCCTGAATGAAAAAACTAACTAGCAGAACCAGGTTACTTACCCTTTTTTAAGTCACCTGGCATATGCCCTGGCCCTGTGATCCGAAAAGGACAACAAAAATTCCAGGAGGCAGGTGCCCTGTCTGTTCTAGCTGCTGAGCTGAGAGTCTGTTTTTTGATCTGGACGGAGAGAGGAATCATTCAAATAGCTGCCTTGATTTTGAACTAGTTTTTTTGCACAGTTCTGGTGCAGAACTAACTCACTAGCATGGATGAACCCTATCAGAATGGTACCCTCTGGTGTCTCTGAGGAGCTGCTAGTCCTTCCTTCTTGACTCCTTTCGCAACAACGAAGTCAATAAAGGCTCAGCTAATGACAGGAGAACAAAAATAGTGTTTAGCTTAGCCATCGTGACAATATATCTTGGCAGTTGATATCATAAGGCTGGGTGAATCTTTTTGTCACAAGTCGCCCCTTTTACCAATTGATACTTCTATCATCCTTATTTTTAACTGTAAAGATCCACTTCACGTTACTGGATTTTTCTTGGAGACAGTTTTGTGATTTTCCATGTCTGATTCTTTTCTAGAGCCCAAATCTCATCAAATACAGTTGCCTTCCAAGAAGGATTTCCAAGAGCCTTTTGAATATTGTGAGGAAGCTGCTCTGCAGCTAAACTTGGAACAAAGGCTCGAAACTTATGTGAGAGTCCTAAATAAGGGATATAATTGTGCAAAGGATGTTGAGTACATGATCTTCTTCCTCACTGTAGAGCAATGGGCAACCTCAAATCGTTTCCAAAACTTTTGGAAATTGTATTACCTTCATTTGATGAAATTCAGATTGGACTCTTGTTCAAGGTCAGGTTGTGTTTGGGATTCTCCCTCCTATGCGCAGGAATGTGTTCTCGAATATGCAAGAAGGTGATTGTGCACATTGTTTGTTGGTAACTCCTAGGTTGGAGAGGCTAAGGAGATGTTGACTCAATGTTAGAATTAATACATTGAGGTACAGGTTTGATGAGATCTGGAAAAGCGAGCTACAGCAACCATCTGATGTCGCTACTGCTATGAATTTGGCAAGGCTCTATGAAAGGGAAACTGGTGGGCAACAACAACAGACGAGCATCTAATCTACCGTTTATCAAGAAATTGATTAGGAAGGAGATGTAAGAAAGGAGGAAGAAGGATAAATCGTTTATTCCGGAACATGTGTGCAAAAGCTACTATGGGGTTTGAGAATGACAAGGCAAGGGATGAGGAAGCAAGGGATGAGAAAACATTCCACTTTGGTGCTTGCAGACTAGCTTCAATCCGAGGAGAGGAGAAATGTTAGAATACAGAAAATAATAGGGCGTGGGACCCATGAAAGCAGCGAAAGGAAGGAATTTAAGTCTAGTAGGAAGTTGGTTTCTTTGAAGAACTAATAAGAGTTATAATTATTTAAAGATATGTATTAATTATTTAGATTTAGATTTAGATTTAGATTTAGATTTAGATTTAGATTTAGATTTAGATTTAGATTTAGATTGGAAAATTAGAATGAACTTAGCATTAAGATTCTACTATAATTAGATTTAGCTTAGGACTTGGAATAAAACTAGGATTATGATTCCTAAAATTATAATACAGCTATTATCATAAATAAAATAATCAAGCTATTATTTCAAAGAGTTTCTCTTTAAAAGATTGGAGGTTCTCTTAAATGAGGCACACCATAGGTCAGTTAGGCTGGAAAAATGGGAAGCAATCAGCTGGGACTAGATCCTAAGCCCGGATCTAGGCACACCATGCTTGCTTCAGGATTTCTCACCAGCGAGCCCCGTGACTAGATCTTAAGTCCGGCACCCTATCAACGGTCATGTCTGGAAAGAAGCTAAAGTTTTGGAGAGGTGTTGTGTGAGAGTAGGCTCTTGATGTATGGTTTGCCAGGGTGCTTTCTTTGTGCTCAAACTTAGTTGAGGAGCAAGCTTTATTTAGTTTTGAATGAGGATGTTGTATGCGAGGTAAACTTGAACGATTGGGAGGAGGAAGATTGTTAAGAGCAACATGGTTCCTTACCTGCAGTTTTCCCAAAGGAGAAATAAAGTCAATAATGCTTTGTAATTGCTTATATATGTGTGTTAGTGGTAGTCTTTCTTGTAATCACTATGTAAGTGTGTTAAATTAACTGTTAAGTCCGTATTAGGTAAGAAATAAGTCTATTATAAGACAATGGATATTCAAATTCCAGAATTAATTGCTCTTCTTTGTATATATCTGGAAATTTTATGTGAATGAAAAGTATATTTTTACTCCAGAGGTGGTAGGGTTCTCTCTGTCCAGTGAGTCCTAATTATTTTTCTGAATTTATAAAGACAGGGAACGACAGAAAATTAAAGAAAAATGCAACTTGATCTATTGATTTTGTTGTGAATCATCCTGTAACACGATCCATCAGTTGGGATCATAACAAATATACTAGACTTCTTAATCTCCTTTCCCCTTTTAATATTTTGTCATCTGAAGCAGCTATTCCTATATAGGAATCAATTGCCAATTAAGTGTTTCCATAGTCTAGTCTGGATCAAAAATAGAATTGGACCATATAGTCTGGATTAGGTCCAACTGAACAGGTCTTCAGTCTGAAGTTGGAGTACTAAAAAGTTCCAATCTAGCTTGGACCAAACAGACTGAAACAAAAAAAATTGTAAATCTGCCCAGCTGAGCATCTAGCCTAGCTCAATCCACTAATCCAAACCTCAGAATGCAGAAAGATGATTTATCCAGCTGGCTAGACCAGCCACCGGTAGAGGCTTTATCCCAAGCCTAGTCTCCAACCATTTACGCAAAGTCCCTTAATCTAATTGTCACTCTTCCTCTTTTTCTTCCTTCATGGCTTCATCTATTGGTCCCAGCCAGTTGCAGCACTTCATGGTACAACAACTCTCTAATTCTAGCTCAGCTGGTCAGCCTTAGTCACAGCCCTCAGCTTCCAGCACCAGCGGCCCTCTTCCAATCTTCCTCTTAGTCGTCTTTGATGGTTGAGCTTGGGATTGTGGTTGCCTTCATCATCTTCAACATTCTTCCCCGGCTTTGTGGTCCGAGATCGTGTGGGCCACCACAAGGTCGTCAGTGAGGTTGAAACGGACAGTGATCTTTGAGTGTGTATTTTTATGGTTAAAGAACATGGGCAGTGGGTGGGTTCTAAATAATGTAAACAAAAAGCTAACAAGATGCTGAGAATAAGTTCTGAAGGGATGGAGTGGTAGGTGCTTGACCTTTTCAAAAAAATTGAGGAGAAAAAAATCTGGTAGCTAAGTGAACAAAGGGAAGGAATTAAAAGAAGCTGAATAGCATAGAACTCAAGAGGCTTGAGTGGTCAGTCAATAATGGGAAGACAAAAACAGAAGAGTTGGCGAAAGAGGAGAGTGTCTCTTAGGGATAAAACCTAGACATTATGCCTAGATTTTCTTATATGTTACATCTAGGAAGTCTTAAGTATTACATTTAGAGTTTAGTTGCATCATATAACCAGAAATTGAGAAATTATCGAGGTATTTTATTAAATAACTGAAAATTGAGAAATTCTCAGAGCATTATTGGATGAATAACGTCTATCAGTAACCAGAGAATTATGTTTGTGCACCATTAATGACTAGCTTTGTGCAACTCTTTTGCAAAATCAACATTTAGTTTTAACTGTGAAAGCTTTCTGTGATTTATTCCAATCAAATGAATTCCATAAAATCTGTTTTCGTTTGTTAGTGACATCATTTCTGGATTCATTTTTGCTGCCTCATTTTTTTTTTAATTTTCTAATTTCTATCCTATAGATGTTTAGATCAGTGTTCCAACAGGATATTAGATAAAATAGCTTTCCATCTCAGTTTGAAAATTTGTTTTTTGATATTGGGTGTCATGGCTAATCATTATGGTGCATCATGGTATTGGGTATCATGGCGTATCATTATGGTGCATAAAGTCAGTAATTTATTCTATTTACCATGATGACTGACCGGGTTTCAAGTAGCTAGCATGTTGGGTATATATCTGGAGTTTAATCCTCCACCTCCTAGCTAAAGCCCGACAAATGAGGATTAGTATTTCCCTTGTTAAATTGTTGGACAAGTCATTTATCAACTGCTTCAAGCATATGTCGAACAGGAGGTCTCCATGTGTTTGCTTATATTGAGGATTATGTAAGACATGCTAAATAGACAATTATGTTATCATTTGTTGTTCTTACTTTTTTCTTTTCTGAACTGTAATTCATTTTATCAATTCTGATTGGCAATTTTTGTCTGTGCAGGGATTGTTTTGTTGATTATGAATCTCGTACAGCTTGTTACTTAAAGATCTTGCATAGAATAATTCATGTGGCTGGCCAGAATTTGCAGGCAAGGTCTGGCAACCCTTGCATATTGCTAACAGCATGTAAATCTTCAAGACCTCTTGTTTCTGCAAAGTTATCTCCTTATGTGCTTTGTATTGTAAGAATCAGAAAATCTTCTAGGAGGATTGTTAACCCCACCTTCATTGCAAAAAAACCTATCGAATCTCCCTTCTCTTCTGCTGATAAAGAAAGAAAAACTTGGCAGACTATATGTTGTAGCTGAAACAAATGTTTAGATTTACGAGTTACTAATACCATGTGATCATGTCGATATATTTCAGTCTATTGCTATTTGAAGTAAGGTCTATATTCCTCTTGTTCCCGAAAACGGAAAAAAAGATAAAGATGAATGATTTAACTCTTGTATTAGGCTGTTATGTGTTTTAAGAAACACATTTGACTGTTACTGAAGGAAAATTGCTCATTAGATCTTTTGACATGATGCAACCACATGTTATTATATAAAATGGATTTATATATGTAAATGAATTTATTTCTTGTTATACTTAAATATATGAAACTTCGATATCGTAAATTGTATAGGTTTTTTGATGTTTGGTATAATTTTAGCTACGTCTATAAATTAAATATATTTTTTAATCCTCATGGTATATATGTGTCTAGATGCATTTTTAATCTCCTACACCATGGTTATTACTTCATTATATAAATTAAAATTTTCTCTAGGAGAGAGAGAGAGAGGAGGCTCCTAGTCCAGTAATGAAGTTTTGGGTTTAAGGGAGTTCGGTTTTTCTGAGTTTTATTGGGGTATGGTTTATCTAGTTCATTAGAGATCGTGGCTATGAGAAGAGGAAGTAGATGGCTGAAAAAGGAAGACTGGTAACAAAGAAGTTCTCAAAAACAGAATTTATGTTGGTACTTTGTTGGAGAAACTTTTGACTTCAGTGCTTCCAGCTGTACTCATCAGCTAGTTTCTTTCACGGACAAATACGAATCTCATGTTAAAGTAATTGGCAGATATGAAGGAATAGATGCAGATGAGATCTAAAGGAATTGTGTGGAAGCATAAGTTAGAAGGTGGTAGTAATGTTAACAATGAAAAGAGGAATGATATTATGATCAGTGGGAAGATTATATGGGACCGTCATCAGTGTATAGTAGGGGATGATGGACATCAGAAGATTCATGAATTTAAGTCTTGCGGCAAGGAGTTGGGTTTTAAAATCATGTGCTTTTGATGAGTTAAAGGAGAATTTGGATGTGAAAATTTCTGGGAATAATATTTGTTGGATGATTAATGGAGTCAGGAGTATAGAAGTTTGTTATTATTCTTCGTGTAGTAGTATAGGTAAGGAAGAGATTTTTTTGGGTTAAATATTTGAATAATTTAAAAGAATGGATCCATAAGAGGAGGATTTGTTTCAGATTGTGAAAGTTTAGTGATGGGAGTTCCCTTGGAACTCTGGGCGCCATGGTTCTTTAAAGTTTTGTGGAGAAGTATTTTGGTGATTTTGAGAAAGTTGATGATGGTGATATCAATGAGAGCGGGAAAGAGTTTCTATAAGAATCTGTTGACAGAGTCAAATTCCATTCTGCATCTCGGCGGATAGCAATCTGGGGTAATTGGGCTTTAGGATGGTGCTGGAGATGGTGATTGATGATCTTCTTCTTGCGTAGTGCTTCTTAGAAGCGGAAAAGTTTAAGGTAGATGCAGGATCATGGATGAGGTTAATTTTAAAGCAGTCTTGAGCTAATGTTCCAGAAAATAACTAATGGAGAGCTTGGGTATAGGTGTGTAGACTGTTGAAAGTCCAAGAGGTGTGGGAATTTTCCTAGTTTCGGTTGGAAGACTTTGGGGGCTATGTTGTTGTTCTAATTCTTTTGAAAAGTGCAATTTTCGTTGATGGGTAGAAGTTTTACTCAAGAGTTTATTTGGTTATCTGAGGTTGCTAAACAATTGTTATTGGGTGGGTGTGTTCCAAAATCTTGAAATAAAATTTCTAAATATATTGTGTTATGGAAAGACTAGATTTTTATTTGTAAAAATATATATGCTAATTTTAATTTATTTCTAAGGTATACATATTTCCTTATAAAAAGTGAAAATTCAAAAAAGTCTTTAAATAAATTAAATTTTTTTTTTTTTTTTTTTGAAAAGAGCACTTATATTTATTATTATTCCCAACAAGTTTGAGTCCGTCCGGCTATTGAGGGTTTTCTTTTTAATACTTTTGTGTTCTTGGAGTAGAGTATGTGATTAGTGTCAAAGTTTGTTGGTCCTGATACCCTGGCAGATCTTACAGATTTTGCTTATTATATACGTGCGTACATAATATAGATATACATATGTGTGTGTGTGTGTATCTATATCTTACGTTTACAAAAGAATATATTAAAATCTTGTGTGCATGTGTTTCCAGTATAAATATAGTTTAAATTAGAAAATACCACAAAAAATAATTTAATTTTCTTTAAATATAAGTTACACTTAATATTTTTTGGAATATTACACTATTATTATTATTATTTTAAGTATTTCAGATTTTTATATACGAGTGAATAAGAACCCTACATGATTTCCATATAGAAAAATAGTGCCACCTGTTTCCTGGTTCACTTTACCTAAAGCCAGAATTTTTCCTGTTCCACTTTTTAATTGGATATAAAGAGGTGCAGAATTTTGCCTGTCGAAAATTCATTTTGTCTTCTATGAAATGTGTCGAGAGCTTCTTTCTCATGTTTTTGATGATGTTAATTTCTCTCTTTCATATTCTTTTCACTACTTACACCTTCATAGGCATCTACATTATTTACTAGCTTTTTCCCACACCGACCCAAACCTTTATTTTGTTGGAAGTGCTTTTCCACGGCAGAAATATATATATATATATAAATTCAAGTTTCCTCTTTTTCTTGAATCCATAATTTGAGTTTGAGTTCAATCATCTAAGAAACAAACTATTAATAGGGTGGAGGAAAGAATATTTGTTAGAAACATACCACTTAAGGAGATTCTTGCACTGAGTTGTTTGCCTTTTTCTTTTCTTGACTTCTGTTCAGCTTACTTACACACGTACAACATGCGTTGCCATTGGAGGGACCATGCAATCCATTTCTTCATCACCTAAATCGGCCTTTGGAGCCAAGTTCCATTAATACTTCAGCATGTGAAATGTAAATTTTATAATTATAGAATGAAAGATAAAAATGAACTTGATTTAATTGGATAGTTAATTTATTGTGCATATATACCATGCCTATTGCCGCTCCCTCACCTAAACATTCATTAATTAAATGGAATTTATTTAATTCAACATTGATATAATTAAAGTTAAAGAAACTCGCACCACTGGGGAATAAAATGAAGTGCAAACTTTTTCCCCATCTCTCTCTTTAAAAAAAAAAAATCATTATCTTCTTCTAATTAATATTCAAATACACTGCAACATGTGATTACACATTATAATTATTTCTTTATCTATACTTTTCACAGGGAATGTTTATAAATTTCATCCATTGAAAAATCACACAGAAAAAAAAAAAAAAAAAATTCATATCCTACCTTTTATAAAAAGAAATTATTAATTTGAGAATTCAGATATTTCAAAATTTACAGGAGTGAAAGTATAATTATAAAATTCAGATATTTATAAGATCTCTGAATTCATCTGAAAAGGAAAGCAGCCAAACTCTGTTTAAATTTCTACCATGTAAGCAATTAAAGTTCCCCAACTGTCAAGTTAAAAATTAAATAACTTAAAGTGATATCAGTTTGTATGTAGTTCCTCTACCATGGGTGCTATAAATTCCCAGGCTGACCCGCGTGCACCACTCCTCTCATGTACGTACATATATCATTTATATATATATATATATATATACCCATTACTTACAGCAACCATATATGTTTCTGTTCTGGGGAAATAGAAACTGATACTGGTACCTTCTACTTTGAGGACCCAAAAGAGCCGTATGTCAAACAAGCTGAGACGATGAGACAGTGATTACTAAGAGCTGCAGCAAGACGATCGAGTATTATATACATATATATATATGTGTGTGTGTTATATGTATATGGCGGAACAGTACGTGAAGTGGGCACAAGCTTTAGCATCGGCATGGGGGTTCATGCTACTGGTAGGTCTTATGTGTTGCTGTCTGAGCACCAAAACTGGTCACCGTGGTGATTTAAGCAGCACCAATGGTGGTTGCGGCTGCGATGGTGGCTATGCCGGCGTTTGATCCTCTGCACCCAAATCTTCTTTTATTTTTGCGGATTAGACGTCGATCAAACATACACCGTATAGAAAAAATCCATCCGATTGATTTCATGTAAGTGTTTCAGTTCTTTAGTTTTGTTATCACGCAGTTAAATTACATTATTATAGAATGAATTTCCAGATTAATAACCTCTGCAATTTTTGTAATTTAATACATAATTTATTAATTAGTTGATAAAATAATCCATCGTTTCAATTGAGAATGTCACATGAGTTTCAAGGTGAAAACTTAATGAATATCAATTAATTTCAACAATTTAATAAACCCTATTAATTTTAATTTTGTTGAGACTGTATAAACATTTACTGATCATCGACTAGTTATTCTTCTTCAAATACAGAAACCAAACAAATATACTAATTGAAATATGAATAATCTAATTAAATGGAAGAAAAAGAAACACAAAATTAAGACAATAACATAACATCTTCCACCAGTATGTGAACTTGAGAATTTGGTGTTGCATGAAAAAAAAAAAAATTGGACTTGGAACACAAATTCTGAACCTTCCTCTACTTTTACTGTAACTCTAAAATCTCACCATTTGTTCTGTAACTTAAATGGAAACATTCCCACTTGTTCAATCTCACCTATCTGAATTTATTTTATGCATACCTTCTGAAGGTGGTAACTTCTTTTGCTTTATTGCTTTCAACATGTTCATCCGTCTCGAAAATAGATCTATTCAAATTAATATATTTATAATGTTAATTATATTTATGATTGAGTAGATTACATTTAAGTATTATTTTCAATTATATTTTATTTTAATTAATAATTAGGATCAACTTTTTTTATCAAGTCTATTTATTTATTAAAATATTTCATAAAATACTTAAGAATTAAAAGAAAAAAAAAAAAAACAGAAGGAATGAGGTTGGTGACAATTAAAATAATTTGAAGATGCACAAGTCCCGAATGAGTCATCTTGTTAAAGTGATCGTTATTCAGATAACATAATTTATGGAGGCGAGCAGTCTGAGAAAGATGTTGAGAAGATGCAGGGGTCCCGAATGAGTCATCTTCTTAAAGTGGCTGTCACTTTTGCCGCAGCCAGCATCAGTGCCGGAGCCGGTGCCATGGTCTAGTTAGTACGTGTGCAGGGGCCGTGGTGGCGGCGGCTGTGATGGAGGTTCTCAGTTTGATATGAAGAAGTACCAGAGAACGTTTGTGTAATATATGTAATAAAATTAAGTTAATTTGGTCTTTGTAATCCGGATTAATAAAAGTGCTTTCTATTTATAGTTTGGTGGAAGTACTTATGTTGTAATTTGAACTTTCCCTTTTGTTTTCACTATATATTATTTATATCTTTTCGTGTACTTGTTTTTTTTGTTTTTCATATATATATATATATACACACATGTATTTTAAAAATTGTTAAATATTCTAAAGCTCAAATATTGAAGTAAAAGATCTTTATAAATACAACTAATTCACTTGTGTTCATAAATCACCAAATAAACATTTAAAGTTAATCTTTTATGAATTAGAATTTTTTTTTTTTTTTTGTGGAACGGCTCAAGGCTTAAAATTGATCTGTGTCTGCATCTGCTAAGAACCTGCCATGCCTTTCAACTTCTTTGTTTGTGCCCCTTCTCCGGTCAAACAATTAGTTTTTGGTCAAGTCTGGGATTCTAATATAGAAGCATATATATTGCGTGCTTGTACATATTCATATATATATATATATATACATACGTGGTCGATATGGTCGGCATATTACATATATATATAAGAATATTTAAGGTGACATCAGTCTCAAAGTCAACGGCCGATAAACTCGTTTTCAAGTTGTTACATGGAAAAATTTGTGACTATAAACACCCTCCAAGGTCCATGATCAGCACCCCTCTTTAGTTCAAGCACTTATACTTGAAGTTGCTAATTCTACGTAATTAAGCATTATTTGCATATATATATACACACACACACACACACACACACATATATCTTAGTTTCATTGTTTTATAAGTTTAGTGCGTATTAATTAATTTTCTTGCGTTTGTATTATGGATAAGATCTTTTTGATTTTTGTGATAGTGGTTTCTTCTATTGCGGTTTTGGGTTTCATTTTCAATGCCTGCACAGGCAACGGCAACGTACAATCCGGTGGTGAAGCTGCAAGAGGCATCAATGGAAGTGGCAGCATTGGAGGAGGAGGTGATTGTGGAGGAGGAGGAGGAGGAGGAGGAGGTGGCGGCGGCGGCAGTGGCAGCTGTGAAGGAGGTGATTGTGGAGGAGGTGATTGAAATCTGGGTTATTTTCTATTCAATTTATCGGCGAGGAAAATAAGAATTGACAGAGAATCATAATAAGTAATATTATTGTTCTCAATGGCGGAGGTGGAAATATATATTTGGTCTCAAATTGTATGATATATTAATTCAATCTCAATTCAGAGTTAGTGAAATTATGAATTTGCAGTTTCCATTCCACTCAGAAAGTCTTAGTAATGTATGTATATATTTCTTGTTGGAATTTAATTCACATTAGTGAAGATTTTAGAGCTACAAAAATTATAATTGAATCTGTTTTGTAAAGTATGAATGATATACAATGAATTTGTAATTATAATTGTCGCTAATAGGTTTTAAATTTAGAGATAATAGCTCTTTTCAATTCTTCCTCTCACAAACAATGCCTGCCTTTATATGTATGTATTCATAGATGTCTCAAGAAGAAATTAAATTTAGAGATATTCTATGTTATTTCTTTTCTTCTATAAACTTCTATAATTTTAAGGGAGTTTCTAATTTTTTTTTTATAATATTTTAGGATAATTAAAATTAAACATTTCTTAATGGACAAATGAATCATCATATTCTGAAATAAATACTAATTTTTGAAATTAAATTGAGTCAACAACTAATTTAGCTAGTGACCAACTCATGTATACATATATTTGTATGTCACAGCAATTTATCTAATTCTTTTATCAAACTACATGCTGCAGCAGTACATAGATTTTATAATAAGATCTAATATAGTTATTATAACAAGAGAAAGAAAAAAAAGACTTAAAAATACATAAAGAAAAAAAAAAAGCATTATTACTTGCCTTGATAAAGAGAGTTTACCTACTTAGAAAAGATTTTTTTTTTTTTTTTTAAAACTATAAAGAGTAGAATAAACAAAGTTAAAAGACAAAATTAATGTTTGGTTGATCGAGGCCAAGTAGTATCTTAGTAATATAGGTAGAATAGATGGTGAAGGTTCTCAAGGGCCTGCTTGAGAGTAACATAAGGACCAAAAAATGGTAAGCTCACTTGGCAAGCCAACCAACGTGGGAGTTACCTTTCCGAAACACACAAGTAATTTGAATATCTCAATAGCGTTTAAGTAAATACTTAATTTGGGCTTCTGTTACAGCTATAAAGGAGCCACCCCCTCGTAAGCTTTTGTAGGAGGTGCTTGACATATATGGATCCAACTTCTAGCTTATAAATTTAAGTTGTCCAAGCAAGCCTAAGCCCATTAAGGACTCCATGAACTTCCACATATAGCAGATTGTTCACACCCAAAGTGCTCATAAAACTCATGACCCATTGGTCGTGGCAGTTTTTAGTGATGCTGTCAGAAGTCACGTGACCAGGTTCGACTTTGATATAACCAACAGAGTTGAACTTATACCACTCATAGGGAGGAGCACGCCATCCAAGGGAACTAGTGGAGTCATCTTGGCCAATATAGAAGATGGTTTTTTTTTGTGAGCCATCTGGTACTTGAGCACTAAATGAAATAACTCAAAACTGGTGGGGGCCAGAGAGCTATCACCACTTTAAAAAATAATATAATCCCATTTCCCCCCAAAGATCTAGACCATAATGGGGAATGTTACCTCCTAATTAGCCGTACCATGCATGTTTAGACTAGTCTTTAGCTTTTAATTGATCCACATGTCAAGAAAAGAGAAAAATATGTTAATATTAATCAAATCTTTTAATATATTTTTTGTCATAGGGTAGTCATTGATCACATGTAATCATCCTCTAAACTTGTGTTGTAACGAGGAGGCGTATCATCCCTACTCACGTTCTTATTTTCCCGCACATTGGTGAGCAAGTGGTTAGAAGCAAAGAGCCATATAAGCTGCAGGCTCTATTCAAGGATTGAGAGCTTCTAAATATCTAAGGAGAAGCTAAAAAGGTATAAGCTATTTTGATAGAGAGTCTAACATCACTAGAGTGAGGCCAAATAGGTTTATCAAGTAAGCAATTGAGCATGTTAAACTGGAACTAGGTGATCTCAACATAAACTAAATTAGGAAGGAGTTTAGCAAACTCAGTCCATTTTCAGGTCCTTTTCAAGTACTTTTGACATGTAGCTAATGATGTGAGCACAAATGAAGAAGAATAGAGGAAAAGTGATAAGGAAAAAGTGATAAGACATGAGAAAGATTATTATAATGGAAAATAATCAATGAAAATATACTTGTTATTCAACTTACCATGTAAAGACTTACAAAATATAGGTATTTAAATTCAAAAAAAATCAAATTTTCTCCACAAACCACCCTATGAGAAATCGAGATGCGAGAGAAAAAGATATGAGTGACCTTTTGTCTTGATGTGTTTAACTTAACCTTAATCTTAGCCCTTAAATATGCCTCTAGAATTTATGCCATGTCTCCCTTTATTTCATGGATTATGGACATATAGCCACACCATCCAGCTTCACTCGATGGTTGACATGTGCCTTTTTCATTCTCTTGATTGAGTCACGTGTTTGGCTCTTCATTTATAAATCGTAATGGGGTTTAATCTTTTACTTCTGTTGAGAATCGTATGCAAACACCACTTAATGAGCTAGGATAAAGAAAATAAAAAATTTCTCTAAAACCAATCTCTCCATCTCTAAAACATTATATATATATATATATCTCTCTCTTTCTCTCTCTAAAGATCTTTTCTCGCTCTCTCTCTTAAACTCCCTCATTTTCTCTTCCCCAACACTATCTCTCTCTCAAACTCTCTTATTCTCTTTCTCCCCAACACCCTTTATTTTTTCTTACCAAAAATCTTATTTTCTTTTCTGAAATTCCAATTCTTTCTACACTATATATATATTTTTAAATTTCAAACTCTGTCCCAGTCTTTCAATTGAAGCAAATTACCCACATAAACTTAAACATTCATTTATACCCTTACTATTTCTTTATTTATATATTATCTCTCATATTTAAATTTATTCAAATTGCCCTAAATTTAAACTTTAATATCTTTTTCTAAATTTTGGGTCTAGTGAGTCACATGTCACATTTGAGTCTTACTAACTTGATATCAGAGTAGTTCGATTTTGATAAAACTCTTACAAATTTCGTAACCATGGTGAAAAATAAAGGCAAAGTTGTGACATTCGAACCACATAAAATACAAATTTAGAGAAAAATATACGTGAGATGGACAAAAAGATTTAGAGTTTAGATCCAAAATGTATGAATCACAATAGCAAACCCAACCTACAATAGGCCAAGAACTGACTATGTTTGACCAACAATTGAAGAGACTTACCGAAATCTTGTAAAATAATATGCGGATTGGTGAAACAACTACTCGACTAAGTCCCCCTACCTCTACTTTAATATTGATAAAAAAATATTACCAAATCCGAGAACTAAGAAAATTGGGGTTGGTAATTTTGATTAGAGAGGTAACCAAATTGGTAACCCTGTCCTAAAAATTAAAAATCCTATTTTTGATGAAAAAAATTCTAAAACATGGATTAAAAGATGTAACAAATATTTTCATATGTTTAACATTCCCAGAGATAGTAAAGTAGCAACTGCTTCTATTTATTTTAGAAACAAGACTAAGATTTGGTTCGATAATTTAGTAAATGACCCAAATATGTTTGAATAAGAAGTATTCGAGGTGGAACTTTGTAGAAGATTTGGAGGATTAGCCAAAGTTGATATCGTTAAGGAGTTTAAGAAACTGATCTAGAAAGATACCATCCTATTATTAAGAAAGATTTGAAGAAATGCGGTCTTTACTATTAAAAGAGAATCTCGGGCTTTCCGAAAAATATTTCATCTCCAGTTTTATTTGTGATTTAAAGGGGGAACTTAAATCGACAGTGAGGATGCACAAGCCACGTACCAACTTAAACATTTGAGTTGATCATGTGGCAAGAACAAGCAATGGATGTCATCAATTGCAACAACATGTTCAAACACTCTTCAACTGCCTCTAGGCCATCCAGTTCCAAGGTAAGTCTTCCAATCACTGAAAATCTCTAAAAATTATTCTAAAATATATAATTTTTAAAAAGCATTGCCCGCGAGGAGTACAAATCCTTTAGAATAGAAGAGAAATAATCTTTATTATAGATGCAGGGAAAAATACTTGTCAGGACATCAATACAAAAAGAAAGTAGCCATGATAATAGAAGACTGTGAAGAAGTGGAAGAAGAATGTGAACAGAAACAACCTCCAGAGGAAGAATAACATGGCAATGCAGAAGCCTGTGACCCTATCATTGCAAGTTATAGCATGAGGTTTTTCAGGAAGCATAATTAAGATCAGATGACTGTTGAATGGGAAAACTATTTTAATATTGTTAAGTGGAAGTTCACATTCATTTGTAAACAACTCAGTTGTAAGTGAAGTAAGAGATTTGGTCGTTTTAGGTAAACCTTTTACAGTAATGACGACCAATGGTGACAAGGTAGGACGTGAAGGAGAATGTCATGGTATAGAGTGGCAGATGTAAAACTATGAGTTCATGGAACAGGTATTATGAAAATATAGGGACATCTTTAGTGAACCAGAAGGCCTCCTACCAGTATGAAGAGTGGATCACGTCATTCCTATGGAATCAGGTAGCTCTCCTGTCAACATTCGACCTTACATGTACCCTTATTTTTGAAGAAAAAAAGTAAAAGAACAAGTCAAGAAGATATTCGACGCTTCCATCATCCAATCCAATCACTCTCATTTCTCATCTTCTGTTTTATTGGTGAAAAAGAAACATGAGTCATGGAATTCTACATAGATTATCGAGAGCTCAACAAATACACCATCAAAGACAAATTCTCCATACAAGTTATTAATGGTTTACTTGATGAGTTATATGGGGTGATTGTCTTTTCAAAAATTTATCTTTGATTAGGATACCACCAAATCAGGATGAGGGATGAAGATGTATACAAAAAATCATTTAAAACTCATCATGGTCATTATGAGTTCCGGGTCATGCCTTTTAGATTTACCAATGCTCCTACTACATTTCAGTCTTTGATGAACCATATATTTGAACCATATTTGAGAAAGTTCGTATTGATTTTTTTTGATGACATTTTAGTTTGCAGTTCATTTTTGAAGTGTTAGCATCTTTAAGTAGTTTTTAAACTACTGAGGCAACATGAATTGTTTGACAAAGAATTTAAGTGTTGCTTCAAGCAATTTGAAGTAGAATACTTGGGTTATCTCATTTATCATCAAGGAGTCTGGGCTAACCCAAAGAAAATAAAAGTATGATGACATGGCCTCTTCTAACCATCCTCAAAAGCCTACTAAGATTCTTGGGTCTTACAGGTTATTATAGAAAATGTTTTAGAGGATACAAAATTATTAGTAAACCACTTACTGATATGCTTAGAAAAGGAGGATTTCAGTGAAAAAGGGCATTTAAGCAAGCATTCGAGACTTTAAAGAAGAAAATGTCTAATATACTAGTTTTAAGGCTTCCTGACTTCTCCAAACATTTTATTATGGAAACAGATGCTTGTGATATGGGAATTGGAGCATTATTGATGCAAAAAAAGCAACCAATCGCTTATATAAGTAAGGGACTAGGTCAGAAACACCAAGCCATGTCCACAAATGAAAATGAACTTTTTACCATCCTCTATGTAGTTAAGAAATAGAAGCACTATGTAGAAGGATGTCCTTTATCATTAAGACCAATAAACAAAGTATCAAACACCTCGTGGAGCAAAAGGTCACCACCATGATGCAATAGGGAGGAATAGCCAAATTAACGGTCTTAATTACACCATTCAATACAAAAAGGGCTTGGAAACCAAAGTGGCTGATGCATTATCCCGAAGAGAAGCTCAGTGTGAGTCTAAATCTCTATAGACTTTGTCCACTCTCACAGTTAGTGTACCCTCTTATATGGAAAAAGTCTCAAAGAGTTACTTGAATGATGAGTATATACAGACACTTTTGGAAAAATTGATGGTAAGTTCAATTAGTATACCAAGATATGCTCTACATTCTGGAATACTCAGAAACGAATAAAGATTACTTATTGGGTCATCTGGTGAATTATGGTGAAAACTAATCCAAGAGTGTTGGAATACTTCCACGGGAGGATATTTAGGAATTAGAGGAACTTAAGAATGACTCAAATAACATTTCATTAGCTCAGAATGAAAGAATATGTGATTAAGTGGATCCAACAGTGTGAAGTTTGTCAACGATGCAAGGTAGAACAAATTCCTACTCTTGAGCTATTACAACCCCTTCCCTTACCAAGACACACATGGACACAAATAACCATGGATTTTATTAAGTAATGGTCTAAGTTCGACAATAAAGACAACATCATGGTAGTAATGGACCGATTGACTAAGTATGATCCCTTCTCAACACGGAAGCATCCTTTTAATGTCTTTAAAGTAAGCACAAGTCTTCATTGACCAGATTCACCGACTACATGGAAGCCTTTAAGTTATTATTTCAGACAGAGACATAATTTTCATTAGTCTTTTCCAGAAAGAATTAATGAGGTTAATAGGAACAACTCTTTATTACAATTCCTCCTATCATCCTCAAAAAGATGGCCAGATTGAATGACTCAACCAATGTTTGGAAGGGTACCTTCGGTGCATGGCTCACTAAAACGTTAATTCTTGAAAAAATTGGATCGGGCTAATAGAATGGTTGCATAATACTACCTATCATTCAAACATAAAAATATCACATTTTTAGGCTACTTATGGATATCCACCACCATATTTTATGGATACTGTTGACATCAACACTCCTTCAGCGGACCTTGAAACCTTTTTGGAAAAAAGACAACAAATGAGTATCTCAAACAAACATGGCTCGCAACTCAAAATCAAATGAAACAATATGCTGATGGACATAAAACTGAACACCAATTGAAGAAGGTAACTTGGTCCTTCTTAAACTTCAATCTTACATGCAAGTCTCAGTAGCTACAAGAAAAGGTCATAAAATCCTTTCAAAATTCTATGGTTCCTATAAAATTGAGAAAAAAATCAATGCAGTAGCTTACATGTTGCAATTTCCTACAGAAGGCAGAATACATCATGTTTTTCATGTGTCCTTATGCAAGAGATATTACCCAGGAGATCTATAGGATGCAACCAACTCACTAAAATTTATAGATCATGAGGCAATAAAACTAGAGGAGATCTTGTAGACAAGAATAATAATAAGACAAGGATAAAAGGAATGTCAATGACTAATTAAATGACAAGGAATTGATGAAGAAACATAAGAGAATGCAACACACATATCTTAAGAGAATGCAACACACATATCTTTAGATGATGGTTTAGTGAAGATGATATGATTTTTTCACAATTTTTTTTTGTTTGTTTGCATTTTCAAACACATGGTATGATTTTTTACTGGTTGAGTCATGGTTCTCAATACCATGATTTTTTTTTTATTTTTTCAAATCATTGATTCGGTGGTTTTATGATGGTTCGAATATTTTTTCTCATTATACCCTTAAGATTTTTCTTATTTACTAAATTACCCTTGCTTCCACTCTTACCCCAATTTTTTATTTTTTATTTTTCTCTCACAGATTCCCTCTCTCTCTGTGTGTGGACATTTTCCTGCATGTAAACATTTCTATGTATGTAATATTTTAATTATATATATATTATATGTATATATTTAATTTTTTTTATTACTATATATAATAAAACATAGACAAAATAAATAATTTACTCAAATATACAATCATATCATATTGTCAATTTAAATAAAAATAGCTGCCACTACCAGATATTAATAGACCATTATGTAAACATAATTAAATTTGAACATTAATAAATTTTACACATGCCAAAATATACGGAACATTAATGAACCATTATACAAAACATCCAATTAGGCCCTAACAGTTTCCTCACCTAAACCTTGAGGGCAAGATTAATTCTTAAGGGGAGGAAACTGTTGAGAACTAGATGTAAACACCGCATAATGAGCCAAGATACAGAGAACAAAAAAAAAAAAAAAAGGAGTACGAAGAGAAAAATGGAACTGACTTCACAGAATCCCCTCTTGAAAGCCAAGTGGCAGTGTCTAAAGTAAATCAAAAACCTGAAATGTCATACCATTCTGAACCATCGTCTTTGCTATGTGAATTGAGCCAACTTTCTCTGCTGAAACACTCCTTCAATCTTGAATCGACTCACAGCTGCTCGTCTTCTTCCTTTGATTTAACGCATCCCTGGCTTTGAATTGTGGCTTCTGGAATTTGATACCCAAATGAAGATATTTATGCCGATTCATATATATAAACAGTGAATGTAGATTAAAGAAAGGATGTACTGGATTTAAGAAATAAAATCTCATGTTTTTATATTTTTCTCTCTCTAACAACTTCTTTCTCTTTCTCCCCGACACCCCATCTTCTCTCTTTCAAAAAATCTTCTTTTCTTTTTTGAAATTCTAATTATATCCATATTATTTACTTAATTTCAAACTCTGCCCCACTCTTTCAATTAAATCGAATCACCCACATACACTTAAACTTTCATTTCTACCCTTATTATTTCTTTATTTCCATATTATCTCTCATATTTAAATTTCAACAAATTAAACTTTAATATCTTTTCCCAAATTTTGGGTCCAGTGAGTCACATATCAAAGCTGGGTCTTGACAGCTTCCCAATTCATCTATTATTTTGTGAGCCCAAATGGATTCCTTACCACCCAACTTTTTTTCCTTATTCTGGTCTTACCTTGGTTCCCTGCTTTTAAAACCACTTTCCCCCAATTAGCTTGCTCCATAACCATTCCCTCTCCTAGAGAAAAAACCTTGCCTCAAGATAAAGGTTGGCAGATTACTTTAGCAAATGCTAACATCGTCCCAAGTTTTATCATCCATCCCCTTTTATTATATCAATCATTGCTCTTTGTGCTTCCCCTGATTACTTATTATTATTTGTGGGATTTTTTTTGGCTCAATTGTTTCTAGATCCTTAAAATTAGGTAAATCTTCCATATATTATTGTTGTCCTAATATGTACTTATTGGGCAAGAATACATGGAAGACTAGACATATCCTAGCTTGGACAGGTAGTTGAAGTTTATAAGTTATTGCCTTTTTTTTTTTTTTCAATTTTATAGTGTCCATAGAATTTTGGTGCTAGCTTTTAATTCCTTCTTTTTGCAAGTCATGTATGTCTGTGAGACTGTAGCTTGAGGAACACTAAATCTCCTTCTTCATGTCCTTTGGATAAGTGTGTATCTATGAATTGCTTTATTATGTTTTGAGCTTCCAATCATATTGTTTGAATGCTCTATTCATCTCACGCCTCTCCTCCAACAAGGTTTCCAAATCAGTAGAAGGAGTTTTTATTTCAATGGTATCTGTAAAATGAAGTGGAGGATACCCATATAATGATTGAGAATACGGCATTTTGATGCTTGAACGACACGTGGTGTTATACCACCACTAGGTCAAATTAATCCATTTAGCCAAGATTTGACATTTTGATGGCTTATGCATTAAAGATAAGCCTTTAAATAATAGTTTAGCTTCTCTGTTTGATCGTCAGTTTGGGGATAATATGAGGAACTATAATAAATAGTTGTTCTTGTTATTCGCATGAGTTCTTTGCAAAATAAGCTAGTAAAAATCTTGTCATGGTCAGATACTATTAATTTGGGACTTCCATGTATCGTGTGAACATGATTAAGAAATACTTGAGCTAGTGAATGGATGCCTCAAGGTCATGAAATGAACATATATTGTTAGTCGGTCCACCACCACAAAAATGGTATCTTTATCTTTTGATTTGTGTAACTGCTCAATAAAATTCATTGATATATGGATCCAAACATAGGTAGGTAAAAGAAGGGATTCTAATAACCATGGTATTAAAATTTTTGGTTTTACACCTTTGACATGTCTCACATTCCTACGCTCAATTTATCTTCCTTCATGTTAGGCAAGAAAAAGTGTTGTTTGAGGCGCTCATACGTGCCTCTAATCCTTGAGTGACCTCCCATTGTGGTGTTATGACATTTTTGGATTAATTTCTCCCTGAATCCTCTTGATGCTCCAATGACCAATATTTCCTTGTATCTCAATATCCCTGCCTTCAATTGATAGGGTAGTTGACTTTCTTTTCTAATTATCAACTATTCTAGTAGTTCGTTTGTATGAGATTCTTCTTTGTAGCTTGTCATAACTTCAGTTAGGTGGAGGAATTAGTGGTGATTGGTGACAGTGATGTCACATCATTTTGGTACTAATTCTCATATTCTCTTTTAAAAAGTATATATGTCACCTTATTTTTATTGAACAACTGACATTTTATCTCTAGCAGATGAGGTTTTTAAAATTAGAATTGCAGCAGATTTTTTCAAGAAGATTAGTTTCAGATAAGATCTTTCCAAGAAAGATCAAGAGATAACGATTGAATAAAATCTTCTAAAATTTTATCTAATATTTTTAAATTTTTTCAGATGTAATAATGTAGATATTGGGCACTAAAAGTAAGAAATTAGTTCTTTTTTTGTATAAATAATTGGTCTTCAATGAAGGAATAAATACTTTAATTTCTTCCCATATTTTTTTTTTATCTTTTTGCTATCAGGTATTTTTATTTTTAAATCAATAAGTGGTATCAGAGCCATAATTGGTCTTAGAGAATTTGTGAAAAAAATAAAAGAAAAAAACAAAGAGAAACCTTACACTTCTTAACCCAAAATGTCAACTAGTAATAGCCTTTTTTTGACAGCTCCACATACCTTTAATGGTGAAAAGTATCAAATTTGGTCAGTAAAGATGCAAAAATATTTAGAAGTCTTTGATCTTTGGGAGATTGTAATAAAAGATAGACCTATATCCCCATTGCCAAGAGATTCTACCTTGGCACAAATTTAAAACCATTATGAAGAAAAAGACAAAAGATCCAGAGCTAAGATTGTTATTCAAAATTCGATGGCAAATTCAGTTTTATTGAGAATCATGGCATGCAAGACTGCTAGAGAAGCTTGGGACAGATTAAAAGTGGAGTATCAAGGAAGTAACAGAACAAGACAAATGCAGATTTTGAATCTGAAAAGGGATTTTAAAGCTTTAAGCATGAAAGAAGATGAATCTGTCAACAAATACTCTGATAATTTTTTTTTTTATAATCAAACAAATCTGCTTGCTTGGTGAGGATTTTTCAAATAACAGAATTGTGAAAAAGGTTCTCGTGGCACTTCTTGAGAGGTTTGAGTCCAAAATTTCTTCTCTAGAAGAGTCCAAAGACCTTAACAATATTTCAATGGCTGAACTGATGAGTGCTCTTCAAGCACAAGAACAAAGGAGGGTTCTACGACAAGAAAAAATTACTGAAGGAGTCTTTTATGCATAAAATCATTAAGGAAATAAAGGCAAACAACACTTTTCCAAGAAGCTAAAAGAAAAAAATGAAAGCTGTGATGGTAAGAGAAAATTTGCTCCCTGCAAGCACTGTAAAAAGACCACTCATATAGAGAAATATTGTTGGTGGAGGCCCGATGCAATATGTGACAATTGCAAATAGCTTGGACACGTCACTAAAATATGCAAAACTAAGGTCAAAGGTCCTCAAAATAGTCTACAAGTACAAGTAATTGAGTCAGAAACCCAGGAGGAGAAATTCTTTGCTGCCTCATGTTTTCGCAGCATAAATATCGACAACACCTGGCTCATTGACAACGGATGTACAAGCCATATGACATTTAATGCAGTAGTCCTTAAAGATTTTGATAAAAGCTTCAAAACCACTATGAGAATTGGTAATGGAGAACTTCTTGAAGTAAAAGGCAAATGTACAGTTGAAGTAAGAACTTCTATAGGTATTAAACTCATCGATGATGTTTTATATGTTTATGAACTCAGTCAAAATTTATCGAGTGTTGGACAAATGTTGGAGAAGGGTTATTCTCTTGAGTTTAAAAATAAAACTGTATTATCTTTGATCATGATGGGGTTGAGTTTTTTTGTGTGAAAATGAAGGAGAAAAGTTTTCATGTGGAATGGAATATGGATAAAGTTTATGTAGGTGCAGAGTTAAATGATTCAATTTTATGTTATAAACGATTTGGATACTTCAATTATTGGAGTTTAGCCAAACTCATAAAGCAGAATTTTGTTCAAAATATGCCAAAAATCGCAGCTGAACTCCATGATTGTGATGCTTGTCAATTGGCAAAAAAAAAAAAAAAAAAAACTACCATTTCCAAAAGGTCAGGCTTGGAGGGCTTCCCAAAAGCTAAAACTTACATACACTAATGTGTGCGAACCCATGACTATTCCATTAATAAATGGTAACCGATACTTTCTTCTCTTTATTGATGATTTGTTTAGAATGTGTTGGGTCTAGTTTCTCAAAGTTAGAAGTGAAGTTTATGCTGTTTTTCAATAATTCAAAAATTATGTTGAAAACCAAAAGCAATTTGAAGATTGAAATGTTGAGATCTGACAATGGCACGAAGTACAACTCTAGCAAGTTTGATAAGTTTTACTGAGATGAAGGGATTAAATACTAAATTGTAATTTACATACCTCAATAAAATGGTGTAAGTGAAAGGAAGAATAGGACCATGATGGAGATGGCTAGGTGTCTTATTATCTTTAAGAAAAATTTACCAAAATATTTTTGGGCTGAAGCTATAACACTTCAGTGTATCTTTTAAACATGTTACCTACCAAAGCTCTCAAAGAGAAGACTCCATGTGAGGCTTGACATGATATGAAGCCATCAGTGCATCATCTTAGAGTATTTGGCTATATTTATTTTTATCAAGTTCCATAACAAAAAAGGGACAAGTTTGATAAAAAAGTAGAAAAATGAATTTTTATTGGTTACAGCCTTATCACAAAGGGATATATAATTTGTTGTTTGAAAACTAATAAAATTATTTTGAGTAGAGATGTTAAATTCAATAAAATGATAGCTTGGAATTAGGAGAATCGTGAGGAAGTGCAAACTATAGTTCTCAATGATAAACCAAACTGTTAGTCGAAAACCAAAGAGCTTTGAAGTAGGCTCTGCAGAACAAACTTAGAGAGAGAGTTGAGGAGAGAGAGAGGGCAGCAAAACAGAGCAAAAACCTGCAACTGCCTCTATTTTGCTGTTTTCTAAGAGAAGTTTCACTTTCTGTTTTTTGAGGGAAGAAGATAATTGATCTTTTTATTTCAGCATATATATAGAGATATTGATTACAAGTGATCAAGTCAAATCATCCGAAAAACATGCATACATGTCTCGTGAAGTTTACGTATCCTACTGTGATACATCTTCTCGATAGATTTCCTTCTTTTTGAATTTAAACTGAACAGATAAAAAAAGTCATCAATTTTAACACTCCCTCTTAATGACTTTTTCCACCAACCCCTATTTTTTCTCGCAAATCCTCAAATTTGGCTTTAGATAGGGCATTGGTTAGAATGTCTGCAAGTTGATCATCAGTGGAGCAATGTATTAGCTTGATTTCTTGATTCCTCTCAGCCTCACGTATAGCATGATACCTAATGTTGATGTGTTTAGTTCTCCCGTGCATTACAGGATTTTTCGCAATGGCAATTGCAGACTTGTTGTCAACATACAACACTGTAGGTGATTGTTCTTCCAGCTTTAGATCGTTGAACACCTTCCTCAACCAAATTGCTTGGTTAGTTGCTGTAGCTGCGGCTACATACTCAGCCTCAGCTGTGGATTGAGCCACAGTATCCTGTTTCTTAGATGCCTATGAAAAAACACCGGAGCCTATTTTGAACAAGTACCCAGTTGTGCTACGTGCATCTTCTACGCTTCCTGCCCAATCACTGTCACTGTAGCCGACTAATCCACCTTCTGCTCTTGCTTTGAATTGAACACCAAAATTCCAGGTTCCTTTCAAGTACCTCAGCACATGTTTGGCAGTTTGTAAGTGTGATTCCCTCGGTGAAGCCATGAACCTTGAAAGTAAACTTACTGCAAACAAAATATCTGGTCTGGTAGCTGTGAGATACAGAAGGCTCCCAATTAGACTTCTGTAATTCCCTTCTTCAACTTGGCTACCTTTCTCATCCTTTGGCAATTTCAGGTTGGACACCAGTGGTGTAGATACTGATTTACAGTGATTCATATTGAATTTATTTAGAATTTCTTTGGCATACTTGCCTTGTGAAAGAAAAATACCCAAGTTGCTTTGATCAATCTCCATTCCCAGGAAGTAGGTAGCTTCTCCAAGATCAGACATCTCAAATTCCTTCTCCAATTTCAGCTTGAACTCTTTCATTCTCCTTTTGTTGCTGCCTGTCACCAGTATATCATCAACATATACTGCAGTGATAAGTCGGTCTTCTTCTCTATTCACATACAGTGTGCTTTCTGTCATGCTTCTCTCAAATCCACAGTGAAGTAAATATGAATTTAACTTATCATACCAGGCTCGAGGAGCCTGTTTGAGGCCATTTAGGGCTTTGTGAAGAAGATAGACATGGCTCTCCTTTCCAAGTTGAATGAATCCCGGTGGCTGCTCAACATAAATTTCTTCATTTAGTTTGTCATTTAAAAAGGCCGATTTCACATCCAGGTGCATCACACTCCAACCAAACTGAGCTGCCATGGCCAGAATGAGTTTAATTGTTTCATATCTGGCCATAGGAGCAAAAGTTTCTGTGTAGTCAATTCCTGGAAGCTGGGAGTATCCCTTTGCCACAAGCCGTGCCTTGTGCTTGTTTGTTGTCCCGTCCGGATTGAGTTTTACTTTGAACACCCACTTTACTCCAATTGGTTTTTTATTTGTACTTAATTTTACCAGAGACCAAGTATTGTTTTTGTCAATCATTCTGATTTCCTCTTCCATAGCAAGTCTCCACTCTTGTTGCTGAAGTGCTTCCTCAACAAAGGAAGGTTCTTTTGAGGCAAAACTGCACTTTTCATAGATGTCAGCCAGACTTTTCAATTTTATTCTCTCTTTTGCTTCAGATTCTTCATCTTCTTTATCTTCTTCATCATCGTCATCATTTTCACCATCTTCATCATCTTTATCTTTCTGAGTTAAGATTGATATTGTCACTGATTTCTTTCCTTCTTCAAATGTGACACAGTCTCGTTCGACTTTCTGCTTCTCCCAATTCCAGTAGCTGTTTTCATCCACCGTTACATTTCTTCGAATCATAAGCTTGTTGGTTCTCAGGTTTAGAATTCTGTATGCTTTTGCTTCAGTACTGTATCCCAAAAATATTCCCAACTCAGCCTTCATATCTAGCTTGGATCTCTTGTCATCCGAGACATGGCAGTAGCACACTGATCCAAACACCTTTAGATACTTAGTTGATGGTTTGATGCCACTCCAAGCCTCCACCGGTGTCATCTGTTTTACAGCCTTTGTAGGCAGCATGTTAAGCAGGAACACAGCAGTGTTCACTACCTCAGCCCACAAGGCTTTAGGCAGGTGTTTGTCAGCAAGCATGCTTCTTGCCATTTCCATAATGGTTTTGTTCTTCCTCTCAGAGACACCATTTTGCTGAGGAGAATATGGTGCCGTGAGCTGCCTTTTGATCCCATTCTCAGAACAGAAATCATTGAATCTGCTGGAATTGAATTCAAGCCCATTATCTGTCCTTAGGCACCTCAGTACGCTGCCACTTTCTTTATCTGCTATAACTTTGAACCTCTTGAATTCACCAAAAATTTGAGCTTTATTCTGCAGGAAACAAACCCAAATCATCCTGGAAAAATCATCTATGAATAAGCCAAAATACTTGCAACCACTCATAGAGTTTTCTGTCATTGGACCACAAATGTCGGAATGTATAAGTGTCAGCTTCTCTTTCGCTCTCCAATTTGCTTGCAGAGGAAATGAATTTCTTGCCAATGTCCCCATCTGACATGTTCCACATACTGTCTCAGTGACAGCAAAATTTGGGAAGTCCTTGGTTAGACTTTCATTCTGCAGTTGTTGTAGCCCAGCCGCATGAAAATGCCCAAGGCGCCTGTGCCAAATCTCGCCTTCAGTTACAGAGGCAACACTGGCTCTTTCAACTACTTCTCTGAGTTTCAAGGAGTAGACTTGATTCTTCTTTTGGATGAAGGCAATCAAGCGATCCTCAGGATCATATATCCTGCAGCAGTTATCCTTGAATCCAACTGAGTAGCCTCGATCAGTCATCTGATTAACACTGAGTAGATTCTGTGAGAGGGTAGGAACAAAATTTACATCAGTGATAAGTTTTCTACCATCTTTGGTTTCAATGGCAATGTTGCCTTTACCTTTGATGGTTTCCTTCATGCCATTTCCAAGTTTTACTTGGCATGTTGCTGATTTGTCAAGTGACACAAACATAGCTTCATTCTTGCACATGTGTGAAGTGCAACCACTATCAACAACCCAGAGGTTGTCATCTTCCACTATCAATTCACTTGAAGCAACAAGTATTGTATTACTTTGCTCACTAGATATCTTAGTGACATTTACATGTTGCAACTTCTGCTTAGATTGTGCCGCTTCCAGCTTTTGTTTTTGCCTACAAAACTTCTCCGTATGGCCCAGTCTTTTGCAGAACTTGCATTGAATAGCTTTCTTTCCCTTATACCAGCATTCATTCTCAAAATGATTTGTGAGGGAGTAAATGCTGCAAGGAGGATACTTCTTCTGTTTTCTGAAACTTTGGTTTCCAGTTTGATTTCCTCCATTCCTTCTCCCTTGATACTGATTTGAAGGGGTAGCTTTGATTTGAGATGAGAATAAGGCTCCTTCAATAGGTACACGAGCATGCATGTTGACACGTTGCTCATGTGTTTGCAGCTTATTGATTAGTTCAGCTGAAGAAATCTTATCAATATCTGCAAGTTCCTCCAAAGCTGAGATTTTAGACTCAAATTTTGGTGGTAAGCTTATAAGAATTTGTTCTACTACCCTTGATTCAGGAAAGTCCTCCCCCAATAATCTCATTTTATTCACAATATCCGAGAGTTTGGAGGCATAGTCCCTAACAGACTCATTTTCCTGCATTCTGAGTAATGCAAATTCACTTTTTAACCTCAGTAGCTTGATCTTCTTGCTTCTGTCTCCTCCATCAAACTCTTCCTTCAGTTTCTCTCACGCTTCCTTAGGTGATTCATAGTTCATAATCCTAGAGAAAACCTTGTCCGAAACTGCTGAGAAGAGACAGGCAAGTGCTTTTGGTTTCTTAGTCTTCTCTTCCTCATGTCTTTTAATCTGGTTCAATGTAGCAGTTTCTTGTAGTGGGGTTGGTTCGCTATCGTCTATAATAACGTCCCATAAACCCAGAGCTTTGAGGTGAGCTCTCATCTTTATTGCCCACACATGGTAATTTTCTCCGTTGAACTGCGGAGCAGGGGTAGTTCCTGAGGTTGCCATCGAGTTTGAGAAATTTTTTGATTCACCTGATACAGGGGAGAACCAGGCTTTGATACCAGTTGTTAGTCGAAAATCGAAGAGCTTTGAAGTAGGCTCTGCAGAACAAACTTAGAGAGAGAGTTGAGGAGAGAGAGAGGGCAGCAAAACAGAACAAAAACCTGCAACTGCCTCTGTTTTGCTGTTTTCTAAGAGAAGTTTCACTTTCTGTTTTTTGAGAGAAGAAGATAATTGATCTTTTTATTTCAGCATATATATAGAGATATCGATTACAAGTGATCAAGTCAAATCATCCGAAAAACATGCATACACGTCTCGTGAAGTTTACGTATCTTACTGTGATACATCTTCTCGATAGATTTCCTTCCTTTTGAATTTAAACTGAACAGATAAAAAAAGTCATTAATTTTAACACAAATCAATAACAAGTTATAGCAAATTCTGAAACTATGGATGATGAACCCATTAGAGGTACCAGATCCTTGCAAGAAATATATCAAAGGTGCAATTTTGTTTTCTCAGAACCTAGCAATTTCTATGAGGCAAAAACTTCACCAGCTTGAAGAAAAATAATGCAAGAGGAGATTGAAATGATCAACAAAAATGAGACATGACTGCTTGTTGAAAGGCTTAAAGACTAAAGAATAATTGAAGTCAAATGGATTTTTAAAACCAAGCTTAATCCTGATAGCTCAATCTGCAAGCATAAGGCAAAGTTTGTAGTCAAGGGATATGCACAATAATATGGAGTCGATTATCAAGAAACATTTGCTCTAGTTGCTAAGCTTGAAACTATCAGATTAATTTGCCTTTATTACAATTAAAAAATGGCGATTTCATGAACTTGATGTTAAATCTGTATTTTTAAATGGGTTTCTTGATGTAAAAATATATGTTGAACAACTTGATGTTTTCTAATTTTTGGAAAAGAAAATTATATTTATTTGTTGAAGAAGGTCGTTTATGGTCTTAAAAAAATTCTAAGAGCTTGGTACAACAGAATAAACAACCATTTATTGCAGCTCAGGTTCAAGAGAAGTAATAGTGAAGCAACCTTATATATCAAAGAAGCAGATGACAAAATTCAGGTTATCTCCTACACGTCAATGACATGCTAATAACATGAGAACATCTTGAACTCATCAAATTATTTAAAGCTCAAATGAAGGAGGCTTTCAAAATGACAGATTTAGAATTGATGTAGTATTTTTTGGGCATCGAAGTGGAGCAATCAAGAAACGGAATTTTCATATGTCAAAAGAAATATGCAGCAGAAATCTTGAAGAAATTTTGCATGGCAGATTGTAAGCCTGTGGGTATTCTAATATCTACATGCGAAAAATTTAGTAAAGATGTTAATGGAAAGAAGGTTGATGAAGGCTTGTATAGAAGTCTTATTGGAAGTCTTTTATATCTCAGAACAACTAGACCTGACATTGTGTTTGCTGTAAGCACTTTATCTAGATATATGCATTCTCCATCTTAATAAAACATTTTTCAGTAGTAAAAAGAATACTTAAGTACTTGAAAGGTACCATAGACCTTGGTGTTATGTATAAAAATGCAGAAAATGAAGAAGTGAAGCTACTGGGATATTCTGACAGTGATTGGGGAGGTCGTTTAGATATTTTAAAAACACTTATGGCAATATTTTCTCTTTCGGTTCTGGCTTAAAGAAGCAAGAAACAACAACATAATCAACAACCGAAGTTGAATATATTGTTGCTGCCTCTGCAATGAATCAAACTTTTAATAGAGCTTGGCTGTCAATAAAAAGGTCCAACTGAAATCAAATGTGACAATATTTCAACGGTGTCAATTTAAAAAAATCCAGTATTTCATGGCAAAACAAAACACATCAAGATCAAGTTTTATTTTATTCGAGAGGTTCAACAATCCAATAAAGTAGTACTGATTCATTGTTCTTTAGATAATCAACATGCTGATATACTTACAAAGGCTTTACCTAAAGAAATGTTTGATATTCTCAGAGAAATGACCGGTGTCCGTAACAGAAATGCCAAGGAAGAGTGTTAAAAACAACTGACATTTTAATTCCATCAGATAAAATTTTTAAAATTAGAATTACAGTAAATTTTTTAAAAAAATTAATTTCAGATAAGATCTTTTAAAAAAAGATCAGGAAATAACGATTGAATAAAATCTTCGAAGATTTTATCTAATATTTTTAAATTTTTTCAGATTTAATAGTAAATATATTGGACATTAAAAGTAAAAAAAAATTAATTCTTTCTTTTGTATAAATAATTGGACTTCAATGAAGGAATAAATACTGTAATTTCTTCTTATATATATATATATTTTATAATCTTTTTACTGTCAGGGTATTCTTGTTTTTAAATAAACAATTTTCAAGTATTGAATAGAATCCCTTAGTTGCAATAATTTAATAATCACCTTTTGCTACATCATGGCCTGTGTTATCCTTTGGTTCGATTAAGTGCTTGATACTTGTTTGGTATGTTTTAATGATAAAAGGTGTACCTTCCAAATAATGCCTCGTAAAACACTTGCTGATAAAGTCAATTGACTATCTTTCTTGCATGTGAGGGATGCACCAATCCCTATCCCACATTCAAAACTTTCCCTTGCTTCTTCCGTCCATCATTTTTTAGCATATCTGTCAGAGGCTTTGCTAATTGTTAACCTAGTTATGAATGAACTTTCGGTAATAGCCAAAAGATTTATGGGTTAAAAGAGACATAATATATTACATGTATAACATGTTCAAGTTAAAATAAACATGTAGGAAATTGTAATGACAAATTTGAGGAAGAAAATTACTGCATTAATAAAGTAGTTAACCGCAATTAAAAACCGGTATATATATATATATATATATGTGTGTGTGTGTGTGTGTGTGTGTGTGTACGTATGTACCCACACAATAGCAGTGAGGTCAAAGAAATGTCCTTGAGGTCAAGTGACATAAAAGCTTTAGTATCAAGTTTAGAGGAGTCAAACCCTTAGGTAGGTAGCCAGCCAGCTGATTTTGTCTTATGTATATATATATACCCAGTTAAAGTGCCAAAATCAAAACAAGGTTATAGCCCAATCAATCAGCTTGTCTCTTCATGTGTGTGCGTGTGTGTATTTTATATATATATATATATATATACTAACACACATATAATTAGAAATTTGTCTATCGTATATACAAACATATGTTTACCTGAAATTAAACTATTGAAACATTAATCGAACAAGAAACTACTAAATTAGTTAGCCAAACTTCTTTTAGTTAGTCTGTTAAATTAGTTTAACTCACAACTAGCTGATAACTAATTATTATTAGTTAGTTAATTCGAAGTGTGTTTAACTAATATTAGTGTACTTCTGTTGTAAACACACGTGTATAAAAATAAGAAGAGGAGAAACATTAACTTCTCTTCTCTGTTCCAGAACTTGTTTCGTTCAAATAAGAAAATCTTTTACCTCACCTTTGTTCGTGGTATCAGAGCCCTGGTGAGCGACTGAAATAATGGCGACGTATCAGAATAGTGGTGTTCGTAATGCATCCGGAAGAGTATCAACAACGAATATGTCAAGTGAAAGTCCCGGAATTTCTCAGGTGACAGTGCCCTTCAGTGGAATGAACTATTTTACATGGAGCAAGTCTGTAAAAATCGCGTTGGCAGCCAAGCAGAAACAAGGGTTCATAAATGGAAAGGTTAGCATGCCTCCGGAAGACTCTGTGGAGTACGAAGATTGGTTAGCAGGAAATGCGATGGTGATATCGTGGACTCTAAACTCACTGGCAAAAGAGTTTCACGATGCGTTTCTCTGTGTAAATTCGGCTCAAGAGCTGTGGGAAAAGTTGGAGAAATAGTTTGGAGAATCTAATGGCCCACAGGAGTATCAATTGATGAGAGAGCTGGGTTCAGTATCTCAAGATAACGACTCCCTCACAACATATTTTACAAAAATCTGCCAGCTTTGGGATGAGCTGAACATCATTGCTCTAGCTCCTCATTGTTCGTGCGGAAAGTGTACTTGTGAAGTATCTGAACAGATAGATAAGATGAATGAGAGTTCTAAAATCATGCAATTTTTAATGGGACTCAATGAGTCATTTGATCAAGTAAGGAATCAAATTTTGTTGCTAGAACCCCTTCCCAATGTAGATAAGATGTACTCAATGTTAATGAGTGTGGAGAAGCAACGACAGGTTGCAAATATATTTGCGGAGACAATAGATGTAACTGCACTTGCGGCGATAGGTTCACAGAAGAATGTTAGCTCGGGAAGAGGTAATTTTAGAAGGAGAGAGCTGACAAGAAGGGAAGATAAGTATTGTACTCACTGTAAAAAAAATTGTCAATACTTGTTTCAAATTATATGGCTATCTGGATTGGTATAAGGAATTGAGAATGAAAAAACGGATGGTAGAAGGGAACAGAAATAAGGTGAATTTGGCAAAAACTCCACTGGATGATGAAAAAGTAGTAAATGATTCAGTGAAACCAGATGACAGCATGATGAGAACATCTATGAGGGATTTGATCCAGCAAGAATTCTCAAGACTGTTGGAGGGAAAACAGATATCAGATTGCTAATTTATAAGCTGTACACAGGACTATGCATGTAATTTTTCTGAAAAATTGTCAAAGGAAACATGCTGGATTATTGATACAGGGGTAAGTTGTCATGTAAGTGGGAATAGTTCTTTATTTCATAGCTTCAAGAAAATAAAAAAAACCAAGATCAGTTTACCTGCCAAATGGTTCAGTTCTGGGAGTTGAGTTTTCTGGAAATGTGACCTTAAGGAAAGACTTAATTCTGGAAGATGTGTTGTATATACCGTCCGTCAATCATAACCTATTGTCAGTAAGCAAGCTAGCCAAAACCGGAAACATTAAGGTTGTCTTTTACCCTGAGTTTTGTCTGCTGCAGGACCAGAGGACTGAAGTGGCAGTGGGAGTGGGAAAATCAATGGAAAATCTGTACTATCTTGATGTTGGGTCGTTTGAAGCAGATGATATGAGTAAGTTTGCTGCAATTTCCAGTAAGAAAGCTACAAATTCTGTAATAAATAATGTAAAGGAGAATGGCAGAACAAGAAAAGGAGCCACATGACATGATAGATTGGGGCATCCCTCTCCATATGTACTTGGAAGATTGTATTTCAGTATCAATAAAGATGAATTGATGAACAGACCTTGTGATGTATGTGCTAGAGCCAACCAAACTAGAATTCCTTTTGAAGTTAATAATAAAAGAAATGATACACTTTTTGAGATAGTGCATGTAGATGTTTGGGGACCTTATAATCAAGTATCAATGATGGGTGCTTCATATTTTCTAACGATTGTAGAGGATAAAAGCAAGAGCACTTGGACCTACCTCATGAGCAGCAAGACGCAAGTCAGTTATACACTTGAGAGGTTCATTAAAATGGTCGAGAATCAATTTGAAAGCAAGATAAAGATAGTAAAGACTGATAATGGAAGTGAATTTTTGAGCAATGCATGTCAAATATTTTTCAGTGAGAGTGGAGTGAAAACACAAACACTTATTACAGGTGGCTCGGGCTTTATTATTTCAAGTGTCTTTGTCGACAGAATTTTGAGGTAAGTCATGTGAGATCCTATACGGAAGAGCTCCCGATTATAACAACCTAAGGGTGTTTGGGAGCTTATGTTACTCCACAAACACCCTACCAGACAAACAAAAACTTGCCCCAAGAGCATTTAAGTGTATTTTTGTGGGAATGAGTACCGGGAAGAAAGGATACAAGGTGTTTGATCTTGAAAGGAACCAATTGTTGGTGTCTAGAGATGTGACCTTTTTTGAGGACATATTCCCTTATGCAGAGTAAATACAGATGGAATCTGGATAAAGCCTACCAAAAATTCCAGTGCCAGAAATGATTATTAATCGAGAAGATGACAGAAGTACAACTCAAGAATCTGGAAGGAATAATGCCTAGATCTCTGAGCTTAATACACCTGCAGATGTACCAGCTGATAGCGACGGATGGTGTGATGTTGAAGCAGAAGCTGTTGAGGCTCCAGAGCAAAAAAAGAGCAGCAGAATGAAGAGAAAACCAGGCTAGTTAGAAGAATATGTCAGTAATATAGATTGCAGATCTACAAATGCAGCCATGACATCCCCTCATGTACCCAACACATTCCCATTTTTCTCTGATTCTAAATTGGGCTCTGAAGATGCAAAATTTCCAGCCAATTTAACCATGCTACAAGAACCAAGCAGCTATAAGGAGCTAAACAGTCTAAAGAATGGGTGAAAGCTATGGAGGCTGAGATAGCAGCCTTAGAAAAGAACAAGACCTGGTTTTTGACTACATTACCTCATGGAAAGACAGCTATTGGGAGTAGATGGGTTTACAAGCTGAAGTTGAAACCGGATGACACAATAGACAGGTACAAGGCAAGGCTGGTAGCGAAAGGGTATCACCAAGTAGAGGGAAAAGATTATTTTGATAGTTTTTCACCAGTAGCAAAGTTGGTTACAGTGAGAATCTTGATGTCTGTTGCAGCAGCTAGGCAATGGAAATTACACCAGCTAGACGTCAATAATGCTTTCCTCTATGGACATTTGAATGAGGAGGTCTACATGGTTCCATCAGAAGGATATTAGGAGGCAGAAAAAGGACAGGTATGCAAACTTCAGAGGTCACTCTATGGTTCGGAATAGGCTTTCAGACAATGGAATTCGGAGTTATCACAGTTGTTGCTGAAATATGGGTTCTTACAATCGGCACATGATCATTATCTATTCACATGTTGTGACGGTCAGAACTTTATAGTCATACTGGTATATGTAGATAATTTGGTTATTACTGGAAGTTCAGAGGTAGAAATTTGCAACATAAAGAAAGCACTGGATGAAAAATTCACAATCAAGAATATGCGGGAGGCAAGGTATTTTCTGGGACTAGAGATCAAAAGGACAGATGACGGTATATTTGTAAATCAGAGGAAATACATACTAAATATACTTAAAGATAATGGTCTCATTGGTGTAAACTCAAAATCCACTCCATTTCCAAAGGGACAGAACTTATACTCAAGATGTGTCACCGGT
Organism: Carica papaya; assembly: GCF_054855325.1. NCBI lineage: Eukaryota > Viridiplantae > Streptophyta > Magnoliopsida > Brassicales > Caricaceae > Carica > Carica papaya. The sequence continues at coordinate 6,959,846 of NC_142316.1, forward strand.
ACTTGAGGATTCACAACAGTATAGAAGTATTGTGGGAAAGCTCTTAATCTTCTGATATTTTTTACAGCATTCTTAGATAGGTTTTTATCTCTTTCCACCTCGCTCTATGTACACATTATTTAATCAACCTATGTTGAGAAAACCCAATTAGCATAATAGGGAAACATGTATAGATTTAAATTGAGGATGGACTTCTATAGTTTTTATATCATTTTTCTTAATTGTCAAAGTTTTCTTTAGATTAAATGATGTAAAATTCATTTTTCTTGTACTCATGACCTTCACCTAGCTAGGTTCAATATGTAAGTAGAAAAATAGATTAAGGTACCAAAATTTAAAGTTCTTAGTTTTAGTCAATAAATTTCTTAGTTCTAGTCAATTTTCTTCCTAGTTTCAAATAAAGTTAATCTTAAATGTGATTAGAATTACAGAAGCTTCAGAACGTCTGATATTAATAGCCTTAGATCGTGACTCATTACGGGAGAGAAAGAAGAAGAATAGAATAGTAAAGAGAGAGAGGAAACCAGAGAGGGAGAGAACAATTATTTAGGAAAAAAAAGAATTCGTTTTGGTTCAAAATTGTTCCATACACTGTTGACATTGGATTAATTTTATAATTCACTTAACTATATTATACACATTGACATATATTAGATACATATAATAAAATTAAAATAACAAAAATCTTCCATATTAATGTAGTTCGTTAAAAGAAAACTAAGAAACTGTTGGAAAATAATTAATCTTCAATCTAATAATGCAATTTACACAAGGAATATTTTTGCTGCTTTCTTCCGTATGTCATAATTTCTTTTTTGTCCTCTCTGCTCTTATTTTCCCTTATCATGCTTTGACACTTGTAAACTTTATATTGGTTATTGATATTTATAAATGAAGGCTCTCATCTTCTTAGTAGTTTAAACTGAGAAATTATCAAACTTTCCCTCTAAATTTTTTTAACTATTTGAGGAAGAAAATTACTACATTAACACAATTGGTTACGATGAAACACCCGTCTTGCCAATTTACCTATATATAAACATATACGCGTGTGTGTATATTTTCCAACATAAAAGTGAGTATTTTTGGGAAATAAACAAAAAAAGAAACCCATTAATCACAAATCATGGCAAAATCCAACAGATCGAGTTGTAGATCAAGTTGTGGCGTCAAGTATACGTACTAGTAGTTTTCATTTCTCTTCACAACACAATTCTAAAGAACTTGTTTATGATCATTTGTGATAACCTTACCAAAACTGTAAAGCAAATCTACTAGTGAAAAATCCAAGCAAACCCTTTTCAAGTCAATTAAGATCAGACCCTTATCAAAATTTGCCAAATTTTGGAAGAATAGATTAGCCATAATTTAGATGGAGTTTTATCCCTTTCCACCTACTCGTTGTAGACATACTTAATCTATGTACCGAAGCTGCAATCCCCAGCATCTCCTAGTCCAGGAATTATGAACCTGAGAAAGCCAAAATCAACACAATGGGGAAACATATATATGATTTTCAAGTGATAAAGTGCAAGGAGTGATGAGGGAGACTTACCCTTTATCATTCACTGTGTGATCGATAATTCCGGTATACACATGAAGACTGGAATACCAAAAGAAAATATCAGTTTAAGCTTTAGAATTGATGACTATCTTATTAATAAATAAATGAGTTATAGTTCTGAAAATCATTACCCAGGGAATTTCTGGTTGAGCTTCTCAAGGACTGGAGGTGCAGCCACAGCAGAAATCTGTTTGACATGGCATTCCAATTATTGGAGTATTGACTAAAGAGAAGCAAGTAAAACTATATTTAACTGAAACTTGAAGACAGAAGAAATTGGCATTTTAAAGTTTAATGGTCATAAATTTACATGTCAATCCCACCTCTTTCAAAGGAGTGCCTGCTTTGATCTAACAAATAAGCATCTAAGCCTTGATATCTATTTAACCATCTTAGTTTTATCACCATATATGTCATCTTTATTTATCAGATTTAACCGATTTTTATATATGCACATATGTATATATATTTAAACATATGATTATATGTTATCTTTAAATTACTTAGTAACTAAATAAAATCTTGATATATTCCACTATTAGTTTTAATACCCCAAGAACATATGTACTTAGTAATTCAATTAAATTATAATATTCCACTATTAGCTTTAATATCCCAAGAACATACATATTTTTTATTTTTCAAGTGCTCTGGAGCAATTCTAGATATTTGGAGTATTATAGGTTGAATATTTAGAGGTATTTCTGAACATTCCAAATATATTTTCCTACATAAAAATACCAAACATAGTTTAATCCAGAATTACCATAAGAAATTCTATCAAACAAACACAAACTAAAAGTGAGTATACTAGTATTTTTCATTTCTCTTCACAGCATAATTCTAAAGAATTTGTTTATGATCATTTGTTGTGACCTTCATCAGAACTGTAAAGCAAAACCTACTTATGGAAAACCCAAAGAAACCCTTTTTTTTAAGTCAATTAAGATCGGACTCTTATCATAATTTGCCAATTCTGGAAGAGAAGTTTTGCCATAATTAGATGGAGTTTTGTCCCTTTCCACCTCTCTTGATGTAGACACGCCTAATCAAGCTATATACCAAAACTGCGATCCCCAGCATCTCCAAATCCAGGAATTATGCCCCTGAGAAAACCCAATCAACACAATGGAAAACATCTATCTCTTTTTCTAGTCATAAAATAAAGGAGTGATGAGAGAGACTTACCCTTTATTATTCACATCGAGATCCATCATTCCGGTATACACATGAAGACTGCAGTACCAAAAGAAAATGTCAGTTTAAGCTTTAGAATTGATGACTATCTTATTAATAAATAAATGAGTTATAGTTCTGAAAATCATTACCCAGGGAATTTCTGGTTGAGCTTCTCAAGGGCTGGAGGTGCAGCCACAGCAGAAATCTGTTTGACATGACATTCCGATTTTTGGAGTATTGACTAAAGAGAAGCAAGGAAATACGAGCTACATTTAACTGCAACTTAAAGACAGAAGAAATTGGTATTTTGTAGTTTAATGGTGACAAATTTACATGTTAATCATGGGGAAGACTCACACTCATCAAAAGTATATTGGCCAATCCACCTATTTATTATATATTCCTTTTTATCTCATTTTTGAGTTGAGCATTTGATAGACTTTCCATTAAATAGGAATAATTCTCATTTATATCCCTAAAAATAAACTATTTCTAGCTGAAATAGTGCTCTAAAAATAGAAACAATTTATATTATAATTACATAAACATATACAGCTATTACATTCCTAAAATATACATAAAAAATATTAATTTTCTACTAAGCTGTCCACCTTTCTAATATCCCCCCTCAAATTGATGTTGCTTGATCAAGAAACATTAATTTGCTAACTAGATATTGATGACGTTGTCTAGTCATGGATTTTGTAAGCACATAGGCTATTTGGAGATCACTAAAAACGTGTTAAAGAGAAATGACACCGATATCCACAACTTCTCGTATTAAATGATAATCCACTTCGATATGTTTGGAACGCTCATGAAAAGACAAGATTGATAACAATCTGAATAACATTTGTATTGTCTGCATGAAGAGGAGTAGGACTGGATTAAAAAAACTTAAGTTTGACAAGTTGTCACGGACCGGACTTCCATCCAGATTTCTGACCGTTTGCACACTATTTCATGATAAAATAATCTATAGTAATATTTCGCGCAACAATTTTAAAATAATAGAAGGTACATCTCTTGCATGTCTAGCTCAAAATATCTAGTGTTTGTGAGACATGTCTAAACTCTAAAATAAAAACTCACAAAAAATGAAATGATTAACATTAAATATTGTTTGAATTGAAATAAAAATTGAACAATCTCCTACCAAGTCTTTCACTGTTGAAGAGCGGGGTTCTAAATATCCTGATATGAAAGAAATGAATAACAAATAGGGTGAACTTAATATGCTTAGTAAGCATGTAAGTACTGACAAATAATAGCGTAATCTGTTCAAGTTGGTAGAAAACATAAAACTAGCGACGGTGATAGTTTAAAATACTTTTCTCTTTAATTTAGAAAATACGTGATATCTACACTCTAATTTATTAACCAAACCTTACAAATCAGTTTATTTAGTAAACATTCAGAATTCATTATTTCAGTATCATAACTTATGACATAAATAATATAATAAATAGTATTATTCGGTATTTAGTATCACAATTTAGATAGTAAGCAGTTCAATAGATACTAATTCAGTGTTTCAGTATCATAAACATTACACACGACTTCCTATTCATTCTTATCGGTTTATATCGTATAAAATAGTTTTATCGTGCGATGCCATTTTCGCAGCATCAACGAGAGCAGTAAAGATCTCATCTACCACGTGAATACGTTACAGTTCAGTTCACAGTTTACAGTTTGCAGTACACAATATTCAGTTCATAGTTCATATCACTTCACCACGTCTGACTAAAGTTGTATCTACGAGTAGGGTTCATTACGATCACACGCCAAAAAGTTACACACCCACCCACTCCTCGGTGATACCGATTAAATGAGTTTTTCAAATCTTTTATTGTCTATTTATTTATTTTAACTCACTAATAAATTTTTTAATTTTTATTATTTAATATATTTTATATCTATAACACACATATGGTAACTATTTATCACCCTAAATTCTTTTACATATTATTAATATACTCCCAATTATATAGTAACCAGTACATCAACAAATTCAGTTACCAAAATATAGCAAAATAATTCATCAACAAATTCAGTAGTAAGCATAAATAAGAACACAATAATCAGTAGTAAAATTTTGTTAGAATCATGTGCCTAATTATCAATTATTAAACGTTACAATTGTTAATATCTTAGAAAAATTAAACTACATTTGTAAGCACTTACACATTTACCTAATTTTCGTTTAAATCTCTTTTGTAAAATTATCTCTGATGTATAAGATCAACTTGTTACAGTGATATTCGGATCGGATTGGTAATGAACTAGTTATCTCCTAATTTCAAACATCCGTTTATAAACTTGTTCCTAATCATAAATCGGATATATAATTTGTTGTATTAAAATTAAATAGGATTAATAAACTTTAAATATAAAACAGTAAACCATCAGGATTTGTTTGAACTCACCTACCCAAACTGGGTCTCTAGGACTCACTGCGCACAACCACCGGAAGACTGTGCGCCTCCACATGCGCCGTCACTGGACCGCCATGTGTCGTCGCCGCCCACCGCTGGTTGCTGCCGCTTACTGCCGATCACCGCTGCGGATTGGCCGAAATTCACCGCAGACAGCCTTGGGCCCTAAGGGAGCCGCATAATGACCAAAGGGAGCCGCATAATGACCAAATGCACTCGGAACCGCCACGCAGACCGTCCTCTTCTCTCGCACATCATTGTGCGTAGCACTGCCCTTTTTTCCTCCTTTTTTCTCTTCTCCTTCCTCCTCTCCTCTCTTGGCTGCCGACTGACGGTAGTCGTAGCCTTCTCCCTCTATTTTCCTCTCACTCTCTCTCTCTTTTTCTCTCTCTCTCTTCCTGCACCGATTGCGTTCCCTCCCTTCATTTTTATAGGGAGGGGCGGGAGGAGTCTTGCACGATTATTCTCCCCTGTCGTGCAGGTCTCCTCTCCTCCTTTTTTGGTTGGTGACAGAGGCGTACACGCTTTTGCCTCTTCGTGTTCCTCGACCAGAGGCAAACACCTCTGGTTTTTTTTTTCTTATTACCTAAAACGATGTTGGTTTGGGGGTTTCCCTAAATGACGTCAGTTTTGGGTCTGGTATAATCCCTCCTCCTTAAGAAAAATTTATTCCTTCAAATTTATTTTATTAATATAAAATATCGTTATACAAAGTTAATCTAAATTATAAAACATTAAATAGATGGGGATACTTGTCTCGAAATTCCATTCCTAGCTTTTAAGTGGCTTCCTCTTGAGTATGGTTTCGCCACAAGACCTTGACTAGGGGAATCACTTTGTTTCGAAGCACCTTCTCCTTTCGGTCCAAGATGGTGACAAGAACTTCTTCATAGAATAGGTCCTTTTAAATTGAAAGAGGCCTGTAAGGTATCACATGAGATGGATCAGGATTGTACTTTTGTAGCATTGATACAGAGAATATGTTATGAACTTGAGATAGCTCCGGTGGCAATGCTAGTCGGTAGGCAGCTGCTCTAATTCTCTCTAAAACCTTAAATAGGCCAATAAATCGAGGGCTTAGCTTTCTTTTCTTCTCAAATCTACTGATGCCTTTGAGAGATGTGATCTTCAAAAAAAACATGATCATCTACCTCGAATTCAAGATTCCTTCTTCATTTATCCACATAGCTTTTTGGTCTACTTTGAACTACCTTAATGTTCTTCCTGATATTACCAATCTTTACAGTAGTTTCGTCTACTAACTTTGGGCCAATTAACTTCCTTTCTCCAACTTCTTCCCAGTAGATTGGTGATCTACAAGGCCGGCTATACAATGCTTCATTGACGGCCATATCAATGCTTGCCTGGTAGTTGTTGTTATAAGTAAATTCTATCAGTAGCAAATGGTCATCCCAAGATCCACCAAAATCTAAAATACATGTTTGTAGCATATCCTCCAATGTGCGAATGGTTCTCTCTGATTGCCTATCTGTCTGATGATGAAAAGTAGTGTTGAAGAATGGCTAGGTGCCCATGGCTTGTTGAAAGCTTGTTCAAAACCTAGAGGTAAATCTAGGATCTCTATCGGATATCACTGAAACTAGAATCCGATGTAATTTTACGATCTCACAGATATAAGTTTTAGCTAACTTATCCAAAGAGTTTGTGATCTTCACTACCAGGAAGCAGGAGGACTTGGTTAACTTATCCACGATCACCCATATAACATCATGGCCTGCTCGGGTCCTAGGCAATACAATCACGAAGTCTATGGTGATGTGTTCTCATTTTTACTCAGAAATCGGCAAAAGTTGGAGGGGTCCATCAGGACTCTACTATTATGTTTTCACCTACTGACAAGTAAGGAATTTAGAAACATACTTAGTGATGTCTCTTTTCATACCATTCCACCAAAATCGAGGTATCAAATTCCGATACATTTTAGTATTACCCGGATGCATGGCGAATTTGGAGCAGTGAGCCTCAATCAAAATGCCTTTCTTTAATTCATCGTTACTGGAGACACACCCTGCCATTAAATCTAAGTAATCCATCATCCGACACTCTGAACCTTGGCTTTAAACCTTGCCCTGTGTCTCTCCTAATGGCCGATAATGTATAGTCAGTCAACTGAGCATATCTAACTTGTTGTAGTATCGTAGGTTGGATATTTAAACTGGCCAAATAAACACCTTCAACCTGATAATGAAATTCAATTTCCTGCACAACCTTTAAAAACTTCCACTCAGAAACCATCATACAAGCCAATGTACCTACATTCTTCCGTTAAGTGCATCTGCTACTACATTACCCTTGCCTGGATGATACAAGATCTTACAATCATAATCTTTTAGTAGTTCTATCTACCGTCTCTTATGCATATTGAGATTCTTCTGAATGAAAATATATATTTAAATTTTTATGATCAGTATAGATCTCGAATATTTCATCGTACAAATAATGACGCTAGAGTTTCAGGACATAAACAATTGCAACGAACTCTAAGTCATGAGTGGAGTAATTCCGTTTATGTGTCTTCAGTTGTTTAGACCTATACACTATGACTTGCCTATGCTCCATCAAAACACATTCCAATCCCTTATAAGAAGCATCACTGTATACTATATATCCACCAATCCCATTCAATAAAGCTAGCACAAGAGTTGTAGTCATTCGTTACTTGAGCTCTACGAAACTTCTCTCATATGCTTCATTCCATTCGAACTTGACATCTTTCTTAGTAAGTCGAGTAAGAGGAGCTAAAATTTTGGAGAATCACTTCACAAATATGCGGTAATACCCAGTTAATCCCAAAAATTCATTGATCTCCTTGACCTGGTAGGTTGTTCCCAAGTTAACACGGACTCAATTTTGTGGGGATCAACAAATACACCATTTTTGATATTACATATCCTATGAAGGTAACCTGATCGAGGCAAAAATCACACTTGACTTCACATACAACTTATTTTCTTTAAGAACCTGCAAAACTTGAACCAGATGCAAAACATGTTCCTCTTTACTCTTAGAGTAGACCAAGATATCATTGATGAAGATTATGATAAATTTATCAAAAAACTGTCTGAAAAACCTATTCATCAAGTCCATGAAGATTGCAGGTGTATTAGTCAACCCAAACGACATGACAAGAAACTCATAATGTTTGTATCTGGTCCAGAAAGCTGTCTTTAGAATGTCTTCAGCTTTTATCTTTATATGATGTTATCGCGAACGTAGGTCAATCTTAAAAAAGACTTGTGCACCCTATAACTGGTAAAGAGATCATCAATTCTTGGGAGGGGGTACTTATTTTTTATTGTAACTCTCTTTAGCTCCCTATAATCTATGCACAATCTCAATGTCTCATCATTCTTCTTTGTAAATGTGACTGGAGTACCCCAAGAGGACACAGTATACCGGATAAAACCCTTATCTAAAATTTCTTGAAACTACTTCCCCAACTCCTTGATTGCAATTAGCTCATCCTGTATGAGGCCAATGAAATTGGTTGAGTACCTGGCTGAAGGTCAATGATGAATTCTACTTCTTAATCTATAGGCAATCCTGGTAGGTCATCAGGGAAGATATCCAAGAATTCCCTAACTACTGGAATTTCTTGGATATCAGCCCCCTTACTTATCTTACTTATTACATATTAAGATTGTTATATCACATCACATAAATTAAAATCAATATATTATTTTCCTTATACGCAAGTAATTAAGAAGAAAAACGAAAATTTATTAGCACGAAAAAGGTACTTGATTAGGAATATTAAATACAAGCTTTTGTGGTAACAATCAACAGTAACATGATAAACTGTTAACCAGTCCATCCTTAGTATCACGTTGAAATCCCTAATATCTAATAATAGTAAATCTACATCAAATTCTTTATCTGCGACTTCTATAATACATAACTTATAAACTATACTGGCTGCCATATTACCATTTGCGGGGGTAGACACTACTAAAGCAAAATCAAGAGACACAGGAATAACACCTAAATATGGCGTAAATGCATGTGAAACAAAAAAAAAATATGTAGCTTCATGGTCAATTAAAGTATGTGCTATGTGCTTGAAAATAAGGTACGTACCCTGAATCACATTGGGAACAGCTTCCGTATCCTTAACTATGACAACATAAACTCTGCCTGGGACAGCTGGTCTAGCTTGGACTGAGGCTGAGGGCGATCACGGATTTGATGATTGGTACTTCCACATCTGAAGCAGACATTGTTGAGTCGGTAACACGGGACGTTCCCATGGTTTTTGCCACAATAAACGCAACTCTGACCATGTCTGGCCGGTAAAGTTTGTAGTGGGGCAGGGTAAGCTACCTTAGGTCTCTTATTCTGGTGGTCTTGACTTAGGAGTGGCTTTTTATAGGGGATTGGAGACTTGGAACTACTTTTTGTCAGTGCAGAGGTCGCAATAGTACTCTAAATGAGTTGTGCCTTGACCAGAACCTGTTGATAGATATGAAGCTCAAGTACTACAAGTGGATTCCTAATCTTCAAACGGAGACGCCACTGAAATCTTTGGACCATCTTCCCTTCATCAGATGTAATCTCGAGAGAGTAACGACTAAGCTTTATGAATCTTCTAGCATAACTGAGAGGCTTCCTTGTTTAAGTTGGGCAAACTCTATCTCCTTTTGATGACGAATGTGGTTGGGGAAGCACTCAGCATTAAACGCCTCCACGAAGTGCTCCCATGTGATGGGCGTGGTTAGAGTAGTCTGATTAACTTCCCACCAGCACTCTGCTTCTCCATCAAGCATAAAGGTGGCGAGGATAACCAACTATTCATCACTCACCCCCAGAACTCTAAAAGACTTTTCAATTATTTTTAGCCAATTCTCTTCATAGAAAGTCGATGCTCCTGTAAAAGGGACTAGATTCAGTCACTTGTACCTCTTAACATAACCTGGATACATCACTAGTAGAGTTGGGCCCCATCAAGGTGGAGGAGAAGGTGGAAGATCTAGCAGGTCCCCCCATATAGGAACAAGGGGAGAATCCGGAAGATCCCTCATTTCTTCTCTAGCTTGTTGGCCAATAATGAGTCTCACCATCAAGTTGTAAAAAAGATCAACATCTTCCCTTAATGATTATATATGAGAAGATCTGTTTGTGGGGGATCGTCATCGCCTCATTTTTGTTTGCTTACATCAGCAACAAAAGTTTTAAGATTTACTTTTTTGAAATTATATTCTCAATTATAATCCTATCCTTAAGTCTCATACACAAGGGATGGTTCCGAGAAATATGAGCTCTGATACCAATTGTGACAGCCTAGACTCCCATTCAGAGTCCTGACCATTTGTACACCATTTCATGATAAAATAATCTATAGTAATACTTTGCGCAATAATTTTAAAATAATAAAAAGTACATCCCTTCCATGCCTAGCTCAAAATATCCAGTGTCTGCGAGACATGTCTAAACTTTAAAATAAAAACTCATAAAAAAATGAAATGATTAACATCAAGTACTGTTCGAATCGAAATAAAAATTGAACAATCTCCTAGCAAGTCTTTCACTGTTCAGGAGTGGGTTTTTGAATATCCTGATATGAAAGAAATGAATAATAAATAAAGTGAGCTTAATATTTTCAGTAAGCATGTAAGTATTGACAAATAATAAGGTAATATGTTCAAGTTGGTAGAAAACATAAAATTGCTGACGGAGATGGTTCAAAACATTTTTCTTGTTAATTCAGAAAATACGTGATATCTACACTCTAATTCATTAACCAAATCTTATAAATTAGTTTATTTAGTAAACATTTAGAATCCATTATTTCAATATCATAATTTAGGGCATAAACGGTGCAATAAATAGCATCATTCAGTATTCAGTATGACAATTTAGACAGTAAGCAATTTAGTAGATACTAATTCAGTATTTCAGTATCATAAACGTTATCCACGACTTCTTATTCATTCCTATCAGCTTATATCCTATAAAATAGTTTCACTACACGATGCCATTTCTGCCGGTATCAACGAGAGCAGTAAGGATCCCCTTTTACCACGTAAATACGTTACAGTTCAGTTCACAGTTTAGAGTTTGCTACTCACAGTATTTAGTTTATAGTTCCTATCGCTTCGCCATGCCTGGCTAAAGCCATATCCACGGGTAGGGTTCACCACAGTCACACGTCAAAAGGCTAAACACACACCTACCCCTCGGTGATACCGGTTAAATGAGTTTTTCAAATCTTTTATTGTCTATTTATTTATTTTAACTTACTAATAAATTTCTTAATTTTTATTATTTAATATATTTTATACCTATAACACGCATACACTAACCATTCATCACCCTAAATTTTTCTACATATTCTTAATATACTCCAAATTATATAATAACCATCACAACATATTCATATGCAATTTCAATTGTAAACATAAATAAGAACACAATAATCGGTAGTAAAATTTCATCGGAATCATGTGCCTAATTATCAATTATTAAACGTCAAAATTGTTAATAACTTAGAAAGATTAAACAACATTTGTAATTACTTATATACTTATATGATTTCTATCTAAAAATATCTTTCATGAAATTATCTCTGATGTACAAGATCAACTTATTACAGTGATATCCGAATCGGGTTAATAATGAGCTAGTTATCCCCTAATTTCAAACACCTGTGTTTAGACTTGTTCTTAACTATAAACCGGATACATGATTTGTTATATTAAAATTAAATAGGGTTAATAAATCCTAAATCTAAAACAGCAAACCATCAAGTTTTTTTGAACTCACCTACCCGAATCGGCTCCATAGGACTCACTACATGTAACCACCGGAAGTCCGTGCGCCTCGACATGCTTCGCCACCAGACCGTCACACGTCGCCACTGCCCACTGTGGGTTGCCGCTGCTCGCCGCTGTGGATTGGCCAAAATTCTCTGTAGAGAGCCTTGTGCCCTCAGATCTAGCATGAATCTGATGGAATCGTGCCGAAGGGAGCCCCAGAACGGCCAAAGGCACTCAGAGCCGCCGCGCAGACCGTCCCCTTCTCTCGCACACTACCACGCGCAACATTGCATTTTCTTCCTCCTTTTTCCTCTTCTCCTTCCTCCTCTCATCTCTCGGCTGCCGACTGACAGTAGTCGCAGTCTTCTCCCTCTATTTTCCTATCTTTCTCTCTCTCTTCTTGCACCAATCGCCTTCCCTCCCTTTGTTTTTATAGGGTGGGGTGAGAGGAGTCCTGCATGATTTTTCTTCTCCGTCATCCAGGTCTCCTCTCCTCCTTTTTCAGTCGGTGGTAGAGGTGTACACACCTCTGTCTCTTCACCTTCCCTGACCAGAGGTAAACAACTCTGGTTTTTTTTTTCTTACCTAAAACAGCGCTGTTTTGGAAGTTTCCCAAAACGACATCGTTTCAGGTCTGTTACAATAGTCCACTAAGCGAAATAATCTTTGAGGAACCTGTAGACATGATTGATATTCAAATTCGATTGAAGATTTTGAAACCTGATATTGTTTTTTACTTTTTCAAGATATCAAAGAATTTCCCATAAATGTATACCAAGTAGTGGTAGAACAACGAGTATTAGGATATCCCACCCAATCGGCATCGCTAAATATAACAAAACGGATTGGAGAACTAGTCAGAAAGAATAAACCAAGACTAAGCGAGCCTATAAGATACCAAATGATACAACAAACAACTGCCAAGTTTAGATGCGTGGAGCTTGCACAAATTAACTGACCTGTTGAACGACAAAGGAGATATCTGGTTGTGTAATGGTAAGATAATTCAAGAAGAGGATCAGGAAGAGGATCCCCATCCTCATGATGATACTTCACATTCAATTCCAATAAATTATTAACTGGAGAAGAATCTTGAAGGCTAGCTAAAGCAATCAGATCTTGAGTGTACTTGTGTTGATGTAAGAACACACCAAAAAATAATATTGAACATTTAATCCCAAAAAATATATAAGAGAATAAAGGTCTTTCATATGAAAAGAATCTTTAAGATGTTGTTGGTAATTAGCGATCAATAAAAAATTAGTTCATGTGATAACAATGTTATCTACATATACAAGAAGAAGAACACAACCTGTAACTCTTTTTTGAAGAAACAAAGATGAGTTTGATATTAGTATAGTAGAAGATGATCTAATCAATTTCCATCAAGCTATAGAAAGTTTTAATTCTCAAAAGTGGATTGATACCATGAATGAAGAGATAAAGTTCATGAAGGACAATGACATTTGGGATCTTATCCCATGAATGCAAAACTCATTGGTTGTAAATGAATATTTAAAACCAAGAGGGATTTAAAAGGTATTGTGAAGAGGTACGAGACTCGTCTTGTCATTAAAGGCTTTATAGAAAAAAAGACATCGATGAGAAATTCAAAACAAATGGTGCAACCAGAAAATTTTGTATATGGAGATACAAAACAAATAGTTTGCAAACTAAAGAAATTCATTTATGAACTTAAACAGGCTTCCCGTCAATGATATCACAAATTTCATCAAGTCGTCATCTCATTTAGTTTTGAGATGAATTTAATGAAAGATTGTTTATACCAGAAGTTCAATGAAAGTAAATATATATTTTTTGATATGTCGATGACATACTGCTTGCTAGTAATGATATAAGCTTATTGCACGAAATTAAGAAATTTTTAATACAGAAATTTAATATGAAAGATCTTGGGGATGTCTTTTTTGTATTAGGGATTTAGATATATTGGGATCATTCTCAGAATATTTTTGAATTATCATAAAAGAGTTATATCGAAAAGGTTTTTAAAAGGTTTGCCATATAGGATTGTAAACTAGGTGACTCCCCTGTGTCTAAAGGAGACAAGTTTACTCTAAGTCAATACTTTAAGAATGACCTAGAAACTATAGAGATGTAAAAGATTACTTATGCTTCAATTGTAGGAAGTCTAATGTATGCACAGATTTGTACGCATATGGATATTGCGTACATCATTGAGATGTTAGGTAGATATTTAAGAAATTCAAGTATGGATCATTAAAAAGTAGCCAAACATGTCATGTGGTATCTATAGAGAACAAAAAGTTATACCATTGACGGAAAACCTACTTAAATCTATAGATAGATTTTTTTAATTTGCAAACGATTTGCTTTGCATATCCGGATGTAAAATTTTCTAATTGCACCATATAAATTGTCTCATCAATATCACTATTGAGAAACACTGTCTTAATATCCATTTGATGTAACTCAAGATCAAAATGTGTCACTAAAATCATTATAATTGTAAAAGAGTTTTTCGATAAAATCGGATAGAAAGTCTCTTTATAATCGATGCATTCTTTCTGTGTAAAGCCCTTAACGATAAGACAGGTCATGTATGTCTCCATATTACCTTTCGAATCCCTCTTGATTTTAAATATCCATTTACAACTAATGAGTTTCGCATCCTTAGATAATGAGATAAGATTTCAAACGTCATTGTCCTTCGTGGACTTTATCTTTTCATTCATGGCATCAAGATATAGAAAGTTGAGATGAAAGATCTTGGGACGCCTCTTTTGTATTAAAGATTCATATACACCGAGATTGTTCTCGGAGTATTATTAGATTATCACAAAAAAAACTATATTGAAAAGGTTCTTAAAAGATTTGACCTGCAAGATTATAATTAGGTGACTCCCCTGTGTCTAAAAGAGACAATTTTACTCTAAGTCAATATCTCAAGAACGACCTAGAGACTACGAAGATGCAAAAGATTCTTTATACTTTAGTTGTAATGAGTCTTATGTATGTACAGGTTTATGCGCATCTAGATATTGCGTACATTATTGGGATATTAGTTAGATATTTAAGCAATCTAAACATAAATCATTGAAAAACAGTCAAACGTGTCATGTGATATCTACAAAGAACAAAAAGTTATTTACTCACATATATGAGGTCAAATCAGTTGGAGATCATTAGTTATTCTAATTTTGATTTCACTAGATGTCAAGACACAAGAAAATCTACATCAAACTATATTTACTTGCTTGTTGGTGGAGCTATCTCCTGGAAGAGTACTATACAAACACTTGTAGCCTCTTCTACTATGATAGTAGAGTTTATAACTTGTTATGAAGCATCTAATCATGGAATATGATTGCGAAATTTGTCACTGATTGCGTATTGTTGATGGCATAAAAAGACCATTAAAGTTATTTTTTGATAATAAGTCAGCAGTTATATATTCCAAACAATAAGAGCTCGATAAAGTCAAAACATATAGATATTAAGTTCCTCGTTGTTAAAGAAATATTTCAGAGCAAATAGATATCGATATAATACATTAGAATAAACTCCATGATTGCAGATCCGCTCACTAAGGGATTACCATATAAGGTCTTTCATGAGCACACTGTTCATATGCCATGAAAGAAAATAATATTTTATGGTAAATGATGATAAAGATAAAGTTTGAAATAATAGATGACATTCCAAAGTATGGTTAATACTACATGTGAAGGAGATGTGGGAAAAAATATACATGGGCATGGATAAATTTCAAAAATACATCAAGTGGATGGTAGGAAATAGGGACACAATCAGTTTTTGAAAGGACTTTTGAATTAGAGGGTGAGTGCTCAGAGTTTAGTTTCTCCATATTTTCGCTATTGCATGATACAAAGATATCTCAATACATGAGTCATTCAGAGATATTGTTAGGGAAAGGGAGTGGCATGTGGAATGAAGAAAAACCTCAATGATTGAGAAATTAATGAGTATGAGTCTTTCCTAGGTACAATCTATTTCGTCTCAATTATCGGGAATAATGACCAACTATTTTGAAATCTCAATACCATAAGGACCTTCTCAGTTAGGTCTTTCTATAACTATTTAGTTAAGAATGACATCATTGAGACCAATTTTCTTTCCAAAGCAAATCTAAAAGTGAATGTTTCATCCAGAGTTGTTTTCTTTGCATGGGAGATAGGGCGTTGGTATATTCTTAATGTTGATAAGTTAATGAAAAAGGAAAAGATTATGGTGAATGATTGTTTTCTATGCAAGAGGGAGCTGGAATCTTGTAATCACATCTTGCTTTGGTTCCTGTTTGCGTATAAGTTATGGACCATTGTGTACAGTTTACTGGGGGTTGATTGGGCAGTAGTCGTTATGATAAGAAATGAGATTTGGGCCTAGAAGGGTATTAGTGATGGTAAAATATATGTCTATCTCATTCTCACTACTATATCTTGGTTGGTGTGGAAAGAAAAAACAAGAGAGGTTTTAAAGGGATGGAAAATGATTTTGATAAGTTTCGAGATAGGTTCCAGACCATGAGTTTTTTGGTTATGGGTCATCTCTTTATTCTATAGAAGTTCTCGTTAATCTTATTGACATCCCAATTGACATGTAAATATTCTATATATGAGTTGACACCCCTTAGTACTTGTACATTAATGATACATACCGTACTTTTTATTTCAAAAAAGAAAATTTACATGTCAATCCCACCTCTTCCCAAGATGCTCCTACTTTGATCTAACTAATAAGCATCTGAGTCTGGATATCTATTTAAGCATTCTCACAAGCAGATTTTCCATGAATTAGTGGAAAACTGAAACTAGTCATCCAACAGCTTATGTAAGAACCTGTGCACAAGAAACAGAATAATCATCATATTGAAAAATAATTCATATGCTTCTGGTTGCCCTCACAATATGAAGATCTTGAAGAACCTTCATCCAGTTCTTATTTCTCTAATAAAACAATATGGAATATGAGTTTGCAAGCATGCGTAAAAGCTTCCCTGCCAGACTAACTGGAGGCACTTTAGTTTATTATTTATAATTTTCCTCGTCAAAATTCACTTTCTTTAACACAACATCTTAGACTTCATATTTCAATGGTTTGCCATACTCCCAATTTGATGAGTTTAGATCATATTTCGTGAAAGATAAACAAATAAACTAGAAAAAAGAAAAAAAAAAAGAAAAAGAAACCTCTTATCCTTATGATGCTAGACAGATCAACAGGCAGAGGATAACTAAATAACTGCACAGTTAAACAATTAGATAAATACCTAATCAGCTCCACCATCTTACGCAAATATTGAGTAACTGCTTAAATGTTACCAAATGTAAAACATCCACAAAAGCAAGAATGACATCAATTAACTTATTTACCACTTTGATTTGCTGATTTTTCAGTCCTCGTTCGTTTAAGAGGTCAAGTGCAGCCACTATTGTTCTACCTGAAATCAATTATAAAGAAATAAAGTGAGGATAAAACAAATCAAGAACAGTTTCTAGCCAATCATAAAAACTCCCAAATGAAAACATGATGTGCAAATGCAGCAATTCTAACTGGAAATGGGAGAACATGTAAACAAAGGCAGTAAATACCATATCATGCTCATGGAGCAAGAGAATAGTCAAACACATGCATACACAGCTGAAACAGGAATTAGAAACCTAAGACTATCACCATATCTTCCAACAATCCCAAGAAAGACATTACAGTTTGCATTATAATGTTTCTTTATTGTATGTGTAATCAATCCTGAACGTTCCATAATCATTTTCCTTAAAAATAGAAAACAATCAACAAGGAATTAGTTTTTCAGATGATAAATCCTTAATTAATAAGTTAAATCCCCAATAATAGCTCCATGAGGACTAAGGAAAACAACAACATCATTTAGCTAGGAGTACATAACTTATTTCACCTTCAACAGAATTTAGCTGAATTGTGCTAAAAGCAATAGTTCATTCACCTCTCCTTGTTCTTGTCTTAGTTCAAACTTTCTTAGAACTCTCATGTCCAAGGCTCAGTATGGACACCGTAAGTTGTCAAGCATTATGGTACCTAAAAATGGATCTGGGTATAGAAGATTAACTTTTATATCCTGGGTTAGGCTAGTCGATGCTTTTGTAATATCTCCCCTTGTGACCTTGGTTATAACTAGACTAGGACTTACTGAAAAGAACCATTTGTTCTCCTAGGGTTAGGTATCCAAACCATTAAGAATAACTGTTAAGATTATTTTTATTGCTATAATTTGCGGATATATGCTTGTGTGTATAGAGAAGAGTCAGCTGCACATTTCTCAGGATCTAGTATCTGATAACCACAATTCACTTCATGGTTTCTTAGTAGCTAACTACAAACAACTTACCAATTAACCCAAGTTCGTATGACATTTATTTAAATAACTATGAAGTAGATAAACTAAAAATAAAATACATATGAACCTAATGTAATAATTCCAAGCAAAATATAGTATTATTTAAATAAACATATACTAAGATAATTTTTCTAAGAAGCTTCGTGTTTTTTAAACACAGATTCTACTACTCTAAATCTTCTCAATCAGTAAATCTTTCCGGTAAGTAGATTAGAATTTGTGGTCATATCACTACTTCCTTCCTTCTAAGCATGTTTATCCAAATGTTTGTAACAGATTATTCCAGATGTCTGTTCTTCTAGTTCAATGTTATTTTCCTCCACAAGTTGCAAGCAAAATAATTTGTTGCATTGGTGACCTAAAACATAGGAGTCATAAAATTAGAACACAACCCACTATCAGAATATTAACACTCTGTTTGGATCGTAGTAAATAGTAAAATTTTAATATATACTATTTCACGGGTGTGAAAAAATCATATTTTTTTCAGCTTCCAATAATAATAAACGGTATCTAACTGACAAATTTGGAATGAATTTTAAAACAACCGAATCGGTAGTATGTGAATGACATGTTACTTTTTTATTTCATTTATACTCCCACATAATATATTTAATTATATTTTTATCCTCAGAATTTATTATTTATTTTATTAAATATAAAAATTTAATTTATAATAATTATTTATTTAAATACAAATATAATTATATTGGTAAATAATTTAATTTTTTTTATTATATACTTCTTATATACCATTTACTATTACAAAAATAGGTAGGAATAAGTTAATAATTTAATTAAAAATATAACTATACTATTCTATCATCCAAACAAAAATATGTTATTAACATACATTATTAATACAATTATCCAAACATAAAAAAATTTTATCATCTTCATCCTATGTCATTGTCATTCAATTACTGTTATTACCGTACATTAATTAATCATTACTAAAATTTATTCAAACAGGTATAAGGATAAAAAAAAATTACAAAAAAGGAACAAAAAGGTCTTTTTGTGAACATTTAGGGTTAGGATTTCTTTTATTGTTACAAATATGTCATCACCAGCGGCCGCTAGGACCAAAACAGCCGCGTGATCTTTGCCGGAAACATGGGGTTTAAGCCAATAAAAGGACTATCCATCTATGCTTGTAATCATCATCGAAAAAGAAATAAATTTGTCTCCCTAATTTTCTACAACTCCGGTCTTCTTCTCTTCTTTTCCTCTTCTTTTCTTCTTCTTCAATTTCATATCAGTACCATAACCAAGGTATCTGATAAGTGCCTCTCGTCCACTTCCATGCTACTTAAATATTTAACTAATAGTAGCCTCGAAGAACCATTTACAAAGCTTTTCTGAAAGTGGAAGCCACAGAGTGTTAACTTGCTCCTTATCGTTTGTACAACCCAGGAATACCCATGGTTGTAAAGTCAATCGGGTATTGCCATTCTAATTGCTGAATCGTCTCCAGGAGACAAATATTTGTCCTCCTGCCCAGTAAGTGAGGAAGCTGGCACAAGCAGCAAGTTGCTCAAGATGTTATTGGTAATCCTCCACATTGCCAATTTGGCACAACCTCATATGTTCGCCAGGTTGTTGCTCCTTACTGGTGGCAAAAAAGAAAAAAGAGATTAAACTCTTCTTTAAATATTTCCCAGGACATCTCTGGATGATCCCTCTCCAACTTGAGGAACCAGTGTTTTACACCGCCCTCCAAATGATATGAGGCTAGGTCAACCTTGTCCTCCTCTGATGTATTTTATTGCCTGAAGAAGGGTTCACAAAAGTTTAACCATCCAAAGGAGTAACATATACCACCAAAAAACAAGGAGATCAAACTTGGAGAATCTGATATCTATCTTTTTCCCTCTGCAGTTTCAGCATTTCCCCACTCCATCTATTGTGCATGTCCCAGTTAACACTCTATTCCCCATGTCTCGTCCTTCTACATGAGCCCTACCAAGTCTTTTGACATTTCCTCTATCTACTTAGACAAATCCTATATAGTCTCAAATGCATACCTATCTTGCTCTCTTTCTGCCGTATCTCTTGTTCTGTACTCCTGGTACATCTTTGAGAAGGTATAAGACTGTAAATGGAAGGACCTGAAGCCTACCATAATGTCCAGCTATTATACTATTTTATGGCGGCGAGAAGTACATCAAGTTATGGTTGATTAAGGGTAAAAATCCCGGATAAGGAGAGCTGAGTGCTTGTCATTTTCTTCCTACAACTTTATTTTTTAAAAAAAGTTTCTTCCTATAACTTGGCTATGACTCATCAAAGAAACCCTTGGATCTCCTAAAGGCAGATCCTCTAAAACCTTCAAGAGAAATTGTTAGGATGATTTTTGCTGTAAACTGAGTACATATGTAAGGGAGGTATTGCCTGCGCTCTTTCGAGAACCAACAATCTGATAATCCATGATTTGTTTCATGCTTTCTCCGTAGCTAAGTGTCAGCAGCTTTACAAATTAGCCCAGAATTCTATTATATTTATTAGACAATTAGAACATAGGTAAAGTAAAAATGACATCTGCATTTAATCTTGTAATTCTAACCCAAAGAGAGTTTACTTGAATACGTCGCAACTAGGATAATTTTCTAAGAAGCTGATCCTATCTTATTGACTGTAGAGTCTTACCTCTGTGAGTATCTTCAGTTAACAGATCTGCATTTTCCTTATAAGATTAAGCCTCCCAAAGTTTTGATTAAAATAAAAAATAACAGCTCACTATTGGACCTCCCATCCGATGGAAGACTAGTATAGGAACCGAAGGTAATATCATTACCAGACAACAAAACAGGATCCTTCCTCTACCATGTATTTCCACATCTTTGCATGAGTGTATGTGTTAAAATTAATGATTTTTTCTGTTAAGTTCAAATTCAAAAAATAGAAATCCACCGTGAGGATGTTTCACGGAAGGATACGTAAAATCTCATGCGATGTGTATGCATAATTTTCGGACAATCTGATTTGATCGATTGATTAATGTAATCCGTTTAAATTTGTATTGCTATATATATATGACGAAATAAAGAAGAAGATAACTCATTCTCTCCAAAAAAAGCACGCCTCTTCAGAACAGCAAAATAGAGGCAGTTGCATAAGCTTGCTCTATTTTGCTGCACTCTCTCTCCTCAACTTTCTCTCTCTAAGTTTGTTCATTCACAGAGCCTCCTTTGAAGCTTATTCTCTTTCAATCAACAAGTGGTATCAGAGCTGTTATCTTAAGGGACCTGTAAATTAATATATCCTCAAAAATCCAATGACATCCACTGGAACAACACCCCCCTCCACACTTCAATGGAGAAAACTACCATGTATGGGCAATCAAAATGAGAGCTCATCTGAAAGCCTTAAGTCTGTGGGATGTTATACTGGATGACAGTAATCCTCTTCCACCAGGGGACACTACCACTATAAACTAAATTAGAAGGCACGAGGAAGATAAAGCCAAGAAACCAAAGGCAATTGCTTGCCTTTTCTCAGCCGTTTCGGATAGGGTATTTTCAAGGATTATGAACTTCGAATCACCAAAGGCTGCTTGGGAAAAACTTAAGGAAGAGTTCGATGGGAGAGTCAGAAACAGGAAGGTAAAAATCCTGAGACTGAAGAGTGAGTTTGCATTACTCAGAATGCAAGAAAATGAATCAGTGAAGGACTATGCATCCAAATTCTTATCAGCTTGCCCCCCAAATTCGAGTCTAAAATTTCAGCCTTGGGGAGCCTGCAGACATTGAGAATATCTCCTCGGCTGAGCTGATAAACAAGCTTCAATCCAGTGAGCAACAGGTAAATATGCATGTTCGACAACATACTGAGGGAGCCTTAATTTCAACTCAGAACAAAGGCAGCTCTTCAACACAGAATCAAGGAAGAAGGAGTGAATGGAATCAAACTGGAAACCAAAATCCCAGTAAACAAAAGAAATATTCTGAGTGCAGTATCTGTTCTTTGACAAATCATTCTGAAAATGAGTGCTGGTACAAGGGAAAGAAAACCGTTCGGTGCAATTTTTGCAAAAGGCTTGGTCACAAGGAAAGATTCTGTAAACAGAAACAGAAGCAGGAAGGATCACGACCAAAGCAGGAACAACTGCAAGCCAATATCACCAAGGTGTCCTGTGAGCCAAGTGACACAATTCTCGTTGCACTAAGTAGGCTGCCAGTGGAGGATGATACTCTCTGGGTGGTAGACAGTGGATGCACCTCCCACATGTGCAAGGATGATGGCTTATTCGTATCACTTGACAGAATAATCACAGGCCAGGTCCGACTTGGAAATGGTATGCTGGAAACCATCAAGGGCAAAGGCAACACAGCCATTGAAACCAAGGAAGGTAGGAAACTTATCACTGATATAAATTTTGTTCCTACCATCTCACAGAATCTTCTCAGTGTGAATCAGATTACTAATTGAGGCTACTCGGTTGGATTCAAGGATAACTACTACAGGATATATGATCCTAAGGATCGTTTGATTGCTTCTATCCAAAAGAAGAATCAAGTCTACTCTTTGAAACTCAGAGAAGTAGTTGAGAAGGCCAGTGTTGCCTCTGTAACTGAAGGTGAGATTTGGCACAGGCGCCTTGGGCATTTTCATGCGGTTGGGCTACAACAACTGCAGAAGGGAGGTCTAACCAATGACTTCCTAAATATTACAGTTACTGAGACAGTATGTGGTGCATGTCAGATGGGAAAATTGGCAAGGAATTATTTTCCTTCGCAAGCAGATTGGAGAGCAAAAGATAAGCTGGCACTTATTCATTCGGACATTTGTGGTCCAATGACAGAAAACTCCATGAGTGGTTGTAGGTATTTTGGCTTGTTCATAGATGATTTTTCCAGGATGATTTGGGTTTGTTTCCTGCAGAATAAATCTCAAATTTTTGGTGAATTCAAGAAGTTCAAGGCTATTGTAGAGAAGAAAAGTGGCAGTGTACTGAAGTGCCTAAAGACAGATCATGGGCTTGAATTCAATTCCAGCCAATTCAATGATTTCTGTTATGAGAATGGAATCAAAAGGCAGCTCACGGCACCATACTCTCCTCAACAAAATGGTGTCTCGGAGAGGAAGAACAGAACCATTGTGGAAATGGCAAGAAGCATGCTTGCTGACAAACACCTGCCTAAAGCCTTGTGGGCTGAGGCAGTGAACGCTGCTGTGTTCCTGCTCAATATGCTGCCTACAAAGGCTGTAAACCAGATGACACCGGCGGAGGCCTGGAGTGGCATTAAACCATCAACTAAGTATCTAAAGGTGTTTGGATTCGTGTGCTATTACCATATCTCGGATGACAGGAGATCCAAGCTAGAAATGAAGGCTGAGTTGGGAGTATTTTTGGGATACAGTACTGAAGCAAAAGCATATAAAGTTCTAAACCTAAAAACCAACAAGCTTATGATTCGAAGAAATGTAACGGTGGATGAAAATAGCTACTGGAATTGGGAGAAGCTGAAAGTCGAAAGAGACTGTGTCACAGTTCAAGAAGGAAAGAAATCAATGACGGTATCAAACCCAACTCAGAGTGATGAACAAGATGAAGAAGATGAAGAAGGTGAAGCAAAAGGGAAAATAAAATTGAAAAGTCTAGCTGACATCTATGAAAGGTGCAGCTTTGCCTCAAAAGAACCTTCCTCTGTTGAGGAAGCACTTCAGCAGCAAGAGTGAAGACTTGCCATGGAAGAGGAAATAAGGATGATTGACAAAAACAATACTTGGTCTCTGGTAAAATTAAGTACAAATAAAAAACTAATTGGAGTAAAGTGGGTGTTCAAAGTGAAACTCAATCCGGACGCGACAACAAACAAGCACAAGGTACGGCTTGTGGCAAAGGGATACTCCCAGCTTCCAGGAATCAACTACACAGAAACCTTTGCTCTTGTGGCCAAATATGAAACAATTATACTCATTCTGGCCATGGCAGCTCAGTTTGGTTGGAGTGTGATGCACTTGGATGTGAAATCGGCCTTCTTGAATGGTAAACTGAATGAAGAAATTTATGTTGAGCAGCCACCGGGGTTTATTCAACTTGGAAAGGAGAGTCACATCTATCTTCATCATAAGGCCCTATACGGCCTCAAACAGGCTCCACGAGCCTGGTATGATAAGTTAAATACATACTTACTTCACTGTGGGTTTGAGAGAAGCATGACAGAAAACACACTGTATGTGAATAAAGATGAAGACCGACTTATCACTGCAGTATATGTTGATGATATATTAGTGATACGCAGCAACAAAAGGAAAATGGAAAAAGAATTTGAGATGTCTGATCTTGGGGAAGCTACCTACTTCCTGGGAATGGAGATTCAACAAAGCAACTTGGGTATTTTTCTTTCACAAGGCAAGTATGCCAAAGAAATTCTAAATAAATTCAACATGAATCACTGTAAATCAGTATCTACACCACTGGTGTCCAACCTAAAATTGTCAAAGGACGAAAAAGGTAGCAAAGTTGAAGAAGGGAACTACAAAAGTCTGATTGGGAGCCTTCTGTATCTCACAGCTATCAGACCAGATATTTTGTTTGCAGTGAGTTTACTTTCAAGGTACATGGCTTCATCGAGGGAATCACACTTACAAGCTGCCAAACATGTGCTGAGGTACTTGAAAGGAATCTGAAATTTTGGTGCTCAATTCAAAGCAAGAGCTGAGGGTGGATTAGTTGGCTACAGTGACGGTGACTGGGCATAAAGTGTAGAAGATGCACGTAGCACAACTGGGTACTTGTTCAAACTAGGCTCCGGTGTTTTTTCATGGACATCTAACAAACAGGATACTCTCGCTCAGTCTACAGCTGAGGCTGAGTATGTAGCCGCAGCTACAGCAACTAACCAAGCAATTTGGTTGAGGAAGGTGTTCAACGATCTTAAGCTGGACAAACAAACACCTACAGTGTTGTATGTAGACAACAAGTCTGCAATTGCCATTGCGAAAAATCCAGTAATGCACGAGAGAACTAAACACATCAACGTTAAGTATCATGTTATACGTGAGGCTGAAAGGAATCAAGAAATAAAGCTGATACATTGCTCCACTGATGATCAGCTTGCGGACATTCTAACCAAGCCTCTGTCTAAAGCTAAATTTGAGGATTTGCGGGAAAAGGTGGGGATTGGTAAAAAAAGTCATTAAGGGGGAGTGTTAAAATTAATGATTTTTTCTGTTAATGTCAAATTCAAAAAATGAAAATCCACCGTGAGGATGTTTCACGGAAGGATACGTAAAATCCCATGCGATGTGTATGCATGATTTTCGGACGATCTAATTTGATCGATTGGTTGATGTAATCAATTTAAATTTGTATTGCTATATATATATGACGAAATAAAGAAGAAGATAACTCATTCTCTCCAGAAAAAGCACGCCTCTTCATAACAGCAAAACAGAGTCAGTTGCATAAGCTTGCTCTGTTTTGCTGCCCTCTCTCTCCTCAACTTTCTCTCTCTAAGTTTGTTCATTCACAGAGCCTCCTTTGAAGCTTATTCTCTTTCAATCAACAGTATGTATGAGGGAGAAGCAGGGCAAGGAATAGAGAGGGAGAGAAACAGAGGGTGCTGGAAGGCAACATGTTTGTGTATGCTGAACATGGGACTACAAATTCCAGCCATTAGAATTACCTGTGGCAAGCATAGGATCTGCCAAAAACACTCGTGAACCTTCAGAAAATTTATCCGGCAACCTAGAAAGAAGGTAGTAGGATGTTTGAAAGCAGAAAACAGAGCAGACAGTTAATATTATATATGAACAATGAGACTGAAGAAAATAAGAAATGAAGAATCAAGAAAGTAAGCTCTGATTTCTCATTTTTAAGCTAATAGATAACAGAGATACTTGATTTAGGAAGATCTAAACTAAAAATAACTGGTTTTGTAACGGGGAATTCTTACTTATTCAAATATACAGTTGGCAAAAGAGTCACCTCATCTCTGCCTATTCCTTAATATATGGGAAGAAAAAAAAGGACGCAAAGATTAGATATTAATGTGGCTTACCCAGATGCAAAATATAATTCAATCCATATGCATGACCATTTCCCAAATGCTTACCCAGATGGTATGTTTTGGTTGCAGGCAATACTGATGATGCATTCTCCACAAGGGCAAGGCCAGCTCTCAAGATGGGAACAACCTGAGACACTAAAATGGTGAAGTACTAATTTTGACCCAGCATAAAATCTCTGCTCAGGAAAATTAGCCCTATATGACCATTAAAAAAGCTCGACGAGTGCAATGCATAATAAATTATAGATGCTGAGTGGCAACAATGATAGAGAAAGACAAAAAAAAAAAAAAAGAACTAAAAAGAATTGCCGCTAGAAAACTAACCGCCACAGGTTCCCTTGGATCAATAAATTCAACTGATACAATGCCCGTTGATGACTGAATCTCCTCTGTCACAGTTGGCTGCCAGCAGTAGCTCAAGGAGATGTGAGGGAGGGATGAGAAAGAAAGTTGTAAATGAAAAGCTCACACAGCATAACAAAACAAATTGTGTGCATTTTCCCACTAATATCTGCATGATTCTTTATCAGAGACCTAAAAATTTCCAGTTTCTCTATATATCACATATTAGAGGAGGGGAGAGAGAGAGTTGAGAGAGGAAGCAGTTAAGGCAAAACAACTACAACTTGAATTTATTTTCCAAGGTGAAAATTGATTAAGCATCAATGACAATGAAAAACCTCAAACAAAGCTTAAATATCCGACATTTAAGATGTTGTGCGACCCATGACTCATGTTTCTTCACTAAAAGAATTCAAATTCTAAAACGCATTAATCATCTGTTTTTCTACACTATTTTTCTATTAAGGATTCTATTTTGATTCTAGGGGTTCTAGTAAACTTTTAATAATCGATTACGAGAAACGACTTCCAATGAATATATGTAATAACCCCGAAAAACTTTAACTAACTCAAGATTGTAAATCAAGCAAGTAATTCAATTAAAAAAATATTTAAGATAAATTGTGTATTTTAATTTGAGGAATATTAGAAAATTTGTATATGGTGATAATCAAGATACAATTTTTCAATAATTGAGGTAGTTTAGATAATTGTACATTGAATAAATTTCAGTTGTTCAAAAAAAAATTTACAATCGAAAAAATTAGTAAAAATAGTAAATTTTACAAAAGAAAAAAAATTATTGTCCAAAAGAATAAGAGAAAAAAATTTAGTGGAAAGAAAAATAGGAAATTTTGAAAAGCTAGTGTTTTTCCCCAAAGTGGGAGAAAAATCCCCCAAATGGGAGAAAAGTTTTCTCACTTGGGGCCGTCCATGCAGAAGAAGCAATTGGAGACGCTGCAGATGGTTGGCCACGTAACATCCACGAACGGCCAGGATCCGCTGCATGTAATCCAAGAGCCGATATTCCTCCATAAACTCCATATATAAGTCTCCATTTAGGATGCTTATTGGGGATATAAGTGTTAGACTCACAATCCAATTATTCGTATAATATATTAAATATATTATTATTTGATAATTTATTTTAATATATGACAATATTATTTTTATTAATCATATTTATTATATTATTGTTTAATTTATGTGATAAAATTATTGATTAAATTTATAAGTTTTACATCAAGATGAAGATCTAGATAATGAAAGTAAAATATTTTATAATTTAATTTAAAATGTTATTAAGCATTGGATCATTAAAATAAGACATTAATGATCTAGTAAGACTAATATATATGTGATAATTTCTACAAGATAAAGATTAGTTGACCTCATTAATTAAATCACATATATAGATGATGCATATGGAGATATGATCATTAAACTGACCCAATTGAGAATTTATAATGGTTAATATTACCTTAAACTGTTAATAAAGTATTCTCTCATTTTGATGAGACATAAGAATTTTGTTAGACTTGAAATCATCATAATAATTTACAAGTCATTTATTATACTTTAATTCTAAATACCTATATTCATAGAACTAAAGTTAGAAGGATATTGGGTGTAATTAAATATTTATAGCATTAATTGTTGATTAAGACGGAATCTGTTAACTTTGATAATAAGTTTAAATTCTATATTGTCATTTATTATAATAACTAAATTAATACATTGATTAGGGCAGTTGAATGAAAGAATAATAGAATTTTTTATGTCATTCATTAGTCAATTATAATTGACATGAAACATAGTTGATTACCTATTAGAATTTACCAATTAAATCATATCTTAGAGTTAATTCAGAGCAATAATGACGGAATGAAATATTACATATTTATTTAGTAAATTCTTAAGAGTAAATATACATTTCATGTTATCCGGTTTTTAAGGAGTGTTTTTAGACGCCAACCTTAATTAGTAAATTGATTTGACTAATTTACTATCGATTTAGTATTGAATTTATGAGGTCGCATAATAACGAATGTTTTGATTTTTACTAAATAAATTAATTATTTTAATATTTAAGAATTAAATTAAAAAATTTAATTTAATCAAATAAATAAAATGTTTGATATAAATAAAATATTATTATATTCTTTACTAGCACCGAAAATATAATTAATATTAAAGACAGATTAAATTTTTTTATTTTTAAAATAAAAATTAATATTTATATTTTTAAGTTATCATATTATTAGTATCATGATATAATATGTGTGATTATTATAATAATTAATATTATTATAAAATTTAATTTAAAATTAAATTAATTTATAAAATTATTTTATTAAATAATAATAGTTAAAAAGGAAAAATATATATATGTATATTGTGTATTAAAAAGAAAAAAAAGTAGATAGAGTCCTAATAGATTTGGATGTATACAGGAAAAGTCCAAAAGGAACTTCAACACCTATGCCACATATTTATATATATACATCGAGATATATATATATATATATGAGTGGGGATTGAAAAGGGTTGAGAGGTAAGCTGAAAAAAATTAGCTGCACAATAAAATATTTATATTTTTAAATAATTTTAATTTAATAATTCGGTATCATATATATTTTAAATTTAATCTTTAAATATAAATAAATTAGATTAAATTATTTTACGACTTCTGCTGCATTTTATGAAAATATTACGATCTTTCAGCTTGAGAAGAAAAAATGTACAAAATTGAATTTGAAGAGAGAGAGAAATCAGAGAGAGTCAGGTGAGCAGAAAAACAAAAAAAGAGTGCAGAGATAGAGAGAGCTTGAACTAGAGGGAGAGCAAAATTAAGAGAAAAGAAGAGAAGCTCGGGAAGAGTGAAGAAAATTTTAGAGGAAAGAAGGGAGGAAAACTAGAAGGAAAGGAGCGAGAAAAAGGCTCAAACCCGAGAGCCTTCTACACAGGTTGCACGAAGCAGACCTATCGCACGGGTCCTTTCTTGAGGTAACCCGTTCACATTTTCTTCACCATTTTTAGTGAAATTTTCCAAAATATTAAACAAACTCTTGTGATGATTTAGGAAGAAGAAGCAACCAAAAAATTGCTCTTAAGAGGGATAAAACCTCAATTTTACAGAATCTGATCAGAACCCCAACACCTGTAGGTAAGCATGTCCCAACCGTGATAATTTTGAGATATTTTAGTTAAGAGTTTTCTGATGGTTTTTTGGAGACGAATGCATGATATGTTAGGTTGGGTAATACAATAAATTTAGGAGAAAAGAATCGACAAAATGATGGAAAATTTGGGTAGGATTTTTGGCCAAAACAGAAGTTAGAGCTGACGGGTTGAGACCCATTTTCTGTTCAGGTTTAGGAGTCGATTTTTGGGGAAGGAAATCGAGGAATTTTGATCCCTCATTAGGAGTGATTTGAGATACGATTAAGGTGGGAAAATTTGTGGTAATTTAACATACCTGTTTTTCCTATTTCTGTTTTTGCTTTATCATTCTCTGCATTTGAAACTGGCAGAAAATTCATGTTTTTAGTTCCTCACTATTCTTTGCATATGAAACCACCAAGAAAGCAATTCAAAATTTCTAGGGATAAAATTTTAATTGTTGTTTATGGTTTTGGTTGCATGCTTGCATCTGATTAAAGGTGATTAAATTTCAGAATAATTATATGGGATTTGGGATATGCTGGTAACAAGCTTGGTTAAAAAATTAATTAATGGAGCAAAAGAAAAATAGATGGCACAAAGTCGTGCAGAGAAATCTGTTTTGAGGGAAAATTGAACTAAAATTTTTCTGGTTTTCAAAGAGAACATGTGAATTACCAAAAATTTGGGAGCCTTTAATCTTAATTTCAATAATTTTTACATGAAAAATCCAAATCTGCAAAAGGTAAAATTTGAGACAGAAAAAGATAAAGAATTAATTTAATTTAAGTAAAGAAGTTTTCTTGATGTTTAAAATTTCCGGAAAAGAGGGAAAAGAAAATATAAAGAAACTTTTGGGTATTGAATATAAAAAAAATTGAGATTTTGGGTTCAAGAAAATTTATGATTTAATGGATTAATAGGAAGGTTATATATATATATATGTGGAGATTTATTTTCAATAAGAAAATTTTAAAGTAATTTGGAAACAGCAAAAATAATTTTTTTGAAATAATTATCCACAAGAAAATGACCGAAATAAATTCAAACTTCTTAAGAATATTGATCTTAATTTTTATATATTGTCCAAAAAATTTAAAAAGAAATTAACTCGGCTTTCCGAAAAACTAAGAAAATGTGTATTTGAAGAATTTTCATAAATTAAATACCAAATAATTTTTATGATACTTTTAATCAGAGAAATTTTAAGGACCTTTATATTTGCTGTAATGACGTTTTACGATAAATTTTTTTTATAAATTTGGTGCCTTATTGAATAGCTGGAAAATTTAATTGGGCCTAACTGCTAATTTCAGAATAAACAAAGAATTAAGGTTAGAAATTAAATCAGGAAATTATTGGGAAGGAATTCTTTAAAATATTTGAGAAATTCAAATTAGTACAATTTCAAAATCCTACATTATGAAATTCAGGAAATTGTGTGTGGGGCTGAAATTTGGCTATGTGTGATTTGGTAAATCCTACATTATGAATAGATGAATGTATGTCCTTTCATTTATGCCCTGACAATTTCTATCCGAGAAAATACCTATTTATAATTGTAATCTGGAAATCTTTTAACCCATCTTGATAATGGTTTGAAAGCAGCATGGTACAATAAAATTTCATTATGAGATGAAAATTATGTGCGATATGAAAATTAATGTGAGCAGAAAAGAATTTACATTCGGAGATATAACATGAATAAAAACAATAGGTAATTCTGAAAAGAAAAAAAAAAATCCAAAAATAATTGGCTGAGTATTTGTGGAAAATTTCACGTGGTTGGGCAATTAATTTTACATGTTTAAACTCATCTTGAAATTAATTCTGTTTTGTTTTGAGAACCCTCAGAAAATTTTTAAATGGGTATATGAATTTAGGAATTTATCACAGTAAAAGTTGCAAACCTTTTACATTTGATTTAGTAAATGTCTTAATTTATATTTTTCTGCTGTTATGTTATCTGTGTTTTTCTTACTCTAATTTATAATTTCGTTTCCAGTTCAGGATCAAACTCAAAGATCAATAAAGAAGGGTAATACAAAAAATCAATCTGATTTTTGAGATTGTAGAGCCTCTAGTTTTCTGTATAACTTATTTTATTACAAGGATGATTAAAAATATTTTATAAGCTTCTGTCCTAATTTTTGAAGAAAGAAAGGGCGGGAAAAGAGTTCATGACAGAGAAAGGATAGAGAAGAAAAATTAAGAACAATATAACGTTTCCTAACACTACATGTTGTAATATACTCACCAACCAATCCCTTGAAGCTTCATACATAAGTAGTCTCCCCAACTCAGCCATTGCATTTCCTAGAAAAAAGATTGTTCAGAAAATGTTAACCATGGAAACAATTTTTCACCATTTTCAGAAAATTTCAGAGAAAAAGCGACATCTCTTATCGAGGCTGTAGCAATTTTTGAAGTATTTCTCAGTTTCCACACTTCAAATTACTAACTGTTTAGATCAAAATTGAACTGTACTCACTGAAAACGGGAGACGGAATCTGCTCATTCCTCAACACGGAAATCCAGTGCTTGATTAACGGATGCGGTGGCACAAACACCTGATAATCCGGTAACAAAATGGAATTTAGGTTTGGCTTTGAAGTAAAAAGAACCGGAAAGAGAATTAAAAAAACGATAGGAAAAAAAAAGACAGAATTTAAAATGAACTGACAAGAACTCTGTCTTCAGAAACCGATCTGTACTCGGTAGCCATGTGAGACCTCACAGTGACGACGTTGCGCCGCCGACTACTGGAACACGCGATCTATAGTAGAATACGAAGACTGATCTTCAATTAGAATAAAACGGACTTAATCAACAAAAGAAAAGTATATATTTAACAAAGGCAGAGACGTTTCTGCGTATCATATTTCTGTATGTATGTACACTGTACACACACACACACACATATATATATAGAGAGAGAGAGAGAGAGGTGTGTGCTCGTACCTTCGCGTGAGAAAGAGACGATGAAATAAGGTTATTAGAGATTCTGGTTTGAAAAGTAGGCGCAAAATACGGCGAACGGTAAGGGCACCGGAGCGGAAAATTAATGCGGCACGCCATGGATCCGACGGAATCGAACTGGAGACAGGAATGACAGTGCGTAGCGTCAATGGTGCTTTTGTGATATATAATATAATATAATATAATTACTAAAATTGTTGTTTATATAATTTTTCCTAAGATCATGAAATTATTTCATAAAGTTCCAGTAAAAATAATTTTTAATTTTACTTAGATGAGAAAGTTAGAATTTTAAAAAAGTAGCACACAACAAAATTATGCAAAGAAGTTATATATGCTGATTTTTTTTTTTTTCTAATTTCATATAATTTTCAATATACTATATCCGTTTCTATTTTCATGAGGTGTATTTTTAATTATTTTTAGTTATTTAATCATTAATCTTCAAAAATAAAGATACACTAAAGTAAATTTGACGAAGTAACAGTTTTTTATTTGCTTTTAATAATAAAATTACTAAATTTTATATTAAAGTAAGTTAAAATAAATTATGACACACTCAGCCATAACTTTTCACTATTTTGTTTTTTTTTATTTTTTTTAAAGTTAAAAATTTCTTAGATGATACTCTCTCAATAGAATTGTAGATAGTTAATATTATTATTCCAATCAAACGTTATCAATAAGGTACCATTTATACTTTAAATAATGAAATCATAAAATTAAATAAAAACTAAAGTTAATCAAAAATAATTCCCCTACAACATAATAATTATATTTGTAAATTTAATTAAAAACAGTTAAAAAAATTTCAGAAGATTTATTTTTTTGATATTATTATTCGAACCAAACTTTAATCAATCAGATACCATTTATATTTTAAATAGTAGAATCATAAAATTAGATAAAAATTAAAGTTAATTAAAAATAATTCCCCAGTAACATAATAGTTATATCTATAAATTTAACTAAAAACAGTTAAAAAAATTTTAGAAAATTTATCTTCTTGATATTATTATTCGAACCAAACTTTAATCGATGAGATGTCATCTATATTTAAAATAGTAGAATCAAAATTAAAATTAATCAAAAATAATTCTCGTATAAACATAATAATTATATTTGTAAATTTAATTAAAAGCAGTTAAAAAACTTTTAGAAGATTTATCTTCTTGATATTATTATTCGAACCAACCTTTAATCAATGAGATACTATTTATATTTTAAAAAGTGAAATTATAAAGTTAGATAAAAACTAAAATTAATTGAAAATAATTCCCGTACAACATAATAATTATATTTGTAAATTTAACTAAAAACAGTTAATAAATTGTCAAAAGATTTATTTTCTTGATATTGTTATTCAAACCGAACTTTAATAAGTAAGATGTCATTTATATTTTAAATAGTAGAATCATAAAGTTAGATAAAAACTAAAGTTAATCAAAAATAATTCTCCTACTACATAATAGTTATATTTATAAATTTAATTAAAAACATGTGAAAAACTTTCAGAAGATTTATCTTTTTGATATTATTATTCGAATCAAACTTTAACTAATGAGGTGTCATTTAAATTTTAAATGGTAGAATCATAAAGTTTCTACACCATGATTCTTGAATGCATCGGTTCGCTTAAGATACTACTACTGTCTAGTTTGTTTTTGTCAATAAAGGTTCTTCTTTAATTTGCATACTTGGTCATGTTGAGAATCATGGTTTTATTCAGGCACATGCTAATTCTTTATTGTTTTTGAGACATGTTGATTATGTGATTTTATCCAGCAATAGTATGTCTGAAATCAAGTTTGAAAAAGTCTATTTATGTAACAGCCCCGGAAATTTAAATGAAATATATGTATTAAAAATTTCAAATGCGGAAGCGTAATAAAAATTTTGATTATCATCCCTTATACAATAACCAAAACGTACTCAAAACATGAAGGAACAATTAACTAAAAGAGATACTCGAAATAAGAACTATAGATATAACTATGAAATCTTTAGGCGTCCCCTTCGCTGTCTTTCTGCGGAACGGGCTTGAAAACAACGTCTTCCTTATCTGAAATGATTAAATAAGGAATGAGTTATACCATCCCAGTAAGGACATCACACCATCTCACTACCACGGAAGTAAAGATGGGTAGAAAACAAAAATGATCAATGGAGCATAATTTATAACAAACTCGTTTATTAACATAAAAACCCTTACTGTCCACTTACCTCGGTGAGACATGAAAACAACATATGAAAGCAATAACATTATCATCATCATGAAATCATATAGACTTTATAACATAACACTTATCATGCATTTGCATTTCAATCATTAAATAACATATTTTCCTCTTTTACCAGCCTACTAGTATCCAAGGGGATCCATAGGGGGTCCCCGCTGCCCGTGAACCATTAGCATTACAATCTGATTCCAGGGTCGTCCCCATACCCCGTTCGATATGGGCACTAAAACCATGAACCTCAATACCCTGTCCGGTATGAGGGTGAAACGGGTCGTCCCCATACCTCGTCCGGTATGGGCGCCAAAACACATAAGGTCTCCATACCCCGTCCGGTATGAGAGACCACGTTCCCAGTAGGGTTCCCTACGGACCCGGTCCGTCCACCATCTCCCAAGATATCTAGTCAGGTTGTCCACATTATCCATCTTGCCTTTTTCCTTAATCTCAATCATATACAACATGTAAGCCAGTAATTGACACCAAATAAGATAACACAGTATCGGGTTCACCATAATACAAACCATAATAAAAGAAACCATAATTCATGCATACGAGACCATAAAATAAATACATCAAACATCATGCTGCAGTAATAGCCTGTCATTCCCAGAAAGCTACAGATTTCTTTAACTGATGTCAATTTCTCCTAACCGAGCACCGCTTCAACCTTTTCAAGATTCACTGATACTCCATCCTTTGATATGATGTGCCATAGGAAGGCGATTTGCTCAAGCCAGAATCCACACTTACTCAACTTTGCATACAGTTTCTTTCTTCTAAGAACCTACAAAACCTGGGCTAGATGGTGAACATATTCCTCTCTGCTTTTTGAGTAGATCAGGATGTCATCGATGAACACGATAATAAATTGATATAAGAATTGTCTGAAGACCCTGTTCATCATATCCATGAAGATAGCTGGGGCGTTGGTTAGCCCAAATGGCATGACCAGGAACTCATAGTGTCTGTACCTAGTTTGAAAAGTCGTCTTAGAGATATCTTCTGTCCTTATTTTCACATGATGGTAACCTGATCGCAGGTCTATTTTGGAGAAGATTTGCGCCCCCTGCAACTGATCGAAGAGGTCATCAATCCTGGGAAGGGGATACTTGTTCTTGATTGTGACCATATTCAATCTTCTGTAATCAATACATAGTCTCAACGTTCCATCTCCCTTCCTGTCAAAAGTGACTTCAGCACCCCAAATGGACACACTATGTCTGATAAAACCATTGTCTTGCAATTCAGTGATCTATTTCCTCAGCTCCTCCATCTCAACGCGGCTCATGCAGTAATGAGCAACCGAAATAGGCTGGGTGCCTGGCTGTAGATCTATGGTGAACTCAATTTTTCTGTCTACTGGCAGTTCGGGTAGTTCATCCGAAAATATATCTGGAA
This sequence comes from Carica papaya, assembly GCF_054855325.1. Lineage (NCBI taxonomy): Eukaryota > Viridiplantae > Streptophyta > Magnoliopsida > Brassicales > Caricaceae > Carica > Carica papaya. The sequence goes on from NC_142316.1 coordinate 6,996,315, forward strand.
AGTCTCGGACTACCGAAATCTTTTGAATACAATTCTCTTTCTTGAGTTTGCCCTGTACCATGTCCGAGTCGACTTCGGCATCCTGTTGAGTGAGGTTGTAAGCTCTACCCTAGATAGGAGGTTTGCCCTGATTCTGGTTCCTTGGGCACTCTCTCGCATAATGTTGGGCACTACCACATATGCGACATGTGTTGTTGAGGTGGTAGCAGGGTCGGTCCCCGTGATCCCTGCTGCAATGCTAACAGATCTTACCACGTCCTACCACTGGAGCTTGGATCACCGGCCTGAGCCTCTTGTTCTGTTGGACAGACACAGTAGGTGTTGGTCTGCGGAGTGGAGCTGAGGGTTTGAGGTTTCTTGCTACCTGAGGGAGGGTGTGGAAGCTCCTCTCCACCAGCTGTGCCTTGGTTAGAACGGCCGAATAGGTCTTGAGCTCCAGCACGAACAAATGTTACCTGATCTCTGGGCGGAGGCCCCATTGAAATCTCCTAGCCTTCTTGCCCTCATCCAACAGCGTCTCGAGAGAGTATCGGCCCAATTCCAAGAACTCACGAGCATATTCTGGCACAGTCATGTTCCCTTGGACCAGGTGGATGAACTCCATCTCCTTCAGATGTCGGAGATGCTTTGGACGGTACTCTGCATGAAAGGCTGCTAAGAATTGTTCCCAAGTAACTAGAACAGACAAGGTGGTCTGTTTGAGTTCCCACCAACGGTCTGCTTCTCCCACTAGTATATAGGTAGCAAGGGTGACCTTCTACTCAGAAGTTACCCCTAAGGTCTTGAAGGCCTTCTCTGTCTCTGCCACTAGTACCAGCATTTTTAAAAGAGGATCCCCCTGCAAAAGTGGATGGGTTTAGTCTCTTGTACCTCTTTATGTAGCCCGAGTCAATCGTGGGAGGAACTGGGTCCCATAAAAAAGGGACTGGGCCAAGCTGAGGGTAGACTGAAAGGCCTTGTGGTGGTACTTGTTGATACAGTGGGGGCACCGGATTGTACTGTGGCGGTGCCGGGCGGTACTATGGCTGGGGTACTGGGTCATACTGCGGTGGTGTCGGGTGGTACTGTGGAGGAGCAGGATCGTACGGGGGTGGCTCGGGATCCTCCCGCTGCAGTGGTGGCTCAACCTGCGATAGCGGGGGAGGGTCAGGTAGCTCCCTCCTCTCCTCTTGATCCTGCTGGACCGCAATGAGTCTCTCTAACATCTCAAATCTCCTGTCCACGTCTTCCCTAAGCGAACCATCCCGGGCTGCTCGATTTAGTGGGGGTCTTCCTCTTCTCATCTCTCTGTACCTGATTTCACAAGGAAGAGTTGAGTGATAATTTATTGTTGGTGTTTCTCTAAGTATTATTGTGCAAGGGACGGCTCCGCGGCTCATATACTAACTGTAACGTCCCCGAAAATTTAAAAGGAAATACATATAATAATTTAAGTGTGGAAGCGAAATAAAGGTTAAGGTTAACATCCCTTACACGATGACTTAAAAGTACTAAACAAACATCACGGAATAAATTCTCTTAAAGAAATACGAGAAATAAAAAAAATAAAGAAAATTATAAAACATCTAGCATCTACTTGCAGCTTTCTCGCAGATCGGGCTCGGGAATCAGGTCCTCCTGATCTGAAATAGTTAAATAAGGAGCGAGCTACACTATCCTAGTAAGAACATCACACTATATTGCCGACACAAAAGTAAAAGTTGATAGAAAACCAAAAAATAACCAATGGAGCACTAAATTTAAACCAATACATTCATTGAAAGTAAAACCATTTACCCTTTTACTTACCATTGGAGAATCTGTGAAAACAATCTATAAAGACAATAACCTCATACAGATCGTAACTTCATGCACAATCAGTAACATAGAACATATCATAAATTCATATTCATTGACAATAACTAATCATCACTGTTTCTCATTTCACCAGCCTACTAGTATCCATGGAGATCTATAGGGGTGTCCCCGCTACACGTGAAGCCTTTTCCTTAATTTCAGGGCCGTCCCCATACCCCGTCCGATATGAGCGCTAAGATATTAAACCTCAATACCCCGTCCGGTATGAGGGTTAAGCAGGCTGTCTCCAAATGACCAAGTCTCCATACCCCATCCGGTATGAGACAACGTTTACGGTAGGGTTCCCTATGAACCCGATCCGTCTACCATCTCCCAGGATATGTAGTGAGCCTGTTACTTTATCTGTTTATTAGATCACATCTATTTCCCGTTTATCCTTAATCTCCGTTACCAAATTAAACACAATCACATAAACAATGAACATACATCTAGTAGTACAATCATATCTTAAATCCTAAAATCACACAGTGGTCAAGTAATACATTAATACATGCATTTAAAACTCTAAAACCAGATACCATCATGCTTTTAAACTATAAAATAAATCAACAGAGAACAATGTTCGATTTCGGGCTCCATTAGCAATCCGTAATTAATTATGCATATTTATCTAACTTGTACAAAAGACCATATTATTATTTATTCAAACTTCACATCTATGATAGGAAATTAGGTGAGGGGTCCTTACCTAATTTGACGCTGAAAACTAAATGGTTACTGGCCCCTACGGGCGATTCCTATGTTCCCTGAATTTTCCTTCGGGAACTGGAACTCGCTTAAAGTACCTACAAATGTCCCAAATAAACCCAAAAATCAATCTCAGGGCCCATTCGACCAATTTCGAAAATCCAGTACGGCGGCTCTGCCATGCTCCGACGACAGTGAGCCGCCTCGGGTTGGCTGTTTTCGGCCGTTTTTGACCAAATTCAGCCAAACTTACATCGGTTTCTGTAAAAAAACACACTTAGGGCCCTCACTGTGGTAAAAAAATGTAGAAAACTAAAACTCACTGACGGTGGGAGCCGGCTGCTGCCACCCGCCGCCGTACCAGAGCAATTTTTTATCGCTAAACGAGGTGAAAATTTCTCTTCTTGCACGAAATTCAATTTTAAACCCACCCATGGCCAAATTGGAGTGAAAGAATCGACCAATTGGCCGAAAAACGCTGCCGCCGCGGAGTGTTTCAAAAAACACCTCCGATGAGGCCATTGTTGATTCCCTTTTGATGTAATTTTTTCACCATTGTGATCACCGTTTCCTTCTCTATAAGTTGACCAAAGCAAAACACCCAACCACAACGTAAGCCGGAGGCAGGGGCTCTAGCGACTAAGGTTAGGGTTTGGGTGCGGATGGGGTCATTTATACCCATCCGCTTTTGATCTGGGCCGTCCATCGCTTTTAATCTAGACCATCCGATCGCAATTATATAGAGAATGAATCTGTACCATTCATCGCGATTCAATCTGAACCATTCATGTGCGATCCAATCTGAGTCAGCTGTGCGCGATGCAATCTAGGTCGTCCGTGTGCATTTTGAATCTGGGTTGTCCGTGCGCGCGGGAATGGATCTCAGCCATTCGATCGCGCGCACGTAGATCACCCACATGGTTCCCCCCGCGTGGCTTCCCACGTCAGCACCTCTGCCAAATTTTCACCCATTTTTTCCAAAATTATTTTCAATTAAACCCTTAAATAATTTTTCACCCTTATCATTATTATTATTATTATTATTATTATTATTATTATCATCATTAAATCAAATTAAAGTAAAATAAATTCAATTCAATTCAATTAATAAATAATTATATTTATAAAAAAATAAATGTTGGGTGTTACACGCATGGCCTCCAGTGTCAGCGTCTCTGTCACGCAACATTTTCTAGTTTTTCATGGCCGCTAACATGGTCGTTCCATGTGGCCCTATTTTTTTTTTTGTGATTTCACCCCCTATTTTTAATTTTTTTTTCAAAAATACCCCTCTTATTCACAATTTTACCTATTTTTTCCAGAATTATTTTTAATTTCGTCTCTATTTCATTTTTTCAATAATTTAAATAAAATAAAATTATTTATTTTTTATATTTTATAAATAAAAAAATTATCACGGGCCAAATTTTCAGACTCGAGTGTTACAACTCTCTCCCCTTAAGAAGAAATTTGGTTCCTCAAATTTGTTGCCCTCTTGCTAGTCAAACAGTTGGGGGGTACTGATCTCTGAAGTCTAATTCTAGCTCCCAAGTGGCCTCTTCCTTTGCGTGATTCTACCATAAGATCTTGACAAATGGAATTTCTCTATTGTGAAGTACTATGTTTTTCCAGTCCACAATATCTACCAAGACCTCCTCATAAGATAGATCCTCCTATAGTGAAAGTGGCTCGTGAGACAAGATATACGAGGGATTCAGATTGTATTTGCGTAGCATAGACATATGAAACACGTTATGGACTATGGATAATTATGGAGGTAGTGTTAGTCTATAAACGGACGTACTAATCATGTATAAGACTTCAAATGGTCCAATGAACCGAGAATTTAATTTCCTCCTCTTACCAAATCTGTTGATCCCCTTGAAATAGGTGACATTAAGAAACACTCGATCGCCTTTTTCAAATTTCAAATCTCTCCTCCAGATGTCAGCATAATTCTTCTGCCTACTCTGAGCTATTTGGATGTTCATCCTGATTTTAACTATCTTAGCTCTATGGTCTCCTCTACAAGATCTAGGGCAAACAATTTTCTATCATCTACCTCTTCCCAACAGATTGGTGACCTATAGGGTCGGCCATACAATGCCTCATACAAGACCATGTCAATACTTGTTTGGTAGCTATTATTATAGGCGAACTCTATCAAGAGCAGGTGATCATCCCAATGGCATCCGAAGTCTAGAACTCAAGCTCGAAGCATATCCTCCAGTGTGCGAATTGTCCGTTTTGATTTTCCATTAGTTTGAGGGTAGGATGTGGTGCTAATTGACAGTTTCGTTCTCACTGTTGCTGAAAAGTAGACCAAAATCGAGAGGTGAACCTGGGGTCTCTATCGGATACCACTGCTACTGGAACTCCATGTAGCCTGTCTATCCCCTGGATATAAATTTGTGCTAACTTGTTTAAGGGGTCGGTCATCTTGATAGCCAATAAGTTAAAGGACTTGGTGAGTCGGTCAATAATTATCCATATAGCATCATATTCTGAGCGTGCCTTTGGCAACCCTATTACAAAATCGATGGTAATATGTTCCCATTTCCACTCTAGGATCGACAATGGCTGAAGTAGCCCACTTGAACGTTGATGCTCTGTCTTAACCTGTTAACGTATAAGACCCTTGGAGAAGAAATCAGTAATTTCTTTTTTCATCCTGCTCCACAAAAAACTGGGTTGCATACTTTGGAAAATCTTAGTACTTTTGGGATGCATTGTGAATTTTGAGCTATGAGCCTCTGTCATGATGTTCCTTTTTAGTTCACTGTCATCTAGGACACACACTTTATCTTGGAACTTGAGCAATCCATTAGCAGAGACTTGAAATTCTAGATTAACTCCCTATTCTATATCCTTCATGAGAGCTACTAAAGTGGAATCGATCAATTGAGCTTCCTTTATTCTCCAAATCAGTTCAGGTTGAACAGTTAGATGGGCTAGGCATATAACCCTCTTCAAGTCTTGAAGTCGTATCTTTGTGCAGCCCATATTACCATACATTCAGAAACTATTAAGTGAACCAACATACCTACACTTTTTCTGCTAAGCGCATCGGCTACCACATTACCTTTACTAGGGTGATACAAAATCTTACAATCATAGTCCTTGAGGAGCTCTATCTAACGCCTTTGACACATGTTGAGATCCTTTTGAGTGAATATATATTTTAAGCTCTTATGGTCTGTATAAATCTTAAAAGTCTCCCCATACAAATAGTGACATTAGATCTTTAGGGCGTGGATAATAACAGCAAGTTCCAAGTCGTGGGTGGGGTAATATTTTTCATGACTCTTCAACTGCCTAGATCCATAGACTATAACCTTCCTATGTTGTATCATAATACAACCCAACCCTAAGTATGAGGCATCATTATACACTGTGTATCCACCTGTCCCACTCGGTAGAGCTAATGCAACTGTAGTAGTCAACCGTTTCTTGAGTTCTGAAAAGCTCTTTTCGCAATTCTCGTTCCACTTAAACTTGACATTCTTCTTTGTAAGTCAGGTCAATGGAGCCATTAGACTAGAAAATCATTCCACAAACCTGCGGTAATATTCCGTCATCCCTAGAAAGTTACGTATCTCCTTAATTGAAGTCAATTTTTCCCAACCGAGTATTGTCTCAACTTTCTTAAGATTCACTAACACCCCATCCTTTGATATTATGTGCCCCAGAAAGGTAATCTGCTTAGTCAAAATCCACACTTGCTCAATTTTACATGCAGCTTCTTTTCCCTAAGAACTTGTAAAAACTAAGTCAGGTAATGAGCATGTTTCTCTCTTCTCTTTGAATAGACCATGATATCATCAATGAATATGATGACGAACTGAGAATTGCTTAAAAACCCTCTTCATCAAGTCCATAAAATGGCTGGCGCATTGGTTAGCCCAAATGGCATGACCAGGAATTCATAATGTCTGTACCTAGTTCTAAAGACTATCTTACTAATGCCTTTTACCCTAATCTTTACCTAATGGTAACCCCAACGCAAATATATCTTGGAGAAAACCTGAGCACCATGTAACTGATTGAAAATATCATCAATCCAGGGAATGGGGTATTTATTTTTTATTATGACTCTGTTCAGTCCCCTGTAATCAATACACAACCTCAGGGACCCATCTCCCTTCCTTGCAAAGGTGACTCCAGCACCCCAATGAGATATATTATATCGGATGAAACCATCATCCTGCAATTCTTCGATTTGTTTCCTCAACTCTTTCATCTCTACCCGACTCATGCAGTAAGAGGGAACTAAGATGGGTTGGGTGACAGGCAGAAGATCTATAGTAAATTCAACTTTTCTATCCACCAGCATTCCAGGTAGTTCATCAGTAAAACATCCAAAAATTCTCGAACTACAGGGATCTCTTGAATACAAATTTTTTTTTTAGCTTTGCCTAATATAAAAAAGAAAGCTGAGTTAACATGTCATATAATGATGCAATTGCTATGAGGAAAAAATATTTAACACTTTTATTAATTTCTGAATGACTCTTTATTAGGAAGATTGAATACAAGTTTCTTATGGAAACAGTTTACGGTGGCATAATAAGCCGCTAACTAGTTTATTCCCAGAATTACATCAAAATTCATCGTGTCTATTTCTCCTAGATCTACACTCAATTCCCTATCAGCTATCTTTACGATACAGACTTTGTATATGACCTCCTCTAGTAGTGTGTAATGCCCAAGAGTAGACACAAACAGCACAGAATCAAGATTTTCAACACATTTAATTTTTTTGTAAACACATGTGATAAAAAAAATGTGAAGCACCAGTATCAATTAAAATATGTGCAAAGTAGTTACAAATAGTATACGTACCTTGTATCACGTATGGGTTAACTTTAGCATCTTGTTGGGTGAAGGTGTAAGCTCTGCCCTGGATGGGAGGTCTGGCCTGATTCTGATTTCGTAGGCACTCTCTCGCTTAATGTTAGAAATTTTCATATATGCGGCAGGTATTATTGAGGCAATAGCAGGGTCGATCTCAATGATCTTTTCCATAGTACTGGCAAGTCCTACCGCGTCTTACTGCTGGGGCCTGAGAAGGGGCTTGAGTCACAGGCCTAGATCTCTTGTTCTGCTGAATCGATGTAGTAGGTGCTGGTCTGTGGTGTGGTACCGGGGGTTTAGAATTGCCTACTACTTGAGGAAAGACACAAAGGTTCCTCTCTACTAGTTGTGTCTTGGCTAAAACTGCTGAGTAGGTACTGAGCTCAAATACATACAACTATTGCCTTATCTCAAGACGGAGGCCCCACTCAAACTTCATTGTCTTTTTACCTTCATCCATCATACTCTCGAAAAAATATCGGCTCAACTCTAAGAACCTTCGGCATACTCTGGCACTGTCATACCGCCCTAGACCAGGTGTACAAACTCTATTTCCTTCAAATATCAAAGATGCTCTGGAAGGTACTCTACATTGAAGGTTACCAGGAATTGTTCCCAAGTAACTGAAATTGGCAAGGTGACCTACTTCAACTACCACCAGCAACTTGCCTCAACCACGAGCATGTAGGTGGCAAGTACAACCTTCTGTTTGGGAACCACTCTAAGATTTGAGAAGGTCTTCTTTGTCTCTGCTAACCAATACTCAGCATCTTCGAAAAAAAAATGCCCCTACAAAGGTACATGAGTTTAGTCTCTTGTACCTCTCAATATAGACTGGATCCATCATGGGTGGAACTGAGTCCCATTGAAGAGGGACTAGATTATGTTGGGGATGAGCCGAACGACCCTGTGGCAGCTCATGGTTGTATGGTGGGGGCACCGAATTGTACTGTGGTGGTGTCAGATGATATGGTGGAGAAGCAGGGTTGTATTAGGATGGCACCAGATATTCTTGTTGCAAGGGTGGCTCCAATTGTGGCAGGAGTAAAGGGTCAGACAACTCCCTCCTTTTTTTTAAGCTTGCTGGGCAAAGATAAGTCTCTCCAACATCTCAAATAGTCGATCGACATCCTCTCAAAGCGACCCACCCTGGGCTGTTCGGTTTAGTATGGGTCTTCCTCTACTTATATCCTTGTACTTACATTTTACGAGAGAGGATTAAGTGTCAGGTTGTATTCTAGTGTTTTTAAATCTCTATGTAAAGAATAGTTCCGAGAAACATGACTCTAATACCAACTGTGAAGGCCTATAACTTAAAGGAAATGAATTCATACTTTAAATGCAGAAGCAAACAATAATGTTAGGATTTACATTCCTTACACAGTAATTATGGATGTCCAACAGAATTATGGGAATGTCCCTTTTACAGTGATTCGTGAAAAGAAACTAAATAAATAATTAAAACTAACAAATAAATGTCCCAGAGGGTTAACCTCCATTAGCACTCAACGGGGTCTAGGAGAAAACCTACTCACAACCATCCAGCTGATCAGAATCTAGATCTTAGTTTTCTTGATTTGAAATGGTTAATAGGAGGGTGAACTACACTAATTTAGTAAGAATATCACACTAATCACTAATACAGAAAACAAAGATTGGTAAAAAAATATAAAATAACTAATTGAGCCCTTAATTTAAGTAAATTTATTTAGCATAAAGAAGATCATTTATTTCATACTTACCGTTATAAATTTTTTAAAATCAGCCGATAAAGACAATTACGTAGATAAAATTATGATTTCATTTACATGTGAACAAAAATTGCAATTTCCCTTTTTACCTGCTTACTGAAACCCCTTAGGGGTCCATATGGATATTCTTTTTTTCGTGAACCCAATATCCAGATTTGTTAATTAAATCAGCCGCTCCCATACTCCGTCCAGTAATGGGCGCTAAACACACCATCGCCTCGATACCCCGTCCGATATGATGGTGAACTAGATTTCTTAAACCCTTTCGGTATGAGACTTCTCAGCCCCGTTTGATTGAGGCAATGCCCATAGTAGGGTTCTCCATGTACCGGGTCCGTCCACCCTTTCCTAGGGTACTCAGTAATCCTTTCTTACATAGGTTCAAAGCATAAATTGATTACTAGTTACATAATAATAACTTATATTTATATATATTAATAGTAGGTCATGCAAATAGGCAATACATAAATCAAGAAACATAACTGAAATATTTATTGCAAAATGAACCAACAAATGAGGGGTATGCAGTGAGGCAAACCAAATAACAGAGAGAGCAATTAAGTCTATCACTTTAATTCACACAATATAATAGTAAGCATTTTAAGTAGTATAGGTAAAATAAACAGTAAATCATGGCAAATATAAATTGACCGGTTCCGGTTCTATTAGTAACTTATAATTATTTTTAAGATTTTTTAATTTTCACAAAATACAGTATTATCGATTATTAAACTTCAATTTACGTAACAGAGAATAGGGTGAGAGATTCTTATCATGTATCGATGTTCGAAACACTGTACTATCTACTGTACCTCCTAGAGGTCCCTGGGTTTTCTGAATTTTTTATGTGAAAATTAAAACACCTGTCAAATATCCAAAAATACTCTGAAAGGCTAGAATAGGCGTTTTAAAATATTTTTGGCAAATTTTAGAGTTCTGGCACGGCGTTGTCGTCGTACTTTGGCGTCGGCTCTGCCACCCACGGTGGTGGTTTGCCTCGGCCTGGCCAATTTTAGCTGATTTTACGCGTAAACCTACGAAAAACAGGTTAGGAAGCCTCAGTTGGCCGAAAAAGACAAAAACTGAAACCTACTGGCAGGGGGGTCTCCTAGTGCTGCAACTCTATCGGTTCTCCTTCGTGACTGGGGTTATTTTTCGACTAACCTGCACTAGAAAAAGACGGTGAACACGTTGGTAAAAAAATTACATGAAACAGAAAACAGAAAGGGGGTCATCGAAGAGGGTTTTGGGTTTTGCCATAGCAGCTCGGCCAAGCTTCGAGATTGAATTCCGAGCAAAAAGAAAAAAAAAATTACCTTTCTCAATGGTCGGCGGTGGCTCCGATGTGGCGACAACAGCATCCCTTCAATGGTTGGTCTTCCCTCCAGTCACCTCCTTCTTCTTCTTTTACGGCTGGTGTCAGCTAGGGTTTGGGGCCAACTGAAGAGAGGTTTAAATGCCTCTCTTCTCTCTGATTTGAGCAATCCATCCGCGTCAACGTGGAGCGAGGGGAGTCATTCGATTGTTGTCTGGTTAGGCAGATTGTGTGGGCAAATCTGGGTCATTCATTGCGATTAATCTCGTCCGTCCGATCGTATCTAAAGAGGAAATGCATATGGGCAGTTCATACACGCGTGATACCATCTGGGTCATCGAATCGCCCAGACACGTAGATCGCCCGAGTGGCCTCCCACATCAGCATATCCGCCATGCGGTGTTTTTGGTTTGTCGTGGCCGTTGACGTAGTAGTCCCACATGGCCTTATTTTTTTTTACGATTTCACCCCCTGTTTTCAAATTTTCTTTCAAAAATATTATATTTATTCACAATTTCATCCATTTTTTTCATAATTATTTTCAATTTCGTTCTTATTTTATTTTTTTCTCAATAATTTAAATAAAAGTAAAATAAAATAAAATTTTTTATTATTTATATTTATATTTTATAAATAGAAAAATTATTTTGGGCCAAATTTCTGAATCCCACTGTTACAATAACACCACGCGACTTATCTCTTTCGGCCGTTGATGTTGCTAGATCTTTTTCCTCCTCTCACAATCACGTCTCTCCCTCCTAGTTCTCTCCTCTCTTTCTCTCTCTACCCAATCATGATTCTTCTCTCTCTTCTTCTCCTGTTTTTTCTTCATTCTTTCTTTCTCTGTTAATTAATTATATATATATATACATATATCTGTATATTATATATAAGGCCACATATTTCCTTCTTTTGCTCCCAGAGTATACTTTGGGTTCTTCTTTTTTTTTTTCTTTTTTTTATTTAATTATATATATATATAAATATAGATATATATATATATCCACATGTTTTGTTTTTTTCCCTTTTTATTTCTTTTGTACTTAGCTGGCACCAGTTACGTATTAGACAAAATTAATTTTTATATATGTGATCTTGTTAATGAGATCAACTAATTTTTATTTTATAAAAATTATAACATATTTATTTTTCTTAATAAATCATTAATATCTTATTTTGATAATCCAACGACTAAGAATATTTTAAATTAAATCATAAAATATTTTACTTTCATTATTAAGATCTTTATCTTAATATAAAATCTTTAAATTTAATTAAAAAATTTATTATATAAATAAAATAATAAATATGATAATAATAATATTATTATCGTATATTAAAATAAATTGTCAAATAAAAATATATTTATATATTATATAAATAATTAAATCTTGCGCATAATAATTATATCCCTAATAATACATATATATATATATATATATATATTCTTATATCTAACACACACACACATATTCTTATACAAAAAGATGATATTTCAACATAAAATTATATGTTATCCTTAAATTAGTTAGCAACTCAATCAAATTTTGGTATATCACTACTACTTTTAATATATTAAGGACATACATATTTTGGTTTTTTTCAAGCGCTTAGAGACTACTCCAAATGTTTTGACTGTCTTAGTTGAATATCCATTAATATTTTTAGATATTTAAATATAGTTTCCTTTGTAAAAATATCAAACACAGTCGTTCCATATTTACCATGACAAATTCTATCCACCAAACATAAACTAGAGAATGAAATTAGCAAAAGAAAGCATCTGAATCACAAATCATGGCGAAATCCATGAGATTGAGTTGCAACTTGTAGTATTTTTCATTTCTCCTACCAACACAATCCTAAAGAATTTGATTATGATCATTTGAAATTAAACCCAGGTAAATATTTGAAGTAAATTTTAGAATCTTAATCAGTGTTTAATAATTTAGGAAGTTTAAGAAAAATGAGATAGTAGTTCTCTAATCAATTTTAAATGGAGGATCCATCTCTGTAGCCTTATAAGTAGAAAAATAGACTAAGGTTACAAAATTTAGAATGTCCAATATTTCATAATTTCAGATAATGTTAACCTTAAATGTGATCAGAACTAAAGAACCTTAACCTTAACCTTATGATATTTTTTAAATGTCCAATATTTTTGCCTTAGGTCGTGATTCATTACTCCAGCTAATGTTTACCTATATACAAATATATACGTTTATATGTGTGTGTGTGTGTGTGTGTGTGTGTGTGTATATATGTACGTAACAGTAGCAGAGACGTGAAAGAAATGTCCTTTTGTTCAAGTCAGCATAAAAGCTTGAGTATCAAGTTTAAAAGAGTCGAACCCTTAGGCAGCCAGCTGATTTTGTCTTCCATGTATATAGATATATATACACCCAGTCAAAGCGCCAAAATTAAACATGGTTAGCCTAGTCAATCAGCTCATAGCTACATGCGTGTGTATTTATATATACTTTAGAAATTTCGTCTACATATACATAAACATAATGAAATTCAACTGTTGAATCATTAATCGGACAAGAGTCTCTTATTAGATTTGATTTTCGTAAGCTTGAAAAATATTTCTGATGTATTTCAATAAACTATGCAGGAAATATCCTTTTGTACGTGAGTATAAACGGAGAAGCGGGTATAGGTATAGCCAACATATATATACGTACAGTATATAAAATCTTGTATCTGAATTGCAAAAGCTAGCAAGCAACAACAATAAAAAAAAAATGGAAGTTTGGCATGTTGTGATTTTGGCCTTTATTACTCCTTTCTTATTTTTTTTCTCTTTTCTTTATGTTACTTTGTTACTTTAATGGAAGAAACGGTCGTCGTACTGCCGGTGGTGCTGGAAAACATGGACATAATAGAATTGTTGGACATACCGCCCATATTGGATTTATGGAACACACCACAATAGACATTGACATAGGCGCTGGTGGTGGCGATGGAACTGGTTTTGGCAGTGGCAGAGGTGGATGCAGCGCTGGTGGTGGTGGTGGTGGACCTGGTTTTATTGGTGGCGGAGGCGACAGTGGATGCAGTGCTGATGGTGGAACTGGTTTCAGTGGTGGCGGAGGTGATAGTGGATGCAGTGCTGGTGGTTGTGGTGGAACTGGTTTTAGTGGTGGCGGAGGCGACAGCGGATGCAGTGCTGGTGGTGGAGGTGGAGGTGGTTGTTAATATCAAACTATTGAAGACTGGAGTCAGAAAAATATTAACTATGATTGATTTATTTAGTATTGGATTCTTTCAATTCCTTGGTTATTTTGTATATGTGCAATACAAAATTTTTGTAGTTCGTTTTTATTTTTTGTTAATTATTATGTTGTAATATTTAAAATAAATGTCATATTAAATTTTATTAATAAATTAAAAATAGTATTAAAGAGATGTGATTATAGGCATGAATTATCTAATATAAATAAAATAATTAAATCAAATAAATTAATTAGGTTAATTTCCTAAAAACTAAAATCAAATTAGATTAAAAATTAAAAATTTGACATATAGTATGTATAAAAATGAATGATTATTTATTGTAAATAATAAAATCATGATTTTTTGTAAAGTATATATTATATTCATATTTTATACTGCAATACATACATGTTTAATATTAATATTAATGATATATTTAATTAAAGATAATTTCCTTGATTTGGATTGTATACTAATTTATCTTTTCCTTTTTAAATTTTAGAAAATGATTTTTTTTTGTTTCCAGTTTGATATTTTTTTTCATCAGACCATCTTATTTTTATCACCATATATGTCATCTTTATTTGACAGATTTAACCAATTTTTATACAAGCACATATATATATATATGTGTGTGTGTATATATATTCTTTTTACAAAAATAAGCATATATATATATATATGTGTTTTTCAAGTCACAAAGCGCAAGGAGTGATGAGGGAGACTAACGTACCCTCAAAGAAGTGTTTGCAAAGCTTTTCTTGAAGTGGAATCCGCAGAGTGTTGAATTTCTCGTTATTGTTCGTACAACCTATGAAGACTAAAGTTGTAAGCTCAATCGGGTGTTGCAATTCTAACCTCTGCAATGTACTCCAGGAGACATATATTTACACCTCCTGCACTGAAGTGTTGAAACTGGCGCAAGCATCAAGTTGCTCAAAACGTTGCTGGCAATCCTCCACATTGTTGACTTTGGCGCGACCTCATGTGTCTGCCAGGTTATTGCTCGTTACTGGTGGCAAAAGAAGATACTAAACTGTTGTTTGAATATTTCCCAGGACATCTCTGTGTAAAGATTTGAACAAGTTTTGAGAGGAAATCAAATTTGTAGTTTTGGTAAAAAAAAAAAAGAGTGTGTATTACTCTGTCTTCTTGCTCTTCTGTATATATTTATTGAAGAAGAAGTTACAGTATTTTAAGGAAGCTACTTACCTCCTTTTTACATAAAGTAAAAATTAATATTCGAAAAAAATAAAATAAACAAAAGCAATCACGTGATGAGTATATCACCCACTGCACAATCGGTTACAAAGAATATGTGTGAAATCATTAACAGATCTATAGGTCACCAATAATTGCCAAACACGGTGATAGACCCTCAACGGTTTCTGTATTGCTGCTTCTGAGCTGGAGGGAGACGACCTTCACTCTCCTGAGTGGCAACTCTGCCACCTTTGCCTTTCCTTTCCTATCTAAGTATCTACCACGTGTGCATTCTACTGATGTAGATTATTGACTACATACATCATCTTCATTCTTTGACACTCCCCTACAAGATGAGCTGTAGATATTTTCTACTCTTATCTTGTTCATGTGAGAAACCAGTGTTTCCTTACCCAATGATTTGGTGAACATATCGGCCAACTGTAATCCACTTTGAACATGTGAAGTAATTACCATTCCTTCTTTAATCTTTTCTCGAATTAGATGACAATCCAATTCGATATGCTTAGTACGTTCGTAAAAAACTGGGTTCGCAGCTATATACATCGTTGATTTGTTGTCACAATGAAGAACAGTAAGATCAAGATGGTTGATCTAAAGATCGTTTAGCAGGTACCTTAACCAAGTTAATTCGCAACAAATTATTGCCATGGCACAGTATTCATCTTCTGCTGATGATCTGAAAATTGTTGGCTGCTTCTTTGATCTCCAGCTGACTAGACTTCTCCCGAGCAATACACAATAACAAGTGACAGATCTTCTAGTATCTGGGCAAGAAGCCCAGTCGCTATCATTGTATGCTGAGAGGTGTACATCATAATTTGCAGCATAAAATAGACCCTATCCTGGTGTTGCTTTGATATATATCAAAACCTTGTGAGCGGCATTAAGATGACTGCTCTGTGGTTCCTCCATAAATTGACTAAGTAACTGAATGGGATAAGACAAGTCTGGTCTGATGATAATGAAGTACATTAGTCTTCCGATGAGCCTCCTGTAACTTATTGGATCATCAAGCAACACATCATCTTCTTTAGATAACTTTAAGTTGCAATCTAAGGGAATCCTTAATGGTGAAGATCCACTCGTTCCGAAGTCATCGAGCAAATCCAAGGCGTATTTTCTCTAATTAATATGTATTCCACTTCTGCCTCTGGTAACTAAATCCCCATAAAAAATTTGAGATTTTCCAGATTTTTTATTTTAAATTTGCTGTTGATGGAGTCTCTCAATTCAACTACGGCCTCCTCATTGTTGCTTGCAACAATAATATCGTCCACATACACAAGCATTGCCATGAACATATTTTCCTTCTTCTTTGTGAAAAGACTATAATCCGCTTTCGACTGTATGAACCCCATCTGGACTGCAAAATCTAACAGCTTAGCATACCACTGTCTTGTTGCTTGCTTTAATCCGTATAAGCTCTTCATCAGCTTACACACTTTCCCCTTTATCTCTAGTACTTCTGGTAGCTCCATATATACCTCTTCATCAAGATCTCCATGCAAGAATGCATTGTTAACATCGAATTGGTGGAGAGACCAATTATTCATAGTTGAGAGAGCCAGTAGAACTCTGACGGTTACCATTTTTGCCACTGGTGAAAAGGTTTCGTGATAGTCCAAGCCCTCTCGCTAGGTGTACCCTTTCACCACTAATCTGGCCTTATGCCTTTCAATACTCCCATCAGTATTGTACTTGACTTTGTATACTTATTTGCATCCCACTGCTTTCTTCCCTTCAGGCAAGTCACATAGAATCCATGTGTCATTCTCCTCAAGGGCAGTGATCTCAAGCTTCATTGCCCTTTCCCATTCTGGAACATTTCTTGCTTCAAAATAATTCTTAGGTTCAATGTGAGTAGTTATAGAAGATACATAAGCCTTGTATTCTAGGTTAATGTGATTATAAGAAACAAAGTCATTTAAAGGAAAAAAAAAATACCTACTTCACCAGACCCTTTCTTCTTACGGGGATCATTGTTCAGGAGTTCAGATGACGACACTTAGTGACACATGAAGTCCTGCAGGTATGCAGGAGCTCTCTTCTGTCTATCTGATCTTCTGCGAATATGAGTGGATGTATTAATTGGTGGTTGTGTTTGAACAATCTCGTTTCTATCTTTTGTTTGGGGACTCATAAAGTTTTCTACTTGTTCATCTCTTTGTTCACTCATTTCTGGTGGGGATGGTTGTAAGTTCATGAATTGAAAATTGTTGTAAGGGATATAGATCTCTTGCTGATTTTGGAGATTTTGATTCTCTTGAGAGTTCTGGTTTGAGGTTGACTTACAAGGGAATTCATTTTCGTGGAACACAACATCTCTTGACACGAAAGTTCTCTTTGTTTCTAAATCCATCAATTTATACCCTTTGATCCCTGTGGGGTATCCTAGAAAAACACATACCCTCCCTCTAGGATCAAATTTGTGTCTCCCATTTGTCAGTGTAGTGTAGTAGTCAAGGCACCCAAAAACCTTCAGATGATTGTAGGAGGGTATGGTTCCAACTAGCACTTCATAAGGGATCTTGTTGTTGAGAACAGAAGTCGATATCCTGTTTACCAGGTGAACAGCCGTGAGAATACAGTCAGACCAAAAAACCATCTCCAATCCACTTTGAAACCTGGGAGCTCTAGCAATATTAAGCAGGTGTTGGTGTTTTCTTTCCACCACAGCATTTTGTTGTGGTGTTTCAGTACAAGTCCTCTGGTGTAGGATCCCCCTTATTTGGTATAATTCTTTCAAGTTGAACTCCCCGCCATTATCACTCCTTATTGTTTTAACTTTGGTTTTAAATTGATTTTCAATCATGATACAAAAGTTTTCCAAGTTCATGGCCACATTTGATTTATACTTAAGCAAGTAAATCCAAGTACACCGACTTAATCATCAACTATACTCAGATAAAAACGAAAATTGTCATAAGAAATCTCATTGCAAGGGCCCCATACATCGCAATGAATAAGCTCAAAAGGTTTTGAGGCTCTGTGTTGTGTGTTTTCAAATGGGAGTCTTCGTTGTTTAGAATAATAACAGACGTTACAAGGTTTACATTCAGAAGATTTAATCTCACTATTATCTATTTGTCTAATCTTAGAATCTGAGGAGTGTCCCAACCTAAAATGCCATAAATTAAATCTTGTCTCTAATGCATTAACGACTGGTAACTGAAGTTTCTGAGGGAAACTTAGAAGAGACTCTCCTGCAGTAGCAGCAGCGTCCCCATCTCTCACCAAATGATACAAGCCATCCTTTACCCTACCCATACCAATGATCCTCCAAGTCGAAAGGTCCTGCAAAAAACAAGCATTGGATATGAAGGTCAAGCAACAATTCTGGTTTTCAGTCTGAAAAATTGGGTACACACAAAACGTTATTCAATGTCAAGGTTTTTGTGAGTTTAATGGATCTGGAATGAGCTGCTGCTATTCTGTTTCTATTTAGAAGAACAACTGAGTGTGATACCTTGAGTACATTTAAAGTGTAAGTGGAGGTCCTGCAAATGATGTGATCAGACGCACCTGTGTCGATGATCTAGGATGCCGGATCACTGTACCTTAGTAGGGTTTTGAGTTTAGATAAGCAAGTAAATATACCAGAATAGTTAGGCAAATTGTTTGAGTCATTTTCCTTTGAAGAAGAACTGGCATTCTGCTTCAAGAGTGCGACCAACTGATCATGTTGGTTTTTTGTTATCCCAAACAGTTCCTGTGTTGCGTCCTTTGAGACTTGATTTGCATGACTCTCTCCGGATTTGCTTCCCTTATACTGTTTGTGCCCTTTGAGATATCCATGGAGTTTGTAGCAAACCTCCACTGTATGCCCTGGCATTTTGCAGTGCGAGCAATTAGGTTTGTTTGAGTTTGCTTTGAAGCATCTCTCTAGTGAGTGCCCAGGAGCCTTGCAGTGGGTGGAATAATACTTCTTCGAGTTTGGAGTTTGTATGTTGCTCTACTTTCCTCCATCTTTGGTCATCATCGCCATTGTCTCCCCCTTTGGTTGGTCAGCTGATATATCCCTCCTTCTTTCTTCCTGCTGAATGATGGAATATACCTCATTCAATGTGGGAAAAGGCTTAATCAAGAGTACCTGAGCCTTCAATCCTTTAAAGGATTCATTTAACCCCATCAGAAATTTTATCACGCAATCTCGTTGTCGATAATCAACCACGGCTTTCAAGCCTCCACAGATACAATTGAGTATTGACTCATAGTTCAGCAGTTCATCAAAAAGTGCCTTGAGTTTGAAATAATAAATACCTACTGAGTCGCTTTCTTGTACGAGATTTACGATGTTCTGTTTCACTGCGTAAATCCTTGGTGCATTCTGCTGCGCATGCCTATGCTCAATCTCACTCCAAAGTTCGTGTGTCATTTCTGCATAGAGAGTACTTGTCTTAATGTCTGCTGACGGTGCGTTTTGCAACTAGGTGATCACTATATCGTTGCATCTGAGCCAGTATTCCATTAAGGGATTATTGGCATCAACTGGAGGAGGGACACTCCAGCCGATGAATTCTAACTTATTTTTTATTCTTAACGCCCTCTTCATAGACCTAGCCCATCCATGATAGTTTGTTGTATCAAGAAGCTGCGGAACAAGAACAGCTCCTGAGTTTTCATTGAGGGCAATGTAATATGGACTAATGGGATTGGTAGGATCAAAAATGGTTTCGCTCACGGTAAAGGGGTTGACGTTGAGGGTTTGATTTTGTTCATCTTAAGCCATGGCTCTGATACCATGTAAAGATTTGAACAAGTTTTGAGAGAAAATGAAATTTCCAGTTTTGGTGAAAAAATAGAGTATGTATTGCTCTATCTTCCTGTTCTTCTGTATATATTTATTGAAGAAGAAGTTACAATATTTTAAGGGAGCTGCTTACCTCCATTTTACATAAAGTAAATAAATATATTCGAAAAAAATAAAATAAATAGAAGCAATAACGCGATAAGTATATCACGCACTGCACAATCGATTACAAGGAATATGTGTGAAATCATTAACACATCAGTAGGTCACCAATGATTGCCAGACACGGTGATAAACCCTCAACGGTTTCTGTATTGCTGCTTCTTAGCTGGAGGGAGACGACCTTCACTCTCCTGACGTGGCAACTCCGCCACCTTTGCCTTTCCTTTCCTGTCTAAGTATCCACCACGTGTGCATTCTGCTGATGTGGATTGTTGACCACGTAGATCATCTTCATTCTTTGACACTCTGGACGATCCCTCTCCAACTTGAGGAACCAGTCTTTTGCACTACCCTCCAAATTGAATGAGGCTAGGTCAACCTTGCCCTCCTCCAACATACTTTATTGCCTGAAAAAGTGTTCACAACAGTTTAACCATCCAAAGGAGTCATGTATACCACCAAAGAACAGGAAAATCAAACTTGGAGAATCGTGGTAGATATTTTCTTTCCTCTGCAGTTTCAGCATTTCCCCATTGCATCGATTGTGCACGTGCCGGTTAACACTCCATCCCCCATGTCTCTTCTTTCTACATGAGTTCTACCCAAGTCTTTTGACATTTCCTCTATCTGCTTAGACAAATCCTGTTTAGTCTCAAATGCATGCCTATCTTGCTCTCTTTCCGCCGTATCACTTGTTCTGTCCCCATGTTGCATCTTTAAGAAGCTATAAGACTGTCAACGGAAGGACCTGAAGCCTACCCTAATGTCCGGCAATGACACTACTTTTGTCCTTTTGTTCAAGTGAGCATAAAAGCTTGATTATTAAGTTTAGACAGCCGCCAGCTGATTTTGTCTTGTATGTATGTACCCAGTCAAAGTGCCATAATTAAAACAAGGTTAGCCCAGTCAATCAAGTCGTCGCTACATGCGTGTTATTTATATATACTTAAAGATTTCGTCTACATTTATACAAACACAGTGAAATTCAATTATTGAATAATTAATCGAACAAGAGTCTCTTATTAGACTTTTTGTTCGTAAGTTTGAAAAATATCTCTGAACTGTTTCAAGAAAGAACGTAGGAAATTTTCTTTTGTACTTGAGTATAAAAGGAGAAGCGGGTGTAGGTATAGCCAACATATATATACATATAATATATAAAATCTTGTATCTGAATTGCAGAAGCTAGCTAGCTACAAAATTAAAAAAATGGAAATTTGGCAAGCTATAATTATTGCCTTTTCTTCTTTTTTATTTTTGGGTCTTGTCTTAATGTTGCTTTCTTTATGTAATGAAGCAAAGCGCGGTCGTACTGGTGGTGGTACTGAAGGACATGGACATAATAGAATTATTGGGCATACTGCCCATACTGGATTTACGGGACACACCACAATAGATATTGGTGGAGGTGGCGGTGGATCTGTTTTTAGTGGTGGTGGAGGCGACGGCGGATGCAGTGGTGGAGGCGGAGACGGAGGCGGAGGCGGAGGTGGAGTTGGTTGTTAAAATCAAACTAGTTAGAAAAATATTAACTATGATCAATTTATTTAATATTGGATCTTTCAATGCGTTTGGTATTTTGTATATCTGCAGTGTAAAATTTTTGTAATTCGTTTTTATTTTTTGTTAATTATTATGTTGTAATATTTAAAATAAATGTCATATTAAAGTTTATTAATAAATTAAAATAGTATTTGAGAGATGTGCTTGTATATTTTTTTTAAGGTAGAAAGATGTGATTATAGGCATAAATTATCTAATTTAAATAAAACAATTAAATTAAATTAAATTAAATTAAAAGTTAAAAATTTGACATATAGTATGCAAAAATAAATAATTATTGATTGTAAATAATAAAATCATATTTTTTAAAGTATATATTATATTCATATTTTATATGTAATATGTATATATTTTAATATTAATATTTATGATTTGTTTAATTAAAGATAAATAGAAAATTAACAATAATAGATATAAATATCAGCTGTTAGTTTGTATTTTTCACTAAAATCTTAAAGAATGTTGTCAGAAACTTAGCTAGCAAAACAAAGCCAGATCCTTTAAAATCTAGTTTCCTTGATTTGGACTGGATACCAATTTATCTTTTCCCTTCTGAATTTTAGAAACTTAATTTTTTTGTTTTAGTTTTATATTTTTTTTCATCACCATATATGTCATCTTTATTTAACAGATTTAACCAATTTTTATATAAGCACATATGTACGTGTCCCCACACACACATATATATCACTTTCGAAAAATAATCATATTTAAACATATGATTATATGTTATCTTTAAATTACTTAGTAACTAAATAAAATCTTGATATATTCCACTATTAGTTTTAATACCCCAAGGACACACGTACTTGGTAATTCAATTAAATTATAATATTCCACTATTAGCTTTAATATCCCAAGAACATACATATTTTTTTATTTTTCAAGTGCTCTGGAGCAATTCTAAATATTTGGAGTACTATAGGTTGAATATACGTACTAGTAGTTTTCATTTCTCTTCACAACACAATTCTAAAGAACTTGTTTTATGATCATTTGTGGTAACCTTACCAAAACTGTAAAGCAAATCTACTAGTGAAAACTCCAAGCAAACCATTTTCAAGTCAATTAAGATCAGACCCTTATCAAAATTTGCCAAATTTTGGAAGAATAGATTAGCCGTAATTTAGATGGAGTTTTATCCTTTTCCACCTTCTCGTTGTAGACATACTTAATCTATGTACCGAAACTGCGATCCCCAGCATCTCCTAGTCCAGGAATTATGAACCTGAGAAAGCCAAAATCAACACAATGGGGAAACATATATATGATTTTCAAGTCATAAAGTGCAAGGAGTGATGAGGGAGACTTACCCTTTATCATTCACTGTAGGATCGATAATTCCGGTATACACATGAAGACTGGAATACCAAAAGAAAATATCAGTTTTAGCTTTAGAATTGATGACTATCTTATTAATAAATAAATGAGTTATAGTTCTGAAAATCATTACCCAGGGAATTTCTTGTTGAGCTTCTCAAGGGCTGGAGGTGCAGCCACAGCAGAAATCTGTTTGAAATGGCATTCCAATTATTGGAGTATTGACTAAAGAGAAGCAAGTAAAACTATATTTAACTGAAACTCGAAGACAGAAGAAATTGGCATTTTGAAGTTTAATGGTCATAAATTTACATGTCAATCCCACCTCTTTCAAAGGAGTGCCTGCTTTGATCTAACTAATAAGCATCTAAGCTTTGATATCCATTTAAGCATTCTAACAAGCAGAATTTCCATGCATAAGTAGAAAACTCAAAACTATTCGTCCTACAGTTTATCTAGGAACTCATGTACAGGAAACAAAATAATCCATATGCTTATGGTTGCCTCACAATACAAAGATCTTGAAGCACCTGAATCCAGTTCTTATTTCTCTAATAAAACAATATTGAATATGTCTTCTTAAATATGTGTAGAAAGCTTCCCGGCCAGACTTGCTGGAGGGAGTTTAGTTTATTATTTATAGTTTTCCTCAACAAATTTCTGTTTCTTTACTACAGCATCTTAGACTTTATACTTCAATGGTCTGCCATACTCCTAGTTTAATGAGTTCAGATAATATTTCATAAAAGGTAAACAAATAAACTAGAAAAAAGAAAAAGAAAAAGCAACATCATATCCTTACGATGCTAGACAAATCAACAGCCAGATAGATAATAACTAAACAAGTGCAGTCAAACAATTAGATAAATACCTAATCAGTTCCACCATCTTACATAAATATTGAGTGACTACTTAAAGGTTACCAGATGTAAAACTTCAATAAAAGCAAGAATGAGATCGACTAAATTATTTACCACTTTGATTTGCTGATTTTCAAGCCCTCGTTCCTTTAAGAGGCCAAGTGCAGCCACTATTGTGCCACCTGAAATCAGTTATAAAGAAACAAAGTGAGGATAATACAGATCCAGAACAATTTCCAGCCAATCATAAGAGCTCCCAAATAAAAATATGATGCACAAGATGCAGCAATTCTGACAGGAAAGGGGAAAACATGTAAGTAAAGGCAAAAAGTACCATATAGTGCAATGAAATATT
This sequence comes from Carica papaya, assembly GCF_054855325.1. Lineage (NCBI taxonomy): Eukaryota > Viridiplantae > Streptophyta > Magnoliopsida > Brassicales > Caricaceae > Carica > Carica papaya. Next base: position 7,020,235 of record NC_142316.1, read on the forward strand.
ATGTTCATGGAGCAAGAGAATAGTCAAACACATGCATATATGGCTGAAACAGGAATTACAGATCTAAACCTATCACCATATCTTCCAATAGTCGCATGAAAGGCATTACGGTTTGCATTATAATGTTTCCTTATTGTATGCGTAATCAATTCTCAATTACATCCCAAAATCATTGTCCTTGAAGATAGAAAACAAGCAACAGGGAATTAGTTTGTCAGATGATGAATCCTTAATTTTTTTTTTTTTGAGATAAAGATGATAAATCCTTAATTAATAACATAAACGACCAATAGTTTGATCTACTAGGACTAAGGAAAATGACAGCATCATTTAGCCAGGAGTACGTAACTTAATTCACCTTCAACAACATTTAGCTGAGTTGTGCTAAAGGCAATAGTTCACTCAGTTCTCCTTGTTTCTGTCTTAGTTCAAAATTTCTTACAATTTTTATAACCAAGGCTCAATATAGACAACTGTAAGTGGTCATGTGTCGTGGTTCCCATAAGTTGATCTGGGTATGGATGATCAACTTTTAAATCCTGGATTAGGCTAAGCCAATGCTTTTGTAATTTTCTTGCCTTGTGACCTTGGTTATAACTAGGCTAGGACTCGCTGGAAAGAACCACTGGTCCTCCCAGAGTTAGGTATCCAAACCATTAAGAATAACTGTTGAGATGATTTGTATTGCTGTCAATTCCGGATATATGTGTGTGTATATAGGGAAGAGTCAGCAGTTCTAGAATCTAGGATCTGACAACCACAATTCACTTCATGGTTTTTTAGTAGCTAACTATAAGTAACTTATTAATTAGCCCAGGTTTCTATCACATTTATTTAGATAAATGTAAAGTAGATAAACCAAAAATAAAAGATATACGAACTTAATGTAATAATCCCCAAGCTAAATATAGTATTATTTAAATGAATCTAGACTAGGATAATATTTCTAAGAAGCTGATCCCATCTTCTTCAAACACGGATCCTACCATTCTAAATCTTTCTACTAAACAGTCACTAAATCTTTCCAGTGAGCAGATTAGGATTTGTGGTCATAATATTATTTCCCTCCTCCAAAGACTGCTTGTCCAGATGTTTGTAACATATTATTCCAGACCTAGAGGTTCTTCCTGTTCAATGATGTTTTCCTCCACAACTTGTAAGCAAAACAATTTGTTGCATAGATGACATAAAACTATAAAATTGTAACACAACCCCACTAAATACCTCTCCTCCACTTCTGTGCTCCTTAAATATTTAACTATAGTAACCTCGAAGAACCATTTGCAAAGCTTTTCTTGAAGTGGAAACCACAGATTGTTGACTTTCTCCTTATTGTTCATAAAACCTAGGAAGACTCATGGTTGTAAGGTCAATCGGGTGTTGCAATTCTAACCGCTGTGATGTATTCCAGGAGACAAATAATTGCACCTCCTGCCCTGAAGTGAGGAAGCTGGCACAAGCAGCAAGTTGCTCGAAATGTTGTTGGCAATCCTCCACATTGCCAACTTGGCACAACTTCATGTGTCTGCCAGTTTGTTGCTCCTTACTGGTGGCAACAAAAAAAAGAGATTAAACTGTTGTGTGAATATTTCCCAGGACATTTCTGGATGATCCCTCTCCAACTTGAGGAACCAGTCTTTTGCACCACTCTCCAAATTGAATGAGGCTAGGTCAACCTTGCCCTCCTCCAACATACTTTATCGCCTGAAAAAGTGTTCACAACAGTTTAACCATCCAAAGGAGTCATGTATACCACCAAAGAACAGGAAAATCAAACTTGGAGAATCGTGGTAGATATTTTCTTCCCCCTGTAGTTTCAGCATTTCCCCATTGCATCGATTGTGCATGTGCCGGTTAACACTCCATCCCCTATGTCTCTTCTTTCTATATGAGTTCTACCCAAGTCTTTTGACATTTCCTCTATCTGCTTAGACAAATCCTATTTAGTCTCAAATGCATGCCTATCTTGCTCTCTTTCTGCTGCATCACTTGTTCTGTCCCCCTGTTGCATCTTTGAGAAGCTATAAGACTGTCAACGGAAGGACCTGAAGCCTACCCATGTAGCGCCCGGGAAAAAAAAAAAAAAAAAAAAAAAAAAACGCGCGCCACATCAGCAGCCACGTCAGCAGACCCAGTCAGCAGTCCTGGCCAACCAGGACCTGCCACGTGGCAAAACCACGTCGACCGGGGACGGGCCACGTTGGCGATCCGCGTGCGCGCGATCGGACAGCCCAGATCAAATCGTGCGCACGGACGGCGCAAATTTAATCACACGGACGGCCCAGATTTAATCAAAAACGGACGGTTCAGATTAAATCAAAATGGACGGCTGAGATCAAAAGGCAAAAGGGTATAAATAAGACCCCCACACCAGACCCCAAACCCTAGCCGCCTGCCCTCGCCGGAGAAGACGAACCAGAAGCCGGCCGCCGCCACCCCCCGCCGCACCGAAGGGATTTCCGACCGCCGATCGAGGTAAATTTCATACCCCCGACTCGTTTTTCCACGTTAATTTCCCCAGTGGCCAAATCGGAGCCAAAATCCCGGCCAAACGGCCGGAAAACACGGCCGAAAGCCAGCGGCGCCGCCGCGCCCCTCCTCGATTTTTGCCTCCGATGAGGCCCTTCCCAGCCTCCGTTTAATGCAATTTTTATATCACCGTGATCACCATTCTTTTCTCTACAGGTTGATCGGAGCCGAATCACCAAAACACGAACTTCACCGGAGAGCCACCGCACCCGAGAGCACCGCCGCCGGTAAGCTTCGGTTTTCCGTAAATTTTCGGCCCCCCGAGGGCCGTAGGGTTGTTTTATCGCAGGAACCAATGCGAGTGTGGCCGAATTCGGCCGGAAACGGCCGAAAACGGCCAACCCGAGGCGAACCGCCGTCGCCGGAGCACGGCGGAGCCGCCATGCCGGAGTTGCGATATTGGCCGAAAGGGGCCCTGGGCCTAATTTGGAATTTTTTTTGGAACACGTGCAGGTACCAGTAGTGCGTTTCAGTTCCCCGGGAAAAATTCAAGAAAAATTAGGGACAGCCTGCAAGCGCACTGTGAAGCCGTGTTCGGACCCCGAAACGAGTAAGGACCCCTCACCCTATTTCCTATCACGGTTTTAAAGTTCAATAAAAGATAAAACGGTATTTCATGAATCAACGAATGTGTGAAATTGCTTAAGGTCGCTAATGGAGCCCGAGTCTAGTGTGTTTGTCGGTTAACTGTTATTTGGCCTGTTTTACAGTTTTAAATGCAGCATGAGGTTTGATGTTTTCATTTTATAGTTTCGTGTGCATATCTTTACTGTTTTATTGATTATGGATTGAATGACTGGGATATTGATACTGTATGTTGTCTGTTTGGCATAAATTATCGTTTTGCTTGTTTGTATGTGGATTAATAATGCTGACTGAGGGAAAGAGAGAATGAAAGATTATGTAAATGGGTAATTGTATAATGTGGTCAGCCTGACTAGATATCCTGGGAGATGGTGGACGGACCGGGTCCGTAGGGAACCCTACCGGGATTGTGGTCTCCCATACCGGACGGGGTATGGAGATCTTATGTGTTTTGGCGCCCATACCGGACGGGGTATGGGGACGGCCCGTTTCACCCTCATACCGGACGGGGTAATGAGGTTTATAGTTTTAGCGCCCATACCGGACGGGGTATGGGGACGGCCCTGGAATATGATTTCAAGTGTTAAGGGTTAACGGGTAGCGGGACCCCTATGGATCCCCATGGATACTAGTGGGCTGGTAAAAGAGGAAGAATATGTTGTGTAACGATTATATTACGAAAGGCTTGATAGGTATTACGTTATACAGTTTATATATGATTTCATGATGATGATGATGTTATTGTTTTCGTACACTGTTTTATGGATTCTATCGAGGTAAGTGAATGGTAAAGGTTTTATTATTGATAAAAGGTTTTGTTGTAAATTATGTTCCATTGGTCTTTTTTGTGTTTTCTACCCACCTTTACCTCCGTGACGGTGAGATATCGTGATATCTTTACTGGGCTAGTGTAGCTCATTCCTTATTTAATCATTTCAGATCAGAAAGACCTTGTTCCCGAGCCAGTTCCGCAGAAAGACGACGGAGGGGACGCCTAAAAACTCCATAGCCATATTTGTAGGTTTTACTTTCAAGTTTCTCCTTTAGATAGTTTGATCTTTTATATTGTGAGCACGTTTTTGGTTTTAGTGTAAGGGATGTTAATCGAATTTTTGACTTCGCTTCCGCATTTGATATTTTTAATATACATTCCATTTTAAATTTTCGGGGCCGTTACAGTCCAGCTATGACACTACTTCTTGGTTGCAAAAAGTATATCAGGCTATGGGTTGATTAAGGGTAAAATCCTGGAAAAGGACAGCCGAGTGCTTGTCATTTTCTTCCTATAACTAGGCTATGACTCAGCAAAGAAAACCCTTCGATCTCCTAAAGTTAGGTCCTCTAAAACCTTCAAGAGAAATTGTTAAGACAATTTTTATTACTGCAAACTGAGTACATAAATATAGGGAGGTATTGCCTGCCCTCTTCTGAGAACCTAGGATCTGATATCCATGATTTGCTTCATGCTTTCTCTGTAGCTAACTATCAGCAGCTTTACTAATTAGCCTAGAATTCTATCATACTAATTAAACAATTAGAAAATAGGTAAAGTAAAAATGACATCTGCACTTAATCTGATACTTCTAAGCCAAAGAGAGTTTATTTGCATACATCAAAACTAGGATAATTTTCTAAGAAGCTTATCCTAACTTATTCAGACTGTAGATCCTACCTCTGTGAATCTTTTCAATAAACAGACCAGTAAACAGATTGGCATTTTCCTTAAAAGATTAAGCCTCCCAAAATTTTGATTAAAACCAAAAACAACAGGCACTGTTGGACCTTCCACCCAATGGAAGACTAATATAGGAACTGAAGGTAATATCACTAACAGACAACAAAACCAGATCCTTCCTCCTGATGTATGTCCACATGTATGCATGTGTGTGAGAGAGAGGCAGTCAGGGAATAGAGAGGGAGAGAGAAACATGGTGCTGAAAAGCAACATGTTTATGCATGCTGAACATAAGAGTAAAAAATTCCAGCCACTAGAATTACCTGTGGCAAGCATAGGATCTACCAAAAACACTCGTGAACCTTCAGGAAATTTGTCCGGCAACCTAGAAAGAAGGTAGTAGGATGTTTAAAAGCAGAAAATGGAGTCAATCCAGAGTGATATAAAAAAGATGGACTCTCAATATTATATATGAAAAATGAGGCTGAAGATCAAAACAGTAAGTTCTGATTTCTCATTTTTTAGCTAACAGATAGCAAAGATGCTTAATGTAGGAAGATGTAAACCAAAAATAACTGGTTTTGTAACAAGGAATTCTTACTTATTCAGATACACAGTTGGCAGAAGCGTCACCTCATCTCTGCTTATTCCTTAATATAGAAAAAAAGACACAACATATGATTAGATATTAATGTTGGCAACAGTACAAAACAACAAATGCAATATGTCTTTCGTAATTAACATTTCACAAAGCTTTAGAAATGAATGGAAACCCTCCACTAAACTAGCTCACATGCATGACCATTTCCCAAATGCCTACCCAGATGGTATGTTTTGGTTGCAGGCAAAACTGATGATGCATGCTCCGCGAGAGCAAGGCCAGCTCTCAAGATGGGAACAACCTGAGAAACTAAAATGGTTAAGTACTAATTATGATTCAGCATAAAATCTCTGCTCAGGAAGATTAGCGCTCTATAACCATAAAAAAAAGGTTGACGAGTACAATGCACAACAAATTTTAGATACTAAGAGGCAGCAATGATAAAGAAAGACGAAAGAAAATAATAAAAAATTGCCACTAGAAAACTAACCCCCACAGGTTCCCTTGGATCAATAAACTCAACTGACGCAATGCCCATTGGTGACTGAATCTCCCCTGTTACAGTTGGCTGCCAGCAGTAGCCCAAAGAGATGTGAGGGAGGGATGAGAAAAGAAAGTTGTAAAAGAAAAGCTCACACAACATAAAATAATAAATTGAAGCATTTTCCCACTAATATCTGAGGGAAAAGACTTTAGCCAGCACAAACAATAAGCTCATTTTTTTTTTAAATAAACAAACAATACGCTCATAGTAGTAAATAAGCTCAATTGGATGTATGAATTTATTTGAAGACATGTATCAGAAATGGATCATTTGAGAAAATGAAATCGACAACAAAAATTAACCATAATCCTAAGATTATTGTGACATGGCAGCTGCTATCACTGAGACCTAGGTCAGTAATTTCCTTGAGAAAGACTAGTATCATTTTTTTTTTTTTTGAAAATAACAAAGAAAAGGGAAAAAGACTAGTATCATAAATAAAACAGAAATTACCAGATGTCTTCAGGCTTCTTTCAAAAGTTTAAAAAAATTGCTCATAGATTATCAAGCTACATAATAACTGTTCAAAATCAAATAGAAGTTAAAATCAAGTAAATGAGAAATTATTCAACAACTATGTTCCGCATGATTCTTCATCAGAGACCTCAAATTTCCAGTTTCTCTACATATTACATTTTAGAGGAGAAGAAGAGAGAGAGTAGAGAGAGGAAGAGACAAATAAAGAGACAAAGATAAAAAGGACAAAAACAAATATTAAATTGATATATTCAATATTAAAAGCATATATAATAATTAAAAAAAGGAGTATATATTAGGTATGCTACTATGTTATGAAAATACCTTAGGAACCATTCCACTTAAGGCAAAAGAACAACAACTTGAATTTATTTTCCAAGGTGAAAATTGATTAAGCATCAATGACAATGAAAAGCCTCAAACTAAGCTCAAATAGGAGACGTATAAGGTGACCCATGTTTCTTCACTGAAAGAATTCAAATTCTGGAACATATTAATCATGTGTTTTTCTGCACTATTTTGCTATAAATAATTTTTCCCTGATTCTAGGGGTTTTTAGTAAACTTTTAATAATAGATTATGAGAAACAACTTCCAATGAATATAAGATGCACATAACAAAATATAAGCTCCTACCATGATTTTTGAAGAAAGAAAGGGTGGAGAAAGAGTTCATAACAGGAAAAGGATAGAAAAGGAAAATAAAGAACAATATAACATTTTCTAACACTACATATTGTAACACACTCACCAACCAATCTCTTGAAGCCTCATACATAAGTAGTCTCCCCAACTCAGCCATTGCATTTCCTAGAAAAAAGATTTTTCGGAAAATGTTGATCATGGAAACAAACCACACTCAACGAGGTACAAAATGGAAAGAGTCCAAAACTTAGAAGACTACTCAATTACATAAAGAAAGAGGCTATTTTTTTCCATGAATTGAAGCACTGGACATACTATGCCATCATCCGGAAAAAAAATCAAATCATCAGGTGCCTGCCCTAAAGGGAACTCCAAGCTGCCATATGCTTTAAATAAATTTAACAGAAAACAGTATGCAGGCCCCAAAAAAAGGGAAGCAGAGAACCAAGAACCTTATTGACTAGCCATGCGAAAAGCCTTTGATAAACTGATGAGTGGACAAAAATTTCCATGAATCTCAGTATCTAGAACTGGAACGTAAGTAAAAAGTGACATCTCTCATCCAGGCTGTAGCAATTCTTTGAAGTATTTATCGGTTTCCACACTTCAAAGTAGGAAAGTGTTTTATCAAAATTGATCTGTACTCACTGAAAATGGGAGACGGGGTCTGCTCATTCCTCAACACGGAAACCCAGTGCTTGATTAACGGATGCGGTGGCACAAACACCTGATAATCCAGTGACAAAGTGGAATTTAGGTTGTCTTTGAAGTAAAAAGAACCGGAAAGAGAATCGAAAAACCAGAGAAAACAAAAAAGACAGGATTAAAAATAAACTAACGAGCACTCTGTCTTTAGGAAGAGATCTGTCCTCGGTAGCCATGTGAGACCTCACAGTGACGACGCTGCGCCGCCGACTACTGGAACACGCGATCTAAAGTAGAATAGGAACACTGATATTCAATTAGGATAAAGTGGACTTAATCAACAGAAGAAAGAGGACACATTTAACAAAGGCAGAGACGTTTGTGCGGTATCGTATGTCTGTATGTACATACATATATATATAGAGGGAGAGAGAGAGAGGGAGAGAGGTGTGTGCTCGCTACCTTCGCGTGAGAAAGAGAAGATGAAGGAAGGAGATTAGAAGTGATAGGTAGGCTATTAGAGATTCTGGTTTGACGAGTAGGCGCGAAATACGGCGAATGGGAAGGGCACCGGAGCGCAAAATTAATACGGCTCGCCATGCATCCGATGAAATCGAGCTGGAGAGAGAAGTGAGAGTGGGTAGCGTCAGTGGAGCTTTTGTGATAGACTGGGTTTCTAAGGTTGATGATTCGTTTTCCACAACTCACTGTCGGGCCTCGGCCCCATGGAGCTCTCCTCCATTTTTATCCTTTTGGTTTCCTTTTTCAATCCCTCTCTCAAAAAAGTTCGGAAGATGACGAAGTTCCGTGTAATTTTAGAAAATTATTCTTTTAAATTAATGGAAAAAAAACATCTAATTAAAAATATTTTATAGACTTAATATTTTATCTTTTTATGTAAATTAAATTAAATGGTAAAAATATTTTTAGTTAATTTACATACATAATTATAAATTTTGTAATAATATTAAATACCAATATGCACCAGTGTCCACCTTTCAATTTAATGAAGATTCCTTAATTTTTGGTCTTCCCTTAATTTCTTTGTTTTTATTCTTTTAGATATACCTTTTTTTTTCTATATAATTTACTTCTCCTTATCTTTCATATTTTAATTGCAAACAAATTATTATATCAATTTTAAATATATATATATATATATATAGAAAATTCATTTTTATGCTATTGAACTTAATATGTTTTTATGTTGACGATTACATTTTTGCACATATAATATAATTACTAAAATTGTTGTTTATATATCATGAAATTATTTTAGTAAAAGTTAGAATTTTGAAAATAACACAAAAAATTATGCAAAGATGGTTATATATGCTGATTTGTTTAGGTTCATATAATTTTCATGGGATGTATTTTAATTATTTTTAGTTATTTAATCATTAATTATTCAAAAAATAAAGATGTATTAAAGTAATTATGATAAACTAAATTTAACGTAAGAAAATTTAATTTGTCAATGAAATATAAATTAAATAAAATTACTGAAAAAAACTGGCGTCCTTTATGATTATTTGAAGGGTCAATAGACTCTTTCACTTTTTTTTTATTTTTTCCACTTTTCCAAAGTTGAAAGTTTCCAATGTGATGCTCTTTTGATAGAATTTTAAAATTTTGAGATTATTATTCGAATCAAACTTTAATCCATGACATGCTATTTATATTTTAAATTGTGAAATTATAAAATTAATTAATAATTTTTTTTCTGCAATATAATAATTATATTGTAAATTTAATTTAAAATAATTCAAAAAAATTTCAGAAGATTTATCTTTATGCTACTCACTTGTATTGTTATAATTATAAATATAATATAATTACTAATATAACTATGTTCCATATAATATTGAGCTACATGTAAACTCATGCTATTCATCATCATCATGATCATGGATTGTCTAACTATTTATATAAAATAACATTCCTAAATTTTTTTTTAAACAAAGCTAAAATATGTTATTGTAAGTTATGTCTTATTTTTGTAAATTACATTAAATATTTTTTTTAATAAACATAAATTTAAAAAATTTTGCATGCTATTGAAACATGAACAAATATTGAAGTATAAAAAAATAAAATAAATGAATATGTAGACCTACTCATCACTAGAAATTTAAAATTACTATGCTAATTAGATAACACTATAATTGTAACGGCCCCGGAAAATATTAAAATGAAATGAGTATTTAAATATATCGAATGCGGAAGCGAGATCAAAATTTCATTTAACATCCCTTACACGAAAAACCAAAAACGTACTTAAAATATAAAAGATTAAACTAACTAAGAAAGAAACTCGAAAATAAAACTATGCGTATGACTACAGAGTCTCTAGGCATCCCCTTCGTCGTCCTCCTGCGGAACGGGCTCGGGAACCATGTCTTCCTGATCTGAAATGGTTAATTAAGGAGTGAGCTACACTAGCCCAGTAAGAACATCACGATATCTCACCGTCACGGAGATAAAGGTGGGTAAAAAACCACAAAAAGACCAATGGAGCATAATTTACAATAAACTCGTTTATTAACAACAAAACCTTTTATCAATAATAAAACTTTGACCATCCACTTACCTTGGTGGAATTTATGAAAACAATATGAGAAAAACAATAACATTATCATAATCATTGAATAATCTAAACTGTAAAACATAACACTTATCACGCCTCTTGTAATTCAATCATTGTACAACATATCTTTTTCTCATTTACCAGCCTACTAGTATCCGTGGGGGTCCATAGGGGTTCCGCTACCCGTTAACCTTTAACATTCATAATCAGTTTCCAGGGCCGTCCCCATACCCCGTCCGGTATGGGCGCCAAAACCATGAACCTCAATACCCCGTCCGGTATGAGGGTGAAACGGGCCGTCCCCATACCCCGTCCGGTATGGGCGCCAAAACCATAAACCTCAATACCCCGTCCGGTATGAGGGTGAAACGGGCCGTCCCCATACCCCGTCCGGTATGGGCGCCAAAACCATAAGATCTCCATACCCCGTCCGGCATGTGAGACCACAATCCCGGTAGGGTTCCCTACGGACCCGGTCCGTCCACCATCTCCCAGGATATCTAGTCAGGCTGACCCCCATAATACAATTATCAGTTTACACAATCTTTCATTTTTCCTTTTCCTCAATCAGCATCATCAATTCACATTTAAACAAGCAAATCGTAATTCATACCAAACAGACAACATACAGTATCAGTTTTTCAGTCATTCAACCCATAATTAATAAAAACGTAGTACATGCACACAAATCTGTAAAATGAACACATCAAACCTCATTTTGCATTTAAAGCTGTAAACAGGTCAAATAACAGTAAACCACCAATCACACTAGACTCGGGCTCCATTAGCTACCTTAAGCAATTTCACACATGCATTAATTCAAGAAATACCGTTTTATCATTTTGAACTTTAATACCGTGATAGGAAATAAGGTGAGGGGTCCTTACCTGTTTTCGGGATCCGAATACGATTCACAGTGCGCCTGCAGGCTGTCCCTAATTTTCCCCTGAATTTTTTTCCGGGGAACTGAAACACGCTCACAGTACCTGCACGGGTTCCAAAAAAATCCAAATTAGGCCCAGGGCCTCTTTCGGCCCAAATCGCAACTCCGGCACGGCGGCTCCCGCCGTGCTCCGGCGACGGCGCCGCCGCTGGCGGCGGCGAGTCGCCTCGGGTTGACTGTTTTCGGCCGTTTTTGGCCGAATTCGGCCACACTCGCATTGGTCCTTGTCAGAAAACAACCCTAGGGCCCTCGGGGGGCCAAAAAATCACGGAAAAACGGAGCTTACCGGCGGCGGCGCTCTCGGGTACGGCGACTCTCCGGCGAAGTTCGTGTTTTGGTGATTTGGCTTCGGTCAACCTGTAGAGAAAAGAATGGTGATCACGGTGATATAAAAATTGCATCGAACGGAGGCCGGGAAGGGCCTCGTCGGAGGCAAAAACCGAGAGGGGGCGCGGCGGTGCCGCTGGGCTTCGGCCGCGTATTCCGGCCGTTTGGCCGGGATTTCGGCTTCGATTTGGCCATAGGAGGAATCAGTGGGGAAAAACGAGTCGGGGGTATGAAATTTACCTCGATCGGCGGTCGGAAATTTCCCCGGTGCGACGGCGAGTGGCGGCGGGTGGCGGCGGTCGGCCTCTGGTTCGTCTTCTCCGGCGAGCGGCTGGCGGCTAGGGTTTGTGGTCTGGTGTGGAGGTTCTATTTATAACCCCTTGCCTTTTGATCACAGCCGTTCATTTTGTTTTAATCTGGGCCGTTCGTTTTTGATTGAATCTGGGCCGTCCGTGCGATTGAATCTGGGCCGTCCGATCGCGTGATTGATCTGGGCCGTCGGATCGCACCCACGCGGATCGCCAGCGTGGCTCCTTTTGGAGTGACGCGGTCTTGCCACGTGGCAGGCCCTGGTTGGCCGGGACTGCTGACCGGGCCTGCTGACGTGGCTGCTGACGTGGCCGCCCCCTTTTTTTTTTTTTTTTTTTTTTTTTTTTTTTTTTCTCCTCCTTTCCGGGTGCTACAATAATAGTCTTTGTTTTCATACTAAATCATATCTCTACTTAATAAGTTTAGGAAAATAAAATAAAATATATAATAGATAATTAGTTATTTGGTATAGAAGTAGTTGTTTGATATAATAAATTTTTTAAAATATATTGAAGCATATTTTATTTAGGTCTCAATTAACCGTTTTTTATTTTGGTCTTGGTCTTCCTAGATTTGTTCGTTATGCTCTATTATTTGCTCTTCAGTTATATGATAAAGTCGATAAATCTTCCAATCAAGACTAAGAAAGAAAGGTTTTTAACATGTATTACCTGTATGGTAAAACTTAAGCGGAGTTGATTAGCTTGTTTTTCTCAACTGAGACTCCCTTATTTCATGTATGTATTTTGCTTTTAGGTTCACGTATGAAAAAAATAGTTTTTTACTATTTTAGTTATTTTTATTGGTTTAAGAGAGACTGAGATTAAAATTCACAGGAAGTGTTTTAAGATAATTGGATTAAAGTTATCACAGAAGACTTAGATCATAAGATTCTCTGTTTTCTTTAAATTCACTAGTATAATAATATTTGCATAAGTAAATAATATTATATGAAGTAGTTTTTAGTATAATAATACTTGCATAAGTAAATACTATTACATGAAATGTCTTTTTGACACCACTAAAGTATCTTTTAGTAACTGACATTCATATTATTTCTTTACATGTTAGCCTTTTTTTTTTATTACATCGTTTTATTAAATAAAAAACATTCAATTAATTTTTATAATAATTATTACCCAAGTTTTATGTTAACTTAAGAAATGAATGATTGAATAAGTGTGTTTAAATTTTCAATTAATATTAATTTTTCTTTTTTACAAAAAAAAAAAAAAAAGCAATGCAACAAAAGCAATTAGCCTTGCATTTGAGCACCAAAAATTAAATTTCAAGTTTTAACAAAATTTAATAATTTCAAATTTCAAATATGAAAAGTAGTAATTACACTTTCTAATTAAAGAGACATTAGCAATGTTGTCCTAAGCTCAAATATTAGTAGCCTAGAGATATTAATTGGGTTAAACCAACCTAAAGAAACGAGCAGCACATTCAAATTTCTCCTTTTATTCTCAACATAAAGACTAAAATGCTTTCATTAATTTATTATATCGAGCCCAAACTAGAAGTAAGTGAGAGGAACCCACTTTGCTCAGTTTAATCCAAACTAGGATTTTTCATTTTTATGGATCGATCGTTGCTAGACGAAGTAAGCTACAGGCAATCTGTCCCAGTTGATAACTCTACACTGACCAAACAATTTCTCAAACCCCCCAAGTAATAACTGTACCTTAAAAATTTAAAAATGTTGGATACAATGTATAATTATATTAGTGTACTTGTATGTATTTAATAATAATTGTATACCATTTAGTATTACAAAATTAATTAAGTGACCAAATAAAATTTAAGATATAGATTTGATTACATATAATTAAGTATAGAATTTAACTATGCGAGATATCAAAAAGTTTAGTTTCTAATTTTATAATAGGACAAAACAGAAATTAAAAAACTTGAGAAGTTAAAAGTAGTTATGGTCTCTAAATTATATAAACAAGTGTGACTTTTATCTAAAGTCTCATAATTAGTAAGAGAGAAATGAAGAGTTATAAAGAAAAGTTGAGAGAAAATCCTTTATTTGTCAACTTGGAAGAACAAAAACCACAAGGCCAATGTATAAAAGAATTCTCTATGTATTCAAGTATGTTTCTGTTCTAAGATTTCTTGAAATAATAGTTTGACACAAAAGTTTCACCTTTGGTCATAGTTTTCCATCCCTAAAGTTTAATCTCTCCAAAATATTCCTACTAGTATGGGAGCCACTTTTGTGTTGAACGGCTACATCTACGTTTTTTCTATTTGATGGTTTTGACTTTTTTGATTTCTTGTTTATTTTTAAGATACCAAAGTTAATTTTAAGTCTCTAACTTTAGATAGCAAAATCTCATAGGAAATCTAATGTACCTTAATCCACTTGTGTATCTTTGTTCTTTGTGAAACTATTCTAAGAAAGACTTTAAAAATACATTTTGGGTTCAAGTTGTTTTTTTAAAATTATTTATGATTTGTAAATAATTTTTAAAATTTATTTAGATAATTCTCTCTTTTTTTTCATGGCCATGCTTCTTCCTTAGGTATTTTAAACCTAGTTACAAACATTGACATTTGCATTAGTTTTACTTCATTTTTCAAGTAAGGGGTGTAACTCTCTTTAAAGCATTTCAAAATCCCTAAACTCAAAATGATTTTTTTCTTAAAACATGAACACTCAGAATCTCATTATAGGGTTTTACCTCTTATATTTTTTTATATTTTGTTTACTTTTTTATTAAAAAAAAAAACTCATAATAACTTTGTGAGTTTGATCTTGTTTTCTAACTATGCTATCAATTTACTACAATACCTCCTTAGTTAAGCTTTATGTTGTCTAAAACGTATAATCATTGTATTATTTGTAGTTTTAAAAGTAGAAAAATGGGAGTTAAAGATTTTTTTTTTTTTTTTGTCTATTTGCATTCATAATTTTTGGCTTTCATGTTTAAATGTTATTTGTTGTTATTTGAATACAATACATGTTATTTAAAAATCAAACAAGTGAATATTGAGGTTGTTTTGGGTATGTAAACAAGGGTTTTAAAGCTTAATCAAGGTCGTCTTTATGTGTTTGTATTGGCCATCATAGTTTACACATTTAGTAACTAAATAAAGTATATATTAATACGAGAACAATGTGTAAAATAAATGAGAATCAGGGGTTATTTTATGTCCCTTTACATTTGATACTTCGATTTTATATTTAGAGTTATGTCTGGTGCTCTTCAAGCAAGAAACTGATTTATTTCTTTGGATACGTAGGTCTATTTCATAATTAGATATCTTTAGTTCTTATTAATTTGGATCTTTGATCTTTAGACTCAGTTTAGCCAAAACTAATTAATCCATGCCACTAGCTACATGATGTATTCCACTATGTTCTCATTTCTTTATACCTCGTTGAGACGAAGATAGCCAACAATGTACTTGTCTTGGTTTTTTAGTTTTTAGCAAAATGCTTTTTATTTCCTAAAGGAACCATTTGGCATCGGTCTCTTTAGATATAATGCCAATGAAGGTTTCGAGAATTGCACGCATGATGATCATGGGACTTATGCAATTGAAATGATCCCATTTCTTAAAGTTCTTTTGATCATCATTGGAATTTTTAACTGTAGGAATAGGAGGTCGTTCGATCTTGTCACAATTGTGATGAAGGAACAAAACTCCGTAAAATGAGCATTTGAAATGAATGAAAAAAAAAAAGAGCCTCCACCAATCCTTTAAGGTGGAATGAGACATCAAACTATGTCACTAATCTAAATAGGAGAAACTAAATCCAGAAAATGAAAACAAATGGGAAGGAATGAAGCACCCATGGAGACGTGTCATCTTACTTCAAAACTGAAAGTACTAATGATGTAAACCTGGATATAAGAGACCAAGAAGACAACTTAGGAGAAGCTGGAAGCACGACTCAAGTTCCGGAGGGACCTATTACCTGAGCTCACGCCAAAGGCTTTCAAAAGGCCTTCAATTTGCTCGTCCAAACTTGGATCACTCAGGAAATAGAATTTGAATCTCAATAAGCTGCAAGAACAGGTCCAAGAAAGCAAGAAGAGCCCCGACCATACTGGTTCTAGTTTGGGAAGAGAATGGAGGTGCAGTCTTGCTCACCCGCGCGGGAACTACGACAAACTAGGAAAGACTGAGTTGGATTTCTCTTTGAGGAGGTTGAAGCCCTCTCCATGAACTCCGACTAACATGCAAAACAGAAGCAAAATAGAGACAAAAAAGACACCTGCAACCAGAGAAGGATTCTCTTTGCCGCAAGCCATCTTCTAGTTTTCTAAAGCTATTTCCCCTGATTTGCAGGAAGAAGAAAAGTCTGCATGGCTGCACAATAAGAAGAAGAAGAGATGAAGAATGCCAAAGACGAGTAAAAGAAGGAAACTAAAAAGAGAGGAGAGGACGAAGACCGCACAGCATGGGAGAGTGAGTGGTCCAAAGGAGGTACAGTCCTACTTGATTCCTAAATTCCCAAATTATTTATAATTTTGGAAGAAATAATATGTCCAGCCACTACCTCCACAAAGAATTAAATAATAAAGAAATTAGAAGATGAAATCATGTGGAAGACAAGTGTCAAAGTGGAAAAGGGAGTTTAAGCCTATCAAAGAAGAGGAGTTTACCTTAGTTAATTCCAGAATTTTTTTATTGCAATTTTCTTTTAGTTTTTGAGTTCTAGTTAAATTAAATTTCAATATTTTGTTGAGATTAAAATTAAGAACTATGTTTAGAAGTCTTATTTCTTAGTTTGAGTCAAATAAAGATGGTCAACTCTATAAATAGAGACTACCACCCCTTCTTGTAGACATAATTCAGATTTCAATAATATTCAAATTCTTTTATTTTAGTTTTCAAGTTTCCAAGAGTGAGTTTAGTGAGCGTGTCTTCGATCGATTTATTGAGTAAAGAATTGATATCCCTTATCAAGTTAAGTCTCGTGGTATTTTTTCAATTCTAAATTTTTTCATTTTCCTATAATTTTGGTTTTCACTCCCCTGTTAAGTACAGCTCAAGTAGGGAGGGTTTACTTAGAGTTTTAAGTTCGTGGTTGCTGATATATATGCAGGGTTTTGGGTTGCGTTATTAATTTTGGGTTCCGCATAAACTAAAATTAGAGTTGTCTGAGGGTTCATTCGTACATCTAGTTTTAATATCTCTTTCTACAAAATATAGGTAAGTTGTAACTATTAAAAGGATAAATGAACTTTAAATGAGTTCATTTCTTATTGTATGCAGAAAGCGAAAAAAATTAAGTAAGAGACGAAATGGACTCTAAATGAGTTCATTTTTTATTGTGTAGAGAAGGAGGGAATGATTAAATAAGAGAGGACGGAAAAAGCTTATTTAGCATCACTCTAAGAACAAAAGCAAAAAAAAAAAATACATGAATAAAAAAGTTACAAATATTCTACCTTAAAAAAGAAACAAAAGTCACAGGATGAGAAATTTATCTATATCTTTTGTAAGATCAATAGTTATAGAAAGAAGATTGTACTAAGTATCATGCATAACATGGAAAGAAAGATACTTTCTCACTTTGATTTGTTATGAGATTAATTAATTTTTGTATCCTTAGATATATTCGGGTGTTAACATTCACATAAATATGTCTATACAGGGTTCATTGAGTTTTTGAATGCCAAATGATGCTGAAATTTATCTATATAGACAATGGCAAAGTGGTCAAAGTTAAGATCATTAAGACTTTTAGATTATTACTAAAGACTTGTTATAATTGAATTTATAGAAGACATGTGGTGTACTATCGTTTAGATGAAATTTAATTTATATTTCTATCTTGACAAATAAATTTATTCTTGTTTATTTGAAAATAAAAATTTTAGTCTTGTAAAAAATTCAAATGTCATTAGTACCAGTTCTTTATTTTTTTTTTTGATAACCTATATTTGCTTAATATAATTACCTTATTTAAAAAAATCTTGCATTCGAGTTCAATTAATACGAATTGAAAATTAATCAATGAGAATTTCGATACATCATGGTACAAATGTTTAGATCATATATTGATAGTGTGCATAAATATTACTTTTATTGCTTAGATGAATGTATATTTCAATCACTTACTGCTTAATTTAAAAGATTTTGTTAAATTTTGATACATGTGGAAACAAAAGACAGAATATTCGAAAAATAGTGCAACATAACTGATTTAGTACACAAAGTCGTCATATATGCTCAAGCCTTGGGCAAGGCTTGTACCTAGTAGCTCTGGCAGCAAATATTAATTCGTACACGAGTAAGTTTTGGACAAGGTTTACACCCTAGCGGAAACAACAAATATTAATCTTTCAGGATCCTTTCAAATTCACTTAAAAGTAAAATTGTACCTATTAGAAATAAGCATGTTAAATGTAATTGTCATGCTACACGATCATATTTGATTCATGTCATTCATCATATTAATATACGTGACCGTTGATAGTTTTATCTCTTATATAAACCACTTTGATCTTATGTTGATATAATTGATGGGTTGAATTGATTGAAGATACTTAGATTAATAATAACAAATTCTTGAACTTATATGGTTATGCTATGGATTATAATTATGAAGTGATATATATATGACACAAGTGGAAGATTGTTGAATATGTAACGGCCCCGGAAAATATTAAAATGAAATGAGTATTTAAATATATCGAATGCGGAAGCGAGATCAAAATTTCATTTAACATCCCTTACACGAAAAACCAAAAACGTACTTAAAATATAAAAGATTAAACTAACTAAGAAAGAAACTCGAAAATAAAACTATGCGTATGACTACAGAGTCTCTAGGCATCCCCTTCGTCGTCCTCCTGCGGAACGGGCTCGGGAACCATGTCTTCCTGATCTGAAATGGTTAATTAAGGAGTGAGCTACACTAGCCCAGTAAGAACATCACGATATCTCACCGTCACGGAGATAAAGGTGGGTAAAAAACCACAAAAAGACCAATGGAGCATAATTTACAATAAACTCGTTTATTAACAACAAAACCTTTTATCAATAATAAAACTTTGACCATCCACTTACCTTGGTGGAATTTATGAAAACAATATGAGAAAAACAATAACATTATCATAATCATTGAATAATCTAAGCTGTAAAACATAACACTTATCACGCCTCTTGTAATTCAATCATTTTACAACATATCTTTTTCTCATTTACCAGCCTACTAGTATCCGTGGGGGTCCATAGGGGTTCCGCTACCCGTTAACCTTTAACATTCATAATCAGTTTCCAGGGCCGTCCCCATACCCCGTCCGGTATGGGCGCCAAAACCATGAACCTCAATACCCCGTCCGGTATGAGAGTGAAACGGGCCGTCCCCATACCCCGTCCGGTATGGGCGCCAAAACCATAAACCTCAATACCCCGTCCGGTATGAGGGTGAAACGGGCCGTCCCCATACCCCGTCCGGTATGGGCGCCAAAACCATAAGATCTCCATACCCCGTCCGGCATGTGAGACCACAATCCCGGTAGGGTTCCCTACGGACCCGGTCCGTCCACCATCTCCCAGGATATCTAGTCAGGCTGACCCCCATAATACAATTATCAGTTTACACAATCTTTCATTTTTCCTTTTCCCCAATCAGCATCATCAATTCACATTTAAACAAGCAAATCGTAATTTATACCAAACAGACAACATACAGTATCAGTTTTTCAGTCATTCAACCCATAATTAATAAAAACGTAGTGCATGCACACAAATCTGTAAAATGAACACATCAAACCTCATTTTGCATTTAAAGCTGTAAACAGGCCAAATAACAGTAAATCATCAATCACACTAGACTCGGGCTCCATTAGCAACCTTAAGCAATTTCACACATGCGTTAATTCAAGAAATACTGTTTTATCATTTTGAACTTTAATACCGTGATAGGAAATAGGGTGAGGGGTCCTTACTTGTTTTCGGGATCCGAATACGATTCACAGTGCGCCTGCAGGCTGTCCCTAATTTTCCCCTGAATTTTTCCCGGGGAACTGAAACACGCTCACAGTACCTGCACGGGTTCCAAAAAAAATCCAAATTAGGCCCAGGGCCTCTTTCGGCCCAAATCGCAACTCCGGCACGGCGGCTCCGCCGTGCTCCGGCGACGGCGCCGCCGCTGGCAGCGGCGAGTCGCCTCGGGTTGACTGTTTTCGGCCGTTTTTGGCCGAATTCGGCCACACTCGCATTGGTCCTTGTCAGAAAACAACCCTAGGGCCCTCGGGGGGCCAAAAAATCACGGAAAAACGGAGCTTACCGGCGGCGGCGCTCTCGGGTACGGCGACTCTCCGGCGAAGTTTGTGTTTTGGTGATTTGGCTTCGGTCAACCTGTAGAGAAAAGAATGGTGATCACGGTGATATAAAAATTGCATCGAACGGAGGCCGGGAAGGGCCTCGTCGGAGGCAAAAACCGAGAGGGGGCGCGGCGGTGCCGCTGGGCTTCGGCCGCGTATTCCGGCCGTTTGGCCGGGATTTCGGCTTCGATTTGGCCATAGGAGGAATCAGTGGGGAAAAACAAGTCGGGGGTATGAAATTTACCTCGATCGGCGGTCGGAAATTTCCCCGGTGCGGCGGCGAGTGGCGGCGGGTGGCGGCGGTCGGCCTCTGGTTCGTCTTCTCCGGCGAGCGGCTGGCGGCTAGGGTTTGTGGTCTGGTGTGGAGGTTCTATTTATAACCCCTTGCCTTTTGATCACAGCCGTTCATTTTCTTTTAATCTGGGCCGTTCGTTTTTGATTGAATCTGGGCCGTCCGTGCGATTGAATCTGGGCCGTCCGATCGCGTGATTGATCTGGGCCGTCGGATCGCACCCACGCGGATCGCCAGCGTGGCTCCTTTTGGAGTGACGCGGTCTTGCCACGTGGCAGGCCCTGGTTGGCCGGGACTGCTGACCGGGCCTGCTGACGTGGCTGCTGACGTGGCCGACCTTTTTTTTTTTTTTTTTTTTTTTTTTTTTTTTCTCCTCCTTTCCGGGTGCTACAACTCTCCCCCCCATAAAGAAATTTGGTCCCCAAATTTGCCTCATTACTCTTGATCAAACAGATGAGGATATTGGGCCCTAAATTCTGATTCCAGCTCCCAAGTCGCCTCCCTAGGCGTGTGGTTCTGCCACAAGACTTTTACAAATGATATTTCCCGGTTACGGAGTATTCTGCTTTCTCGGTCCGTGATACTGACCGGTACTTCTTCATAAGACAAGTCCTCTCGGAGTGAGAGCGGTTCATGAGCCACGACATGAGAAGGGTCCGGATTGTACTTGCGCAGCATAGATACATGAAACACATTGTGAACCCGGGAGAGCTCAGGGGGCAGTGCAAGTCTGTAGGCGGTGGTACCAATCTTGTCTAAGATTTCAAAGGGTCCAATGTATCTGGGGTTTAATTTTCCCCTTCTGCCGAACCTACTAATTCCCTTGAAGGGGGTGACTTTAAGAAACACCCGGTCACCTTTCTCAAAGGCCAGGTCCCTCCTTTGGGTATCAGCATAGCTCTTTTGCCTACTCTGAGCTGTCTGGATGTTCTTCTTGATCTTAACTATCTTGGACGTGGTTTCTTCCACTAAATCCGGGCCAAACAATCTTCTATCGCCCACTTCCTCCCAACAAATCGGTGACCTGCACGGACGCCCGTAAAGCGCCTCGTATGGGGCCATGCCGATGCTTGCTTGGTAACTGTTGTTGTAGGCAAACTCTATCAGGGGTAGATGGTCGTCCCAATGGCCTCCGGAGTCAAGGACACAAGCTCGGAGCATATCCTCCAGCGTACGGATTGTCCTCTCTGATTGTCCATCGGTTTGGGGGTTTGGGGGTGGAAGGCAGTACTGAGGGACAGCTTTGTTCCCATAGCTTGCTGGAAACTATTCCAAAACCGAGAAGTGAATCTGGGATCCCTGTCGGATACCACTGTTACTGGGACCCCATGCAGTCTGACTATTTCCCGGACATACATTCTTGCCAACTTGTCCAACGAATCAGTCATTCTGATGGCCAGGAAGTGGGAAGACTTAGTGAGTCGGTCAACAATTACCCATATGGCATCGTGTCCCGATCGTGCCTTGGGTAGTCCCGATACGAAGTCCATGGTGATGTGTTCCCACTTCCATTCTGGAATCGGTAAAGGCTGAAGCAACCCCCCTGGGCGTTGATGTTCTGCTTTGACCTGCTGACATACCAAGCACTTAGATACAAAGTCGGCTATATCTCTCTTCATCCCATTCCACCAGAATCGGGGTCGCATAGTTTGGTACATTTTTGTACTTCCTGGATGCATGGCGAACCTTGAACTATGGGACTCTGTCATGATGTCTCTTTTTAATTCATTGTCGTCTGGGACACACATTCTGTCCTTGAAACGAATCAATCCGTCGGCAGAGATCTGAAATTCTGAGTTCACTCCCTGTTCTGCATCCTTCTTGCGGTTTACTAGGGCGGAGTCGATTGACTGGGCTTCCTTTATTCTTTGGATTAGCTCGGGTTGGACTGCTAGGTGGCTCAAACATGTGGCCCTCTTCAGATCTTGCAGTCGAACCTGCTGCGTAGCCCCAATGGACCTGCATTCCGAAACCATCAGATGGGCTAGGGTGTCTGCACTCTTCCTACTGAGGGCATCGGCTACTACGTTGCCCTTACCTGGATGGTATAGGATGTCACAATCATAGTCCTTGAGGAGTTCCATCCACCTTCTCTGACGCATGTTGAGATCCTTCTGAGTGAAGATGTGCTTCAAGCTCTTATGATCGGTGTAGATCTGAAAGGTCTCTCCATACAAATAATGGCGCCAGATTTTCAAGGCGTGTATGATTGCGGCAAGCTCCAAATCATGGGTAGGATAGTTCTTCTCATGATTCTTTAGCTGTCTAGACCCATATGCTATAACCTTTCCATGCTGCATCAGGACACAACCCAGGCCCAGATAGGAGGCATCACTATAAACTGTATACCCTCCTGATCCACTCGGTAGAGCCAGCACGGGTGCAGTAGTCAGTCGCTTCTTCAACTCTGAAAAACTCCTTTCGCAGTTCTCATTCCAATCAAACTTTGCATTCTTCTTTGTGAGTCGGGTTAGAGGGGCCGCTAGACTGGAGAACCCTTCGACAAACCGGCGGTAATAACCCGCCATCCCTAGGAAACTGCGAATTTCCTTAACTGTTGTCAGCCTTTCCCAACCAAGTACCGCTTCAACCTTTTCGGGGTTCACCGACACCCCTTCCTTCGATATAACATGTCCTAGGAAGGCGGTTTGCTCGAGCCAAAATCCACACTTGCTCAACTTTGCATACAACTTCTTTTCCCTGAGTACCTGGAGGACTTGGGCAAGATGATGAGCATGTTCTTCTCTACTTTTTGAGTAGACTAAGATATCATCGATGAACACGATGACAAATTTATCCAAGAACTCTCTGAAGATTCTGTTCATTAGATCCATAAAGATGGCCGGGGCGTTGGTTAGCCCAAACGGCATAACCAGGAACTCATAGTGTCCGTACCTGGTTCGGAATGCCGTCTTGGGGATGTCTTCTGCTCTCACTTTTACCTGATGGTAACCTGATCGTAGATCTATTTTAGAAAAGACCTGTGCACCCTGCAACTGATCGAAAAGGTCATCAATCCGGGGGAGAGGGTACTTGTTTTTAATTGTTACCTTGTTTATCCTTCTATAATCAATACACAGTCTCAACGTTCCATCTCCTTTCTTTGCAAAAGTAACCCCGGCACCCCATGGGGAAATGCTGTGTCTAATGAAGCCACTGTTTTGTAGCTCAGTGATTTGTTTCCTTAGCTCTTCCATCTCGATGCGGCTCATTCGGTAAGGAGCTACCGAGATGGGTTGGGTTCCTGGCTGTAAGTCTATGGTGAACTCGACCTCTCTGTCCCCTGGTAGACCGGGCAGTTCATCCGGAAATACGTCTGGAAAGTCTCGGACTACTGGAATCTCTTGGATACAAACTTCCTTCTTGGGTTTACCTAGTTAGGGAAAATACAATATCAACGCACTGGGAATTAAGAAGAAAAGAATTTGTCATTAGGGAGAATCAGTACCGAATAATTTTATTAACTTGTGAATGGTTCCTCGTTGGGAGGATTAAATACAATCTTTTTATTAAAGCAGTCTATGGTGGCGTGATACGCCGCCAGCCAATCCATTCCTAGGATTACATCAAAATCCCCTGTGTCTAACCCTATCAGGTCTACCCTCAATTTCCTATCTGCTATCTCCACGGCACATGCCCTGTAGACAACCTCTCCTAATAATGTCTCCCCCCCAGCGGTAGATACAAACAATAATGAATCAAGTCTATCAGGTGGTACACAAATTTTGGAAGCAAGAACATGTGAAATAAAAGAATGTGATGCACCAGTATCAAACAAAATATGAGCAATGTGGCCAGAGATAGTATACATACCATGTACCACGTCCGGGTCTGCATCGGCATCCTTCTGGGTAAGGTTGTAAACTCTGCCCTGGATTGGAGGCCTCCCTTGATTCTGGTTCCTAGGACACTCCCTCGCATAGTGCTGGGTACTGCCGCATATGCGACAGGTGTTGTTGAGGCGGTAGCAGGGTCGGTCCCCATGATCCCTGCCGCAGTACTGGCAGATCTTCCCACGAGCTGCCCCCATAGCCTGAGGAGGGCCCTGAGCGGCAGGCCTGGG
The DNA here is from genome assembly GCF_054855325.1 of Carica papaya. Classification (NCBI taxonomy): domain Eukaryota; kingdom Viridiplantae; phylum Streptophyta; class Magnoliopsida; order Brassicales; family Caricaceae; genus Carica; species Carica papaya. The sequence goes on from NC_142316.1 coordinate 7,044,756, forward strand.
TCTCTTGCTGGGTTGGACCGGCATGGAAGGGCCTGGCCTGCGGAGCGGGGCTGAAGGTCGGGAACTTCCCGCTAGCTGAGGGCGGGTGTCGAAGCTCCTTTCTATGATCTGCGCCTTTGCCAGGACTGCCGAATATGTCTCGAGCTCCATCACCAACAAGTGCTGTCTGATCGCCGGGCGGAGACCCCACTGGAATTTCCTGGCCTTTCGGCCCTCATCCAACAATGTCTCCGGGGCATGTCGGCCCAGCTCCAGGAACTTGCGGGCATACTCCGACACTGTCATATTACCCTGGACCAACTGAGCAAATTCAATTTCCTTTAAATGTTGGATGTGCTTAGGGAGATACTCCGCATGGAAAGCCGCTAGGAACTGCTCCCAAGTAACTGGTACAGGCAGGGTGGCCCGCTTGAGCTCCCACCAGCGTACTGCTTCCCCTACCAGCATGTAGGAGGCAATGGCAGCCCTCTGCTCAGGAATTACTCCCAAGGTCTCAAAGGCTCGCTCAGTCTCCGCCAACCAGTATTGGGCCTCTTCAAAAGAGGATTCCCCCGAAAAAGTAGAAGGGTTCAGTCTCCTGTACCTCTCTATGAAGCCAGGGTCGATCAAGGAGGGAGCGGGGTCCCGAGGTAAAGGAACTGGGGCCGGCTGAGGGTGAACTGGGGGACCCTGTGGTGGCGCCTGCTGATGGGGTGGGGGCACTGGAATGTGCTGTGGCGGTACCTGTTGGTACCGTGGCTGTGGTACCGGGTCGTACCGCGGCTGTGGTGCCGGGTGGTACTGTGGAGGAACAGGCTCCTGCCGGGGTGGCTCGGGATCAGCCTGCTGTAACGGGGGCTCAACCTGCGCTAGCGGAGGAGGTCCGGGTAACTCCCTTCTCTCCTCTTGCCTTCGCTGAGCAGCTACGAGAGCTTCCACCATCTCATATAATCTGTCCAAATCCTCCCGAAGCGAATTATCTTGGGCCGCTCGGTTTAGTGGGGGCCTTCCTCTCCTCATTTCTGTGTACCTGCATTTACAAGGAATGGTTGAGTAACGACCAATCGGTGAGTATTTCTTTAAAGGACTATAGTGTAAGGGATGGGTCCGAGGAAATGCGGCTCTGATACCAACTGTAACGGCCCCGGAAAATATTAAAATGAAATGAGTATTTAAATATATCGAATGCGGAAGCGAGATCAAAATTTCATTTAACATCCCTTACACGAAAAACCAAAAACGTACTTAAAATATAAAAGATTAAACTAACTAAGAAAGAAACTCGAAAATAAAACTATGCGTATGACTACAGAGTCTCTAGGCATCCCCTTCGTCGTCCTCCTGCGGAACGGGCTCGGGAACCATGTCTTCCTGATCTGAAATGGTTAATTAAGGAGTGAGCTACACTAGCCCAGTAAGAACATCACGATATCTCACCGTCACGGAGATAAAGGTGGGTAAAAAACCACAAAAAGACCAATGGAGCATAATTTACAATAAACTCGTTTATTAACAACAAAACCTTTTATCAATAATAAAACTTTGACCATCCACTTACCTTGGTGGAATTTATGAAAACAATATGAGAAAAACAATAACATTATCATAATCATTGAATAATCTAAGCTGTAAAACATAACACTTATCACGCCTCTTGTAATTCAATCATTTTACAACATATCTTTTTCTCATTTACCAGCCTACTAGTATCCGTGGGGGTCCATAGGGGTTCCGCTACCCGTTAACCTTTAACATTCATAATCAGTTTCCAGGGCCGTCCCCATACCCCGTCCGGTATGGGCGCCAAAACCATGAACCTCAATACCCCGTCCGGTATGAGGGTGAAACGGGCCGTCCCCATACCCCGTCCGGTATGGGCGCCAAAACCATAAACCTCAATACCCCGTCCGGTATGAGGGTGAAACGGGCCGTCCCCATACCCCGTCCGGTATGGGCGCCAAAACCATAAAATCTCCATACCCCGTCCGGCATGTGAGACCACAATCCCGGTAGGGTTCCCTACGGACCCGGTCCGTCCACCATCTCCCAGGATATCTAGTCAGGCTGACCCCCATAATACAATTATCAGTTTACACAATCTTTCATTTTTCCTTTTCCCCAATCAGCATCATCAATTCACATTTAAACAAGCAAATCGTAATTTATACCAAACAGACAACATACAGTATCAGTTTTTCAGTCATTCAACCCATAATTAATAAAAACGTAGTGCATGCACACAAATCTGTAAAATGAACACATCAAACCTCATTTTGCATTTAAAGCTGTAAACAGGCCAAATAACAGTAAATCATCAATCACACTAGACTCGGGCTCCATTAGCAACCTTAAGCAATTTCACACATGCGTTAATTCAAGAAATACTGTTTTATCATTTTGAACTTTAATACCGTGATAGGAAATAGGGTGAGGGGTCCTTACTTGTTTTCGGGATCCGAATACGATTCACAGTGCGCCTGCAGGCTGTCCCTAATTTTCCCCTGAATTTTTCCCGGGGAACTGAAACACGCTCACAGTACCTGCACGGGTTCCAAAAAAAATCCAAATTAGGCCCAGGGCCTCTTTCGGCCCAAATCGCAACTCCGGCACGGCGGCTCCGCCGTGCTCCGGCGACGGCGCCGCCGCTGGCAGCGGCGAGTCGCCTCGGGTTGACTGTTTTCGGCCGTTTTTGGCCGAATTCGGCCACACTCGCATTGGTCCTTGTCAGAAAACAACCCTAGGGCCCTCGGGGGGCCAAAAAATCACGGAAAAACGGAGCTTACCGGCGGCGGCGCTCTCGGGTACGGCGACTCTCCGGCGAAGTTTGTGTTTTGGTGATTTGGCTTCGGTCAACCTGTAGAGAAAAGAATGGTGATCACGGTGATATAAAAATTGCATAGAACGGAGGCCGGGAAGGGCCTCGTCGGAGGCAAAAACCGAGAGGGGGCGCGGCGGTGCCGCTGGGCTTCGGCCGCGTATTCCGGCCGTTTGGCCGGGATTTCGGCTTCGATTTGGCCATAGGAGGAATCAGTGGGGAAAAACGAGTCGGGGGTATGAAATTTACCTCGATCGGCGGTCGGAAATTTCCCCGGTGCGGCGGCGAGTGGCGGCGGGTGGCGGCGGTCGGCCTCTGGTTCGTCTTCTCCGGCGAGCGGCTGGCGGCTAGGGTTTGTGGTCTGGTGTGGAGGTTCTATTTATAACCCCTTGCCTTTTGATCACAGCCGTTCATTTTCTTTTAATCTGGGCCGTTCGTTTTTGATTGAATCTGGGCCGTCCGTGCGATTGAATCTGGGCCGTCCGATCGCGTGATTGATCTGGGCCGTCGGATCGCACCCACGCGGATCGCCAGCGTGGCTCCTTTTGGAGTGACGCGGTCTTGCCACGTGGCAGGCCCTGGTTGGCCGGGACTGCTGACCGGGCCTGCTGACGTGGCTGCTGACGTGGCCGCCCCTTTTTTTTTTTTTTTTTTTTTTTTTTTTTTTCTCCTCCTTTCCGGGTGCTACAGAATATAATCTACTATTATATTAGTAGACCTACATATATTTAATAGTAATTGTACATTATATAATAATCATAAAGAATTAAGTCTAATTAAGAGTGATCAAAATAAAGTTTTAAGGTGTAGATTCAATGACGTCAAGTATAGAATTAATTATGTTTAGATATCAAGAGTTCAACTTTTAAATCTTATGATGACCCAAAATAAAAATTAGAAAATTTGGAAAGCTAAAAGTGGTTATACTCCTTAAATTTTAAATGAGAGAGGACTTGTTTACAATCTCATCATTAGCAAGAGAGAATGAGAGTCATAGAAAATTCTTTCGTGTTTTCTATAAAGAAAAATCTTTTATTTATCAATTTAGAAAATCAAAAGTCCAAATCCATGCATAATAGTATGCTCTATAGATCAAGGTATGCTTCCATTCTTGTATTTCTCATGATTCCACATGATTTTTTTTATGATAATTTTCATCCCTAAAGTTTAGTTTCCCAAAAGTATTCCTGTAAAGTCTCTTAAAATATTCCTACATAAAATACTAAAAATATACACTAACTCATGCAAATAATCAATAGTTTAAGATACTAAGGGAAAACCATAATCACATTTGAAGATCCTACAATATCCAAATCACAATTGTAGGTCTTACAAGATCCGAGATCGTGGCAGGAACTTGATGCATGCTTTATTAATACCATTACCCAGCTACTAGTTTAATAATCCTTTTGGAGTCAACTGAGGGAAATAGTCTGACTCCCAAAATATCATTATCACATAGATAAACCATTAATATCAATAGTTTTAAGGTACTAAGGTACTAAACATATTTTATTAAAACCACAAATCATACTAGAAAGTCCCATAAGATCCAATATCACTCGGTATAATACAGTTGCTTGACTGAATCGTCCAACAATCCCATTTGTAATTCCCTACTCAGCTACTAGCTTAATAACTTTTTTGAGCCAAGCAATTAGCTAGCAAAAATTTATACTCAAGTTCCTTATGTAGGACAGAAGCATATATAGAAATGTACTTCAAGCCCTAATAACAATCCGACTGTGCTATTGGTAGAGAAATAGAACCTGCCATAAAATTATCAACTAACCCATCACCTCCTGTTGTTTCTATATTCATTGGTTTTTTTTTTAATCTTTCACAGGATAAGATATTGAATTTCCATCATAAGAAAAAAAATACCAAAAAAGTATTCAATTAATGAAACAGCTTCAAATTCATCAGAACCGAAAAGAGAGGAAGACAGCCAAGAAAGAAAAGGGGAGAATGTAATACTTCTGCGGACAACATTCATAGCATGGACCTTTCTTATGTAGGAGAACCTAAGGGAAGTAGACAGGCCAGTTAAAGTAATACGAGTCTCGGTGGTCCTTGTCCATGTACTCATTCCACTGTTAAAGAGTACAACAAAATAAAGATGAGCATATATTTCTTCCATCTAGCATAACCAAACAGCAAGTAATGGAATAGTACAATTTTGGGATTCAAAAGTTTTAAGCAACAAACCTTGAATTTATATGGCTGGTTCTTTGCCCTTGCCTTCTTCCAGTGATGCTGCTCAAATAACATTGCTTTGTCATGCCAACTGCAAATATAAACTTTACAAACATTAGGTTAAAAAGCAGAATCTATTCCTGCAAAATATAGCAAAGAAGAAGGTACAAGTGCATTCAAGAACGAAAGAGCATTAACTTCCTGGCTTCTCACAACACCAACTATCAGCAAAACTACCAATAAATTTCTCATTGAAATACAAATACTGGCAACCTACAAAATCAAGCTAGGAAGTGGCAACAGCAAGATCTACTTAAATCAAGATATTTTGCTTAGCTGTGAGAAGCGAAAGCAATCTGATTGACCAACATAAATTCTGTATTTTAAATTTAGAATTCATAACTTTAAAAAAAAAAATTGTCACTTTTTTTCAAGATTTCATGGAAGCTCCAACAGGTCCCAGAGCAGGCCTATCTAAATTCAAGTTTAGAACTTTAGGGATGGTAGAAGAAAAATATACAATTGTTAGGGTACATTATAATTGTAACCTTTGAGCTCCGACCCATTTATAGTTGAATCCTAAAAGCATTTCTTTCCATTATAATCTGATCCTCAAATATGCAGTTGTTTGGATTCTTTTCTACAGAATCATGAAAATTAAACAGAGAGTGGAAGTTCTTTATGCATTATCTATATTTTGTTTATTTTTTGGTTTTTAAAACTTTCTATCTAGATCTAGTCTCTAGAGTTACAGCAAGTGCAAATGAAAGTTGATAATACAATCAATTTCTTCCATTTAAATTATAACCATGAAACTTAAAAAAAGAAGACATGCCGACAATAACCATCTTTTTAGATTTTCTTTTCCAAGTTCGCAGTCCTAATTCACATCTAACACAACAAAAAGAGATTTTGTTCTTTCTACAAAATATTTCATTGAAAATCACATATTTGAATAAATTTATAAGTTTATTGGGACACAGTAGTGACATGATTTGTAGTTCAAGGACTAAAATAGTAATTTGTCTAAATTGTTATAATAGATTAACTCCAAGCTGTAAGTTCTGTAAGCTAATTTTGTTCCTTTTAGCATTCCCTGAATGCATAATGAGATGTCTCACATCCAATAAGGAGTAGAGGTACGTCAAAGTAGGGAAATATAGCTCAACAAGTTTCTTAAACTCAACGAGGAGTACCATTTCTGAACTGATAATTAAAGGAACCAAATGGTTCTTCACACATCAGATATCATGTATGTGAAAGTAAAGTATCATGAGGTTCTTCGCACAAGTCCCTTATGTCTTTAGTTATCAAAGCCAAAAAAATTTGCATCTACATTGACATTATTCATTCTACTTTAGCATGTTCCGTCAAGGTTAAACACAGGATTGAACCGAAACATGCATTACATAGCAATAAAAGAAATTCAAATTAAAAAATATTTGAAGGGAAACCCTAGAAATGATAATGAAGTTCAGTAGCTCCATTTGAAAATAATCGGAAGTATTGATGAAAGAAATTTTTGTTCCCTAAAGACAGATAAATTCCCTACAGCTTTTGGTATAAAGCTAGCCAGAGAATGATGCCATGAACTGGGCAGTATACTGATTAATTCACCCACAGTGGTTGCAATACTAACTAAACAAGCATGAGAAAGAAGAGATTGAAAACCTAGCACTTACAGCTGCCCCAATGGGTGTTATTTTCTTCGTTTGAAATATTATTCGACTAGCTTAAGGAAGTATTGGACTGAGTATACACCAGTTACGACTAAATTTTCTCAAGGAAATTATCTTATCAATGACTAGCTAAAAAATAAATCAGTGAAGAAAATGCATCGTCCTAATCAACTCATCATTTATTTCTTTTTCATTATAGTATGACAAACTTATGCATCCTACAAGATATCAAATTGCATTAGTTTCCTATACCCCGGCGAAAATGATCCGCCTGCTTTTATCAATGCTTGCAGGTAAGCAATCTTAAGGAATTAATTAGCATCAATTCTAGAACAGAGCCCCCTTTCTCTGAATAACCATTAAACCAAAAACAATTTATACGTCTATTTACACGAATTACAATGACTCCCCATTAAATAAACTGAATAATACACTGTCACTGACTTGTATTATCAGAAGCGACGACAAAAATTCTTGGCATAAACCAGGTAGAAAAAGATGAGGGAATATATTAAAGCTACCAAGAAGAAACAATTAAGGACACTCAAAACCCTCTTTTAGATTGAACGAGAGAGAAAGGAAATACTTGAATTGATTAGAAAGTTGCCACATGTAGGGATTGATCCATGTAAGAACAGAGAAAGCAGCCGACCCGATCCATATGTTCACGAACCGGTCCGCGTCGGCATGAGGAACTCCTGGGTCGCCCCTGTAAGCGTTTCCAAAGTACTTCTCCATTTTCGATTATGCTCTCTGCTACTCGTGCTCTCTAGTAGCCGCAGGCTTCTCCGTTTGCGGGGATACTGGTTTTATCCCAAAAGCTAAGAGAGAGAAAATCAAGGCGAAACAGAATACGACGCCGTGTGGAATCTCCTTTTTTAATTTAAAGATTAAATAAGAATATAAGAAGAAGAAGAAAATAAAATAAATAAAAGAGAACACTGCACAAATTTTGGTTAAAAATTGAATAAATTAATTTTAGTTGATTTTATGTAAGTTTATTAACTTCTACAGCTCATTAGTTAGTGGTGAGCATCAATTTGTAATTGGACCAAAATCAAAGTGGAACTTGGATTCAGATGAGACCAGATCAAAAAATTTGAGTTTAGTCTTGAAACAAAATGAACTGAAATTTATTTAAAGATTTAATTTTTTACATTTGTTATTTAAATATTTTATTTATATAATATATAATATACAAACTATTATTTATATATTTATTTTAATTTTTAATATTAAAAAATTAAGACTGAACTCATATATAATTGAAATTTCAGTTCAAAAACTTTCCGATTAGGTTCAAACCGAACTTGTCAATCTAATTAATTTTTCAATTTAGATCGGATAATACTTAACTTCTACAATTAGCAAACATGGTAAATATAATTTTTATTTATTTATTTAAAGTCATAAAAGATGCCTAATTCGTCACATGCAAATAAGCATCTAGCCCAAAAATTTAAAAAAAAAAAATGAAAAAAACTATTTAACCATTTAGTCTCACCCAACTCATTTCTATCCAAATCTAAGTTAATTTTCTTAACCAGCTCGATCAACAAATATTTTCCTAAATGTTATAGACGACATTTTAGATGAATTATTTTGTTATTTCATTAAGATTGGGAAAGGTCAAAGAAGAAGACTTATGCTTCTTCCTTGCTTTTAAAAATTGTAAAATAGGGGTAAAAAAAGTATTCAAAAGCAAAAAAACCATAAAAAATTATACATAATTTTTCTGATATGATAAAGTATATCGTAATTCATTAGGAAAACATCAAAAAAAAATCTTTTAGATATACTAATTATGTTAAATCATAAGAAAATATTAAAAGGTAATCTAAAACTGTTTTTTTTTTTATATAAAATAATAAACACCAAAAAAAGTATTGATAAAAAAGAAGTTACAGATAATCAAGTATCCTAAAAAAGAAAAAGAATAGGTCAGTAAACAGAAAATAAATAAATGGTAAGAAGAAAAAAAATCTAATGTAAAGTGCTTAATTGTTAGAAAACGAAACTCTACTTTTGATTGCACTAAGATGAATATGTATTTATGCACATAAATTTTTACTTTTTAATTTTATTTATGCACATGTTTTAATTGTTTATGTTAATCCTATTTATATTTTAAATATAAGAGTGACTAAATATGCATATCAATAGTGGACAACATTTTTATTATTAATTTATTGAGCATTAAGGGTTTAAACGAGAAATGATACTGATGAAATGAAGCATTAACTCAAGTTACGTCATGTCGATTTCAAAATACTTTTTTTATTTTTATTTTACAACACTCCATAAAACAAATAAAAAGATTTTCATTGGACTAAAAATAAGAGGGGAGAAGGAAGAAAGTGAGTTAGTGTGCTAATTCCTCATCCTCAAATTAGTCATTCCGTGGATTATGGTCTTAACGAATAAATAACTGTACGAGTGAAATCTTGATATAATTCGAAAAAGCAAGGAGCAAGTCCCAATCCATAAAATAAGAAAAAAAATATATAAATTTCAAATTTGTAGGATTAAACAAAAAGATTCGCAAATAAAAACACTAATGTGACAACCAATCCATAAATTGTTAAATCTTCTATAAAAGATAGATTTAACAATAAAGTATATCGTATTTTTTCTTCCGCTTCAGATTGGCTCATGATACCGTCAACAGCTTGGCTTACAGCAGTACCACATTACGTGCTTTATACACTAAGAGTGCAACATAATCTACTATTAATGTAAGACTCTTGCTTTTGTGGTTTGTTTTTACCTTTATTTGTCATCCTTTATATTATTTTGGATAGAACATTATTTAAACATAATTTTTTATTACATAATTTCTTGTAATTATTCTATTTGTTTTTGTTATTTAATTTAAGTTGATAGAGGTTGAAACTCAATTATTTTGCATCTTCATTCAAGTAATATAACACAAGAATTATATTATCTTGGCGACTTTGAGGGTTTGATTATAATTCGTGTTAAAAGGAATTCAAGAGTACTTATTCTAATAAATATAAACAATACAAAATAGTAAACACTACTTTTTGAGTGACATATTGTTAGTTTAAGTTATGACTTAATACTATATTCCTTCTTTCATGTGTCTCGTATATGATTAGATGATTCATCTTCTATATAATAAAATAAGTGTAAAATGAATTGGAAAAATATTTTTTGAGAATCACTCTTCCTATGTGAACGAGTTAGAGGTTTTAAATATTTGATATGAATCTTATTGAGGAAATAATAAATATTTAGTTTGAATCTTGGATCTAGATCTATGATCTTATTACATAAACAGTGAATCATAATTTGAGATTAAATATGTAACGGCCCCGGAAATATTAAAATGAAATGAGTATTTAAATATATCAAATGCGGAAGCGAGATCAAAATTTCAGTTAACATCCCTTACACGAAAAACCAAAAACGTACTTAAAATATAAAAGATTAAACTAACTAAGAGAGAAACTCGAAAATAAAACTATGAGATGACTACAGAGTCTCTAGGCATCCCCTTCGTCGTCCTCCTGCGGAACGGGCTCGGGAACCATGTCTTCCTGATCTGAAATGGTTAAATAAGGAGTGAGCTACACTAGCCCAGTAAGAACATCACGATATCTCACCGTCACGGAGGTAAAGGTGGGTAGAAAAATACAAAAAGACCAATGGAGCATAATTTACAATAAACTCGTTTATTAACATGAAAACCTTTACCATCCACTTACCTCGGTGGAATTTATGAAAACAATATAAGAAAAACAATAACATTATCATAATCATTGAATAATATAAGCTGTAAAACATAACACTTATCACGCCTCTTGTAATTCAATCATTGTACAACATATCTTTTTCTCATTTACCAGCCTACTAGTATCCGTGGGGGTCCATAGGGGTTCCGCTACCCGTTAACCTTTAACATTCATAATCAGTTTCCAGGGCCGTCCCCAGACCCCGTCCGGTATGGGCGCCAAAATCATGAACCTCAATACCCCGTCCGGTATGAGGGTGAAACGGGCCGTCCCCATACCCCGTCCGGTATGGGCGCCAAAACCATCAACCTCAATACCCCGTCCGGTATGAGGGTGAAACGGGCCGTCCCCATACCCCGTCCGGTATGGGCGCCAAAACCATCAACCTCAATACCCCGTCCGGTATGAGGGTGAAACGGGCCGTCCCCATACCCCGTCCGGTATGGGCGCCAAAACCATAAGATCTTCATACCCCGTCCGGCATGTGAGACCACAATCCCGGTAGGGTTCCCTACGGACCTGGTCCGTCCACCATCTCCCAGGATATCTAGTTAGGCTGACTCCCATAATACAATTATCAGTCTACACAATCTTTCATTTTCCTTTTCCTCAGTCAGCATCATCAATTCACATACAAACAAGCAAAACAGTAATTCATGCCGAACAGACAACATACAGTATCAGTTTTTCAGTCATTCAACCCATGATTAATAAAAACGTAGTATATGCACACAAATCTGTAAAATGAACACATCAAACCTCATTTTGCATTTAAAGCTGTAAACAGGCTAAATAACAGTAAATCACCAATCACACTAGACTCGGGCTCCATTAGCCACCTTAAGCAATTTCACACATTCGTTAATTCAAGAAATACCGTTTTATCATTTTGAACTTTAATACCGTGATAGGAAATAGGGTGAGGGGTCCTTACTTGTTTTCGGGATCCGAATACGATTCACAGTGCGCCTGCAGGCCGTCCCTAATTTTCCCTGATTTTTTCCCGGGGAACTGAAACACACTAACAGTACCTGCACGTGTTCCAAAAAAAATCCAAATTAGGCCCATGGTCTCTTTCGGCCCAAATCGCAACTCCGGCACGGCGGCTCCGCCGTGCTCCGGCGACGGCGCCGCCGCTGGCGGCGGTAAGTCGCCTCGGGTTGGCTGTTTTCGGCCACACTCGCATTGGTCCTTGTCAGAAAACAACCCTAGGGCCCTCGGTGGGCCAAAAAATCACGGAAAAGCGGAGCTTACCGGCGGCGGCGCTCTCGGGTACGGCGGCTCTCCGGCGAGGTTCGTGTTTTGGTGATTCGGCTACGGTCAACCTGTAGAGAAAAGAATGGTGATCACGGTGATATAAAAATTGCATCGAACGGAGGCCGGGAAGGACCTCGTCGGAGGCAAAAACCGAGAGGGGGCGCGGCGGCGCCGCTGGGTTTCGGCCGCGTATTCCGGCCGTTTGGCTGGGATTTCGGCCTCAATTTGGCCATAGGAGGAATCAGCGGGGAAAAACGAGTCGGGGGTATGAAATTTACCTCGATCGGCGGTCGGAAATTTCCCCGGTGCGGCGGCGGGTGGCGGCGGTCGGCCTCTGGTTCGTCTTCTCCGGCGAGCGGCGGGCAGCTAGGGTTTGTGGTCTGGTGTGGGGGTTCTATTTATAACCCCTTGCCTTTTGATCACAGCCGTTCATTTCGTTTTAATCTGGGCCGTTCGTTTTTTATTGAATCTGGGCCGTCCGATCGCGCGATTGATCTGGGCCGTCGGATCGCACCCACGCGGATCGCCAACGTGGCTGCTTTCGGAGTGACGCGGTCTTGCCACGTGGCAGACTCCGGTTAGCCGGGACTGCTGACGTGGCTGCTGACGTGGCCCCCCCCCCCCCCCCCCCCCCCCCCCCCCCCCTTTTTTTTTTTTTTTTTTTTTTCCCGGGTGCTACAAAATATTTGTTATAAATTTTTAATAAAATTTAGAAGAGAAAAGACCTCTCTTGAATATCTATTATCTTGGATATACAAAGGGAGATTGGGAAAGAAAAATAATAGTCTTCATCACAACCAATAAACTCTCTACAATCTTTAGAGAAATAGCCGTAGTTCTTGTAATCTTGGAATGCAAATTGTAAGGGAAGGGATTTAAGGAAAGAGATCAATTGCTGCTTTTGGGATATCAACTTATGCATGGATAAAGTGAAGAGAAATGTAGTTAATAACATTAAGACACAAATTTTTGCTTTAACTTTTGAATTTTAGAATAAATTGTTCTTAAATTAGTTTATATTATTTTAAAACGTTCAAATTAATTATTATATTATTTGTTTTTGTAATTTTAATTTTTGTGCTTTTAAACAATTTTTGATTTAATCTTTAACTATTAATGCACGCTGATACTTTTAATGGAAGTGATACATGTATTCAAGTTGAACGCATATAATATTTAAATTAAATCAGTATCTATATTAATGCCACATATTTAAAGATATGATATTTGATGTGTAAAAAATTTAATTTTTTTAAAAATTAAAAATATAAAATAAAACAAACACTTAATCCGCAGGTGAAATGCCTTTTTTTTAAAAAAAAAAAAAAATCAAATTTTAGGTTAAATTTTTTATTATTATAATTAATTTTATAATTTTTTTTTTTCATATCAAATGCTTCAGATGCGTGACATCTAAAGTGAATATTAGCACAATCAAAATATAACACTGAATCCATATGACATTTTCATTAATGATATTAGTATGTATTAATAATCCATCACTAAATTAAAAACTTTTAAAAAGTACGTAGGTCATAGTTACAAGAAGACAGCATATGAACTAATTTGAAGTAGTACAAGAACTAATTTAATAGTTTGCTAAGAGTTACAGGTAACCAAATTAACTACAGGTACAAACCACGGGATTTTCTCCACCTCCGTGATCTCTACTTTTCGTAAAAGCTGCGTTAGAAAAGAACTAAATAGCATACTTGAAAAAGAGAAGAAGGGACAGCTTCATAAAGAAAGAAGCTGATAAACTATTACTGGCATCTAAACCAATTATCATACTGGTTGAAGCGATAACAAGAAATTTTGCAAAAGAGAAATTGACGTGATCCGCTGTATATTTAAGCCACTTTTGCGTTTACTGCTAGAAATTAGAAAGGAAGAACAAAACAACCTCAGACAATTTAGGTCCCAAACAGCGGCCCTGAATCTTCAAGATCTGGTGCTTTTTTGACATAATTAACGAAAATCTCCTTAATAATGGTCAAACATACAGCAAAAAAAGTCTCGAGTAATTGCAGATGGAAGAGAAGACGGAGACAAACCAATCTTGAGCAACTAAAAAGTGGCGAACAGCAAAATAAATTTAACATGCCACATGCTGGCCAATCCTTCAAAGTTTAGCAACCCCCAGTGTTAGCAGCATTCACCTCAATTAAAACCTGAAAAATATCCTTTCACTCTGTGGAGATGTCATCAGCATTTCAATTTCAAGTCTACTTTAGGAGGAAAGAGCTTCCCACGATGATTGAAGATCATGAAGTCTAAGTTCTCTGGTAAAGAAACTATCCTGCAACCCAGAATACAGAAAAACTTATATTAATTGCTCAAATAAACTCAAGCAACCACATTAACCAGCACTCTACAGAATAACAACTAGAGCTGAAGGAAGCTTCATCTTTGAATCATATAAGATTGAAGAACCATCTTGCAGTTAACCGCAAGCCAGAAACGTAAATAACAGGAATTGAAGTCAGAACTAGATCTTTTTTTAGCTCCAGGTAAACCTCTCAAGAAAGAAAATATAACTAAACAGGATATGTGGAAAATAACCCAAATATCCAAACAGAACATGAAAACAAGAGGTGGGACTGGTAGTAAAAGCATCCAATTAGGAATAGTCATTTGCTTCACAGATATCAAGAACACCTGAAGTGTCATAATGCAATGTGGACATTTTTATCATCCTATAAAAAAAATACTGCAGGTTGTCCCATTGATCGATTAGAATACATGTTGTAAGGTTATTTTTAGACGAAAAAGGACTGTCATAAACAAGATGCCAAGGGGGTGCCATCCATCTACAAAAAGAAAAAGTTTTACAGCTCAGTCAAAATATCTATTAGGTCTTCCCAATCCCTACTTAATATGAAGTGATGAACCCTTAAACAAGAAACATAGGATCCGGGCCAAGAGACTCTAACTGTAACAAAAGAAGGAAAAAGGTCAAAAGCCCTTCAGTTTTTTTCCTTCCAAATAACCACAGGGTAGCCAAGGTAATAAGGAAGATAAGTTATCTTCTTCTCTTCTCACTCTAGATACCATGCCGAGCCCAAAGCTCATTCTGAATGGTCCAAAGGATTGCCTAATGTTCATCCGAACTCATTCTCCCTAACCATCTTTTTTTTTTTTTTTTTTTTGTTTAATAAATCCCAAAAGAAATGATATGGAAAACATTAAACATGATGTTGCTTATGAAATCCATGGTTCAAATATGCAAAGGTTGATACTGGTTTCCTCCCTAACAGATGAGAACAGCAGATCCTACCGAAGGAATCACTTTTCAAATAAATCAGGTAAGCTACTGAGTGCGAGATGGCATTCACCTTCTTCCTCAAAGATCAATTCGCTGGTTGGCCAAGTACTTTGGGTATTCAAGACATCAAAACAATAGAAAAAACCCTAAAGCAGAACGAACTAACTTAAACTCCCTTGCGTTTTACTCTTCCCCAATTACCCCACTCAGCATAGGTATATTGCACTTCAAGATTAAATATAATTAGTTTGCCTTTCAACCGAACATAATTTTCTTTTAAAACCATATTTAAATCCAGCAAATAAATAAATCGAAAAAAAGCACATACATGTTTTCCTCCGAATCTGGTTGTATCGACATAAATTTACCGGGCACAGTTAGGGCTGCCCACATACACAATACTAACCCCATAATCAATTCCAGCACCACCTGCGCAGAATCAAACAAGAAAATATGAAAATCCATCGAAGATAAATAAAAATTAAAATGAGATACTAGATAAAAACCGGTAGGAAGAGAACATCTAACACTTACATTCGTAGGAGGCCCGGAAAATTCCTCCTCCATAATCTTTAACAATCCTCTATCTGAAAAGAAAAACAAAAAAATTGAAAAACCTCGACACAGAGAGATAGATGCATATATGCGTAAATATGAGAAAATTACATTGAATGGTTGAATAAGCGGCGTGACTGAGAATTAGGACTCCCAAGACGCCAACGATAAAACCCAGACCCATCTTTCGAAGGAAATTTTTCTTCTTCTCTGAATAGAAATATCTGAATTTCTGATCTCTGTCACTTGGGAGCTCCCAGTGATTGAGTTAAACCACCGAAGCACGATTCTGTTCTCTGCCGTCCCGTCGATGTTCTCCTCACAGTAAACGTATAAAACAAACGATGAAACTACGCCGTTTTGTAAAGGTTCAAAACTAGTAGAACGGTGTCGTGTCTAAATCTACTAGAATGGTGTCATTGCAATATAAACAGTTTTATATGGATAAAAATAATATTTTATTTTTGCTTTTACAGAAATTCTCTCAGGGTCAACCTTTTCTCTGACCGTTGTCGGAAGAGCGCAAGGCCCAGTGGCTACTACCCATTGAAGTTCAGTGACAAGTTCTCCAAATGGGAACCAGCTAACCCTAGTTTCTCGACAATTTGATTGCAGATTAGGTAAGTTCAAAATTATTCTTCTGTCTTCATCAATGCGCTGCTTATCACTACTTCTTATGCCTCTTTCACCTCTTTTCGCTTCTCATTAACTTTGGTTTTTGGGTCTTTGTTTTCCTGTTTCTCGTGTTGCTTCAAAGAGTTAAAGAGGCTTCTCATCAAGCAGTAGCAGGGATGGGTCACTCTCTGTACCTTCTTAATGGAATTCTGTTGATTAGCAAACCCAGTTTTTTCACTTGTCCCCGCAATTTTCTGACGTGTTTTGAACAAAATTCATGCTCATATACTAGAAATGGAAAATTGCCTAACCAATTTTGTCGAAAATCGTCCTTGCAAGGTTACCAATTTAAGTAAATAACTTTAGAACTGCACAGATTACACTGCTTTATCTTGTTACCATGTTTGATTCTTTGGAATAGCATCTTGGCAGGTGGGCAGAAAGTGCTTGAACTTGATCATGTTAAAAGCTCACTTCACAAAGAGGTACCTTTTTCGGCTATTTTCCTTTTGTCCTTACAATGATATGGTTAAGCCTTTCAACTATTATGCCAGTGATTCTAATTACAATGATATGGTTAATCTCTGTAATTACATAACATTTGTGTATGGTGATAAAAAGTTTATATTAAAGAGTGTTGTTGTGAGCAATAGATTATGAAATCCATATATGATATCTATGTGTATGTATGTGTCCGTGTACTTGTATGCATATGATTGGAATCTATAGAGGCTGAAAAATAGAACAAAGTAGACGTTCACGTTCACTAAATTAGCTGGGTGGTTCGACTCTATATAGAGGCTGAGTTGTGGGCTTGGCGTGGAATTCAAGCAGGTAGGATTAGGATGGAGATTGTATCCCTAATCCTCTTTGGATCATTCAGAAGCAAAGGAACAAAGAGCATTTGAGGGCTCCTCCTTTTGTGTGTGTTAGAGTACCTGTATATTTTATGTAAGGGGCATGCCTTTCAAGATGGAGATTGTCTAAAGTACCTCACTAGTATTCTGTGTAATTCTCTCTTATAAGTTCCCTTTCATGGTTGGCACTCCTTTGGAATGTATATGAGGGGAAGGAAATATGATAGCTAAGAAATATATTTCGAACTGATAACTGTAACTGATTGGAAGCAATTTGAATTCATGAAGGAAAATTTTCTTCGTGGTTCACTGTAATAATGCTCTCCTTACTGGCTTTATTTAGACCACTATTTGCAATGGAGTACTATCAGGTGACTTCCCATCTATACAATCTCTTAGAGAAATTCCAATGGAGGAGCTTACTGCTAAAGTTGTCATGGTTAGATTTGACTCCACAATTTTGCTTGAGAAGGAACTAGAGTGGAATTCTAAATCAGTTTCCAAGGCACTCTACACAATTAAATATTTACTTGAAGCCAGAGCCAAAATAATTCTTGTCAGTGACTGGAGTGAGAAAATTACTTCAAAGCTTGTTGAAGAATCAATTCCAGGTATGAGGGCTTAATTTGTTTACACTTATGATCTGAACTCTTGTTGATTGTTTCAGATAAAAAACTTTACCAAGTAGGATATCGTTGCCTTTGTTTTTACTGCATATTTATTGCAATATTGGAAAACTCAAATGGAAAAGAGAGATATGAAATTTTGAAACCCGGGTTTTGTATAGGAACTTTTGGCCATGGCAATAAGTTGCTATCCAGTTAAATATTATGTGCTCTATGTTTCAGACATCTTATCATCACTTCTCCAATACAAAGTGGTTTCAGTAAAAGGCTTATCTTTTGGCATGTCATTAAAGAGAGAAGTCATTGACGAAGCTGAAATTCTTCTTCTTGAGAATCTTTCTGAGTTTAAAGAGGAAGTTGCTAACTGTTCAAAGTTTGCCAAATTATTGTCATCTGGAGTTGATATCTTTGTTAATGACTCATTTTCCCGGTCCCATAAAGTCCTTGCATCAACTGTTGGGGTTGCTCGCTTTTGTGGTGCATGTGTGGCTGGTTTTTACTTTGAAGAATGCCTCTCCCAGCTAAAGAATGCTATAAAAGCTAACAAGAAACTTTTTGCTGCTATCGTATGTACCTACCTCTTATCCTTTTTTTTAAATAAAGTTTTGGGCATTTTTTGTCTGTTAGTGTTTGTTCTTTAATTGTCAATTGTGTCTTCTCTGAATGTAGATTGGAGGCGGCAATATATATGATAAAGCAGCTGCTTTGCAATTTTTGGCTTCTAGATGTGATGGGTTGATTTTGATTGGACCAATATCATTCCAAATAATGCATGCTTTGGGACAAGCTGTCCCTTCAAATTTATTGGAACGTGGGGCACATGAAGCCGCTTTAGATATAGTCAAGTTGGCACATGATAGAAACATACCTATTTTATGTCCAAAAGACTTTTGGTGTGTGAATGATCTTGAAAAACATTTGGAAATATTTCCTGCCCAAGGAATTTTGGATGGTGAGATAGTAATTACATCGACCATGGCATTCTATATATTTATTTTTGCTTCTTCAGCCTGGAAGAAATTGATTTCCTTTTCTTTTCTTTTTAAATTTTTTATTGGTTTGATGCTTTCAGTTACATTAATTGGCTTGCAGATAAATTCTCTAGTTTTCGCAAAACTGATTGTTAAACTTAATCATTTTTGCAATAGACTTCCATAGTTGTTAATAATTATTTTGCATTTTTTTTGGTTTAGTGTCCAGGCCTGTAACTCTATACAACGTTTAGGTTATTTTAGTCTTTTTTTTTTTCAAATATTACATTATAATAGCTTTTTCCATCTCTGGCATATTGTTTGCTATATGCTTAAGCACAGACCAAATCAAACTAAATCAAGTTACCATATCGTATATTGGCATATGTCTATGATTGTAAGTAATATTGATTTATTTTTTATAAAAAAAAATTTTTTTTTTTTTTTTTTTTTATTAAATTTTTTTGAAAAATTTTTTTTTTTTTTTTTGAAATAAAAGAAGATTCGGATTAAAAGGTACCAAGAAGGTATCGTCCAATATACAAAAGGATGTTATATGTTAATTAGCATATCAACAACTGCTCCAGTATCCTCTAAGGAGGAGATGAAACTTAGTACTATCTATTATGGAGTCATTGGAGATGAAACTGTTGGCACGATATCTTAGTTGAACTAGCTTTATAAGCTGATAATCAGAAACCATATGGTATAAAATCTATTGAGCAGTCTGATTTTAGCATCTAAAAATTGGGATATCGGCGCACATACATTTGTTTTAACTGTTGGCAGTTAAGGAAAAATATTATGTTCTTAAATGGGAAAGAAGAATGATATTTTAGCAGGGAGCAAGAAGGAGATACTACATCAACAACATCATACGAATAAGGATTGGGGTAGAACAACATGACTTTTATAGATGAATAAACTAGGCTTATTACTAGACTTTTTGACTGGTACATATTATCTGTAATAGTTGGAAGTCACAGATATGGTTAGTTTTTCAATTGGAATGACTGGTGATATTCAAGTTAGAGATGGAAATAACAATATATCTATATCTGGCGCATAAATTTGAATTGGGATTGTAGTGAAACAACATAAATGTCACTGTCATAAATGTAAAATGGTGAACTACTATATCCCTTGTTTATCTCTAATATTTTAATATCCAGGATTTATTATGCTTTATTCCTTTTCCCTGTTGCTCCTATACATCCGGTTTATAGATATCTCTTGCATCACTTTTGCTGTAAGCTCATCATTTGTTTGTAGATATGTTCAATCAGCTATATTAAGTATTATAAGATGTGGTCATTCCTAGTAAAATCGTTCTCTGTTTCCACCTCATTGTTATAAGGGTATGCAATCTCATGATTATTAGCCCATCAAATCTAGCATGAAGGGCTGAGTTTGTATGCTGCTTACAGTTCACGAATCTTTTATTATAACTTGTATGGTGCTTGGTGGGATCCAATATCAGGGATAGTTTGGTGATTAAGACGATTAGTACTATTTCTTTTCCACCTGTTAGATGCAACTAGAAGCAAAACTACCAGAAAGTAATATGTAGTTTGTCATTGATACAGTATAGCAAGCCATTGGATATATAGCTCTCATTCCTTACCTTCCAACTTCACAACAAAGACATTTTTCACTTTACATCACTTATCCTAATTTCGTTCATACTAGGTTGGATGCCAGTTGATCTTGGGCCAAGGTCGTTGGAAGAAATTAATTCTTTTCTTACCAAATGCAAGGTAAAGTAAGAAAGGAATTGATATTTTAGTGTTTCTAGTGGTGTTTTCTGTATGTTGGTATTTTCTGCTTAAGAGTTATAAACATGAGTATAATTTTAGCTAAATCTGAATATGATATGCTGAAAATTGATCCACTCAATTTTGGGTTTTTATTGTTTAGAGCATGATATGATTAGTGATGTGGATTTGGGGCATGTTATTGACTCACTAGTTACATTGTAAAACTTTATGTATAAGGGTGGTACTCCCAGTTGTTTGGTACCATGTTAATATAGTTCTACACTTTTTATTTCAAAAACAAAAAAAGAATTGATCAAGTCAAAATCTTTTCATTTTGTACTTTGGAGCATTTGTATTATTTTGTTTTGGACTTGTGCTTTTATGTGTTTTTCTGGTAATTTAAATGTCAATGATAATATTTTCTCAACCACTGGCTAGATTAGACATAAATCTTTACTATCAAGGTGTTTTAATGAAAATGGGAGTTGATAGAGAAATGACTAAAGTTGCATTTGGTTCATTTCTCATTTAGTTCATGGTTCTAATTTTAATATTAGTATTAATATGCACAATTAGAATATAATTTGTTTTATTTGAGTGACTATCCTTCCACCTTTCAAGCTAGGGGTTGAATTTCCCGCCATCAGAAGATATCAAGTGAGCCTGGTGTAACTCAAAAGCAAGTAATGTTCTAATTATGCATATTAAGACTATTACAAGAATTAGAACTAGGAATTCAATAGGAAGTGAAGAGAACACATTCTAGATGCTTTCTTATTCAGTTATCTGTTTTATTTCATGATGCTATCTTGTTCTCAGATTGCTTTTGACTTAGTTCACCCATTGTTGCTGCTGCTTTTGTCATGCTCATGTTCCTTGAATAATTTTTCTCGAACTTTTGCAGAAAATTCTATGGATTGGTCCTGTGAAATTCAGGTTCTCAAGTTCATATACAAGTGGAATGTCTAGATTGGCTCAAATGGTTCGTAAACAGAGTAAAAATGATTCTGACATAACTGTTATTGGGAATGCGGCATGTTCTGCTATAGCAGAGGAAGTAAGTTATGTTCCAGTTGTTAATATGGTAGAGCATGGTTCAGTTGCATGGGAGTTTCTGAAAGGAAGAAAGCTTCCTGCGGTCATGGCCTTAGATAGGGTATGTTAAAACTTTGCCTGCATTCACTTTTACTACTGTAAAAAAGAGAGTTGAGGGAAGAAATTTTCTGTTGTTTTAATGAAGACAATTGTTTTGTTGCTTAAGCTCTTGTCTGTCACGCTTAGATTCTCTGGTACTTCAGAGAAGAAAGGTTTTTAAATCCCTGTAATGGAGTGAAGATGCTTCACTTCATATAACTTTGGTTTTCAAAGTGCATTTCCAAACAAAAGTTTTGGGCTCTTTTATCATATCAGTGCCCAAATCAGGCTTTTCTGGAGGTATTTCGGTGACTTTAACCTTTAGAATTTTACATTTAGAATAAGAGTTTGGTATTGATATCTATGTCTGTAAGTCAATTAGAAGACCTTTTAATCTTATGACCTATTCCTCTCCAATCCGCTCTAATATGTCATTGTGAGAAATAAAATCCTTGGGTTTATTGGTTGCTAACAATGTGGTTGTAATTATGACGGCAGTAAGTTAATTTTCTTGAATTATGCAGTTTAAAGGTGGGATGCATTTGATTCTTTGGGTGGGCCTTTAATTTAATTCATCCATTCAAATAAAGAAATTAGAGTATGTTTGACTTAGCATAATAGAGAAGCTTATGAGTTGTAGAGCATAAGCGTGTGATTAGTTTAAAGCTGTACAAGCTTATTTAGCAAATATATATATATAGCTGAATTTTTCCGTCTGGCCTGATTAATTGTGATATGCCTGAACAACAGAAATTGATGAATGAATGAGTTTTTATGTCTGTTCTTTACATTCATAGATCATTGAGTTAGCATGAGAACAGCTTTATAGTGTAGTGCTTCCTCTGTTGGATGTTGGGTTTATGGCTGGTATGGTCTGAAGACTTTGTTGAGTTACCAGATCAAAAGTCTACTTCCTATCTTCATATCATTCTCATTTTCACTGGGTTCTCCACTGCTCCAATTACCCTTGGCTGTCAGAGCATTTCCTCGAGCTTGCACCCCTGTCTCGTCCCTGATCTAGAAGGTTCTTGCCATTGATAGGAAGACTTTTGACATATTGCCATTGGGTGAGAAGGTGGATTGTGTCAATGTAAGTGAAAATGGAAGGGGTTTTAGGTCAATGATTATTTTGTCGGGAAAAGAGACTGTGTAGCTGTTCAGATTACTGGGACAGTTTTTCTGGGAGAAAGGGGAAACTGCATGGGTTAGAAGTATGGTGGTTTCTAGTGACCAGATCCTTGGCTCGGGGCTGCAACATTTTAGGATAATATTATCATTTATTTGGTCATCACCAATTTATTGTAGAGCACTCATTGCTCTAACAAAAAAGCTATCCAACATCAGCTTATAAAATAAATTGCTAGATTGTAAGCTTTTCTCTAGGTAAGAAAAGTCTTAAGTTTCTTAAGAGCTTATAAACTCTACTCGACCAAAAATTTTAAGCTTTGTTGAGCAGCTTTGTCAAAGTTTTTAAAAGTTTGAGATTTTGTATACTTCTTTCTAAATATAACTCTAATTGTTAAAAGTTCATGCTTTCTGTAGTCATACCCACTCGAGATTGATTGGAATGTTGCCTACTACAATCCAGCTCAACCTTTGGTAGTTGATATTGGTAGTGGTATGTTTTCGTCAACTGCATTCATGTAATTTAATGTGCATCTTGTATAACAAACTATTTTCTAGTTTTATTTTCAGTTTAGAAAAAATGAAAACATTTTTCATTTTCCCGATTTGTGAACTTAGAAAATTTGTTTGTTGTTGAATTTAGAACTTGATGGCATTATTTTTGGTTAGGAGCTCCAGACATGAACTCCGCTGTGAACTTGTGTGAGGTGATGAAAGAGAGTGAGAAGAAGTTTTGGAGGTGAGTAGAAAAGAGAGGAGGAGATATTTTAGGGTTAGCTTGAGAGAAGAAAAGGAGAAGAGGTGGTGAGAGGAGAGAATTTAGAAAGGATACTGTTGATTAATTCAAAAATGTTGGTAGGCAAATTGTAATATGCCCATTACAGGACTGCATTCTCTTAAATTCTCACTCTAGTATGAAAATACAGAAAAATCCGACAGACCATAACATAGAGGAAATCCTAATAGTAACTACTACTGGTGTAAAACTACCAGCTATAATAACAGAATTATTCCATTTCTAAATACTCAACTCTGGTATGCCAGCTCAGCTCAGCAATTTTTTTCTTTTTATAATAAACCAAGAGTGCCTTACTACCTTCCTCAGTAGCTTTTTTATCATTTTGACCCGAGTCTTTTAGGGTCTGAACACATGTCATTCTCCTCTCCTTTTTGTTGTTATGAAAGGATAAAAAGAAATTATCTATAACCAAAATTAGGACTATGAATATATATATGTAATTTATGTATGTTTGTACATATGTATGTCGAATGTGGGTATATATGTGGTACGAACAAATTAAGGTTTAAAAAGATAGAAAAAAAGGAAAAGAAAATTGACTGTTGGCTAAATTAAGAAATAAAAATTGTAAACCAACAATTTATTTAAAAAAAATTGTAAATCAATAATAAGCTTATTCCTGACAGTTCTTGTGAGATAATTTTTTGAGTAATTATGTAAAAAACTAAGTCAATAGGAAACGATGTAATTTATTGTTTATGTTTACATGTCCTCTCACTCATATGATTTCTAGCATGAAAGCGTTAATCAAGTATGACTCTATTGCCCCTTTGCAAAACGGGAATAGAGCAGCAAAATTCTAATTCTGGATGCCTGATCTATTACTATGTGAAATAAATGTATGTGGTTAATTATTCAAAAGCTTAAGTTGATCAGAGGTTCAGTGTATTGTTATACTCTAAAAGTTCCGAAATAAGATACATGCCTTTAGTGATACATAAAGATCATACAGAAGATTCCTATCCTACATCAGTTAGATGTATATGTGTACATGCGGGGTTATGCACACAAGATATACAGACAAGAAAATAAGTAAAGTATGTATATGTTTATCTATATTGATGTGTGCATACATATGTGTATGCATGGAAATGGACAGATGTACGTATATCTATATATATATATATATTTATGTATGAAATTATGTATATGAATGTACATGTTTATCTATTTCATGTCATGTATGTAATGTATATAAATATTTAAATATCTGTCTGTTGTACTTTATGTTTGCTTGCATAGTATCTCAGTTGAACTCTGAAACAAACTTGTAATGATGATAATTAAGTACAAATAGAACTACTGAGGAAACATTGAAAGCTGTGTATTAGGTATATGATTCTTTTTAACTATATATTGTATATGATATTTATATACAGATACTTTTGCAAGTATATGAGCATATATGTGTGTATATATAGTTTTGTGAAGGATACATATATATATGTATCTATAATTGCATGTACTTATATATGTGTTGATAGATTTGCGTAAAATATATGTACATATGTACAAATATGTATACATTTAGATGTAGTTATATATGAGTTTATGTTTGTGCCTACACATTTATGTATACATATTTATTTGAATTTATGTTAGCATGTAAATTATGGTATTTAAGTATCAACAAAATATAGTTTTCTAGCTATAAAGAGATACTTTATTACTTTCAAATTGATGCTATATTTAGATTTATTTCCAAATATTTCTTTCATGTTCAACTGTAATGCATGTTATTATTTTCTCTACTATGCCATAAAGCGCATATAAAATATGAAAATTGGAAATATTTTCTCATACCAAACAGGAGCCATTTTTCTATTCTTTCAAAATCATGCTTATTTTCATTTTTATTTTCCTAATGGAAATAGAAAACAGCTTATGTTTATTGCTCCCTGATTCCTCAAAAAAGTTTATCAATATTCTTATATGATTGAAAAAGAGAATAATAATATACCATTTTCAACAACAGGAGCTAGAAAGGGAAAATTGAATGAAAAAAGTTTATGTAGACTGCGTAACGTGAGAATATCTTGTTAGAGTCTGTTAATATTTTGTATTTTTCTACACTCAGAACAAAATATATTTTCTTTAAAGTGCCATTTAAGAAAAGAACAAAAAGAGAAAGACCTCAGATTTCTGAATATTGCAAAATTTTCTTATGTTTGGAATAAAAATGACAGGTAATGGATTGTTTATCATGGGAATGTCTAGCAAGAGGAAGGATTTGAATTTTCTCGGTTTGGAAATCAATGGCAAGGTTTTCTGCTCTGTCCAGATTTCTTATTCTCCTTCTATATTTCAGTTTTATCCTTGTTTTCCCTTTTAACATATGAAATGTTTTCAGCTTGTACAGCGTTGTCTAGATTCTGTTAATCAGTTTGGCATAAAAAACAGGTATGGGCTGTAACCTTTAACAATATATATGAAACATCCACTGACCCAGCCTCCCTCCCTCCCTCTTAGGGTAATTGTAAAGCAGATATGGTATTCGTCCATTTAGTTTTGTGCTCTCTTTTCATTTCCATTTCCAATTTTGATGGCTGGTCAAAGATGCTCGTAATGCTTCCTTTGGTGATTGCTCTCTTGTTATATAATTCTATCTACATTGTTGTGGCTCTCTTCAGGTATTTCATTTCAACGAACGCAACATCCACATTTCGTTCTATTGTTTCAAACTACCCAGGAGATCTGGCTCTTGTTTCAATACAGGTAAAGACTAACTGCTTTGATTTCCAGTTGATTTGCTTCTTAAACATGAAATAAAGAATAAAGTAAAATGTTACTTAAATTGTCAATGAATTGCGAAATTCAGCTTGATTAGAAAGCATTTAGACAACTTCTCACTGCCATTGTTATTTGTGTCATGACACCACCTTTCTTCCTACATTGCCCAAAAGGAAAGAGCTGCCACTCTATGGAGGTTGGGAGGAAGTGATTTATCAGTTTCTCTTAAAATCTTATTCTTTTTCAATTTTCATTTAAGATGACGATAAAAGTATTATGAAAGTGTTGAAAATGGACTAGTGAAGAAGATAATAGTGATGTGTTCTTGTCTTTGATTTCTTTTTTAGATTATGTTCTATAATTTCATATTTGAAGTTTAAGCATGACTAAATCCTTCTACAGTGTCCAAACCCTGATTTTAACAAACCAGAGCATAGATGGACGATGCTGCAGAAGCCACTAATTGAAGCAGTGGCGGATCTCCTTGTATATAATGGAAAGGTAGACCAGCTTCCATATTCTGTGTAGTACACTATGATACTCAAAGTCTTTGGTAGAATTTGATGGAGAACTAATAGAGAGAAATAAGCTTTATGCAAAAACCTATTCTAAAAGAAATGGGAAGGCTCCATTTTCGAACCTAGTTACATCATAGTTTATCTCGTTAGTATTCTTGATTATGAGTGGACTAAGGTGCCTGTAGTTTGTGCTGTGAGTTTCAAAAGTGCTGTTAAATCAGTTTTTCACTAAAAGTGCTTTTGGTCAAAATTGTTTGCCTTTTGGTAAAAATAGTTGTATATAGTGCTATAAGTTTAAAAAAATAAAAGATGTGTATTTTGTGAAAATGAATTCTGAGATTTCAAATGTAAATTTTTACTGGAAAAAAAAAATTATTTTCTGAAAGCTATAAATTGTAGCTTTTGTGTTTAAACCTATCAAATTTTGATTTCGGCTTTTGCTAAAAGTATTTTTCATCTTACTTGTTTGGTTGCAAAATTGTTTTTTAAACTGAAAGTCATAGCCAAAAGCTGTTCCAAACGGGACCTGAGTTTTTAAGTACTTATTTTTCCTATTCTAGTTCTTTCGCTAGGCAGGTTCAACATTTTGCCCCTATTTTTTGGGTGTGGGTGATGTAGTGCTTGAATAGATTTGAAGTTAGTTGCCAACACAATGGAGACCCTAACAAAGCTTAAGCTTAGACGTCTATGATTATTCAATGATTTTCTATGCATAAAATCATCAGAAATTCAAGTATTGAAATCTGGTCACATTCCCAACTTAATTGAAATAGCATCTACTACCGTCAATATAAATAACAAAATCTTTGTCTATAAAATCCTCAATCTTCTCAGTTGATGGTGACAACACTGGAACCTTACCTTGTTAAGCTACTTTCTTGTAGGACCACTTGAAGACAAAAAGTGAGGCTTTAAGAGGCCTCAATAAAGTGATAAGTCTTCCACAATAAACATAGAATTAATGTTTATGAGTAATCTTATTTCATTTTCTATATTTGATATGATTAGATAAGTAAAGTGAGTCTCTATAAGGTTTAAGGGGTTAAAAGATGGGGAAAGCTTCAAAGGCTGGAGCATGCAACTTTTCACTGAATTTTTAAAATATCATTCAGAGCAAACACCTATCATGATATAATCACTAACATTAAACTATAAACATCAACAAGGTTGTAGTTTACTTTAGTTAAAGCAATGCTCTGCCTATTCTTAGCATTCAAGTCATGTATATATTTGGCAAAAGACCTTGTGATTTCATTTTTTTTGGGAATATGTAATAGGGCGTGACATGATGAGTGGAGTAGACTTTGGGATTGTCATTGATACCCTTACTAGAATGTAAATTTACTGTACATGGGCGGTACCCATTTTGGTACTATGTTTATAATACCATATTAGCTCTTTTTATTTCAAAAAAAAAAAAAATGTATTTGGCAAAAGACCTGTTGGGTTTAAAAGATGCAAGTATAAGGAGATAGAGGAACATTTTGTGGTTGACCTGTATAAAGAATTATTGGGCAAACTCAACAATTGATAAAATTAGGTCTTAGTCGTCTTGTTTCTATTCCACAAGGCACAGAGTAGATTACTTAAACTATTATTAAGCACTTTCATCTGGCCATTAATTTAAAGGCGAAAAGTTCTCTTCTTCTCTCAACAATCATTGACCTTAGGGGTTAATGACTTAAAGATTATTTAGTGTCGTGAACTTAGGCTGACCAACTAGATCGCCCCGGGGTGATTCTCATGAGTGCGTACAAGAGACAGGACTTCACATGCAATAACAAACCTTTTTACCTAGTTTGTGAAAGCAGGAGGGCGAAAGGGTTGAGAATCTATGAAAATGGGAAGGGTTTTCGAAAATTAATCTTTCTAGATAAGGGGGAACTTAAATGGTTCGTGGAAAAGAAAGAAGGGTATATGGGCGAAGCATCTAGTGAGAAGGAGTTACGAGCTTTGGTTGACGTGTAGAAACAATAATAGAGGGGAGTATTTAGTTTTGTCAGTGAATGGAAACCAGAGGGCAAAGAGGATTTTCTTTCCTCAGGGCGAGACATGGAAAGGGTTGGTGGAAGCTTATTGTCGCGGATTTTGAACTTGTGAACCACCTATTAAAAAACATCGAACCAAGGATATGCCTTCAATGGTGAAGAACTTATGCTTGCGGGTAAAAACGCAGGATGCTAAGGTGCCAGAGAATGCCTCTTTTAATTGTCCCCACTATAACATCCCCATTCATTTTTTGATGAATGTTGGCGGGATACATTCCTACGCGGTGACTCTGCAAAGAAAGGAGGAAAAGAAGACTCGGCTAGGGTAAAAGCACTTCGTAAGTTTTTCGGAGCGGAATGACCTGGAAAACTTAATCCGGATCCATGAGGGGCATATGAGTAAATGTCACAACGCTCCTCTCCGTAATCGAACTGGTAGCCAGACTCATAATAAAGGTTTGTCATAATGTGATTGAAAATTGAGTATCCGGGAGGGTATTTGGTTTATTAAGTATGTGGCTGTGAGTACTACCTCTACCCAAAGATATTTTGGGACATGGGTAGTGAACATGATTGATTGGGTGACTTCAAGGATATGTTTATTTTTTCTCTTAGCGACACTATTTTGTTGTGGGGTATTTACACAAGAGCTTTGGTGAATAATACCCTGATCAAAAAGGTATTTTCTCAATTTGGTTTCAAAATACTCACATCCATTATTAGATTTCAACACTTGTATATTGATATTAAATCATAGTGTTGAATTGTCGAAAAATTGGTCCAACTTCAGTTTTTTTGTATCAATAAAGGATACAAACTATTTTGTTATAGTGATATTCGTAACTCGTGAGAGACCCAATACATCACTATGAATTAATGAAAATAGTTTTGAAAGTTTGTAAATCAAATGTGGATATGAGTTTCAAATGTGTTCAGAAAATTGACACACTTCACACTGGAATGAAGTTGGATTTTTATTCCGAAACAAAGGTGGAAATAACTTTTTTAGATACAAGAAATTTGGATATCCTAAGCGATAATATCATAACATGATGGAACTTTAATTGTGCAAATGACTTACAGATTCAGAGTCTATCAGCTTGTAGGAGGTATAGGCCAGAATCCATCCTAGCATTGCCAATCATCTTCCCTGAGTCTAAGTCTTGAAATTCACATAGATTTGAGTTAAACTTAGCAGTATAATGCAAATCTTGAGATAATTTTCTTATTGATAAAAGATTGCAATTCAACTTCGGGACATAGAGTACTGAATACAAAGTCAACCATGGTGACACAACAATTGACCCCGTCCCTGCCACTTTAGCAATTGTCCCATCGGTAATCTGGATGGTGAAATCCTCCTTACACTGATTATAATTTTAAAAGAGTGACATATCTCCTGTCATATGATTCGATGCCCAAGAGTCTACAATCCACATTTGTCCTTTTGTGGAATAAGCTGAAAAATCAGTTAAACTTTTACTTTTGTGTGCAGTGGAGGCATTACCAAGGGTCTTTTGGGAAAAAAGCTTCTGCAACACTTCCATCTGCTCAGGGCTAAAAGGAGAAGCTTTTGTGGGAGTGATAGGTGAGTCTTCTGTCATCACAAGGTTGCCCCGATTTGGTTCCGGCTTTGAGATCTTTTTGTTGTTTGGTTTTCCGTGAAGCTTCCAGCATTTCTCATGGTAGTGACCTGATTTTCTACAAAATTCGCATCAAGGTCGTCCTTTCCTCCTTTGAAAATCAGTCGTCCAAGTTGTGAGAGCAGTGACGATCTCAGTTTGGTGTGCGTCGAACTGGGCTTCACCTATTACTGCTTTATTTCGAGCCGTGAGGGCTGAAACAATCTCTGTTGGGCCAAAGTGAGCTTATCCCAACACGACCTTCTTGCTTTCTTCACGGTGAACTTTAGAGAACGCCTCTCGAATGCTCGGCGGTGGCTTGGTGCCCAGAACACGACCGCGAACTTCGTTCAGATTCTTATTCAAACTCATTAAGAATTTAAAGATGCGTTTTTGTTTGGTGATGGTCTTAAACAATTGGGCGTCTTCGGGGCAACTCCATTGACGTTCTTCGAATGCGTCGAGATGTTGCCAGTTCCTAGTGAGGATGTTGTAGTACTGGGTCACTATCAACTCTCCCTGTCGCAGGTCGTGGAGATGAGTTTCTATCTCGAAGATGACAGATGTGTTGTCGCGACTGGAGTAAGATTCACGAGCGGCTTCCCATATGTCGTGTGCTGTCTTATATAGCAAGAAGTTTTCTCCAATCTCGATGGTCATGGAATTCACCAACCAGGATATGACGAGACTGTTCTCCACCTTCCATGAATGAGCACTTGGTCGTTGGCAGGAGGTACTAAGAGTTCTCCAGTGAGGTATTTGTCTCTGCCTTTTTTCCATATGAACATCAACACAGACGATGACCATTGGAGATAATTACTTCCATTTAATCTGTGCCCAGTGACGAACGAAGGAGTCTGATCAACCAGAGTGTGGTTTACCGGTGCGGTAAGGTATGATTCCGAAAGAACTTCGGGAGGAGAGGAGGTCTGCTCATCCGTGGTCATTTTATGCGAACGAGATGATGATTTCGGATCAGGTATGCTTTGATACCATGAAGTTTTTGAGAATGGAAAATTCTCAAAATTTTCTCTTATTTCTTTCATTCATCGGGTTGCCATTATATAGGCAGATGGAGGAGAATAAAACAAAAATAACAACCTTCCTCAACAAAAGGAATAAACGTAAAATGGCAGAGGCAGAGGCATCCCCAGCTGCCATACTCGACACCTGCACAAAAAGACAAAAAAGGAGAATAACAGAATAAAGGGTAAAATGGTAAGAAATGGGAAGAGATTGGTCTTGCAATATTTCTACACTTGTTTTATGTGGGAATATATCAATTTAGTGAGACCTTTGAGCCTCTTTTATCTACGTATGTTCTCATGGTGAAAGTGGCCTAAGGTTCCAAACACAACCACGAGAAGATTGAGTCTATTTTAGATGAAGCCTTTGTTCCTTTAACCGGTGGCAATATCTGTCACTATAGAGCTAAGTGACAAAAGTACAAATTTGTGCATAAGAGTAGTGAATTCACTTTTTAAGGTTTCATTCTCTTCCAGAACATGGAGAAAGCTGTACCTAGCAATGGGAGGAAAAGATTAAATCTCTTCGAGTTGTTTATTAGTATTTTTGATGTAGGATGAGGAGAGAATGAAGATAAAAGTAGTAAAGGAACAAATTAAAATGGAGATATCGGATCTTAATAATTAGCTCTGAATTCTTAATTTTAATATACATAAAATTTCTAAAATTATTTCAAAAGTGTTCTTTATGCAGGGTGAACCATATATCCAAAATAAATGAAGTCTTGACTGACATTGGAAGACAAACCAAAGCAGATAGTATAAACTAAGCCATTAGACCAAGACTAGCTATTTCTCCTAGAGTAAACATTTTATACATTAAAATTTTCCATTACTTACTAGTACTTAAATCAAAATTTCTTTTAGGTGTTTCTACAATCTGACATAGAGGCAGTTGTTCTGAGAATGAAAGATCAGTTTCTGCAATATGGAAAAGGTAAATTTGCACTTGTGCATAACCAGTATGATGACAAAACAAACAACCCATTTTGGCTCGAGGAGAACCCATTTGGAGTGAGATCAGATTGGGAGCAACATGTTCTAGACCGAGGCTGCCCTATGTATAGACTAGTGCTTTCGAAATCCATTACTATTTGATGAACTACTAAATTTTTTGCGGGCATTGGATCGTTGATACATCCTCAGATTTTCCAAGATGAACTGCAGAGAACTCTATTTACATTTAAGTTGGGTCGCTACATCCACATTTCGTAGAGGTAAACAATTCTCTTAGAGTTTGGTTCCTGATAATTTCATTGTCTTAATAAACTGCTGCAGTTTTGTCTATGACTGATCAAATGTGGTGTTCTTTGTCCTCTCAGTATTAACCTTGCATTAAAAGTTATAATTGAAGCTGTTACATAGCGGTGCCATGAGGAGTCAGCAGATGCTTACCTATTGCTTCTTTCTGTAAAATTGTTTACAAACCATATACAGAACTATTTGAAATTAAAGTAGACAGAAAGAATACCTGGAAGATAACGGAAAACTAGAAGCAGCGATATTTTTGTTCATGGAGATCAGAATAAATCGGGATGTAAAGGCCTAAACCAGAGCAGCTAGAGGTATTATTTACCTCAGCAATCCATGAAACTTCATGGAAGAAGAAAACATATGAGAACGAGGGAAAGGCATGAGGACTAATCTCATTTATGTACTATGATTGCTTTACTCTATTTTTTTCTTTAGATATTACATTCTAATTATTGTAACCTTGGTGTATAATATTATTATGAAAGAATATTTGTATGTTCATTCCGTGATTTATAACGAATCGGACCACTAAATTTATTAAGTATTCATTCATCGCTTGTTAGATCCTTGATGATCTTATATTTTTCCTTTTGCTTGTAGAAAGTATTGCAAATATTTCTCCTAATCATAACACAACTAAGTTACCCTAGATTATCTACTAAAAAAAAAAAAATTTACCCTAGATTATCTTCCTTTATTCTATTTTTGAAAAAATTGATTGGTTAGTATAATATATTAAAGAAAAGTTATCTCTTAATTAAATAATGAATAATATTTTCATATTACGAATTTGAACAAGATTCACTTTAAAATTTTTATGAAACAATTTTAAATCGACATATATAATTAATTTCGGTGTAAGATCATTACTCCAAAAATATTTCTATCGCAATCTTTTGTAAATGGTTTTGGAATTATATTTGTAAGTGAACTTTAATGAATAAGTTAATCATACAAGTTTAGTTGTGTATTAGGGTTGTGAATGAAGCAAGTGGTGCTTTCGGCACTAAACAAGTACATAAACAAGAATTGGATCATGCAAATACATAAACAAATAACCAGTCTTATATACATTATTCTTTTTTTTTATAAATTAATTTTTAAAATATTTTGGATAAACAAGAATTGGATCACCTTATTCCACTACCCATCAATAAAAAAATTTATTCTAAATTCCTTCAAAAGAAATCCAATGCAACACTGTCTTTATCCACCCACATAAATTCCATCCAAACAATAAATAATAAAATGATGACACCTACAACAAAGATGAATGTTAATTCCATTAAAATTATTTATATTATATTATTAAATAATAATGCATTAGATTGGAAAATTCAAAATTAAAAATGAAAAGACTGATTACTATTACTTTATTATTTATAAAATTTAAAATTAATTCTTAAAAATTAAGAGAAAATTCAGAAATTTTCCATGCTACTAGTAATTAACAACCTTCTCTTCTTTTATTTTATTTTAATTTTCTCTAAAGTGAAAATCTTTTTTTTTTTTTTCCCTTTTTTTTTTTTCCTTCTCTCCTCCTCCTTCAACTCCGGACCTTTGTCGGAAGATTCTCTCCGGTTTCAATTTGTTTACTTCATCCCAAATCTCCAACTCCTCCGTTCGCTTCTTAGGGTTTGTTTAATTCTTCGATACTTCTCTCTTTCGCAGGTATGATGATTATTATTATTATTTTGCTTACCAAACTTTACGAACAGATTAATTTATTTGTTCTATTTAAACCTTCTCTTGACTAATTTTCTAGTTGGAAAATAAACACTTGCTTATGTTTGGTTGTTGAGAAAATTAGGGGAAACGAAAGGAAGCAAAATTGAATAACTTCATTAGGAGTTTACTTGTTTAGTTTATATTAAATGCACAAAAAGGTTATACTCGGGTTAGAACATTGGTTTGTTTGGGCATTGTTCCGTTGAGGTATTGTTCCTCATGGTCATATGAACTCGATTTTAATTGAAATTTATTTACTTTCATACATTTTGCACCAACCAAAAGAGATCTATTTTATGATTGTTCAAAATTTTGGGTACTGATATTTTGGGCGTTGGTTGCTTCGTTTTATTAAAGATGATTGTTCTTTACTATGGCTTTCAAGGTTCTGAAGCTAGAACGTGTTGTTAGGGTTTGTGTTGGCATTTTGGTTGGGAGCTTCTAAATTTGCTTGATTCTCATTTTCTTTTTCAAATTCCTAATAACTTCGTATGCTTTAAAATTAATCAAGTTAATCATGTGGTCCATCACTTTGACAATGAATTGATACTTTGCATGGGTGCAAATGCCCTCAGACTAGACATTCCTATGTGTGGTGGTCATTGCTAAGGATCTAACTATAATTTTAGTTGCTTTTCTTCCCTATTCTTTGTTTGTTCTCTCCAGATTTTAAAGTTTTAAGTTACATTGTCTTTGTTTTTTCCCCTCCTTATTTCAGGCTTATCCTCCATTGTTGCAATTAGGGCCACTGCATTTGGACTCTACACAAAGCTGAAGGTCAGAAGGAGCATTACTTGGGAGTTTGGGATCTCAAGAACATGAATACTTAGTCTTTCTGAAAATTGTTCAAGCATGCAAATAGAGTCACAAATTCCATTGAACTCTGACACACCTCTCCATCAGGAGGTCCATCAGGGGGATGGTGGAGCTCTTGTAGCTTCAGCTGATCCTAATAATGTTGCACCGCAGCCTCCTGGTATGTTATGGTTGAAACTTTTATATCCTCTTATTATATTGAATGTGCCTCCTGATAGCAATTCGTAATTTACTTATCTATTTCTAAATTGGTGCAAATTCTGATTGAAGTGAAAAAGCCAACACGACAATGGGCTGCATGGACACATCAGGAGGAGGAAAGTTTCTTCACTGCATTACGACAAGTTGGAAAGGCATGTTACAGACGATATGTAGTTTATGGGTTGTTTTTGGCATTATATATTCTTTAACTTTATTGTCCCTTGATTACAGAATTTTGAGAAGATCACTTGCCGTGTCCAAAGTAAAAACAAGGATCAGGTTATTTGCTGCAAGATTTAGTCTTGATTTCTTTCTTCTTGTGTTCTCAAGTCTAATCTATTTTTGTAACTATTTTATTTTCAATTCTCTGGTTTGCAGGTCAGACATTATTACTATCGTCTTGTACGACGGATGAACAAGCTGTTAGGTCCAGAATTGAGTCTGGATGCCAAAAACTCTAAAGACACAAATGCTGCAATGCTTCGCTGGTAACATAAATGACATGATTGTTGGACTTCTGTCGATACTCTCTGTGTCACACACATGGACATTGAGACACAAATGCAAGCACAGACACACACGCACACAGAATCACATTCGTTTTCATTTTAGAATAAAAGTATTTTATACCCTATTTTACTTATTATTATTATTTATTCAAACCAAGGTAGAAGCAGTGCAAGAATTTGCATGAGAGGAAAATTATTTAGCATGACCTTCTTGACAGCAAATGAATGAGTGCGGAATTATCGAGCATTTCTTCTGCTATCATTACAGTTTACTATTATCTAGAAATTAAAATTGTTGAACTTGTCAAATGTTGCTCTCTTCTTCTGGAAAATTTTGTTTAGGCTTATTAGTCTCACTATGTTCATAGTTTGTTGCTTTGTCTTATTTTTTCTTTCAACTTTTTAACAGGTGGTCTTTATTGGAAAAGTATAGTTGCAAAGCCTCAAAACTTCACTTGAAGCCTCGAAGATTCAAGATATTTACAGAAGCTTTGGTTAGTCCTTGCTATCCATTTTTCCTTTATTGATGGAATTCGTGTTTGAAACTTGTCATTATGAGCATGTGCTGAACTTGTCAACTTATCTCTCCCATGAAGGAGCACCAACTCTTGAAGGACCGGAAGAAGAACGTAAGAAAACGGCCTTCGCAGGGGGAAAGTTGTGCCGCTGCAACTCCAAGCAATGTCTTAAATCAGATTAGAGAGACAGGAAGTGATAGCCGGCCAGTTAAACTGGTTCTTGTTGATAGTCAAAACATTCAAAAGTTAGGAGCTGGAAAAGGATCTATTAAACGTAATATCAATATAGGTGTGCGTACCAACAATAAAGGGGAGTTAACAAATGCAAAAAGTGCAAGACAACGGCGAAAACCAGGTGCTTCTATTTTTTTTTAAATTC
The DNA here is from genome assembly GCF_054855325.1 of Carica papaya. Taxonomy (NCBI): domain Eukaryota; kingdom Viridiplantae; phylum Streptophyta; class Magnoliopsida; order Brassicales; family Caricaceae; genus Carica; species Carica papaya. Next base: position 7,081,429 of record NC_142316.1, read on the forward strand.
CCCCTGCTAACTTCTTGAGAAATCAAGGTTATTTGTTTCTAATTATTTGTTGATTAAATTTTATTGTTATGACAGAAAAAAAAAAAGAGATGAGAGGTAGGATGTGAGAACCTGCACTGCCTGTGGGGACTTGTCATTACCCATCATAAAGACTTATCATCCTACTTATATTAGAGATGAGAGAAGATTAAGGATGAGAGTGCTCTTTTATTCGGCGAAATCTTGATTAGAACAATGTTTCACTCGGGGCTCAACGAAACTTTGACAAGAGAATTAGACTGTTTATAGGAATATAAATATCAATAGCCCGGTCTTAGATTGACAACCTTATGGCTAGATTGAGCCAATAAATTTTGTCAACTTTATTTTCTTATTGTAGTCCCTCAAATTGCGAGTCTATGAGCAGACCATTCATAGCCAGACTACCATAAGTGGTGCCTATAATGTGGTTAGAATTTTGTTGAACCCAAGTGAATGTATACATCACAGAGATTTTGTCCTATAAAAATCATTTTCTTTTGGGGAGACAGCAGTCTCTCCTTATAAGTAAGAAGATTTTCTCACTTTTAACCGATTTGTAAAGTAAAACTTCTTGTGCAACAAAAGTTGTATATCATTCTATTGTGGCTATCAGCCAAGTGTTTTGGTGATAATATGATTAGTCAGATGTTTATTTACAGTAGTTCAGAATAAGCAGATATCTAGTAGTTCGTTTTTGTTAGTCGTTATGATACCATGGCATTGTAGTGTCATTGAGAATTCTGTCCGAAATTTATGTAGCATATCAATGTTGTTGTATTGTAATGGATGTTATTTGGGGTTAGTTCAAGTGCCATTTGAAAAAAGAAATTTGTTGTGCATATCATAATAGATTTTCCAACGGTTTGTTCCTTCTCCTTGATGTTTGCAAGATGAATGTTGACTACTAAAATAGTCACACTGCGAGTTCTAGATATGAACTTTTAGTATCGTGCTTTTTAAAATTTTAGCAGGTGTTCCTTCATCAGCTGCTTATAAAAAGTGGGAAAAGGCTGCAATTGCTGGGGTTTCCTTGGTTGCTGATGCTGCTGAACATTTGGAGCGCACAGCAACTGATAAAGAGACTAATCATGACCAAGGTATACCAGGTGACATTAAATTGTATCACTATTTACGTTCTCCGGTAATAAGTTAAGAAAAACCTTTGAGAACCATGAAAATAATGACCTTTTTACATCTTAATCTCAGGGCAAAAAGGTCTTGACCTAGTTGAGAAACCTCCTCTCTTATCAGTGACCCCTCATTCTTTTTTTGTTGAAAGCAATATGCATAATGTAAAACTGAAACTCCAGTTGTTTCCGATTGATGATGCTACTCGAAGAGCCATGGAAATGGTGAGTGCAAAAGTATATTCTATTAATGATTTTGGTTCCAAATGAAGTTTGACATAGGAGCATTTGGAGTAAACCTAAAATCTTTATTTGCCAACAGGATAAACATAATCCACATCTGGAGCTCACGCTTAGTAGTAGGAAAAAGATTTCGTCTGTATGGGAGCATCTCAACCGTAAGTGGGGGAATTCAAGTGCAGCACTAGGTGAGCTAATGCTTTTGCCTTACAGTGCTCGGAAGGAAAATTTGATGAGTTCTCCAAGATGGACTCAGGACTCCACAGTCAGTGCAGCAGATGTACATGCAATGGTTGGAAGTTCTTCAGTGTTTCGCTTGAGGTTTCCTTTCACAATCTTATTATCTTAAATAAATATCTTCTATATCAAATTACCTATTGATAGTTACTGATGTCAAATATCTCGTTGAAGGTATGGTTGGTTTTCCCGCTCAACAGCTGGGTCTCTAACGTCACAAGCTCCAGTATTGTCATTTAATGTTCCTGTTGTAGATAACATGAATGTGGAAAATAGGAAGAGGCTGATGGTGGAATCAGGGAAGATACCTGTACCCTCGACTGATGACCAATCTGAGAAACTTGGGACTCCCAGCAAGAACACACTAACTTCAGTTGACAAACATTATGTTCCTACACAATCTTTGATTAGTATGCCTATGAATACATGTCTTACCACAGGTCCTAAAGATAACAGCATAGTTTCTGCGACCATTATACCATGGAACAGAAAGGAGACTGGCAATTGTACTTCGACTAGACTGTTGGAAGATGCTGTAAGTGTCTTTACTCTTGTAAATTTAAGTTGAGAGAATCTTTCTGTTTTTTAATCTTTAAAATGTGAATTGTTATTTAGTCACCAACAGGTGCCGTCCATATTCTTGAGATTGAATTTATATTAAGACCATGTTTAGTTAAATTCACGTAAGATTTTTTGTTAATTGGTATTATAATTTTTACGCTAATAATGAGATGTAGAATTATGGCATTGTTTCTATGTTTGAGCTAAAGCCAAACCTTTGGCCACATGGCAGCTCTTAGAGGGGTTCTGATAACCAAAGGGTATGGCCTAACATTAAGTAGAATTTGATGCACCATTTTCTTCTGAAGTAGCCATATTTTCTCTGTACCTAGGATGGTCTACAGTTAAGGAACGGATCTGCTTTGTCAGCTGGAGACTGGGCTGATAGTCTAACCAACATAAGTATTGGGGATCTACTTTCAGAAGTGCCTCATGGTATAGATGCTGACTGTGTTGGCCCATCTGTCCCTGAAGCATCTCAGTGTCTTCCACAGACTCCATTCAGCTGTGATTCATTTGATGCTGCTATTGCTGCTCATATATCCGGACATCAAAGCAAGATGGGAATTGCATCAATGTTGGCTACCCATTCATCTTCCATATGGGATGCTGAGGAAACATGTGATGCCTTCTCATTTCAAAAGAATCCTGTTCTCTGTCCTGAGGTTCCAAGTTCATCTGGTATTGCTTCTCCAGAGATATGCAAGCAGATTGAGAAAGTGAACACAAGGGGCTTTGACACCGTTGAGGTATTATTTCATATCCATGGTTTATAAATTCATCAGGTGCAAGAGTGAAGGTGGTTTGCAAAGTAACATTCATAATATGTCAATGTTTTCTGCAGATGTTACCTGATGATGATGAGTGTCCACCTGATCAAAATGTCATGGACAATTCACCAAAGAATTTTAGTGCACTAACAGAGATATACTGGGTATCTTTCATCATCTTATATCCTTATAACACTCTTTCCATTTCACTTGCGAAGTTTGATTACATTGCTTCCACTGTTTTGATGTGCTTGCTTTTGCCAGTGTAGAAGAGCTCTTAGCCATCATGATTTCTTAATAGCTTTCATAGACATTTTCTGGATGATTCACCTGATTTGATGTTCTTCACTTTGCAGCCTGAGTCACTAGGACCACTGGATCTGGATATTCCATCTACTAGATACCATAGTGAGGATATTATTTTAGGAGATAGCCTTGGAGGCTTGAACCGTCTGATAGCTAGCAGTCTGGATGCATTTCAAAATTGCTCATTTTTCGGTATGGACAAAAAGGAGCATACTTCAGCAGTTGAACCTCGAGAACCTACCTCTTTTGCAGATTTCAAAATTGGCAGTGAGGTTTGAAATTATCACCTGCAACCACAACATCGTAAAAGGATATTCTTGGCAAGCTTAGAAATTGGTTGTTTGGCATAGAAATTGTGACAGTAGGATCTTTTTCCAGTTTACCTGACTTGACAAGAGAGCCATAGGAGCTGGCGTTGCCAAGAGAATCCTGGCCATGTATAGGAATTCACTGAGGGAGGAGTGGCCTCCATTTGTACAAAAGTGAACATGAGGAGACTTGTCAAAGTTCTTAGCTCTCGGTTTGTATCTTTTGCATAGTGCTGTCCACACTGATGATGTGATAAAGTATGCTACTCATTAGATAAAAATATATATATTTTTTTCATTTTTAATGTCTTTGATGACATAATGGAACCTTTGTGAGAGTTCTTTCTTAATTCTTTGTCAAATTATTGTGATTTAGTTCAATTTCTCTGAAGATGACTATCCACTGGTCGTAAAAGCTTCTCTAATTTACTTGTACTAGTTCATCATCTCTGGGAAATGAGTTCCCACAATCTTTTCCTATTTGAGAATGGTCTAATGGTCCATTGCGAATATTTTCCATTACTTTTAGTTAATTCATAATAATGTTAGTATTTATATTTAGTGTTAATATACGTAAGTATAATATAATTTTATTGTTTTTAAGTTACTCTTCAGCACCTTCAATGTTTTGGGAGTAAGAATTTGACACTACCTTAAAAAAATATATAAATTAAATTGTAATTTTTTAGTTCAATATAATTTATTTTTATTTAATTTCTAAACCTAAATTATGTTACATGTACAATTAGTCATGACATGAAATTAGTTTAAAATTAGAATATCAATTTTATTTTAATTCTCGTCTTGTATTAGACTAATCTTAAAGAAGACGGGGATAATGTAATTTAAGCAACAAAGTTATATTATTAATTACTGAGCCGCGAATCATAACTCCAAAACTATGATCGATCACTTTAGGTATACTTGAGTAGCATAAAAAACTCATTTGTCAAGCTGTTCAAATTTAATACTGATTCTGATTATGAATATACCTGTGGTGATCCTGAACTTATTTTTTTTACTGGTGGCTTCATTAGAGATATTAATAATTACTAAATAACTAATTTTATGTGCAATCTAAATACTGTTAAGACCTTAATAGCTGAATTTAAAATTGTTCTAAACGGTTTCTAACTTGTTTCGAACATGAGTATCAAATATTTTTTTAATTTTTTTATATTGACTTCATCTATATTAAATATTTCTTTCAAATTTTTATTATTAATTATTTTATAACCTCATCAGATCAAAAAATATGTTAGAGATGTACTCAATCTCGATTGAAATGTTTACTTCTCCTATATTCATCATGTATCGATCAGTTGACACAATAGGCCCATCATATTTCCATTGGTTGTTCAAAATTAACTCATGCCCTTATTAAACTTCATATTCTTTTGCACTTTGATAGATGATATCACTTAGGTACGTTTAATGGAGCATTAGTCTTTAAATTCTTGATTTTCTTTTCTCTTCTTTTGCAGCAAATAAAAAAATTGTATAAATAAAAAAAATCGATTGATTAGGACTAAAATGGACCAAAGACAACTAAGTGAATTTCTAGTTTCAGTTTAGGATTATAGTCTTATTAACAAATGATATTTTTGTACATTGTGGTTTGAAATTTTTCTAATTTAATATATGTGATTTATTTATTTTTTATTTTAATATTATATTTTAATTATTAGTCGTGAAATATAATATTGTTAGTCTAAATAAATGGAGGATCTGAATTTTAAAAAAATAGATTTTCAAAAATTTGGTATGTACACCACTTATATTAGAATTTTTTTTTTTAAATAAAACTAAAATTAAATTAAATAATGGCTTAACTTAAATAAAGAAAACATAAAAATGAAAATACAAATCAGAGAAGTTTTCAGAAAATGGGGTGCAACTTTTTGGTGTTTTTTAAATTTTGAAAAGTCTAATATAAGTCGTCACCGTATTAATTTTTTTTTTTTTTAAAAAAAATTATGTTGTTTAAATTCTTAAATTAAATATATTTTATTACCTAATTAACAAATTAAACGGCATGTATTGAAATTACTAAAAATAAACTACATGAAGTTGATCTGAAATATATGTGCTTAAAAAAATTAGTTGTCTTTAAGTTAATTAAAACATACAAATTTTATTTTAAAATAATTAATTACACATTTAAATAAAGTTATGAATTAAAAATAAGTTATCTTTACAAAAAAAAATGTATGTATTTATTACAAATATCTTGTGTCTTGCATTATATTATGCTTGTATATTATTTATTTTAAGAGAATACTAAGAAACTAGTAAGTAAATTGATTGAATAAAAAATATAAGAATTAATGAGTGAGAAATATTCTTTAAATTTTTGTTAAAATTTGAGTAAAATTCTTGAAGTTAGTTTATCCCACAACAAATAAACGATCATAAAAACCATCTTAAACAAAATTTTAGTTTCATTCTCTACATTTCTTTAATAATATTATTATAGATGATATTCTAAAAATTATGTATAATTTTATTATTATTACTTTATTAACTATCGTCATCATTATTGTTATCTCTATTATTAATATTTTATAGTTGACGTAATAGACATTATCCATGTTTTATTACCGTTACTATTATCGTTATTACTTTTAAACCTTATTGATATTGCTACTATTGGTTTTACCACTACTAATATTACTCTTATTATCATTATAAATACTACTAATTATTACAGAATTTACTATCATAATTGTCACCATCACTATTATTGTAACATCACAACTACTATCATTATCATCGTCATTAGTGATGGTGTTGTTGTTAACCTACCATCACCTCCTCCACTCTATCTATTATTATTATTATTATTATTATCGTTATAATTTATATTTTTATAATTACTATTGTTGACGCTGTAATAACTATCTCTATTATCATTCTTTTACCGTTACTATAATTACCATTATTATTATTAATAAGAGTTAGAAAAAATATTAATATAATTTTCGTGCTATCTCTCTAATTTTCTTACATAATTATCCCAAATATGTGATAGAATAATAAACTCATCCATATGTAGCTAAGGCTATCATACTCACCTACTTCAAGCTTAACTTCTTTATGTGTCAAATGTAGCTTATAAAAATAATTCAAAATTTATTACAAAATACTTGTTTGGAAAAAGTACTCTATGGTTAAGCCTGTTTCTTCAGATAGCACACGTTGGCCTACAGCAGCCACATTGGCGTATGATCCCGGTGGTCAAGAAGTCCCTGCAATGACTGACAGTGTCGTTCAGGTTTTCAACAATGCCAACCGAGAGCCAAAAGAAATCTAAGCTAATATTTGCCTTTAGACTAGAAATCTATGCTCCTATATGGATCTGCAAGTGGCGATGTTGATATTAGGGGCTCTAAATATGATTGATGAGGATCCACAAAATCTAGAAATAGAAGAGGAAGCAGACACGTCAAGGCATGCAATACCAGGTGGTGATAACACGCATCTTTTGGCTGAAAAGATGACTATTAATCAAGAGACGAATATGGGATTAAATAAATCTGTGATGGGCATAAATTGCAGGATTATAGTTAGGATGGAAGAAATTAAGGATTGCGATGATAAGGATTTTGTGGTAGAAAATCAGGAGAAAAATGAAGCGGTGAAAGTGGGTTGGTAAAGAGAGAAGGCAAGGCCTGAAGAAGGAAAACAAGGCTTTAAAAATTTAAAAAAAAAAAAAAAAAAAAACTATAGCTGTTAAAAGCAAGCCCAGCCCAGCTAAAAAAGAAAACAGAAGTCACAAAATTACTTAAGCCTGAGAAAGATAGATTCAAGTATTTTGCAATCTCTCAACTTTGCCAGCCCATCATGAAATAAGTGAACTAGTTGTTTCACTCTCACAAATTACAAGTGTTGGCGAGGATGCTAGTGACCAGCTCATCAGCACCACAATTAAACAAAAGATGGAAAAGTGGAGGATATTACCTCACTACGACCCATGCCATACGGAGGACTCCACCGTCCATGGGGAACAACAGCTAATGCTTATTGGTCAAAAAACAAGGTGTGATTGAATCTCTGTTTCTTTTTGTTGGAATTTTTTCAAATGAAGAAAAAATAAATTTTTATTGATTTTACTAATCAAAATTTACAATTTAAAATGTCTTTAAATATGTTTACTGAAAAGAATTAAGTGTAAAAAATAGAAAAAAACTGAAAAAAAAATGGACAGGTGGACCGCTCAGATCAAAACCCTAAAATGAAAGGTTAAGATTTTTTCAGTTTTAAAATTGGTTACTCTTGGGGACAGTTGGTGGTCTCAGTAGATTTTAGAGACCACCTTACCCTTTTTTCTTTTACTCTCCTGCATGTGTGTAAATTCCCAATACATCCACACAATAAACGATGCAGAAAATTAAAGAGCATTAAATACTCTCAATTCACCCGGTTGGGTTTCTTTACATGGTATCAGAGCAGTACCTGTGATAAGCACTGATTTTTCTTATTTCTACACTACACTATTACTCTACTACTCAATGGAAAACCCTAATACATATGTGTTGACACTCCTAAACTCGAATCAGCCTAGAATACAACTTGTCACAACCACCTTTGATGGCTCTAACTACTTGTCTTGGAGTCGAGTCATGGTGATTGCATTGATAGCTAAGAACAAGTTCGTTCTCGTTGATGGTATATGCAAAAAGCCCGAACCTGATGCAACAGAATATGAACAATGGCACAAAACAAATAGCATGGTGGTGTCTTAGATCCTAAACTCGATGAACAAAGAGCTCGCTAGCGCCTTCCTGTTCACCACATCAGCAAAAAACTTGTGAGATGAAATAAAATATAGGTATGGTGAAAGCAACGAGCCTCTGTTGTATCAATTACAATGTGAATAAGTTCCACCATGTAATCTAACCTTTTTGTCACAGCCTATTATACAAAACTCAAAAGGCTATGGGATGAGTTAACTCACCTATGGCCCTCACCTGCTTGCACTTGCCATGCTGCAACACAATAAAGTTTAAATAGACAATACCGACAACTTGATCCAATTTCTAATGGGTCTTAATGACTCATACGACCATGTTAGAAACCAAATATTGATCATGGAACCCTTATCCAGTATGAATAGAGCTTATTCCATGGTGATTGGTGTTGAAAAACAAAGAGAAGTACATAATATCAACTCACTTGAAGGGATGCCCACTGCATTTTACACCAACCTGAAAGACAATCCAAAATTTTCAAACCGAAAAAAGGAAAAGGAAAGCAGGACATGCACTTATTGTAGAAACACAGGGCACACAAAGGACACATGCTTCAAGCTCCATGGCTACCCAGAACGGTTTGCAGAACTCAACGGGAAAAGGAACAAAAAAAAAAGCCAATGCAGTGGCAAACAACACCCCCAATGGCACAAAAATAGAATCATCTGACACAAACTAGGGCACAGAAATGGTCACACTCATACAACAAGAGATCAGCAAGTACATGAAAAACCAAGGAGCAAACACGACAGAATTGGCAGGATGCGTGGGCTACTATGGCCCTGCTGGTAAGCAACCTAAATACTATTTTTTACATGCCTTTAATGATATAGGAACTTGGATAATAGACACAGATGCCATATCACACATATGCCATGATTTTAAAATGCTTTCAAAACATGTAAAACTAGAACCTACAGTACTTGTCTCGTTACCAGACGGAACCACGAGTCATTCAACCCACAAAGGAACTATAAAACTGTGTGATAATCTAATTCTGCAGGATGTCCTCTATATACTAAAATTCACTTGTAACTTTATTTTTATCAGAAAGCTAACCCAAGCTTCAAATACCTACATTTTTTTTCATCTCAACTATTGTTTTATGCAGGATTTGACAACTAACAAAATACTGAAGAAGGGAACAATAATGAAGGGCCTGTACACCCTGAGTGAAGACATAGACTCTAACAAAGCATGCATCAACCACACCCAAGAAAACAATCTACAACTATGGCAGAAAAGACTCAGCCACACATCCACAAAAAATTGATCCACATCCCTAGTCTAAAGTTACCAGGCAGTGCAACTTTACATGATTGTGAAATATGCCCCTTGGTAAAACAGCAGCGTTTGTCTTTCCCTAAAAATTTCATCAATACCAGTGACATTTTAAATTTAATACATGTTAACCTTTTGGGACCATACCTGGTTAATTATATTTCTGGTGCACTCTATTTTTTAACCATAGTTGATGATTTTTCAGGAGCCACTTGGACTTATTTACTAAAAGAGAAAACGAGTATATCAAATAGCTTAAAATATTTTTGCAATCTAATACAAAACTAATTTCAAAAAATAATCAAAACAGTTAGGACAGACAATGGCACTGAGTTCATAAATACCTCATACAAAATTATTTTTCAAGAAAGGGGAATCACGCATAAAAAAACATGTGCATACACACCACAACAAAATGGTGTGGTGGAAAGGAAACATAAAAACCTTGTAACGACTCCGGAAATATCCAAAGGAAATAAATGATAATTAAAGTGCGAAGCGAAATAAATGTTCAAGGTTTACATTCTTTACACAATAACTTAAAGTACCAATTAGTGTTACAAAATTCACCTTTTTGAAAGAAATACAAAGAAATAAAGAAATGAACAGAAAATAAAGAAAACTAGCATTCTACTCGCATTCCTCTTGCGGATCGAGCTCTGAATCCTAATTTTCTTGATATGAAATGGTTAAATAAGGGATGAGCTATACTAGCTCAGTAAAAATATCATATTATATCACCGACACAGAAATAAAGGTTGGTAGAAAAAATTAAAAAACAACTAATAGAGCACTAAATTAAGCAAATTCATTTATTAATAATAAAACCATTTACCGTCCACTTACCGTAGTGAGATTTATAGAAAACAACTTATAGAAACAACAACATTATATCTATCATGATTCCATATATACTTAGCAACATAGCACAAATTATACTTTCATATTCAAATCATCAAACAATAATTTTTCATTTTTTCACCAACCTGCTGGTATCCATGGGGGTTCATAGGGATGTCTCTGCTGCGCGTGAACTTTTTTTTTTAACATTCTTAATTACGGACTGTCCTTATACCCTATTAGGTATGAACACCAAATTACCAAACCTCAATACCCCGTCCGGTATAAGGGTGAAGCGAGCTGTCCCCATACCCCATCTGGTATGAGCACCAAGTTACCAAGTCTCCATACCCTGTCTAGTATGAGACGCATTCATGGTAGGGTTTCCTATGTACCCGGTCCGTCTACCATCTCCCAAAATATCCAGTAAGGCTGTCGTTTCATCCAGTCACTTAATCACACAAGTTTTCCTGTTACCTTTAACCTCCATTTTTCCAATTAAACCATAAACATATAAAACAATAATACATGCAGCCAAAGTTATAAAATAAATCAATAAGGCATTATCATGCATTTAAACTGTAAAAACAATCAACAGAAATCAACAGAGAATAGTTTATAGTTCTAGCTCCATTAGCAATCCGTAATTAATCCTGAATATTTTTTAAATTGTACAAAATACTATATTTATTGTTAATTAGACTTTAATTCTATAATAGATAATAGAGTGAGGGATTTTTATTCAATTTGATGTCCGAAAGACTAAACTGTTGACTGCACCCACTAGCAGTCCCCGAGTTCCCTGAATTTTTCTTCGAGAATCAAAACGTGCTATAAATACCTATAAATGTCCCAAACAAACCTTAAATCAGTCTCAGGACCCATTTTGGCTAATTTTAAAATTCCGGCGCGGCAGCTCCGCTGTGCTCCAGCGATGGTGCAACCCCTCGCGGCGGTGATCCGGCTCGGGTCAATTGTTTTCTACCGTTTTCGATCAAATTCGGCCGAGTTCACATCAATCCCTGCGAGAAAATATGTTAAGGGGCCTCGGTTGATAAAAAAAAAACTAAAACTCACCGGTGGCGGGGCTCTTTGGTGCGATGGCTCCTCCAGCTTACGTTGCAGTTGTGTGTTTTGCTCCAATCAACCTGTAGAGAAGAAAACGGTGATCATAACAGTGAAAAAATTACGCATAACGGGAATCAGGAATGGTCTCATCGGATTCGTTTTGTGGAATTTTCTGCTGCAGTGCCACCGGGCTTTGCCCTCGTTTTTTTGCCAATCAACCGGTCTTTTTGCTCTAATTTGGCCATGCGTGTGTTTAAATTTGACTTATGAGCAAATGAAATTTTTTTTACCTCTTTTGGCGGTCAGAAAGACCTCCGGCATGACAGCGGGTGGTGGTGGTCTCCTTCCCGGCGGCTGGATCTTCTTCTCCCACGAGGGGGTCTGGCAGCTAGGGTTAGGGTTTGGTGTGAATGAGAGTTATTCGCATTTAATCTGGGTCGTCTATCGCGTTTGATCTGAATCGTCCAATCGCGATTAAATAGGGAGTGAATCTGAACCGTTCATTGTGATTTAATCTGAACCGTCTAATCGTGTTTGGGGAGGGAACACATCTGGGCTATCCGTGCGGGTGGGAACGGATCTGGACCGTCCGATCGCGGGCACGCGGATCACCCGCGGGGCCTCCTGTGTGGCACTGTATCAGCGTCTGCTGCCACGTGACGTGTCCTGATTCACCGAGGTTGTTGACCGGGCATCCTATGTGGTAAAACTTCTTTAAATTGTATTTTGACCTTGATTTTTGATTTTTCTTTCAAAAATACCCATAGAACCCAAATTTTCACCATTTTTTTCCAAAATTATTTTCAATTTAATCTTCTATCAATTTCACTTCATTTTTACTTTAAATTAAAATTAAAAAATTAAAAAATTAAAAACTTATATTTATAAATAAATCTTAGATTATATTAAAAATTAATTTAGGGTATTACACACCTATTGTAAATTGCTAGAGCATTGATATTTGAATCAAAATTACCAAAAAGGTTTTGGGACGAAGCCATACTCATAGCCACATACATAATAAACATTGTATCAAGCTCTATTTTAAAGTGAAAAACTCCTTATGGAATTTTGTACCAAAAACATCCAGATTACTTAAACCTAAAAGTCTTCGGTTCTTTATGTTTTGCTATAAATGTCAACCCCCAAAAGAACAAATTTGAACCTAGGGCTTTGAATGTGTTTTCTTAGGGTATGCACCCGATGCTAAGGCCTACAAATTATATGATATAATAAACAGAAAAATAATTTTGTCAAGGGATGTCATATTCCATGAATATATTCTCTCATACATACCAAACACAACACCCTAAATCAGGTTACTATGACTCACTACTGCCAATACAAGTATCGACACAGTAACCACACCTGAAAACCAGTTACAAAGAAGAGAAGAAATTCCCTTACCAAACATCATTCCCCAAGAGTCTAAAATGAGGAGGAGCATCAGGGTGAGAAGCAAGCCCGCATGGATGGAAGACTTTATCGCCCATACCACCGAACAACCTGTGCCCGAACCTCCCTTCCTCGTGTCCACCTCACCTGTATAAAATCATGACAATGTTAATTTAATTGCACAAGTGTCTATTACGAAGGAACCAATGTCATACAGGAATGCTAAAAAGGACAGCAAATGGGTTAAGGCCATGCAAGTCGAGCTATTGGCACTAGAAGAAAATAACACTTGGGAACTAATTGCACTACCAAAAGGGAAGAAAGCAATCAACTCAAAATGGGTGTATAGAATAAAATACAATGCCGATGGATCAGTTGATAAATACAAAGCAAGACTCGTGGCTAAAGGTTACAACCAAGAGTTTGGCATAGACTATCATTATAGCTTTTGACCAATATATCAATTAGACATCAATAATACATATCTACATGGGGTTTGTAGAAGAGGAGCTATACTTAAAACCCCCATAGGGCTACTTCAAGGCCAGTGAAGGGCAAGTCTGTCGTTTAACCAAGAGCCTGTACGGCCTGAAACAAGCCGGTCGTTAGTGGAACAAGGAGCTTACTTCAAAGCTCCAATCCATCGGCTTCACCAAGTCAGAAGCCGACCTCTGTCTATTCACAAAAGTACAAAAGGAAACTACATTGTAGTTGTGGTATATGCGGATGACTTACTTGTTATGGGTCCTAACGACGAAGAGATTTGTGAAGTCAAAAACGCCATAGATAAAGCTTTCATGACCAAGGACCTTGGCCAAACAAGATACTTCCTTAGAGTCGAGATAGCTTGGTTAAAAGAAGGGATTTACATCAGCCAGAGAAAATACATTAAAGACATTTTACAAGATACAAAGATGGAAGATACGAAAGAAAGCCACTTTCCCCTCCTTTTCAAACTAAAACTAAATGCAGAAGAAGGAGAAATCTTACTAGATCCGGAGAGGTACAAACGTCTTTGATTCACACTCTTCTTTATAGCAATTGGCATGTTTATAGTAATATTTATGGTGAAGACAATACTTGTTTGGATCATCTAGCTAGGTTGGCATAACATACTCTTACAAATCTTTCCAAGCTCGATCATCCTCTAATAAGTTGAAGAGATTGCTCTATATTGATCACCGTGATACATCATGGGCTTGTCTTCTTAGGGCATAGTATCTTTGTTTTATTATTATTATTATTATTTTGCCTTTTTCCTATTTCGTAACCAAAAGAATGTAGCTTGTTTTTAGTAATTATATTAATATATTATTTTGGCTATTAAATTTATTAATCTATTATAAAATTATAATTATAATTATAATTAATTTTGTTCATTAAAGACCAGACACATCATTGCAATGTAAATGCATTCTTATTCAATTGTTTCATCAAGAAATTATTTATATAAAGAATGCACATTAATATTTATATTTTATTATTAATTTAGCAAACAAATCTTAATCTGTAAATTTTATTAGTTAATTCAAAATTTGCCAATCTTTATTGAAATTTGATACTCTATCCATGTATACTTTTATATATATCCAATTAAACTTTGTGCACTATTTGATAGTATGAAAATAACATAACTAGACATAACAATTAACCATTGATTTTCATAATAGTTGGAGTGTATTTTTTCAAAATGACTCACAATCAATGTTTTTTGGTGATAATTGTAAGCTATAATAATTTACAATTTTATCCTAAATAAGTAAAATATCTGATAAAAAAAAGTAAAATGAACATATGCATCATAATCTTATTTGCAAAAATTAATGATTTTCTCCATGTATTATTAATGTTTATTCAAAATAGTCTCTACCTTAATTTTTGGTGAAATTAATCCTTATATTTTTGAAAAACTTCTAATTTAGTCTCTCATATTAATCTACTATTAACGTCATTAAGTCTGTTACCACATATCAAACCTGACATTATATGGCACCTTATGATTGAGTATTGAATAAGTGAATGTCATATCAGATGTCACGTGATATCTGATGTAGCATTAAAAAAAATTAATTTGTATAATTTTAAACCGACTCATAAATTAAAAAAAAACGAAAAATTACATCTCTTGTGCCTCATTCCTCTCCATCATTAAACATGCCAAAACTAGTATATAAATCTTGTCTCTTTATTTAGTTCAATTTCGATATTTTTGATGCAGGGGCTTGCTAGTGGGGCTTTGACAGGATAACACAAAGCTATAGAGGAGAGAGATTTATTGGGGGTGATGAAAATTATAAGCCATAGTGCACCAACGAAAGAGCAAAAGAAAAAAAAAATCCAAAAACACGAGTTAGTGTAACTGTTTAAAGATAGAACGAATATTGGTGTGAGATATGCAAAGGTTTGAAAAGAGAAAGCAACAAATGTGAGGGAGAGACAAATAAATTAAGTAAATTTAGCTATAAAATGGGAAGACTTTTTGGTTTTCAAAATAGGAAAAAAAATAGAAAAGAAGGGAGGGATTGAGAGCAAAACAAAAAGGAAGAAAAATATTATTTTTGTAAGTAAAAAAATAAAGAAAAGTTTGAGAAAAACATTATTGTCTATCTACTCAATTTCTGATTCTTTTTTGTGAAGAACATAAATCTCGTTGCCAGCACAAATAGCAGATGTGATTGGTCATAATCAAAGGTTTACTTTGTGTTTGTTGGATTCAGATGACATCATATTGGACAATGGCTACTCTTTGGGTAGGCTCGATGGTTTGAATCCTCTTCATTGGTGATTGGCACACCAAGAGCAACGATTATTATTCCTTCAAAGCAAATACCGACTCATTATCCCTCTTGTCAAGTATGCAAACTTCAAGATTGTGTCTTCCTTTATTCTCTATTGAACAGGAAAATCCATAAAAAAAACCTCCTCATAACCTTAAGTTCCAAGAGATGTAGTTATGACCTTTTTATTTTTTAATTTGTGAACTGATTTTAATTGATTCATATTAAATTTTTTAATTGCACATCGAATACCACATGACATATGATGTAATATTCACTTGTATATAACATAATTATAATGTATCAAATGATATTAAATTTGACACATAATGCTAGACTTAATGATATTAATAACAGGTTAAAGAAGAGACTAAATAAGAATTTTTCAGTAGTACAAGAAGTTATTTGATTAAAAATTAAGACATAAATTTAATAGTATTAAACTAAATAATTATTTTTGTCGAACTTTATGCTATTATGAATTTAATAAATTTTAATTACATTGTAATAAATTTTTTGAATTTAATAAATTTAATAAAAATCTAGAATACATCTTTTAAATATAATATTTAGTTTTAAATGATATAAATTTTAATCATTTAAAATAAATATAATTAATAACTAAATTCAACAAAACTTTTTTGAATTTATTTCAAACATAACAAAATATTTGGGGGAGTTTCGATCGTTAGTTTGAACTGTTATTAATAAATTTGTAATAAATGTATAATTTTTGTAAAATTTATTTTTAAGCATAAAATATCAAAATTTAATAGAAGGTTAAAAATATTGAATTGATATGAGATTTATGTACAATTTAGTTCTACCACAATTATTAGAATTTAAAATATACGTTTATTTTAGATAAAATTCAGTATAAATTTGAATTTATTTTTTATAGAAATTTCAGAATTTTTTAATTAAAATAAATATAAAATTATAAATTAATTCTACATAAATTTTAAATTCATTTCAAATATAGCACAAAAAATTAAAAATTCACAAACAAAATTCAGTAGGAACCAATTAATTGGCTTTATTTACATTTGAATTTTTATGACTTTGTTTATTTTTTAATTTATTTAAAATCAAATTGCAAAAACATACATGTAATAATTATAAAAGTAAAACTATGAGAATTATAATAATTTTAAATATCTAATGATTTAAGTTCAAGTTTTATATTCTGTTTCGTTTAAATTCAACCAACATCAAATTTTATTTTTTATTTCATAAGAATATATTGAATAAAATAATTCTCCATTCATAAAAGATAAAAAAAAAAACCCCATAACCATGTGTGTTTTATCACATTGACAATTAATCGATTCATGATTATTATCAACAAATTTTATTTAATTATTTGATTAATAGAGTAATAATATAAAATAAATATATTTAAATTTAAAAGATTAACATTAAAAATAATTTAATCAATTATTGAAAACAAAAAAAAATGTAAAATAATGAGTAAAAATTATGTTATGTGTTTACTATGATTCTTAAAAAGTATTTATGTGATAAATATACTTAAATCATAATATTTATCTTCAAGGATACGAGTTATATGTTTATCTCTTGAATTTTTTGAGGAAAAATTTATGAGAAAATCCAATACGACATCGTATTAAGGTTCCTTGAAAGTCTAGAACCGGAGTAAAGTGGAACAAACAAAAGAGGAAGAAAACCTTTTCTTTCCAAACAAGAAACGGAGCTACTCTCCCTATAAATTCGCAATCCCTTTCTCTCTCTTCAGATCCCAAAACCAAACAACAACCACTTGCCCATTAATCTCTCTCTCTCTCTCTCTCGCTCGCTCGCTCGCTCGCTCTGGAACTCAACTCTCTTCTCAATCCGCCATGTCTAACCAAGCTGAATCCTCCGATTCGTGAGTACCCAGATCTCCTTTTAATTTTTTTCCTTTTTTCTTCAATAGATTTGTCTTTTCGTTTCTTATTGTGGATTTTCTTTAGTACGATTTGATTATTGATTGATTGATTCGTGGCAATCGTGTACACAGTAAGGGAACCAAGAGGGATTTTAGTACTGCGATTTTGGAGCGTAAGAAGGCACCGAATAGGCTCGTTGTTGATGAGGCCGTAAACGATGACAACTCAGTTGTGTCTCTTCACCCGGATACCATGGAGAAGCTCCAGCTCTTTCGCGGTGACACGATCTTGGTTAAGGTTTGATTGATTCCTCTGGTTTCTATATTCGGGTTTTCATGTGCTTGCTTTTATTGTGTTGTAATGTTATTGTGTTGTAATGTTATTGTGTTGTAATGTTATTGTGTTTCAAGTTTGATTGGCTGGGTTTTTGTTTTCTTCTTGTGGGTATTTGGCGATTTAGGGTTTTTGTTAGTCGCCTAATTATGTTTCCTCCTGGGTTTATGGGTTTTATTGTTGATGTTTAAGATCTGTGAATTGCGTTGCTTGTGTTAGTTCTCGCTGTTCATTTGAATGTGGAAGGAAGTTATTATAAGCGTCCGTCAATTTCCAAATTGGGGGCCTTTTTGTTTTAGTGAAGGAAAGGGAAAAAAAAAATAAAAGGAAAGGGAAAACGTAATTTTTGAAGTAAAGGAAATATGTTTCTCTTGTTTTGATGATTAAAAATAGAAGAAAGGATTGTTGTAATATTTTGTTTGGTTTTACTTTAAATACACTATAATGTTTGTATTAAAAGAATGATAATTTAGGTGGTAAGGAAAAAAATAAAAAAATTCTTTTCAAAATTATTAAATCTTTTTCTTTCCCGTCCATTTTCCCAAATTTGGAGGAATAGAAAAATTGGAATTTGAAGGATGATTGTGATCCCTCTTTTTTCTTTTAACTAATTATTATCTTTGAGAAAAAGAGGGAGACCATCTTCTCCTTTCCTTTCTTTTCCTTTCCCTTCACTTCCCTCAATCCAAATATACTGTAAGGTTGTCTTTAGTTTATTTCTTATATAATTTTCCAACTAATTACTAGATTTTTATATTGTCTTGATATGCATAACCATAACATGTTCGTATATAAATTATCCCATCCTCATCATGATTCCTTGATTGTAGAAATGAATTTCATTGTTGAGAGGGAAGAAAGTGATGGAACTCAAGATGAGTCAGGTCACTCTGCACATGAAAAATTAATGTTTTTGCTATACATAAGAAGATATAAAAATTGCAACTAGGAATTAGCTAAAAAATTGATTACTAGGAGCTGTTCGTGTGTCAAGTGTGTGTTTGATTTACATTTTATGGATAGGTTATGGACTCGGCTGACACAATCCATCTACTTGTTGGACTTGGCTGACATCGCCGATCTACTTGTTTGACTTGGTTTACATCCTTGTTTAGATAATGATTTATCTACTTCAGGCTCTTTAATAGATATTCGTTATTTATCCCACAAAGTGAGGCTGTTTGCAGTTAATGTATTTGATTGTTGTCTGCTCTTACTAGCCCCTATGTGCACTCAGTATATGTGGAGTTGTTCCCCAGTGATATGTTTGGGATGGAGTTGATGGACCTTTGATAATTTTCCCTCTTTAATTGTTAAAAAAATCTCTATATTGATGTATATTTTGGAATTGAAGTTTGATCATTTGTTACTTGGAGATAACTTCTCCATCATTCATGGTTTGCCTCTGATTTTCAGGGAAAGAAAAGAAGAGATACTGTCTGCATTGCCCTTGCAGATGACACATGTGATGAACCAAAAATTAGAATGAATAAGGTTGTGAGATCGAACTTAAGGGTTAGGCTCGGGGATGTTGTTTCTGTTCACCAATGCCCTGATGTTAAATATGGAAAGCGTGTCCACATACTGCCAATAGACGACACTGTTGAAGGAGTTACTGGGAATCTCTTTGATGCATATCTAAAACGTAAGTTTCTTTTTTCTTCTTTTCGAGAATACATAGAACATGTAAACTTATTTTTAATCTTCTATTCTTATCTGGTTTTCTGCTGTGGGTATAACATTTATCAATCTTTATTTTGAAGTCATATGTTGCTAGGTTTGAAGTAGCGTGTTCTGCATTTTGTTTGCAGTGCATCTCTTTTTGTAAAGCTAGATGTTTAGATTTCATTTGGTACATGGAAATGTTTTTTAGTTCTTAATTTCAAAATTATATGTACTCCATTCGCAAAATTATACAAGTTAGTTAATAATGAAGAGAACAATAGTGAATGATAATGCTTGAATTATAAAATTTAAAACATTGTTTTTGTTTTTCACTAGAAAGCTGATTAGTTTTTGCTTTAATTATTATATCGGTGTACAACTCTATATACTTTCTTGAATAAAATATGCATAAACAAATATGAATTTAGAAAATGAGAAGTAAAAGGTATTTCTATGTACCAAAAAGAGCCAAACAGACTCTTATTTTCTGAGGTATTTTGGATGGATTCCATGTCTCTGGATGAATATGTAAAAGGTATAAAAAGTATTGAAGTGTGATTCATTTTTAAAAAATCTAATATCTCTAGCTCTGTGACATAGAGAAGCAATCATGTTGCACATAGTTCCACCCTGAGCTGAGTGCTGGCAGTGTACCCTACCTTTGGGGTTAAATAAATAGTGTCATTTAGCTTTGTTAGATTGTACAACTTCTTCTCCTGGAAAAGGATTAAGTGGGTTTTCATTATAATTCTATTTTACAAATAGCATATAATAATGAAAATTTAAGGCGATATGTAATGACATTGAGTTTGCTTTTGATCTCCATTTCCTACAAGTTCAAAAAGAAGATTATATTGGTGACTGTAACAACTTTGTTCTATTAGAGATTGTATGACCCAGCAGATGTAGAATGATACTTGAGAGAGGAAATAGGAAGTTAGGTGTATAATCAAGCAACGGTGAATTCTTTTGGTATGAAAGCCAGGAAAATAGAAATGAATTCTCTGTGTGGTAAATTATATTAAATTCTGAAGAACTGTCAAATTCCAATATTGTGCCTCTCTTTTATAGGCTGGATTCTTCTGAAATAAAAACCAGGAATAGAGCAAGAAATTTTCTTTACAATAAATTATCTGAAAAAACTAAAACAATATTGTGGCTTTCGCTTTGGATTCTGGGCCCTAAATGTTGTAGTAATGGTAGAAAAGTAGACCTGACTAAAAAAAGGAATTAATCTGAAATAATTGAAGACCTAGACATAGTTCCTATTTGCTATCCTAAAAAAAGGCACATTGTTGAATACCAACTCAAGTAGGGAAAAACCTAAATAAATACAAACTTAAGGGCCTCTAAATCTTTAAGGAAACTCCTACTTTTTGTTTCATCATAATAGTAACTTTACTGATCCTCTTTTGAATTTTAACTTTTAAGAGCCTCAAAAAAATTTGTTAGTCCATCACAAACAACTCTTTTTCTCGAAGCTAATTTTCTAGTAGTATTATTAACCTTTTATCTTAAAAAGAATTATCTAAAAGTTGCTTTCTGCCATTGATAGTGATATTTAAAACTTCTTGATAACCACTTCTTTGCAGCGTAATATAAATGCTTTCAAGTGGTATATATGTTTCGCAGGGGCAGTACCTTGTTGAAGAAACATGCAAAACTGTGGGTTAAAATATCTGCAAAATTTTTTATGGGAATATAAGTGTGAAACAAAGTAGTGTCACAGGCCAATTTATGTGAATAATATCTAATGCAAATCTTCATTTTGCTGACTCTTTTCTTATTGTTATGAATTGTTTTTAAACGAGAGATTCAATATTTGCAGCTTATTTCCTCGAAGCATACCGCCCAGTTAGAAAGGGTGATCTCTTCCTTGTCAGAGGAGGGATGCGAAGCGTTGAGTTCAAAGTTATTGAGACTGATCCTCCTGAGTATTGTGTAGTTGCTCCAGACACAGAAATCTTCTGTGAGGGGGAGCCAGTTAGGAGAGAGGATGAAGATAGACTGGATGAGGTTGGCTACGATGATGTTGGTGGTGTTAGGAAACAGATGGCTCAGATAAGAGAACTGGTTGAGCTCCCATTGAGGCATCCACAGCTTTTTAAGTCAATCGGTGTGAAGCCACCAAAAGGAATTCTGCTTTATGGACCTCCCGGTTCTGGGAAGACTCTGATTGCCCGTGCTGTTGCTAATGAAACTGGTGCTTTCTTCTTCTGTATCAATGGGCCTGAGATCATGTCCAAATTGGCTGGGGAGAGTGAAAGCAACCTCAGGAAAGCATTCGAGGAAGCAGAGAAGAATGCACCGTCCATTATTTTTATTGATGAGATTGATTCAATTGCTCCCAAGAGAGAGAAGACACATG
Source organism: Carica papaya (assembly GCF_054855325.1). NCBI lineage: Eukaryota > Viridiplantae > Streptophyta > Magnoliopsida > Brassicales > Caricaceae > Carica > Carica papaya. Next base: position 7,103,366 of record NC_142316.1, read on the forward strand.
GAGAAGTGGAAAGAAGGATTGTCTCCCAGCTCTTAACACTCATGGATGGACTGAAATCTCGTGCGCATGTTATTGTTATTGGGGCCACAAATCGGCCCAACAGTATTGACCCAGCTCTCAGAAGGTTTGGCAGGTTTGATAGGGAAATAGATATTGGTGTTCCTGATGAAATTGGACGTCTTGAAGTTCTTCGAATTCATACAAAGAACATGAAGCTTGCCGAAGATGTAATACCAAATGCTCCTTCCTCTATCCATCTTCCTTTTCTAAACGTAAATTTATGAGTAACTGTTTCTCTGGTTTCCTTTTTCAGGTGGATTTGGAAAGAATTTCTAAAGATACACATGGCTATGTTGGTGCTGATCTTGCTGCTTTATGTACCGAGGCTGCTCTTCAATGCATCAGGGAGAAGATGGATGTCATTGACTTAGAAGATGAGTCAATAGATGCCGAGGTGCTCAATTCTATGGCAGTGACAAATGAACACTTTCAGGCTGCTCTTGGAACAAGCAATCCTTCTGCCCTGCGTGAAACTGTGAGTATTATTCAGATACTTCTGTCGACCTAAATCCTCCTCTAATGATAACAGAACTTTTGTTTTTCCCCTTTTTTTGGTATCTAATCGGAGAGGTGTTTCTAATTAGGTTGTCGAGGTACCTAATGTCAGCTGGGAAGATATTGGAGGTCTTGAGAATGTTAAAAGGGAGCTTCAGGAGGTAATTGCTGTATCTATTTACATGCATGTACTTGCTTTCAACCAATATTTTTGAAACTGTGTTGACCTGTAATACTTTGTCATGCAGACTGTCCAATACCCAGTGGAGCATCCTGAGAAATTCGAGAAGTTTGGAATGTCACCCTCAAAGGGAGTCCTCTTCTATGGACCTCCTGGGTGTGGGAAAACACTTCTTGCTAAGGCTATTGCCAATGAATGCCAGGCAAATTTCATAAGTGTTAAGGGTCCGGAATTACTTACTATGTGGTTTGGAGAAAGTGAGGCAAATGTACGAGAAATTTTTGATAAGGCTCGGCAATCTGCTCCTTGTGTCTTATTCTTTGATGAGCTTGACTCAATTGCTACTCAGGTTTGTTTTCTATCTTCTTCCCCCCAAAGATTATGATAACATAGTATTTGGTGATTACAAATAGGCATAAATGGCTTATATTTTCTTTTTCTTAGTTGTGTTGTAGTCTACTGTGTTGCAAGCTGCTCATGCTCTTCCGTGGTTTTGCAGAGAGGAAGCAGTGTTGGAGATGCTGGAGGTGCAGCGGACAGGGTTTTGAACCAACTTTTGACAGAAATGGATGGCATGTCTGCAAAGAAAACTGTGTTCATTATTGGTGCAACCAACAGACCAGACATTATTGACCCTGCACTTCTCCGCCCAGGCCGTCTTGATCAGTTGATTTATATTCCTCTTCCTGACGAGGAATCTCGTCATCAAATTTTCAAGTCCTGCTTGAGGAAATCTCCAGTCTCCAAAGATGTTGACCTCAGAGCTCTTGCAAAATACACTCAAGGCTTCAGTGGTGCAGATATTACTGAAATATGTCAACGTGCATGCAAATATGCCATACGAGAGAACATTGAGAAAGTATATAATTCTGCCTATTTTCCCTCTGAGTTGATTTTTGTTATTACTGGCTGTTGCACTATCTTTTCACAGAGAATTGGAGAAGTATTAACTGAGGAAATTTCTTTAATATTTTCAGGACATTGAGAGGGAAAGGAAGAGAAGGGATAACCCTGAGGCTATGGAGGAAGATGTTGAAGACGATGTGGCGGAGATCAAGGCAGCACATTTTGAAGAATCCATGAAGTATGCTAGGAGGAGTGTGAGTGATGCAGACATCCGCAAATACCAGGCATTTGCCCAAACATTGCAGCAATCAAGAGGTTTTGGAACTGAGTTCCGGTTTGCTGAGTCTGGATCAGGAGGTGCAGCCGGATCTGATCCATTTGCAGCACCGGCAGGTGGAGCTGAAGAAGATGATCTTTACAGTTAAATTTCTTAATTTGGCACAAGATAATATTTCAGTTCTATTTGTGTATTTTTTGGGTAAAAGATTATATGTACTTTTGTTGTATGATGATGTGGTAAACGTCTGGATACCAAGGAATTGAGGTCTGGGCCACTGGAGTCCTGCTTTCTCTTTTGGAGGTTATAATGGATGAACTTTAAACCTTAGAAGATCTAAATTTTAGTTGTCTGACATTATTGGAAGCTTTTCTACGATATGTTATTGGATGCTGGATTTCATAATATGTAATTCATATCCCCTTCCTTCCTCTTGTGAGTGAGTCTTTAATGTTTTCAGTATTGTGGAAAACTTCCTTAATGTTTACATGAAAAGTATTTCTTGTCTTCTTTGTGGAATACTTCGCATGCGGGGAAGGAAAGTATATATAAAATCAGTTGCCCAACAATCTTTACTATGGTGGGACTGGAGTTTTATTTCACACAAAATCAGGCGTGTCATGAGACGTGTCCCTCATGACAAGCAAGTTAGCTTAGAAAGTAAGATATTGCACTGCTAACATGGGGGAAGTAAGTTGTGTCTTTCGTTGAACTCTGCATAAAGGAAATTGTAAGACAAAAATATGCTTACAAAGCTTTCGTAAAATAACTCTTCAGATATACAGCGCAATGGTTATGTGCCCCTGACTGGGCAGTTCACACCTTGTAATTCATTTGTTTGACATGCTTGTACACCCGGATTGTTCTGTACCTCCAAAATAATGTACTAAAAATCAATACGAATTTGAGATTAAAGAATGAATAGCGGTAGTTGGCGCCTCGACTCGAGATTACATTAAGAATGTGTATTCATTCACAACGTGCAAATCTTTGACATTCATTTTACATTGACAACAAGAAGTTCATAAATGATTTTAAGATTTGTCATGATTGGAAGCGATTCAAGAAAAGCAATGTGGAAGATTTCATTTTTTTTTCTTAAAGTAATTTGTTAACATTTCGTTCATTATTGACTGTGTTTGTAATTCAGTAGTTTATTATTTAGTTAGTGTTAAATGATATTTGAAATACTCTAATAGATTCGATAATATTTTTAAGGTGGTCGTAATTATAATTTAGAAGAAAAAAAAAATGGAATATTTTAATATTTTGTTGCTTTTGATAAGAGTAAATCAGTTTATAAATTTAGTATCTATCATAATATTTACTTTTAAATAACAATATTAAATGTAGTGAATTAGTAAGTTAATTAGGTGGCTCTCTGAACACTGTCAAATTTCACTTTCACAAGATATATCTTAAATCGCCGACACCCTCTGCTCCTACCCACCGCTGCCTACTCTTTTGACTTCCACAACCCAAGTTAAAAATCTTTATTACATAATTAAAAATAGACTTTCATACTTAATTCCATGCAAATTCGAAATAAATTTCATACAAATTTTCTTGAAAAAAGTGAAAATAGAAATGCATTTAATAATCATAGAACAAAATTTTGGTAATTTAGTTAGAAATACAAATGGGTATTTTAAAAATGAACTTTTTTTTTTTTAAAATGTTTTAAGTTAATATATATTATGTAAATATAATAATACAAATGGGTTTGAGGTTGTGGGGATTGTAGGAATCATGCTTGGTGGGAAGAGAGCAGGAGAAAGGTGGGAGTCTTAAACACAATAATTTTTGGGTTGTTGATTAGACTAACCCACTTTTTGGGGAACAAACCCCACGTGAACAACAAAAAAACAAAACAATTCATAATTATCTTTACTTATTTATATATGTATTTGGGAAGCCTATGCTACTTTTATTTCTACATGAGTAACCAACCATTTTGCTATTGTTTGATTCTAAATTATTGTTGATATATTCTTATTGACTTTCAACATCCTCAAATTTATTAGTAATAATTAATTAATATTCAAGGTGTTTATAAATAATAAGCTCTAGTTAAAAAACACTAAAATACAACAAAAAATTATGAGTATCTCAATACTACTAAATAGTTAGAAGATCATTTTGTTCACTTCCATTTTTCTTCTCACTCTCATACTTATAATTTGTAATTAATAGAGAGAAATATGTATAAGCATATATACCCATTATATAAAATGCATTAAAACTCCCTAGGATTTGGTATAATATAGGTGATTATCGCAACTTTTTAAAATTGAACATGGACACCATACTTTATAAACTACTATGAACTTTTTGCCATACTTCATAAAAAAAATATGGATCCCTTGAGGGGACCTTTGATTTCTTTACTATAATGTTTTTTATTTAATAATAAAATTTACCATAAAATACTATGACTTAATGATTACTTTAATTACCACGGTTTAAAAATAACACATCTAATAAATTTTAAATAATTTTTTAAAAATTATTTACTTAAAATTATCTAAATATTTTCTCCAAAGATGAAGATGGAGAAAAAATTATACTTAGATAAATCAAAAATAATTTTCATTTATTCTATTATTTACAGAAATTATTTATATATTTAGATAATCTTTATCATAGTTAATTACTCATTCATTCAAAAGATTTTATATGCTTTGACTATCGAAAACTTATTAAATTGGCATGCTATTATTATTAAATAAAGGATATGAAGATAATCTTATCATTTTATTAAATTTAACAGCAATAATATACAATGTGTAATAATTTATAAAATAACAAAATTTTTCTATTCAATTTTTTTATTATAAATTGAGTAATTTTTAAATATTATAGCAAATTTCAAAATCTTATGTAATTTACCCCTAAAATACTCAATTTCAGAAATATCATCCACACCTTCGTTGTCACATACATATAGATATTTATTGTATCATCTTTCCTTACCTTAGATATTTATTTTATTAATGAGATCCATTCTTCTTTAACTTAATTTTTTGTTATCAAACTGATTTTAGATAATTAATCTCTCATTAGTAATACGTTAATCGAATGATTAATACTTCTTTCTCTTTCTAATTTATGAAATGTAAGAATTTGTAATGAAACAAATAATTAACCTTTCCATTTGGCAAGAGAATTGGATTAAGGCATAATGATATCTAAGGAGTAAAAATTATAAAACTAGTTTCACTTATTCATTGATTAAATGGTTGATATTTTTTTTAAATATAAGATTGTTAGTTTGAGTTCTTATATTTGATATATTATAATTAATACGTATATGTCAATAAAATATACTAAAATTACATCTAAAAATAGTTTAAATATGATAATTTCTGTCGAAATGATTAAAGGTGGCCAAAAAAAATAATTATAATGATCTAAATATGAATAAAATAAAAACAATAATTTTTACAGATTCGTTCCTGACTATGTCTATATATAATATAGTACTAATTACTTATATGATCTCTAAAAATAATAATGAGATGAACATTGCTATTTGAAAGCAGACCAAATACAGCCTCATGTTTGTGATGGAAGGAGACATGAAATGGTTGGGCAATCATCAAAAATTACAATCAAGATACCACTGGGATAACAAGCACACACATTTAAAAAATCTTTCATATATATTATATTATAAACCCATGTACACGGTATACAATTTTTACTACAACAACAAGAACAATAATAATAATAATAATAATAAGAGGCACATCATATCATCATATCAGATCATACGTGTAGATATCAATCATGTCTCTGCAAGTATACCTTCTAACCCCACCACATTTCTCATCTTCCAGTTCTCTCATTAATTATATATATATATATATATATCTATATATATTCAACATCAACTGGGTAGTTATCAGTAATCTTTGCTGGGTTCAACATATTAATATGTAATGAAATGAATGAATCTGGTGATCAACGGCTCTGATATGATGCAGGATGAAGAAGAATTTATTATGGGACAACTGACAAGTGGTTGAAGAAGATAACCCAAAAAGAGATTAAAAGAAAATTAAAAAAAGAAAAGAAAAGAGTGTACGTTTACAGTTGCTCTGATTTACAGACACCGTTGTTTTTTCTTTTAATTTTGTCAGTGTACCCGCACGTGCGTCTCCACGTGGAAGGTCTTCAAAGGCTCCAACACAAACACTGATGTCTGAATTTTTCAACCTTGTCAGATATTCCACGTGTTTTCCCAATTCTTTTGGGTCCCATTTCTTCTATCTTAATTTAACTTGCATGAATTTTTATAATTTCTTAGTAAAATTAGATGAGTTCTAATATTATATTTTACTTGTTATTTACCTTGAAATTGTCCTAAATCTAAGTTGTTGAACCTTTGGTTCGGTGTCTCACACAATTACTTTGCATTCGGTTGATTGTTATAATCTTTATTTCTAAGTTTTTAATCACAATCTTTTTAAAAATTTGTTCACATATTTTGAGGGTATGATTTCTTTTCATGTTATAATGCTACGATGATATATGGTGTGTCAATAAGTCATAAATATCATACGAGGGTGATGTTATTACGAATGATTTATAAAATCCTAAATATAAAATGTTATTAGAACTAAATATAATTTACATGCTGGTATGATGTTATTACATAGAGTATTTTAAGATATTTACTCTCATACATTTTAAGAATTATTTAGGGTTTGATTATTACCATTACTTCCTATAAAATATACCATGTTTAATTCACTGGGGGACATATCACATATGTCGATCAAGAAAGTCCACACATATCCTATGTATCTTATCAATGACTTTATTTTCAACATAATTAATCACAAAGTTATGAAAATACGTATGAAAATTGGAGTTTGTTCTAAAGGGAAAACCTATGATGGTGCCTCTTTTGATTATTTTAATATCTTTAAAAATATTTTTTGATTGGAGCATATAATAAGAATCCATCGTGGTATTTCTTCTTTAAATGCAATAGGCTCAGTTGAACTCCACATAGCTAGAATGAGGTGCACCCCAAGTATAAACTTATTAACGTAAACTATATGAAAAAGTATATAAAGTCCAACCAATTTGTGATTGGCTACTAGTATAACAAAGGGAGCAAATACATAGGTGCCATATCCTGTCATAAGGAGGATATTATTAGAATTTTCATTTGTGATTAAAAATAAAAACTTAACGTAATATTTTTAAGTATGTGATAAATTCAACATTTCAAATGGATAGGGTGATAATAAAACTCATGTAGAAATCAATATAACTATGAGGTTGGAATTTTAATTCACCAAAATACTTGAGGAGGCCATATAGAGATGGAAGATGACACTAATAAATTAGAAGATAATAAATTAGAACTTCAATTCAACTATAACATTAATGTAAACAAATTTGGTCTTAGAGACGATGAAAGTGATGACAGGGACAGAGACAATGAAGAAGGTCATGATATAAAATTTTGTGAATACATATTTTTTTTAAGTAATTAGTTATTCAAAAAATGTATGCATATTTTTTATGCCTAGAGTTAGTTTTATACTATGTAAATGTAATTGAATAATAAGTTGATGTTGTTATTGCATCACGAGTGTTGGATGGTGTTATTAATTTATTAGCTTAGTAAACAAATTTCTTATATATCATAAACACAATGAGAAGCAAGGGGATTAATGATGGTAGTGGCATAGATGGTTACGATCATGGCAATGGTAGTGATAAAGCACCGACGTACATGATAAAATATGGTATAATTAATTTTTCTAAGGATGACAAAGTCTTTGTTGCTAAAGGTATTACATACAAAAATTTATGGTAAAACTGAGATATTAATATTGAGTGTCTTTGATGATAATCTTATGTACTATTGATCGTGACTATAAAGGATAGTAACAGTGTCGTTTCAGCTATTCACACTGCATTACCTCACTCCCATCACTTATTACATTACTCCTCAATCTCTCATCCATATCATTGATCTACGTACCATGCCACAAACCTCTCCTCTAGGGTAGGAAGGATCATTATCCAAGGCTATTGATAACACTTTTAATAAGATCATATTAAATGATCGTATTCCATTCTCATTTGTTAGAAATGATACATATTTATATATTTTCTTCCATTAATTATTTTATTATAATGTATATATATCTACCTTTTTCATATATAGAAGATTTTCATCTTCTGAACATAGTGCATGATACAATTATGGAAGATAATACATAGCCTTGGGAATAATGGTATTTTATATTAATGAAGTGAATGATATTGTCTTCTTAACATACAAGATAGGTATAATAATGTCATTGTTTTTTTAAAAATTGAATACTAATTTAATTAGCCAAAAAAATGAGAAGTAAATTGGATTATTGGGTCAAGAAGATCAAGAATACAAGAATTTATAGCTAGTTTAGGGACATTATCATCATAACATGTCGATGAAAAAGTCATGGTCAAGCATGCAAAGGCTTGGCCAAACTGAGTCGATTTGCAGCTACCTTTAGGCTAGCTTGCCCATGTTTCTAACCTAGGTCAAATAAACTACTTGTTATTGCTCATTCTTGGTGTCTTATTTTTACCAACAGACAAAATAAATAAACATATTAATTAAATGACTAACATTAATATCATATTAATTTTATAATATATTCTATTAAAATTTATTTATAGTTCTAGATAAAAAAATATATGAGGATAATTTATGAAACTTTAATATTTTTTAAATACTAATTTATGTTGCATAAGTTATTATTTGTTAAACTAAAGAAGAAAAATGACAAATACCTTTTCTTTTTCTTTATAAAGATGAGTCTTAAATCCATGCTGACACTTTCTTTATTTGAATAGAAAAATGTTAGGTCAAATTTTTTACTTATTAGGGCTATTCTAAAGTAAAAAAATTTAGTTGTCAAAGAATATTCTTTTTATATAAAAATATCATCACTTACTGTGATAATACCAAACTTGGTAAACTAATACATTAATAAGTTAAATATTTGGTCTTCTAAATTAAGCATGATAAGTCTGTAATAGTCAACCCATAATGTATTAGTAAAATGAGAGTCTAAGTACTCAAACTCATAACAACTAAACCACTGTGTTGGCAATAAATCTATAAGAAACTTGTATAGTTATTTAGATAACAAAATTATCATATTAGCCTATTATAAAACCTCAATATATTAAACTTCCATAAAAAAAAAATAAACCACTAGATTTTGTTTTAAAATACATCAAATTTACTCTTAAAACTTAACAACGTTTAGAAAAGTATCTTTGTAACCTTTTATTCCAAAATTAAGAATTTAGAATTTACAATAAGAGTTGATTTGTTTTAGTAGTTATAACCTATTCTTAAAAATTAATCACTTCTAGAAAAGTATGTTTATACTTTTATATTCTAAAATTAGGAATGTAGAAATTACAATAAGGGTTAATTAATCTCTTTAGTATTAGGGTACTTTTTTGGTCAACTTTCATGTATTGAAAGTAATTTTGTTTCTCCCATCTAGTTGGCAAGCAATTTATATATTAAGATAAAACAATTTACGAAGAGCATTTTCTTAAAAAATAAATGCTTAGTTGCCAATAAATTCATGGTTGAAATTGAAATTACAAAGTGGTAAGTGATAAAAGAGGGAAACAGCAAAAAGGGAGGGCCGCACGAGGGGAGCATCTAGAGGGAGATAAGTGAATTGTACCCTTCTGTCCTGCCTCCCCCACTTCCTTTTTCTTTTCCTCTTAAGGATTCTCGCTGTCGGCTGACATTTCCACTCACCCGCCCTTTGCCTTTATATATACATACATATATATATATATATATATATATATTTCTTTTTCATATTTTCTGGTTTAGTTTCTACTTCTTAACAGGGAGAAATCATGAGTTATTCTAAATATTTCTCACCAAAATATTCCAATAATAACAATAAAGAAAAAATAGTAATGTGAAGAGAAAACGTCCAAACGTTTTTTTTTTTTATCCATCGATTAAAAATATATCTTTATTAAATTTCTACTTTCTTTTGTCTATATCTTCACCTTTTTTTTTTTTATTTGTCAACTTTCAAATTTCCAATTCCACTTCTATTGAAGAAAGAAAAAAAAAACATATATATATATATATATATATATAACATGAAGTGTAGCTTATTGCTAAATAGTCTTAATTGGGTGAACTTTGTCGTGTAGCCAGCATGCCTGTTGCCTCTACGAATTTTTTAGTGTATTGATGTTTGGATTGGGTTATTGGTCTTTTGCTTGCTTTATTTCCTTTCATATTTTTCAAACTATATATATTGTCAACAGTTTAGAGTTGATTTTTAATAAATTATTGCAATTTCGTTGAGATTGAGTAAAATTACTCAAATAAGTTATTTATTATATAAATATGTAGATATACATATGTACATTTTAAGTCAAGCTCAAATTTTAAGACATCTTAAAAATTTAAATATATATTTCGCGTCAATTACATAATTATAAAACAATAAATAAATTAAAAAGGAGCACATTATAAATATAAGAAGATTCAAAAACATCTAACCCACTTAAAAAAATAAGAAAAAATATGTGACTATTAGAATATTATTTATACTAATAACATTGACCCTCGTCAAGATGATTTAGTATTTGTCCATCAACATTTTGGGCAACTTCTGTACTCACATCACATAGTTGTACTAGTAATTATGTCTTAAATGATAGTCATAACTATGTAAATGTGTTAACATTCATGATAATAAACCTCATCAACTATGAGATAGAGATCTCAGTTATGAGATAGGGATGAGACAATGACTAGAAAAGAGCTAATTAAGGGTCTACTAATCTTTTTGACCACACAAATCTAACTAGTAAATAGTATCATGATCGAGAATAGGTTCGATCCTAAGTTACTAGTGGCCCCAACAAATCAATAAGTAGGGGTTGTAACAACGACACTCTTTTTATGATCACGAGCAGTAGATGATACAATGCCCAAATCTTAATCAATAGAGCTGTTATAAGCAGGCACTTCCCCCACTAGCTCGAGTGCCACTCCTTGATCTGAACCCATCAATTGCTCTATTATCTTTATCCATGTAATTCTTGTTAGAAATTAAAAAATAAATTACTTAATAAGGAAAAATGAATGTAAATCAAATTTAAAGAAAATATGATTATGTTTTAAAAAAATAACTATGTTCTGTATAATAAACACATGAGCAATAATTGTATAAAATTCTTATTTTTTTATGTGAGTATTTATATATTTTTTTAATGAGTTCTTCATTTTATAGAATCCTTATTTCTTCCTTATTTGAAGGATATAGATTTTTCACTATATCATAGATGTAACTAGTGAAATAAAACAAATTAACATGGCTCTATTGGCGAAATGTGTTGGAGGTACGGAATGGAAGAGAAAGCATTATAGAGAAGAGTCATTAGGTGCAGGATGTACAATTATGCCCTAATCTTAATCCCCTTATGACTAGTTATATCTAAGCATGTGTCATCCTTTTGAAAAGAGACCATTATAGCGAATATGTTTCTGGGTGACAAGATGGGGACTGAATATGGGGTTTCATAATGCTAGTAGGTGATGGAATTTAGAAGAATGCATTGGCGGGAAATTGACTTTGACAGCAAGATTTGTAAGGATTTTACTTTGGGTGTCAATCTAGACATTTTGGTTGATGAGGCGGTGATATGAGAGGAGTCCCAATGGTCCCGGATGTAAAGGCCCAATACTCAATGGAAAGGAAATTATTGAGTTGATAAAATAATAGCGGAAGAAATTATTAGTTTAGAATTTACATTCCTATAAATCAAGATGCCCAATAGGGTTATAAGAATACCCATTTTGGAAATTAAAATAATGAAATAAAAAAAACGTGACTGAAATCCTATAGGGTTAACCTCTGTTGGGCAACTCTGATGTAATGCGAGAGACAACATTTTGTCATAACCTTCTTACTGCTCAGGATCCGGATCTTGGTCTTCCTAATATGAAATTGTTAAATAAGGGGGATGAGGTACACTACCTCAATAAAAATATCAATACTTAATATCGATATAGAAAATCAAAGGTTGGTAAAAATCGTAAAATAACCTATGAAGTCATTATCATTTTTTTAGATAAAATCATTTAATTTAAAAATATAATTTCATACTCACCTTTATGAGTTTTCAAAACCGATCTATGAAGACGATAATTAGGATAATACTTTATTATACATGTAAAGGAACAACAATAGTAAACATTACTTTTTTACCTACTTATCGGTACCTTTGGGGTCCATAAGGATTCTCCCTATACGTGGACCCAATATCTAATTTATTAATTAACCAGCCGTCTCCATACCCCATATGGTAATGGATGCTAAATGTACCACCATCTCAATACCCCATTCGATATGAGGGTGAACTATACCTCATAACCTCTTTCGATATGAGATTTCTCAGCCTCGCCCGACTGAGGTAATGTCCACGGTAGAGTTGCTCTATGCACTAGGTCCATACACCCTTTTTCATAATACCCGCTAAGCCCTTTAGCAAACAGATTCACGTCATTTGTCAGTCACCATTCACAAACAACCAACCCATTCCATATTTACAGCACAATAGATCGATAATTACACAGACAGTATGAACTAATAAATTAACAACTAAGGGAGACATGATCAAGACATTCATTGCAAACCAATTGAAAATTAGGGATAAAACGGGTAAATGGACTAATAAACACAAAAGCAATTAAAATAAATCAATTAAAGCATACGATTGCGAACAGTAAGTAATTAAGGTAATATAGGAATAAATAAACAACACAGATAAGTTAAGGCAATTATACATTGAACAGTTTTGGCTCTACTGGTGCCCTGTAATTAATTTAGGGATCTCTAATTTTTTTACAAAAAATACTATTATTAATTATTAAATTTTAATTTACAGTAATAGGAGAAAAGGGTGAGAGATTCTTACCCCGGATTGGTATTCGAAATATCATTCTTTTCACTGCGCTTCCTGGCGGTTCTCGAATTTCTTAGATTTTTCTATGGAAATAAAAAACACGTGTTACATATTCCCAAAATATCCTAAAAAGGCCAAAATGAGCATTTTAAATTTTTTTTGGCTAGTTTAGGATTCGGGCACGGCGGCGACGCCGTGCTCAGCCGCCCACGATAGCATCTCCTCTTGCCCTAGCCATTTTCAGTTGGTTATGGTCGGTGTTGCATGAAAACCTGTAAAAAATGGGGTTAGGCAAGCTTTCTCGGTCGAGAAAAGGAAAAACTGAGGCCTTACCAGTGAAGGAGTTTTCTGATACGGCGGCTCCATCGTTCCTCTCTCACAGTCGAGGCTTCTCTTCGGCTAACCGGCACTAGAAAAAGATGAGGAACACAAGGGTTAAAGAATCAAAGAAAATGGGAAATGGGAAAAGGACCATCGGAGGGGTTTTGGATTGCGGCTGCGACGGCTCGACTAAGCTCTGCTCACGTTTTTTGACTTACCCTATGATCTTTTAGCTTCGATATGGATATAGGGAGGTTTAGAATCAAATTTCGAACGAGAAAGGAAAAAAAATACTTTTCTTGCGTCAATCATGGATCCGGTGCGGCGAAGATAGCGGTCAGTTTCTTTTTGGCCGTCCTTCTTCTTCTTTTCCGGCAAGGATTGGTGCGGCTAGGGTTAAGGTTTACTAGAATACGAAGTATAAATACCCTCCCCTAGTCAATTTGAGTAGTCCGTGCATGGACATGTGACCTTCTCTCGTTTGTTGGATCTCTCTTATTCGAGGAGTAAATCTTGATCGCACGATCAAATTGAATTTGACTGTTTGATCAAGCCTGAAGAGGGAACATATCTGGGTTATTCGTGCACGTGGGAGGGGATCTGGGCCATTGGATCTGCTGGCACATGGATCGCCCACATGGCTTCCCACGTGGACGCGTGCCCATATGTCTGCCACGCGACGCACGACGACCAACCGCGCTGTTGATGTGGCATTCCACGTTGCCAAAGTTTTATTATTCTCACTTTTGCCCCAATTTTTCAGATTTCTTTTCAGATAGGTTCTCTCTTATTTCTAATCTAGCCCTAATTTTTGAAAATATTTTCAAATGCATCCAAAACATAATTTTCTTTAAAAATTCACAAAAGTTTAAAATTAAATTGTTTTTATTTTATTTTATTGTTATCATTAAATTATCCCGGCCTACTTTGTGAGTATGGGTCTTACAACTCTCATTCCTCTTAAGAAAAAATTGGTCTCTCAAATTTACTGTTCTCTCATTGGTCAAACACTCTAAGGTACTAGGCCCTGAAACCGGATTCTGGCTCCCAAATGGCCCCGTTCTTCGAGTGATTCTGCCATAAAACCTTGATGAAGGAAATTTCTCTATTGTGAAGCACTTTGCTCTTCTGGTCTAAAATATTTACCGGTTCCTCCTTGTAGGATAGATCCTCTTGGAGTGGAAGTTGCTCATAAGACAAGATGTGTGAGGGGTCTAGGTTGTACTTGTGTAACATAGACATATAGAATATATTATGGACTCTAGATAGCTCTTGAGGTAGTGCTAGTCTGTAGGCGGATGTACCAACCCTGTCCAAGATCTCAAATGATCCGATTAACAAGGGCTTTAACTTTTTCCCTCTTTCCAAAGCTATTAATACCCTTAAAATGAGTGATCTTAAAGAACACTCAATCGCCCTTATCAAATTCTAAATATCTCATTCGGATGTCCGCATAACTCTTTTGCCTATTTTAGGTCGTCTGGATGTTCTTCCTAATTTTGACTATCTTCATTTTGATCTCATCTATAAGGTCTGAGTCAATCAATTTTCTATCACTTACTTCTTCCCAACAGATCGACGATCTACAAGGTCGACCATACAATACCTCATACGGAGCCATATCAATACTTGCTTGATAACTATTATTGTAGGCGAACTCTGTCTAGGGTAGGTGATCGTCCTAATATCCTCCAAAGTCTAGAACACAAGCCCTAAACATATCCTCTAGTGTACGAATGATTCGTTCTGACTGTCCATATGTTTGAGGGTAGAATGCCGTGTTGAGGGTTAGTTTCGTTCCCATTATTTGCTGAAAACTTGACTAAAATCGAGAGGTAAGCCTAGCGTTCCTATCTGATACCACTGTCATCGGAACTCCATATAGCCTAACTATCTCCCGGATATAGATTCTTGCTAGTTTGTCTAAATAGTAGGTCATTCTGATGGCTAAGAAATAAGAGGACTTGGTGAATCGGTCAATAATTACCTAGATTGGATCATGCATTGAACGTGCTTTAGGTAACCATGTTACAAAATTTATAGTGATATGTTCATATTTCTACTTCGAGATTGGTAGTGGCTGAAGTAGCCCACCTGAGCGTTGATGCTCTATCTTAATCTGCTGGCATACAAGACACTTAGTACATCTTAGTACTTCCAGAATGTATGGCAAACTTTGAACTGTGAGCATTTGTCATGATATCACTTTTTAGTTCACTATCATTTAAAACACATACCCTGTCCTAGAACCTAAGCAACCCATCGACAGAGACTCATAATTTTTAGATTTACACCCTGTTCTGCATCTTTTCTAAGAATTATTAGAGTGGGATCAGTCAGTTGAGCTTTCTTTATTCTTTAATCAATTCAGGTTGGACAGTTAGGTGGGTCAGGCATATGGCACTTTTCAAATCCTGAAGCTATATTTATTGTGCAGCCTTTATTACCCTGCATTCAAAAACCATTATGTGAGCTAACATACCTGCACTTTTCCTACTGAGAGCGTGGCCACCACATTACTTCTTGCTTGGATGATACAAGATCTTATAATCGTAGTCCTTGAGGAGCTCTATCCAACACCTCTGATGCATGTTGTGATTCTTTTGGATGAATATATGCTTTAAGCTCTTATGATCTGTATAGATCTCAAAAGTAACTCCATACAAGTAGTGGCGCTAGATCTTTAAGGCATGAATAATAGCAGCAAGTTTTAAGCCGTGAGTGGGATAATTCTTTTCGTGACTTTTCAACTATTTGGAGCCATAGACTATGACATTTTCGTGCTGAATTAGAACACAGTCTAAACCTAGATAGGAAGCGTCACTGTACACTATATATGCACTTGTCCCACTTAGTAGAACTAAAACTGATGCGGTAGTCAATCGCTTCTTGAGTTCTATAAAACTCTTTTCACAGTTATCATTCCACTCAAACTTGACGTTATTCCTCGTAAGTCGGGTCAAAGGGGCGGCTAGGCTTGAAAATCCTTCTACAAACTCGTAGTAATAACCTACCATACCCAAAAAGTTTCAAACTTTCTTAACTGAAGTTAATTTCTCCTAAACCATTACGGCCTTAACCTTCTCATGATTCACTGACACCCCATCCTTTGATATTATGTGCCCTACGAAGGTAGTCTGCTCAAACCAAAATCCACACTTGCTAAGTTTTGCATATTGCTTCTTTTCTTTGAGAACTTGTAAAAATTGATTCAGGTGCTGAGCATGTTCTTCTCTGCTCTTTGAATAGACTAGGATATCATTAATAAACACTAGGATAAATTGATCTAAGAACTTCTTGGAGACCCTGTTCATCAAATTTATAAAAATTGCAGGTGTATTGGTTAACACAAATGGCATGACTAAGAACTCATAGTGCCCATACCGGGTTCTGAAGGCTATCTTGGGGTGTCCTCTACCCTGATATTTACCTGATTGTAAGCTGAATGCAAGTCAATCTTGGAGAAAACCTGAGCACCTTGTAACTGATCAAAAAGATCATCGATCTTGGGAAGGGGGTACTTGTTCTTGATTGTGACCATGTTCAATCCCCTATAGTTAATACACAACCTCAGGGACCTATAACATTTCCTTTCAAATGTAACTCCAGCACCCTAAGAAGATATACTGTGTCGAAAGAACCCACAGTCTTGCAATTCTTTGATCTATTTCCTCAACTTTTCTATCTTAACACGACTTATTCGATAAGGGGCAACTCAAATAGGCTGGGTGCCAGGTTAAAAATCTATGGTGAATTCAACGTTTCTATCCACCGTTAGTCCTAGTAGTTCATCGAGGAATATGTCTGAAAAATTTAGGACCATAGCAATCTCTTGAATGTAAATTTCTTTCTTAGGCTTGCCAAACGTAGAAAAAAATAACTGAGTTAAAACATAAGGTAAACATTGGAGTTACTATGAGGGAATAATATCTAAAACTTTTATTAATTTGTGAAGGACTCTTCGTTAGGAAGATCGAATACAAGCTTCTTATGAAAATAATCCACAGTGGCGTGATATACCGCTAACTAGTTCATTCCTAGAATTATATCAAAATTTCTTATGTCTACCGCTATCAGGTTTACATTTAATTTTTTATTTGTTATTTCTACGATACAAGCTTTGTATATGACATTCCCTAACAATGTTTCATTTCTAAGTGTAGACATAAACAACATAGAATTAAGACTTTCAGGTAATACATTCTAATTTTTTGTGAAAACATGCGAAATAAAAGAATGTGAAGCACCAATATCAATTAAAATATGTGCAAGGTGATTACAGATAGTGTACGTATCCTCTATCACTTTGGAGTTGGCTTTAGCCTCTTGCTAGGTGAGGGTGTAGGTTATGTCCTAGATTAGAGGTATGACTTGATTCTGATTCTTAAAGTACTCTTTTGTGTAGAGTTGGACACTACCATATATGCGGCAGGTATTATTGAGGCAATAGTAGGGTCGATCTCCATGATCCTTGTCACAGTGCTAGCAAGTCCTACTGCGTCCTATTGTCGAGCCTTGAGGAGGAGCTTGAGTCATAGACCTAGGTTTCTTGTTTTGCTGAGTCAGTGCAGTGGGTGCTGGTCTGTGATGTGGAACTAGGGCCTTAGAATTTTCTACTACTGGAAAAAAGATACGGAAGTTCCTTTCTATCAATAGTGCCTTAGCCAGAACTACTGAGTAGGTGCTGAGCTTGAATATATACAGTTGCTGTCTGATTGTAAGACGGAGGGCCCACTCAAACTTTCTTGCCTTTCTTCCTTCGTCCATCATACTCTCAGAAGAGTATCGACTCGACTCCAGGAATTTTTGCACATATTTAGACACTGATATATCATCTTGGACCAGGTATGCAAACTCTATCTCCTTCAGATGTCGACGTTGCTTTGGGAGGTACTATGCATTAAAAGCTGCCGTGAACTATTCTCAGGTGATTGGAATGGGCAAGGTGACCTATTTCAGCTGCCACCAACGACCTACCTCACCTACAAGCATTTAGGTAGCAAGTATGATATTCTGTTCGGGAACCACCCTAAGTATGATCTTGCAAAAGTAGATGGTTTAAGTCTTTTATGCCTCTCAATTTAGGATGTGTTCATCATGGGTGGAATTGGGTGCTGTGGAAGAGGGACTGGATTATGCTGGAGAGGGATTGGATGGCCTTGTGGAGACACCTGGTTGTATGGTGGGGGCACCGAATTATACTGTGGTGGTGTCGGATGATACGGTGGAGGAGTAGAGTTGTACCGAGGTGACACTAGATCTTTCCATCATAGGGGTGGCTCGTACTGTGGTAGTGGTGGAGGGTCAGGTAGCTCATTCCTCTCTTCCCTAGCCTGTGGGGAAGAGATGAGTCTCTCCAGCATCTTAAAGGGTCGATCGACATCCTCTCTAAGCGACCTATCCTGGGCTACTCTGTTCAGTGGGGGCCTTCCTCTCGTAATGTCTTTGTACATGCATTTCACTAGTGTTGGGTTGAGTGTTGGGTTGTATTGAATGATTATGATCTTTTGTGTAAGGAATGGTTCTGAGGAACGCGGCTTTGGTACAAACTGTAAAGGCCCAATACTTAATGGAGAAGAAATTATTGAATTGATAAAATAATAGCGGAAGCAGTTATTGGTTTAGGGTTTACATTCCTTACACAGTAAATCAGGATACTCAATAAGGCTACGAGAATGTCTCTTTTAAAAATTAAAATAATGAAATAAGAAAAAAATGACTGAAATCCTATAGGGTTAACCTCTACTAGGCAACTCTGATGGAATGTGGGAGGCAACATTTAGTCACAACATTCTTTCTGCTCAGGATCCAGATCTTGATCTTTCTTATATGAAATGATTAAATAAGAGGGATGAGGTAGAATAATATATGGAAAAAGGTTGATGTCATTATGAACTGGGCAGGGCTAATGTTTTTACAAGAAATCTCTAGCCAACCCTTTGTAATAGGTAAATGCCTCTTTTTCTCCTGAGGTTGTCAGAATTATTCGTAATAAGATATTGGCCACAATTGAAAAGGTTTTATCAATAAAATTTCCATTTATATGCGATTTAGGCATAGGTAGTAATCCACTAGCCTAGTAAGAATGTTAATACTTAACACCGATACGGAAAATCAAAGGTTGATAAAAATTGTAAAACAACCTATGGAGCCATTATTTTTTTATAGGTAAATTCAATTAATTTAAAAATGTAATTTTCATACTCATATTTATGAGTTTCCAAAACCAACTTATGAAGAAAATAATCAGGATAACACTTTATTACACATGTAAAGGAACGGTAATAGTAAACATTACATTTTTACCTACTTATCGGTACCTTTGGGGGTCTATAAGAATTCCCCCCACACATGGACTCAATATCCTATTTATCAATTAACTTGTCATTTTCATACCCCGTTCGGTAATGGGCGCCAAATGTACCACTGCCTCAATACCCCATCTGGTATGATGGTGAACTATACATCTCAATCCCTTCCAGTATGGGACTTCTCAGCCCCGTCTGACTGAGGTAATGTCCACGATAGGGTTGCCCTATGCACCAGGTCCATACACCATTTTCCATGATACCTGGTAAGCCCTTTAGCAAACAGATTCACATCATCTGTTAGTCACCATTCACACACAATCAACCCATTCCATATTTACACATAATAGAGTGATAATTATACAAACAATATGAATTAATAGATTAACAACTAAGGGAGACATGATCAAACATTCGTTGCAAAATAATTGACAATTAGGGACAAAATGGGTAAATAACTAATAAACATGAAAGCAATTAAAATCAATCAATTAAAGCATACGATTGTGAACGGTAAGTAGTTCAGACAACATAGGAATAAATAATAACACAAATAAGTTAGGACAATTATACACTGACCGGTTTTAGCTCTACTGCTGACTTGTAATTAATTTAAAGATCTCTAATTTTTTTACAAAAAATACCGTTATTAATTATTAAAATACCCCAAAAATGTCAAAATGAGCTTTTTAAATTTTTTTTTGCTAGTTTAGGGTTCTGGCACGGCAGCACTGTCGTTGCCGGAGCACGGCGGAGCCGCCATGCCAGAATTCTGAAATTGACCGAGTAAGCCTTGGGTCTGATTTTTAGGTTATTTGGGACATGTGTAGGTACCGTAAGCGCGTTTTAGTTCTCGAAAAAAATTTCAGGGAACCTAGAGACCGCCCGTAGGCGCAGTAACGATCTAGTTTTCGGCGTCAAATCAAGTAATGACCCCCTCACCCTATTTTCTATCATGGAATTGAAGTTTGAATAAATGATGATACTGTATTTTGTACAAATTAAATAGATATGCATAATTAATTACGGTTGCTAATGGAGCCCGAACCAGACATTATTCTCTATCGATTCCTGTTTGATTTATTTTACAGTTTAAATGCATTATGATATCTGGTTTATCTATTCTATGGTTTTAAATGCATGTATCACTGCTTACTTCATTACTGTTTGATTTTGGGAATCTAAGATATGCTTGCTTCGTTGGATATACGTTACTTGTTTATGTATTTATGTTTGAGTTAGTAACAGAGACTAAGGACAAATAGAAATGGGATGTGATTTAATAAATGGATAAGATGACAGCCTCACTAGATATCCTGGGATATGGTGGACGAACTGGGTTCATAGAGAACCCTACCATGAATGTTGTCTCATACCGGACGGGGTATGAAGACTTGGTCGTTTGGCGCTCATACCGGATGGGGTATGGGGACGACCCGCTTCACCCTCATACCGGATGAGGTATTGAAATTTATTGTTTTGGCACTCATACCGGACGAGGTATGGGACGGCCCTAGAATTAAGATTGTTATGGGGAATGGTTCACGTATAGCGGGGACCCCTATTGATCCCCATGGATACTAGTAGGCTGGCGAAAACGGGAAATGGTGACAATCAGTTATTGTTAAGGAATACGGATTTATTATATATTTTATGTTACTGATTATACGTAAAATTGTGATCTGTATGATGTTATTGTCTTTATAGGTTGTTTTCACAGGATCTCCAAGTGTAAAAAAAAGGATAAATATTTTTATTTCAAATAAATGTATTGCTTTAAAATTGTGCTCCATTGGTTGTTTTTGGCTTTTTACCAACCATTGCTTCTGTGACGGTGATATAGTGTGATGTCCTTACTAGACTAGTGTAGCTCATTCCTTATTTAACCATTTCAGATCAGGAGGACCTGATTCTCGAGCCCGATCCACAAGAAGACGGCGAGTAGATGCTAGATGCTTTATAGTTTTCTTTATTTTTCTCATTTCTCGTATTTCTTTTAGAGAACTTATTCTGTGATGTTGTTTAGTACTTTTAAGTTATTGTGTAAGGGATGTTAACCTTAATCTTTTGTTTTACTTCCACACTCAGATTATTATATGTATTTTCTTTTGAATTTTCAGGGCCGTTACATCCTATGATGGATGCATTATATAGGTGCAATTGTAAGTTGGAAATACTAAATGTTTGTCTTATGTGTAACCATCACCCATAGACTATCGAATATATTTTCTTCTTCTATAGTTTATCGTGATTAGTACAGATTGATAATATATCTTAGTGGGATATCTAGTGGTTGCCCCAAGAAACATTTTCACAATGTTTATGTCATGTTATAACATTGGAGGTCTTGTATACTTAATGAAAACAATTAATATGTTATTCTATATGGTGATATAGTTGCTGTGGCTTATGAGGAAGGAAAATACTTTTAGGGGAAAGAGATGACATGGGTGAAATATTGGGTTTGGTCCATATGATACTCTTTTAGTGGTTGAAATCAATTCAGGAAGAATACATGAGGTACCCATTAACCAGTTGTTATTGTCTTTATAAGAGATGTGTAAAGAATGAAGGGTTATAGTAGTTGCACAACCATCAATGTGGATGTCACTGCCAAAGGATTTTTCAAGTTTAATTTAGATGTTTCCTTATAGGAATCGCCAATATTGGCATGTATTGATGGTGTGTTAAGGCGTGAAGAGAGGCATATGAGATGTATCTTCTCTAAAGTGGTAGGGGTAGTGGGGTTAATATGGCAGAACTCTCTATCCTTTGTCATGTAATTTAAAGTGATGGTTAAGCAACCTTGGGGTATTAGAAAAGACTTGATAGTGAGAGAGTGGTTCCCATGTGGTTTTACCTTATGTGTTGAGAGATAAAATTCCATAGAGGTTAGGGATGGCGATAAATAAGATGACAAATGGCATTAGAAAGTGAACTTGACTGCTTTTATTAAGGTGAATAGGGAAAGACATAGAGGTTAGGGATGGTGATAAATAAGAAAAGAAATGGCATTAGAGAGTTGAAGTTGATTGCTTTTATTAAGGTGAACAGCTAAATAAACTCATTAATGCTCATTAGAAAGACTAGGTGTTAATAGGGAGATAGAACTACAATGATGGCTTTAACTTTTGGCAGAGTACCAAGGTAAGTGTTTTCTGGCAAGGGTGGGATAAGGTTTGTATGGTAAGGAATCAAATATTTATTTTTCATACTTTGAGGTGCTAAAGAAAACAATCTTTTTATTTCTATTTTTTTCTTGTCTAGCTCAGAAGAGATATTTGGCATTAAAATGTCATATATCTTATCTTTGTATCTTATATGTGTGCCTTGTGATACTTGATGGTTTATTTGTGAGGTGAGGAGCATAGTTTGGATCTATAATTTTCTGTACAAAGAGATAATAATATTGGTGATGATAATAGGAAGGTGTTCACGTCCTTGGCCGAGTATAATGGGAGAGTTGAGTGTGGAACCAACACATAAATCCTCATACTCGCCCCACTAATAAAACTATACATTCGTACCCATTATATACTCAAAGTTATTAGAAAGTTTTTTGCCTACCACCTACTATGTGGGTAAAACTTTCTATCTGTTATCTGTCTTATTGACTCGTTTTTTAATTTTACAAAATTTTATAAAATATTTAAATAATTTTAATTACAAAATATTAAATACTAAATATAATAAAATATTATTTAAAATAATATTTAGATATAATACCCAATGACAATACAGATTAAAATTATAAATATATAAGATTAAACATTTACTAACGAAAATAGATTTATTTTAACCAAAACTAAAATAAAATTATAAATTTACGAATTACATACAGCGACAAGATGGGATAGGTGTGGAGCGGGTAAATTATTAAATCCATACTTTCTTGTTAATTATATTCTTTTACCTACTGTATTTCGGGTGAGTTGAAGTAAGTTAGTGGATCACTCGTCCCATTGTCCATCTTTATAAGGTTTTTTTCCTTTTTTGTTAGAGTTATTTCAACCATTTTTACTATCTATTTTAGACTAGAAGTGGTATATTAGAAAAAAAGCTTTAGTGTTTCTTCGATTTGAAATGTATAAAGTTCTTTTTAAACCTTTTTGAACATTATGACATAATGAAAAATTTCATATATGATCCAACGACAGGTATGTTAATATGTTTTCCAAGTTTTTGTCCTTTTATACAAAATTTAATGGCAACAAGAAACTTCTTGTTTTTCTGTATTTTGGTTGCTGATACGATCTCATTTATTTTGTACGATGTTAAGTTTTTTTGCTTCGCTAAACATGTGAGATGTGTTACAATGACAAGGACCATGACCTTTACACTTGAGAATTTTTCTCATACTACCTTAGATTTAGTGATGTGATCTTAGACGACATGGAACATTCAAGGGACTAATCTATCCATCCAAGTCTAGGGCAAGGTTGTCTAACACTTAATCCTTGCAATTTGGACTCTAAATCACCTATATATAAAGTGCAACAAGGAAAACAAGGTTGGACATGATGAATGATGGACTTGGGCCACTTGAGAAGAGCATAATCATAACTAGTAGGCCAATCACAAGAGTTAGAGGTAAGAAACTCAAGCAGGAAATTATATATGATAGTCATCAAAAGTCATCAAAATCTTAAACTCCTGGCCAAGTAATCTCCTTGTCATTTACTCATCATGCACATATTGGATGGAATTATAAAACAGATAGAACTTATAGTAGTTCATCCAAAAAGGAGTCTTACAAGTATAAGAAATTGGCCAATAAATATCCCAAAAAGATTACACACAATTAGTTATCAAAAAGAGTCTTAAATCCCTTGCGCTCTCAAGATTTTGTATTCTTTTTACAAGTGGAAGTTAATCACTTACCTTGAGAGTGTCCTATCCGAGTTTGGAGCGTATTTTACATATGAAAATAAAAGATTTTATCCCTAAAAATCAAGTCGTGATTTTACATTATTAAGTTATTTATCTGAATACAATCATTGCCACACATTTTATTCATCAAGCTGTAGAGTTCAACATCAATTCAAATTAATAAAATTCAAGTTTTTACTTTAGCTTTCAACTAATGTGGGTGCTTTTTGAGAGGTTGTTTTCAACTGTCTTGTTGGATGGAGACTTTGTTCTATTTGTCGAGATAATCTTGTGGTATTTTATCAATTCTTATTTTATTTTGCAATTATTTTAGTTTGTAATCATAGGTTGATTGTGTGTTAAGTAGGGATGATTTATTTACGAATTAAGTTTTTGTATTAAATTATATGTTAGACTTTTTTATCACATTGGTTGATTCTACGTTTTACATCAGTTAGTTTCATATTCCCACACTACTTTCCTTATCAATGCTAAGATTGTAACACCCAAGCCCGAAAATTAGGCCCAGGATAATCAAATTATAATAATAAATAATTTAGAGAAATTTAATTTTTTATTTTTAATTGAAATTTTTAAGAAAAATAAATTTTTGGTGTATTTAAAAACAATTTTCAAAAGCTAGGGCTAAAGTGGAAATAAGAAATGACCTTTTTAAAAAAAAAATTGAAAAACTAGAGTAAAAATAAAAATAACAGAAAAATTGCCACGTGGGTCGCCACGTCAACAGCACGGCCGATCGTCGTGCACTGTATGGCAGAATGAAAACATGCGTCCATGCGGGAAGCCACGCGGGCAACCCGCATGCCAACAGATCCGGCATCCTAAATGTGCTCCTGCGCGTATGAACGATCCATATTCACTTCTCCTTCAGGCACGATCGAACGGTCCTGATTTTATTTGATCGTGCAGTCCAGATTCGTTCTCCAGATAGGAATGATCCAATGGTCGAGAGTGAGCCACGTCTCCTCGAACTGATCACTCTAATTTAATGAAGATGAGTATTTAAACTTCTTTTCCACAAGAAACCCTAACCTTAATAGCCAGAAGAAATCAAAGAAGAAAAAGAGCGGCAGCCTGAAAATGAACTAGTCGCCGGAGAAGAAGATCAACCACAGTCATCGCCGTACTAGAGCCTGCCGCTGATGCCCAGAAGGTGAGTTTTTTCCCCCTTTCACTTTAAAATTCAGTTCTAAGCCTCCCCACAATCATATCAGTGCCTAAAAATAAAAAAGGAAGCGAGAAACTGAGGGCGGAGCTGGGTCGAGCCACCGCACCCGCGACCTAAAATCCCTCCGATGAGCCCGAACTCCATTCCCGTTTCCTTCCATTTTCTGACCATTGTATTCGTTACTCTTTTCTCATATAGGATGACCAAAGAAAATCTCCGGTCGCGAGAGAGGAACGACGGAGCTGCCACACCGAAAAACCAACCCACCGGTAAGCTTCGATTTTTTTCTTTTCCAGCCAATAGAGACTACCTAACCTCGATTTTTGTAAGTTTTCGCACAAGACCGACCGAAACCAGCCAGATTGAGAGGAGACACGCCCATAAGTGGTGGAGCCTGCGTCGGAGCACAGCAGCACCACTGTGCCAGAACCTGAAATCGGTCGAAAAATTCTTAAACCCTTGTTTTTGGTCCTTTTTTGGGTATTTCGGGATATGTAATGCGTGTTTTTGGTTTTCGCATAAAAAATCTAAGAAATTCAGGAATTGTTGGAAAGTACAGTGAAAAGATGGTTTTTCGAACACCGATCCGGAGTAAGAATTCCTCACCCTTTCTCCCGTTACAGTTAATTAAAGTTTAAATAGTAATAAACGGTAAAATTTATTAATATTGGGAACCTTTTATTAACGAAATACAGGTCACCGATGAGCTGGTAACTGGTCAGTATATAGTTTATTTACGCCGCATATTTGTTTCTATATTGCCTAAATTGTTTACTGTTATATCGTATGGTTTAATTTATTGATTTTAATTTCTTTATCGTTCATTAACTTACTTAACCGTTTTATCCCTATCTGTTGATTGGTTTGAAATAAATTCAATGACAACATTTTTTTAATGATTAAAATTTCGAATTATATTGTCGTTCAATTGTCGCTATAATGTCCTGAAATTATGAAACAAGATTTTTATATGTAATTGATGATTAGTTGATAATAAGGATATGTATGTAGAAGGCTTACTTGGTGTCATGAGAAATAGTGTACAGACTCGGTACATAGGGTAAACCCTACCGTCGATATTACTTCAGTCGAATGGGGCTGAGAAGTATCATATCAGAAGAGTTTGGAAAGTATTTGTTCACCCTCATATTGGATGGGGTATTGAGGTGGTGGTACGTTTGACGCCCATTACTGGACGGGGTATAGGGATGGCCAGTTATTTAACAGATTAGATATTGAGTCACGTATAGAAAGAACCCCTAGATATACCAGTAAGTGAAAAGGTAAAGTTTGATTAAATGAGTTGCTATCTTGGTTATTGCATTCACAAGTCGTATTTGAGAACCTAAAAGGTGAGTATGAACTACGTCTTTAAAATTAAATGAATTTACCAAAAAAGGAAAATGACTCCGTTAGTTGTTTTGTTATTTTTATCAACATTTGATTTTCCATAGTGGTTGTTAAGTGTTGATGTTCTTACTGGGCTAGTGTAACTCATTCCCCTTATCTAACCATTTCAGATCAGGACGACCAAGATTCATATCCTGAACAATAAGAAAGTTAGCGACTAAAGGTTGTCTCCTGTTTTCCATCAGAGGTGCACTGCGGAGGTCGACCATATAGTTTTCTAGTCATATTTCTATTTCTATTATTTTAATATCCTTTAAGGGACATTCCCGTAGCCCTATTGAGCATTCTGAATTACTTCCGCTGATATTTCATTAATTCAATATTTCTATTTAATTAAATTTTAGGTCTTTACAGTTAGTATCAGAGTTACGTTCTTTGGAAGCATTCATTGCACAAAAAGTTAGAATCATTTAATACAACCCAACTCTCAACCATTTGTTGTGAAATGCAGGTACAAGGACATGAGGAGATGAAAGTCCCCACTGAACAGAGCAGCCTAGGATGGGTCGCTTTGAGAGATTGTCGATCAGCTCTTCAAGATGCTGTAGAGACTCACCTCTGCTCAGCAGGCTAGGGAAGAGATTAGGGAGCTGTTTGATCCTCCTCCAACACTACCATAGTATGAGCCACCCCCACAATGAGAGGATCCAATCACTTCAGTCCAACCATGCTCCTCCACCGTATCATTCGACACCGCTACGGTACAATCTAGTGCCTCCACTATACAACCAGGTGTCGCCACAGGGTCACTCGATCCCTTCCTAGCATAATCCAATTTTTCTTCAATAGGACCCAACTCTACCTGTGATGGACCCAGACTACATTGAAAGATATAAAAGACTTAACCCATCTACTTTTGCAGGGGTATCCACTTTTGAAGAAGTTGAGTACTGGTTAGCAGAGACAGAGAAAGCCTTCGCAACTCTTGGGTTGGTTCCTGAATAGAAGGTCATACTTGCCACTTACATCCTCGTGGGTGAGGCAGGGCATTGGTGGCAACTAAAGTAGGCCACCTTATCCATTCCAATCACCTAGGAACAGTTCCTGGCAGCTTTTAATGCAAAGTACCTCCTATAACACCTTTGACATTTGAAAGAGATGGAGTTTGCACACCTGGTCCAGAGAGATATAACAGTGTTTGAGTATGCCTGAAAATTCCTGGAGTTAGGCTAATTGATGTGGAACCCCAAAGACCCTTGCTTGAACCTAAGAACTCTTCAATCAGTTTAGAACAAAATTTAGATTTCAAATAAAAAGGAATCAAATTTATTCAATCACCCAAATGATAGGAGTTAAATAAAACCCAAAAAAGATATCCCTTGAATCCAACCTAAACAAGCACTAAGAACAATTGAAATAGGAAATCAAATTTGAATACAAGTGATAATAATTGTATTCCAAATCAACACCTTGTGTAAAAGTGAAAAGAAAGCCAAAACGCTCTCAACTCAATTTTGAAATATTTGATTACAACTCTTGATGTCCACAAAGAAAAGTCTCTTTGGTATTTATAGCAAAAGAAATCAATGATAAATTACAAGACAATAACTACAATTGTAACTCCCACAATAAATAGGATAATTATGTGATAATTACAATTATAACTCCGACAATAACTAGACTAATTATAGGTATGTAATTGTTATGTAACTCCAATCTTTTTAACCAACACCACTAATTATTTGTAGCACCATATAGTTATGGACTCATTCTTGTTATAACACTAAGACAAGACTTAAGCCCAAATGAGTTACACTTGACTATATGGGATTAATTAACTCAAACTAAAATAAAACAATCCAAAATACTTAAAACAACTTAACTAATCCACCTTATACACAAAGCTTATTCACCCATTACTAATAAGACTCAAACAAGCCCAAATTATCCAAAATCATTTAAACCTAATTAAAGTTACGAATTTGGGCTGTTCAAGAAGCTCATATTTGAACTTTTGATAATTGGCCAGCCCATCATCCACATGTTTTTGAGTGAAAACTTGGAGCAACTTTTTAAGCTTCTTTGCCTTTGGTCTTGTTATTGGTCCACTGAAACTTTTCATGTTTCTATTTGTGTTCACGTCATTTGAAATTTGCTCTAAGTCACCTTTTGATGCTCTTTGACTATCTTGAGTGTTTTTAGCCTCGTTTGCATCACCGATACCCTCCTAAGAGCATGATGGAGGAAGACAGAAAGGCAAGGAAGTTTGAGTGGGGTCTCTGTCCCGAGATTAGATAACAATTGTATGTATTCGAACCTAACACCTACTCAACAGTTTTGGCCAAGGCACAGCTGATAGAAAGGAACCTCCGCATATTTTCTCCACTAGTGGGAAACCCCAGGGCCCCAGTTCCACATCGCAGGCTAGCACCTACTACACTAAATTAGCAAAGCAAGAGACCTAGGCCTGCAACTCAAGCTCCTCCTCAGGCTTCGGCAATAGGACGCAACAGGACTTGCCAGTATTGTGGTAAGAACCATGGAGACCGACCCTGCTATCACTCAACAACACCTACTGCATATGCAGAAGTGCCTAGCACTACACGAGAGAGTGCCCGCGAAATCAGAATCAGGCTAGACCTCCAGTCCAGGTTAGAGTCTATACCTTCACCCAGTAGAATACTGTAGCCAAGCCAGACATAATGCATGGTACGTATATTATTTATAACCACCTTGCACATGTTTTAATTGATACTGGTGCTTCACATTATTTTGTTTCACATGTTTATACAAAAACTTTAAATATATTACCTGAAAGCCTTGATTTTATACTATTTGTATATATACCTAGGAATGGGACACTATTAGTAAATATCATATACAAAGCTTGTATCGTAGAAATAGCAGGTAGAAAATTGAGTGTAAATTTGATAGCACAAGACACGGGGATTTCGATATAATTCTAAAAATGATATGGTTAGCAACATATCATGCCATCGTGGATTTTTTTCATAAGAAGCTTGTATTCAACCTTCCTAACGAAGAATCCTTCACAAATTAATAAAAGTTTTAAATATTATTAACTCATGGTAACTGCATTGTTTATCATATACCTTAACTCAACTATTCTTTTCTATATTAGATCAATCTAAGAAAGAAATTTGTATTCAAGAGATTCTTGTGGTATGAGATTTTTTAGAGGTATTTTCTGATGAACTACCAGGACTGCCGGTAGATAGAGAAGTTAAATTTGTCATAGATCTTTAACATGACACCTAGCCCATCTCAATTTCTCCTTACCGAATGAGTCGTGTTGAGATGGAAGAATTGAGAAAATAAATCAAGAAATTATAGGATAATGGGTTCATCCGATACAATATATCTCCCTGGGGTGCTGAAGTCACATGTGCAAAGAAAAGTGCTAGGCCTTTGAGATTGTGTATTGGCTATAGGAAATTGAACATAGACACAATCAAGAACAAGTACCCCCCTCCTCAAGATTAATGATATTTTCGATTAGTTATAGGGTGCTAAGGTTTTCTCTAATATTGACTTGCATTCGGGTTATCATAAGGTAAAGATCAAGGCAGAAGACATCCCTAAGATGGCTTTCAGAACCTGGTATGGGCATTATGAGTTTCTGATCATGCCATTCTAGTTAACCAATGCACCTGCCATCTTTATGGACTTGATGAACAGGGTTTTCAGGCCGTTCTTGGATCAATTCATCATAGTGTTTATTGATGATATCCTGGTCTATTCAGAGAGCAGAGAGACACGCTTAGCATATGACTCAAATTTTACAAGTTCTTAGGGAAAAGAAACTATATGCAAAATTGAGTAAGTGTGGATTTTGGCTTGAGCAGACTTCCTTCCCAGGGCATATAATATCAAAGGATGGGGTGTCAGTGAATCCCTAGAAGGTTGATGCAGTGATGGGTTGGACGCAATTGACTTCAGTTAAGAAAGTTTGAAGCTTTTTGGGCATGGTAGGTTATTACCATAGGTTTGTAAAAATGATTAACTACCGGCCCGCTGACCTAATTTACGAACAAAAACATCAAGTTTGAGTGGAATGATGAATATGAAAGTAGCTTTACAGAACTCAAAAAACGATTAACTACCGTGCCAGTTTTAGTTCTACCGAGTGGGACAACTGGATATACAGTATACAATGATATATCCTACCAAGAACTGGGTTGCATTCTGATGCAACACAGAAAGGTCATAGCCTATGGGTTTAGGCAGTTGAAAACAGAAAAGAATTATCCCACCCATGATTTGGAACTTGCCACCATTATCCACGCATTGATGACATGGTGCCACTACTTGTATGGGGAGACATTTGAAATTTATACAGACCATAAGAGCTAAAAGCATATATTCATCCAGACGGATCTCAACATGCGTCTGAGGCATTGGATAGAACTTCTCAAGGATTACAATTATAAGATATTATATCACCCGGCAAGGGTAATGTGGTAACCAATGCTCTCAGCAGGAAGACTGCAGGTATGTTGGCTCATATAATGGTTTATGAATATAGGATAATAAAAGCTACGCATGTCTGACCCATTTAGCAGTCCAACCTAAATTGATTCAGAGAATAAAGAAAGCTCAACTGACTGATTTCACTCTAGTAGCTCTCAGAAAGGATACAAAACATGGTTTAAATTCAGAATTTTGAATCTCTACCGATGGGTTTCTCAAATTCTAGATGTGTCCCAAATGACAGTGAATTGAAAAGGGATAAAACGACAGAGGCTCACAATTCAAAATTCACTATGTATCTCAAAAGTACTAAGATGTGTCAAAGTATGTGACTCTGATTCTGGTGGAGCGGGATGAAAAAAAAAATTATTGATTTCGTCTCCAAGTGCCTCATATATCAATAGGTCAATATAGAGCATCAATGTCCAAGCAGATTACTTCAGCCATTACCAATCCTGAAGTGAAAATGGGAACATATCACCATGGATTTTAGCCTAGGGCACTTTCGGGGCATGATGCAATCTAGTTAATTGTTGACCGACTCACTAATTCCTCTCATTTCTTGACCATCAGAATGACCGACCCTTTGGACAAGCTAGCTAGAATCTATATTTGGAAGATAGTTAGGCTACATGGAGTTCCAGTGATAGTTGTATCAGATAGGGACCCCAGGTTTACATCTTGCTTTTGGTCAAGTTTTTAACAAGCAATAAGAACGAAACTATCATTCAGCATAATATTTCACCCTTAAATAGATGGGTAGTCAGAGCAAACCATTCGTACATTAGAGGATATGCTCAGGGCTTGTGTTTTTTACTTCAGGGGAACTTGGGATGATCACTTACTCCTGATAGAGTTCGCGTACAATAACAGTTATCAAGCAAGTATTATTAGCATGGCTACATATGAAGCATTGTATGGCCGACCCTATAGATCGTCGATCTGTTGAGAAGAAGTGGGTGATAGAAAATTGATTGGCCCAGAACTTACAGATGAGAACACAACGAAGATAGTTAAAATCAGAAAGAATATCCAGATAACCCAGAGTAGGCAAAAGAGTTATGTGCATACCCAAAGGAGAGATTTGGAATTTGAGATGGGTGATCGAGTGTTCCTTAAGGTCACCCCATTTAAGGGTATCAACAAGTTTAGAAAGAAAAGGAAGTTAAATCCCTAGTTCATCGGATCGTTTGAGATCTTGGACATGATTGGAACGTCCACCTATAGATTAGCACTACCTACAGAATTATCCAAAGTCCATAATGTATTCCATGTGTCTATACTACGCAAGTATAACTCAGACCTCTCACATATCTTGTCTTATGAGTCACTTCTATTCTATGAGGATCTATCCTATGAGGAGTTACCACTTGATATTCTGAACCAAAAGAGCAGGGTGCTTCGCAACAGAGAAATTCTCTTCATTAAGGTCCTATGGATGAATCACTCGTAGGACGAGGCCACTTGGGAACTAGAATCAGAGTTCATGGCCTAGTACCCTCAATTGTTTGACTAGTGAGAGAGTGGCAAATTTTCTTAAGGATGGGAAAGTTGTAACACCTGAGCCTGAAATTTAGCCTCGAGATAACAAATTATAATAATACATAATTTAAAAAATTTTAATTTTTAATTTTTAGTTGAAATTTTGAAGAAATTATGTTTTAGGTGTATTTGAAAATAATTTTTAAAAGTCAAGGTCAAAGTAGAAATAAGAAATAACTTATTTGAAAAAAAATCTGAAAAACTAGGGCAAAAGTAAAAATAACATAAAAATGGCCACGTGGACTGCCACGTCAGCAGCGCTACCGGTCGCAATGCGTCGTGTGGTAGACACACGAACACGCGTCCATATGGGAAGCCACATAGGCGATCCGCATGCCAATGGATCTGACAGACCAGATCTGCTCCTGCACGCACGAATGGCTCAGATTCATTCTCCCTTTAAGTGCGATCAAACGATCCTGATTTTATCTGATCGTGCGATCTAAATTTGTTCTCCATATAGGATTGATCCAACAGTCGGGAGTAGGCAACAGCTCCTTGAACGGACAACCCTAATTTCATGAAGAGGAGTATTTAAGCTCTTCTTCCACAAGAAACCCTAACCCTAGCCTCTAGATGAAATCATAGAAGAAGAAGAGGGGTTTCCAAAAAGCGAACCAATCCCTAGAGAAGATCAGTCGTCATCGTTGCCATACTGGAGCCCGCCGCCAACACCGGGGAGGTGAGGTTTTTCCCCTTTCGCTTCAAAATTCAGTTCTAAGCCTCCCTACAACCATATCAGTGCCGAAAAACCAAAAGGGAAACCAAAAATTGAGGGTGGAGCTTGGTCGAGCTGCAACACCTGCGACCTAATATTCCTCTGGTGAGCCCGAATCCCTTTCCCGTTTCCTTCTATTTTCTGATCATTGTATTCCTTACTCTTTTCTAGTGCAAGAAAACCAAAGAAAATCCCCGACCGCGAGAGAGGAACGGTGAAGCGCCGCACTGGAAGACTACCTTGCCAATAAGCTTCGATTTTTTTCTTTTTCCGGCCAATAGAGGCCACCTAACCTCGAATTTTACAGGTTTTCCCATAGGACCAGCCGAAACTGGCCAGACTGAGAGGAGACACTACTGTAGGTGGCAGAGCCGGCACCGTGCTGGAACCCGAAACTGACCAAAAAATTCAGGAACCGCCGGGAAGTGTAGTGAAAAGATGGTATTTCAAACACCAGCCCGAGGTAAGAATCCCTCACCCTTTCTCTCGTTATAATTAATTAAAGTTTAAATAATAATAATAAATGGTAAAATTTGTGAATATTGGCAACCTTCTATTAACGAAATACTGATCACCGATGGAGCCGGTAACTGGTAAGTGTGTAGTTTATTTGTTGTTTTTATATTGCCTAAACTGCTTACTGTTACATCGTATGCTTTAATTTATTGGTTTTAATTTCTTTCTCGTTTATTAGCTTATTTAATCATTTTATCCCTATCTGTTGATTGATTTGAAATAAATGCTTTGACAATGTTTTCTTAATGATTAAAGTACCAAATTATATTGTCGTTGAATTGTCGTTATAATGTCTTGAAATTATGAAACAAGATTCTTGTATGCAATTGATGATTAGTTGATAATGAGGATACGTATGTGAAAGACTTATCGGGTGTCATAGAAAAGGGTGTATGGACCCAGTATATAGGGCAAATTCTACCGTGGACATTTCTTCAGTCGAACAGGACTAAGAAGTCCCATATCGAAAAGGGTTAAAAAATATTTGTTCACCCTCATATCGGACGGGGTATTGAAGCGGCAGTACATTTGGCACCCATTATCAGATGGGGTATGGGGACGGCCAGTTATTTAATAGATTGGATATTGAGTCCACGTATAGAGAGAACCCCTATGGACCCTTAGAGATACCGGTAAGTAATTAAAAAGGTAAACTTTTATTATTATTGTTTCTTAGAATGTCTAATGAATTGTTATCTTGGTTATTGTATTCGCAAGTCATATTTGAGAACCTAAAATGTGAGTATGAAGTACGTCGTTAAAATTAAATGAATTTACCCAAAAAAGAAAAATGGCTCCATTGGTTGTCTTGTAATTTTTACCAACCTTTGATTTTTCGTATCATTTGTTAAATGTTGATATTCTTACTGGGGTAGTGTAATTCATTTCCCTTATTTAACCATTTCAGATCAGAACGACCAAGATCCGGATCCTGAACAATAAGAAAGTTAGCGACTAAAGATTGTCTCCCATTTTTCATCAAAGTTCTACTGCGAGGGTTGACCCTATAGTTTCTTGATTATATTTCTATTTCTGTTATTTTAATATCCTTTAAGGGGCATTCTCGTAGTGCTATTGGGCATTCTGATTTAACTGTATAGGGAATATGACCCTAAAATTATCAATTGCTTCTGCTTATATTTCATTAATTCAGTATTTCCATTCAATTAAATTTTGGGCCTTTAAAAAGATGCCTATTTATGATGCTCTTATAATATCATCTACATTTAGTGTTTTTGTGAAGATTTTATTGAGAAGTGATTGTAGTTTTCAACCTCAATTATGTACTTAGATTATCTCTTCATCCTTAAAGTCTCTTAATTCTTGGTCAACACAACTAGTTTATTTTAACTTTATTGATATGTAATGTAATGTAATGATGGAAAATCTATGATCCAATTTTTTACAACTATTTTTCTAAAAAATATATGGGTGGAAGAAGCACCTTTGTTGCGCTATGTTATTTCCTTGTTTGTTATTTTTCTTTTTCATTTGATGGGGGATTAATGAATTGGAACTAAAGTATTTACTTCAAGGATGATTTAGCTTGTCTTTTTATTTAAGTTTTGTGATGCTTTATGGATGTGTTTTATGTTTATTGGAAATAGGTTGGAGGTCCATTTTATGGGGAGATATTTATTGTATCTTTAGAGTAGTTTTGTGCTATGATATCTTTAATAAATCTATTTTTCTTACCTTTCAAAAAAAAAATGACCAAACAATTCCATAAGCTTTCCTTTAGGAACAAGAGGACACCCATGTCTTTTCTTAGAATTAAATCATTATGTCATTAGACAGTCTGCAAATTATGCTCTAAATAAATAGAAAGATAAATTATTAAATTAGTCCTCAAATTTTAGTACTTGTTACAATTTAGTATAAAATATTTTCTGTTATAATATAGTCTCTAACATTTTTTATTTATTTTAAATATTCTGTTTTCTTTTATTTTATAATAAAAAAGTTAGAATAATTAGATCATGTTTGGATATTTTAAAAAACAACTCAAATAATAGATTTTATAAATTATAATTAAATTGATAAATTAATAGAAATATTGTTTCTGCTTTTATTTCTTATTAATTGATTAGTTAATTTTTTTGAGGTTGTTTTTTAAAGTATTTGAACATAGTTTAATCATTTTACTTTTTTTTCCATTAGAAAAATAGAAGAAAACTACAAATTTAAAATAAATAGAAGATGTAATGAGTCAAATTATAATTAAAAAATATAGGAACTAATATGTAATAAATATCAAACTTTAAAAACTAATATAATAATTTGCCTAAATAGAATAATAATTGCTCAAAGAGCAAAATAAAAAAAATTACAAAAAAATCTTTCCACATCAAATGTAAATTCTATATTATTGTGAAAACTATTTCCAAATAAATATATACTAAAAAAAAAATTAAAGTCCTCGACGATTTATTAATATTTATTTATTCACATTTTTTAAAAGAATAATATAATATTAAAAATTCCTAGAGGTCTATTTGCAGACTATAAAAATGTAGTTATTACATTAAATTCTCACAAAATCATGCCTTCAAACTAGTTAGAACATTGTCTTTAGTGCTTTATTTATTGAGTCATAAAATAAGACAAATTATAGATTTTGTTTCATCATTTGACAATCAAAGCTCCTCTATAAGTAGTCCATTATAGAAATACCTGTAATAAGCAAGATTGTTTTGCATTTTATATATCCATGTTCTCAATCCCATAACAACAAGTGTTAATTTTTCTAGTTTTTTGTCTTCCTCTCCAAATTAAGGTTTGCTAATTCCTATATCTACAACTTTAGTATTTCTTTCCTTTAATGTCAATTTCATTTTAAGCTTCATGAAGTTATTCGTGGATGCTCGCAACTTTCTCACTTTTTCCTATGTCTAGTTTGATTTAGTCCTTGTTTAATACCTTCAACCTTAATTATCAGTATGACAGTTTCAACGTGACTATAGAAGCTAATTAATATTTGTAAAAGAATAATTAGAGACGCACAACATCTATTCCATCTAGCTTTTTTTTTTTGTATCAATTGATCTCATCTCACACGTACCTTGTACATATATATTTATCTACATATATATAATAAAGTATACTTAACATTTAGAATCAAATTTAGAGTTAATGATGTATCTTTGACGATCCTCCCATAACTTGTGCATATATATCAGATATCTATTGTATATATCTTGGCCTTGATTTCAGGAGAATAAATAAGAATGTTTTGACTTTACTTTATACCATCATTCACCTATATATTAGGTGGTCATGCTTAATGAAAAATTCAAAGTCCTTCACAAAACCTTTCTCCAAACCTTAACATGGTATCAAAGCAAATGTGAAGACTTCTGCTGTCAAAACTAACATGGTGTTCTCTCCGTCATCCCCTGTCTCCCTCTCGAACTGTGGGGTGAATGTGTTCTCACCGTAACACATCTTATTAATCGTACTCTTAGCTCTATTCTCAATGGCAAAACTCCTCATGAAGTATTGTTCTCAGGCCCCCTTACATGCACCCATCTTCGAGTTTTTGGGTGTCTACGCTAGTTGTTGCCAATCCTTAGGAAAAAGACAAGTTTGCTCCTCGCAGATGTTGTTGTGTCTTTCTAGGTTATCCACATGGAAATAAAGGTTGGAAGGTGCTAGACCTCGACAGCTACACAGCCTTTATGTCTCACAATGTTTTTTTTTTGAAGAAATTATGTTTCTGTTTTCTAACATTCACTCAGAACAGGAGTCTAGCTTGTCATCATCTTCGCCTTCACTTTTGATCTCTACTAATCAGTGGGACTGGGACTATCCGAGTCCTGATTCTTTAACAGGGGGAGTTCCCCCACAAGTACTGCTTCACCTGTACCTTCTTCTGAGTTGTATCCCTTTGTCCCACCTCTATTTCCAGCTTCAGATACTGATTTAGGTCGTAGTAAACGAACTAAACATCATCTGGTTATTCTTCGGGATTATATCTGCCACATAACCTGTCTTCTCGACAACCCTTCAAGCTCATCACCAGGTACAAGTTACCTACTCGCAAATTATGTCTCCTATGATATTTTTTCTCCTGCACGCACCAAATTTTTTACTGCAGTTACAACTAGTGTTGAGCCTCATCACTGTTCTAAGGCTGGCCGTGACCCTAAGTGGCATGCGGCCATGCGAGCAAAAATTGATGCTTTAAAGCGAACGGGTACCTGGATCATCAAGGATCTTCCTCTGAGAAAGAAACCCATTAGCTCCAAATGAGTCCTCAAAATTAAGTGTCACTCGAATGGTTCCATTGTACGGTACAAGGCATGTGTTGTGGTCCATGGAGATACTCAGGTAGAAGGTCTTGATTATATTGAGACATGTTGCCAAACTAGTCAGTGTCCGCACCTTACTTGCTGTTGCTATGGTTAAAGGGTGGGTATTACATCAACTAGATATTAACAATGCCTTTTTGATGCGGAACCCCAAGACCCTTGTTTGAACCTTAGAAGTCTTTAATCGGTTTAGAACAGAATTTAGATCACAAGTAAAAAAGAATCAAATTGTTCAATCACCCAAACTGTAGAAGTTAAATAAAACCCAATAAAAATAAATGATATCCCTTGAACCCAATCCAAACAAGCACCAAGAACAATTGAAATAGAAAATTAAAATTAAAATACAAGTGATTAGAATTGTATTCCAAATCAACACCTTGTGCATAAAGTGAAAAGAAAGCCAAAACACTCTCAACTCAATTCTGAATTATTTGATTACAACTCTTGATGTCCACAAAGAAGAGTTCATTTGGTATTTATAATCAGAGAAATCAATGATAAGGTACAATACAATAACTACAATTGTAACTCCCACAATAACCATGCTAATTATGTGATGATTACAATTGTAACTCCAATAATAACTATGCTAATTATAGGCATCTAATTATTATGTAACTCATTGTAACTTCAATCTTCTTAACCAACACCACTAATTATTTGTGGTATCATATAGTTATGGGCTCATTCTTGTTAAACACTAAGACAAGACTTAAACCCAAAATGAGTTACACTTGACTATATGAGCTTAATTAACTCAAACTAAAATAAAACAATCCAAAATATTTAAAACAACTCAACTAATCAAGTCTATACACAAGGCTTATTCACTCATTACCAATTAAAATCAAACAAGCCCAAATTATCCCAAATCATTTAAACCCAATTAAAGTTACAAATTTGGGCTGTTCAAAAAGCTCATATTTGAACTTTTCATAATTAGGCAGCCCATCATCCACATGTTTTTGAGTGAAAACTTGGAATAACTCTTTAAGCTTCTTTGCATTTGATCTTGTTACTGGTCCACTGAAACTTTCCAGGTTTAAAACTCTATTTGTGTTCACGTCATTTGAAAATTGCTCTAAGTCACCTTTGATGCTCTTTGAGTATCTTGAGTAGCCTTGTTTGCATCACTTTTTTCATGGGGATCTCCAAGAGGAGGTTTATATGCATCTACCTTCGAGTTTCATTGATTTTGGTTTGAATAAAGTCTGTTGGCTCTAAAAATCTTTATATGGCCTCCATCAGTCTCCCAGAAATTGGTTTGCTAAATTGGCTTCCGCCTTACGTGCTTACGACTTCTCGCAGTCCCATGCCGATCATACCTTATTTACCTATCACCAACATGGTGTCTTACTCTTTGTTCTTGTCTACGTGGATGATTTGATCCTTGCCGGGAACAACCCTGAAGCTTGTGCCTCCTTCAAACACTACCTGAACGGATGTTTCCACATTAAGGACCTTCGCACCTTAAAATAATTTCTCTGCATTGAAGTTGTTCGATGTTCATCCTGTCTGCTTTTGTCGCAACACAAATATATGTTCGATATTTTGGACGGCGCTGGTTTGAGAGCCTCTAAATCGATTGAATTTCCCATTAAGCAAAATCATACTATGGTTGTCTCTGATGGTCCTCTTTTGATTGATCCTTCTTGCTACCGTTGCTTGGTTGGCCGCCCTGTTTCGCTTATCTCACCATCACTCAGCCCAACATATGTTATGATGTTCACACTTTGTCTCAATTTTTTCATGAACTTTGTCAGAAGCATTTGGATTCAGTACTTTGCATATTTTGTTATCTCAAGGGCAGCCTTGATAATAGCTTGTCCCTGCAGGCAGATAACTCCATTCAGTTCTCTATATATTGTGACTCTGATTGGATTGGTTGCCTGCTCACTCGCTAGTCGATTATAGGGTATTTTGTCAAGTTGAGTCACTCTCCAGTCTCCTGAAAAACAAAGAAGTAACCCACTGTTGCTCGTTCTTCTGTCGAGGCAGAATACCGCGCTATGGCCGTCGTGGCCTATGAACTATCTTGGTTGAAGTCCTTTTTGGCATCGCTGGGAGTTTTTCTATCTCAACCCATGTGTTTGTTCTGTGATAACCAAGCTGCATTACACATCGCTTCCAACCCTATCTTCCACGAAATTATAAAACATATTGAAATCAGTTGCCAATATGTTCGTGAACAGCTACTTGTCAGTCACATTACTATTGCTCATGTTTGCTCATCTGATCAAGTTGATGATATCTTCACAAAGGCGCTCGGTCGATCCCAATTCTAATACTTGTATTGCAAGTTGGGCATGTGTAACCTTCATGCGCGAACTTGAGGGAGAGTAATGACATATCTTTGACGATCCTCCCATATCTTGTGCATATATATCGCATATATATTGTGTATATCTTGGCCTTGATTTCAGGAGAATAAGTAGGTATTTTTTGACTTTATTTTGTACCATCATTCACCTATATATTAGGTGGTCATGCTGAATGGAAAATACAAATTCCTTTACAAAACCTTTCTCCAAACCTTAACAAGAAGCAGGAAAATATTTTATAAAAAATCTCTGCAAACCAAGGGAGGATTAATTAGGTATGATTCAAAAGCAGGCTGTTATAATTCAGAATGAATATCTCTTGGCAGCAGCATAGACAAAAGATGAAGTTCTTCTCGTCTTGTTCCATATGGGAATCCCAATTACAAAAGCTTTACAATCATACTATATATATACATATGCCTCTAAAATTTTAAATGTAAATGTACTATCAATCCGTAGCCACTACACAATACAAGCCTTATTGAAGAAAAGCTGCGGGTTGAAGAAGCTATTTCCCTTTTTCATGAGATGTTACCAGCAAGTATATATATATATATATATATATATATGTATGTATGCATAAGGGTTTCGAGATCTGGTAGTATCTAGGTGAAGCCGGAGGCTCCTAATTTTGGGGTTAAAAAGTTTGCTAAACTCTTTATTAAAAATTTGGGAAAAAAAATAATAATAATAAGATGATGATGATATGTCCATTAATGGTGGAACCACAGAAGTAGTACTGTTTTTCCAGTCTGTATTATCCACGCTCTATTATTTATTCAATGTTGCTTAATCAATGAGAGATTCATTTTCTATTTGAATATACATATATGCACATATACATATATAATATACATATATGCCAATCAAATATTAACCATCTGGGGGCTGCTAACGTATGCATGATTTGGCAATATCACATATAGCATTTCTTAATTAGGATATATTTTCACTTTATACGTTATCATAAATATTAAGACTATAGTTTTACAGGAAAAAGAAAAGAAAAATAATAGTAAAAAGTGACAACAAAAAAGTTGGCCAATAATATTGGCTTCTTTCTTTTTTTTTTTCTCCATGTTGTTGAATAATATATATATATATATATATATATATATATATATAGTATTGGTTTCTAGTAGTAGTACCACTACTGTTTGCCAAATCTATTTTTTCCGAAAGAAAATCAATGTAATCATTAATCACATCCGAGTCTTTGAATGATAATTTGTAAGTTTAAAAGATTGTCGTTGTCAAATTACAGTAAATAATATGTATATGTATAATGCTACTGTATATATGTCATTAGGTTAAAAAGGCAATCACAAACCTTTCCGGTGTTATTTTTATTCTTGTTTTTCTTTTAAATTTTTTGAGAAAAATTTATATATTTTAATATTTAAATATTATTTATACATTAATAATAACATAATTAATTTACTAATAAAAATATATACAATGAATAGAGATGGTTGGTGGTGTGGGCCGGGATTTGAAATATTAAAAAAAAAAAAAATTGTTGTGGCTACGTCAGTGAATCATGATCAGAGACTTCACTATTTGCATGTGATTTTTAAGCCTTCTATTTTACGAGAGAGAGAGAGAAAGATATATATATATATATATATAGCGTATTTTTATGACTAATTATATAATTTACAGTCACATGCAGATGCATTGGCCTGATTTGACAAAAGCCTTTCGCTTGCTTTTGTGAAATTATTGATGCATTTTTAACACAATATAAATGTAACTTGTCAATATAGATGAATAAATTTGTTCTTCTATAATGAGCTCAATTTTATTGAGTTATATTTATTATATACATACGATACATGACTGAAATATATAATAATTTGTAAATATATAATTGTATTTTGAAAACATATGAAAACATTACTAGTTTTATTTTATTGACAGTATAAAATCTACAAATCCTTTTACTCTAAAATTAAGTAATGTTATCATCTCTTTTCCGGCATTTGCATAGAAAATAAATCTCTCTCAAGTCTTCTCTCACTTCTTGTTAAAAGCTTATTGTTTCATTTCCATTTATAGATGTAGAGAAAATCATTGAAGACAAGAAGGAAGAATGTGATTTTTTTTATAATAATTCTCTTTAAGATTTTGAGCTTTACGTTAATTAAGAGGGTTTCTCATATTATGCTGTCATTTCTAATCTCATGATTGATTACATATATGTGAATTGGATGAGTAGATTATCATGAAAAATTAATTTTACCGCCAAAATTAAAATTTAAAAACGTGTCATAAAATCAGTAGTAATTATTTAACACATGCTCATATAAAATTTAATTTATTATAATAGTACTTCATCATCAAAACTATAATGTTAAATTAGTACGCTTAAGAAATAAAGATGAATTTGAATGAGCTCGTTTGATTATTGATTCCTTAATGCATATGTCAGCTTAAAATGCAACTTTCTACTGCCTTGTTTTAAGGTATATAAAGTCTTCTTCAACCTATATACATTATTATCTTGATTGGTTTAAAACCCAAGTGGGAGAGTCATATAAACTTTTTTATTAGATCACCATGTAAAAAAGCATTATTTATGTCTAATTGATGACAACAACAACCTCTAAAAGCAATAATAACTAATAATGTGCGGATAGGAGTTAATATGGTAGCCAGTGAAAAAGCATCTAAATAATCAATATTGAATTATTGAGTATATCTTTTTGCTACTAACCTTACTTTATATTTTTCAATAGAACTATATGTTTTTCTTTTAATCTTATAGATTCATTTATACCCAATTAGCTTTTTGTTAGAAGACAAATTTGTTGACTAGTGCTTTAATTCTAGCAAGCATATTTTCTTTTAAACAAGAAAATTAATGGCTTCAGTATATGATGTTAGTTTTTTATCTTGAGATATGGTAAGGACAAATGGTTTATGAGTAGCATTTATATTTGTGTAAGAATGGACATTAAAAATGCAATGAGGGGTTAATGTTTTAGAATTGACATGAGACTTCAGACCGTATTGTCAACATAATTAGTTATAATTGTGGTGATATTAATTTCATAATTTTAGCAAATTATGTTCCTTAATAGGTTCATATAATCATGTACTTAATTGTATATTTCCTAATTATTCTTATTTCTTAGTTAGTCTCTTTGTATAATTTCCTTTCTTATATATATAAAGAGATTATATTAGTAAAGGTAGATCAATTTTTTTGTGCCCATCAATTTTTATCTTCTGTTCTTATAGTATCAAAGTTGTGATAATATAAAATTTCTTTGTTTCATCATAAATATTTTTTTGGGTTTGGCTTCTCAACTATTATAGGCAATTATACAGTGTTCTTCGTTGCTAGTCTTTAGCTTCAACCATTTTTTAAGTGCAATCTATACTTTGTCTCTTTTCACCTCATGAATTTTGAAAAATATGATATTATCTCTGTTAACTTTAATGGAAAAAACTATCCCCTTTGAGTTTCATTTTTGAATGTTCATACAAGAAAACTAATTATCTGGAACTTTATATAGATCATTGAGAGAACCTGTTGATAATAAAGAAAAGGCAAAATGGGAAGCAAATAATGCTAGAATTATTACTTCCATTTTGAATTATGTTGAGAAAGATATTGCTTTAAGTTCGAGATCCTTTTGTACTTCTAATTCAATATGGGATAACCTTAAGAAAGTGTATTTTCAAACAAACCAAGCTAGACAATTTAAAATTGAATATGTTATTGTTAAACTCAATCAAGATGATCAAGATATAAGAACTTTTATGTTGAATTATTGGGATTATGGACTAAGTTAGATATGATGTCTTTGAACTTTGTTGAAAGGTCAGTCTATCAAGAGG
Organism: Carica papaya; assembly: GCF_054855325.1. Taxonomy (NCBI): domain Eukaryota; kingdom Viridiplantae; phylum Streptophyta; class Magnoliopsida; order Brassicales; family Caricaceae; genus Carica; species Carica papaya. The sequence continues at coordinate 7,147,986 of NC_142316.1, forward strand.
TAAAGAAAGAAAGAGATAGGAGAAGTACTAGTACTATAGTTTCTCATGAAATTCATACCTGAGTATGAGAATGCTATAAGCAATATAATAAATCGAGGAACAACATATATTGATTTAGTTTTAGGTGATCTTTTTCATGAGGAAACCAGACTAAGCATTTAAGTTATTTTGGATACTAAAACTAATTATGTTGGTATTGTTTTTTTAGCTTCTCATGGCAGACCTCAAATGAAGCAATCAGTGGAGATTATAGCAAAATTCAATGTCGATTTTGTAACAACATTAGACACATATAATCTCATTGCAAGAAGAGTAATGGATGTAACTATTGTAAGAAAAAGAGACATATGATTCTTGATTGTCGACTCTTATAGAAAAGCAAACAAAATCAATCTACATTTTTCACCAATGGTTTGGGTGAAGAACATGATAAGGCTAGTGGTTAATTTAGTAACAACTTAAACATCATTTAAGAAGCCATACAACCAATGATTCAAACTACGTTACAAACAACTCTACTAGGTGTTATTTTATCTGTTCTTTTTGCTGGTGGTTTACTAAGTAAAATCAGTCTTTTATCTTCTTAGTTCCTTGATTCTATAGCTTTTAACCACATGTCCAACCATAAATATAATTTTTAAAAAATTCAGCCTTATCCACCAAATCAATTTGTTATTGTTGCTAATGGAGAAAAATTACCTATTAATGGTATATGAACACTTTCATTAAATAAATCATTTCACTTTTTAATTCTCTTTATATCCCAAATTTAACTGCAAACTTAATTTTTATTGGTCAATTAGTTGATCACAATTGTTCAGTTAATTTTTCTCATGCTAGTTGTTCTATACAAGACCTTCATAATGGGAAGGTGATCGGGGAGGGGCATAACAAGGATGGTTGTTTCACTTGTACTTAGATAATCAATCTTCTTAAGATTATGCACCTTCTTCTTTTTGTTGTTCTATTTCTTCTTCAAATAATATTAATAATAAAAAGTGGTCTTTGGCATTGATGCCTTGGACATCCTCATACAAGTAGATTTAAAAATATATTTTATTTAGGTGTTTTTTCTATTTATTTAGATGTTGACAGTGATTTTTAAAAGTTTAATTATGAAGGTTGTTCTAATTGTAAGGGTACAAAGTTATCTTTTACTCCTAGTTCTTCTAATGTTGATGCACCTTTTGATCTTGTTCATACTGATTTATGGGGACCATCACCATCTTTGTCTAGGTTGGGCTATTGATATTTTGTTATTTTACTTGGGCATTTTTCTTGTATGCTAAATTAAATCTTACAAATATAGCAAAAACCTTTTGTCAATATGATTGAAACATAATTTGGCAAGCTCATTAAGATTTATAGATCTGACTTTGGAAGAATTTAGTTGTTCACAACTTACCATTTTTTCAAGAAAATGAAATTTTACATCAATTATTTTGTCCCCAAACTCCATAACATAACGGATAAGTTGAACGAAAACACCGATATATTTTTGAAATTTTCCATACTCTCTTACTTGATTCTCATGTCCCATGGAGTTTTTGGGTGGAAGCTATTCATATAACTATTTTCCTTATCAACTAACAATCTGCACTTTTTCTTCAAAATAAAACATCTTGGTTTTGTTTGTACAATAAAACACCTAAGTACTCACATCTTAGAGTCTTTGGTTATGTCTCCTTTGTCTTAATGCCTTCACAAGAGCGGACAAAGTTATCCCCTAAGTCTACTAAATGTGTGTTCTTTGGTTATAGCAATAAATATAAAGGCTATCTTTGTTATGATTTTACAGAAAAAAGAATATGCATTTCTCATCATGTAACATTTTTTAAAAAAATATGTATAATTTTTCTTTTCTTTCTTCCACAACTTCCCATAGTGAACCTATTTTTTTATGCATTCATTTTTAAATGATTGTATTAATCTTAAGAGCAATTTAGAAACTGATTCATCAAGAACAAATGAAAATAGGACTTTAATGCCTCAACTTGATCATCTTTCCGAAGGTCCGGCTCCTCAATCACCAGCATCACCTTTTCCTACTTCATCTCAACCACGTTGATCTATCCATTTTAATTTTGGGTAGCCTCCAAATTGCTACAGTTATACTCTATAATGATATGATCCTTTCACTGTCTACCATAATAATGTTGACTATATTTTCATACCTTCTACTTATAAGCAAGTAACAGAAATTATGTGTTGCAAAAGTGCTATGGATGAGGAAATTTTAGCTCTTGAGGCAAACCAGACTTGGGACTTAGTTCTTGCTCCTTCTGATGCCTCAATAGTTGGTAGTAAATGGGTATATACTATTAAACTCAAGCCTGATATTTTTCTTGAAAGGTATAAAGTCAGGCTGGTTGTTTAGGAATGCACATAAGAATTCAATATTGACTATGATGAGACTTTTTCTCCAATTGCTAAAATGACCATGGTTCGAACTATGTTGGCTGTTGTGTCTGAAAAAAATGGCTTTTATATCAAATAGATGTCAAAAATACTTTTTGCATGGTGACTTGAAGGCAACCGTGTATATGAAACCTTTACCAGGCTATCTACTATCTGATCCAAATTTGGTATGTAAGCTTTATAAAACTCTTTACGGACTTAAATAAGCTCATCGTATATTGTTTGAAAAATTTTCATCCACAATTAAATTAGTTGGCTTTCAACAAAGTTCCAATAATCACTCATTATTCACCTCTCATTTGTCTAATGGCATCATTATTTTGTTAGTATATATGGATGATATGGTTATCATAGGTAATGATTCGTATTGTATTAATAAGTTAAAACAACTTCTTCAATCCTTATTTCACGTGAAAGATCTTAGAGAATTGACTTATTTTTTGGGTTTAGAAGTTTCACGATCTAAGGAAGATGTATATCTATGTCAACATAAGAATACTGTTGATTTGATTAAATTGGTCAGTTTTCCTGACAACCAATCTTGTGCTACACCAATGGAGCTCAACTTTAAATTAACAAAGGATCTGGTCAACCATTATTTGATCCTACTCTTCATAAATGACTTATTGGTAGTCTCATGTATCTTACAACGGCTCGTCTTGACATTTCTTATGCAGTTCAAGTGGTGAATCAATTTGTTTTAGATCCTTGTAAGTTACATCTTTTTTCTCTTCATCGAATCATTCGGTACCTAAAAGATACAATGGATCAAGGTCTCTTTTTTCCTTCCACTTCATCTATGGAGTTTGTTGCCTTTCCTGACACCAATTATGCTGGGTGCCTTGATACATGACGTTCTGCTAGTGGTTGGTGTGTCTTATTCAGTTCAACACCTATTTCATAAAAGTGCAAGAAACAAGATCATGTTGTTAACTCTTCAACTGAAGCAAGATATCGCTCCATGTCATCGATTAGTTCAAAAATTATTTGGCTTCGTCGGATTCTTTTAGATTTTGGTGTTTTTATAATAATCCTATATCTCTCTATGCTGACAAAATTAGTGTTATTCGCATAATCAACAATCTTGTTTACCACAAACGTACGAAACATATTGAGGTAGATTGTCACTACATTCGTGAACTTGTAAAATAACAGATTCTACAACTGCATCATGTGCCTTTTCAAGATCAAGTTGTCGATTTGCTCCCTAAATCCATGACATGTGCTTGTCATCATTATTTGGTTTCCAAATTGATGCTTTTTGACACTTAGCATCAATTTAAGGGGGGCGTCAACATAATTAACTATAATTGTGGTGATGTTAATTTCATAATTTTAGTAGATTATATTCCTTAATATGTTCCTGTAATTATATACTTAATTGTATATTTTCTATTTAGCCTTATTTGCTAGTTAGTCTCTTTGTATAGTTTCATTCTTTGTATATATAAAGAGATTGTATCAGGTATTAGTAAAGGATATTAATTTTTCTGCGGCTATTAATTTCTGTCTTTTGTCATCACATATAAATGTTAATCCTCTAAATAAGAATATTGCTTTATAAACCTATTTGAACATTTAGATGGTAAAGATGGTTGACTATTATTAGGATAATCAAAACAAGTATTTTTATATTTTTATTTATGGTTATTATAAGATTCAGAAGGAAAAATGAGTACATTACCATAATTGATCGGTTGATTTGAGTTGTCATGATTTTCATCATCTTGCTAAGTTGAAAATCAAATTATATAATTGTTTGTTGCTATCATAAAGTCATCAACATAAGATAAAATAAGGTTACCTGAATTTTTATTCATGAAAGAAGCAAGAGGAAAGATGTATTAAATGAACACCACATCTCGAAAAAAAAAATTGAGATTTCTTGCTCAACACTTACAAATCACAAATTAAACCCTCCACCCTAACCTTTCTTATTTTATTGATTAAAGAGTCATATGTATTAATATTAGCCTAAACAGTACAATGCATTTTACTCAAATATTATTTTTGAAATTGAATAAATGAAGTTTAAATGCTTCATTCTAGAGCTGTATTTATATTTTAGTGTAACTCATTCAAGTGGAACTAAAAGTTTCATAAATATATAAATATAAATGATTAAATGAATGGCCATCCATTCCAATTGAAATGGACCAAACGGACTTCGGTTTCATATAAAGAAACATTAATGCACAAGTCAAAACATATGTAGTGGGATTATTTGAAGACATTAGGAGGACACAAACACATACATACTTATATATATATATATATATATATTACATACATAAACTAAGGAAGTTAAATTAAATTGAAGGGTGGCCATGGCCCAAGAAAATAATTCTCAAAATTGATGCTTGCTTTGTCTCATGTTCCCTTGGCATGCGAAGGAGCTAGCTAGTGTCATCGCATTGTCTGAATTGACCAATCATATAGATAGGTTGGAGGAGGGTGGTGGGCATGCATGCTTGTTTAATTAATTTTTAATATATATATATATATATATAAATACACGTACATATATTTGCTAGCTCTATTTGTTCCCAATTATTAATTTTATTAGAAAATAAAAAATATGGGTAATTCTTTTTATGTCTACAAGAGAACCAATCTAGGTTTAACAAATGATTTATTATTGACTGAAATAAGATTGGGTGAAAACTGTCATGATCAGAAGTTAAAAAAGTAAAAATCGATCTGGAAATATTTGTAGATTGTGATCATTATGTTTGTCTGCAGACCAATGATAATCAACTAGAAATCAAAAGACGAATCTGAAATTTCTACTTGTAGATCACAAATCGTTTTCAGATTGTAATAAAACAGAAAATTAAGCAATTCAAATAAAATAAATTAAGCGGGGGAGACGTGATCGATCTATTTAGTTCATACCCGTATAGACTTTTGGTCTCCTTCACCCATTTTAAATATAAATACATACATAACATATATATATATATATACACACTCACACACAGTAGTGAAGTACTATATAATTATATATATGTATAGAGAGAGAGAGAGAGAGAGAGAAACTGTAGATGATAAAGACGGGAATGGTTGGGAGAGCGTAAAGCAAAGTTAATTAAAAGGAGAGAGAGTACAAAAACTTTATGTCAAAATGTATTTCACAAAATTGATATTGTAATCTTGAAATGATTGAGATTCTACTTTTTCTATAAGTAAGACTAAATCCAAGCTTGGATAACATAAGAGAATTTTTTGTTAGCCCCATTAATAATCATCACTTTGACTAAAACGATTATATATTCAAAGCTTTATATCTACAGTATCCATCACTCAAAAAAAAAAAAAAAAAAAACAGTAAAAAACAAATTCATGCCTCATAAAAGATCGAATCTAACATATACATATATATATATAGCTGAAAAAGTTATAACACTAAAAAAGGTAAATAATTATATAAAACCCATGTTGTATATACATACATATATATTTATATATGTATATAGTAGTGAAGATTTGAATATATATGAAGAATAGAAATGATTGGTGATGGATCAACAATTTCTTTAACAAGCACATAAATAATTAGGTAGAAGATTTGGGAATTGGGTTTGATATTAGAAATAAGTTGTCTGACAAATTAAGCTAAAATTCATCCAATGATTTCTCTACAGACTACATATAATTCTGAGATTACAAAGAAGATTACAGACTAAAGGCATGAAATATAATATAAATATATATATATATAATTAAAATTAAGCACGAGTAGAACTTGATTGTTTAAATTAAACAATAATTAATTTACATGGTGGGGGATATAAACATGATGGGTCGGATGTGTCAAGGGTCGGGTCGGTCGCGCCAGCAAACAAGCATAGCAATGCAGCGGCGAAGGATGTAGAATTTGGCGCGCTGCTTCTTGACTAAATGACTGCATTTCTGCCCAAATGATCTGCAGGGATCGCATGCATGATGCTGCTGGTTCATCTTTTCTCTATCAGCCATCAGTTTTATGTATATTGGTCTGATGACGGTGATCAGGTGATCAGAAAGAAGCTTCACCTACCTCTATATATACATATGAGAGAGAGAGAGAGAGAGAGAGAGAGAGAGAGAGAGAGAGAGAGATGAGTATATGTAGGAGTGGGTGTATATAGGAGTAAGAGTGTGATTAATTTAGAAGTTGGAGTGTATGGTAAATTGATTGATATTATGAGGAGGGAGAATAAGAGAAGGGAGATTTATATAGAGAATTAGGTATGGACTGTAGTCACCCAGCTGTCAGACGCAGCATATGACAGTATGGACCAATGTTTTTGCCTACTACACACCTGAATCTGTCATCACCCTTCCTTCATTTGGGACCCCACTCCGTAAATGTAAATTCCATCATACCCAAATTTTATCATCATTAACTTCATCAATTATTTCGACCTTCAATCACAAAATGCTTTTTTTTCATGAATGAATTTATAAGATAAAGTTGTTAATGAATTCATATGATAAAGTTCCTTGAAATTTAAATTTAAACGAAATAGTGTGAGATTATTTTATAAAAATTAATACCGATATACTATGTGATAAAAAATATAACGAGTTGATTAAAAATCTCATATTTATAAAATCTTTGATTCAATAACTTTTGAATACTTTAACCACCTATTAAGTGATTTAATGCATAAAATATGTTTTAATTTTTCTCCTTCCCCTTTGCTATATGCAAAATCAAACTCAATTTTTGAATTCAATGAGTATTTAAATATTTATGTAAAATTTATTCATTACATAATTTTTGGTATAATTAATCTATGCTAATTATATATATATAATTGAAAAGGATGGATGGAAAATTTTTCTTTTTTTCATAGTATGCATAAGACAAGGACTAATCTCATTCTCTCTACTCTCTACTCTCACTCTCTACCTTCTACTCTCAAATGACCTTAAAAACTTCCACTTTCACATGAAAAAATCTATTCAAGCACATTCAATTACTTAAATCTCATATTAAACGGGAAGCAAATAATAATAGAAATATCTAATTATGCTTGATACTTAGGTGGATGATTTGTCACTCTAGTCTTTTATTCAAGATCCGGTACTCCTTAAAAATATTAATCAAACTCTCATAACCCATATGTGCCCTAGATGGTATATGACAATGGAAAGAGTTTGACGAGTCCTTCTCAAACTCTATGTGCCTTGCCATCTCCCATATATGAGTCTAAACAATGATCAAATACTAAATAAATTGATGTGAAAACCATCAATAGGATATTGGATAGTAAAATTTACCAATAATTTTCTCTATTACTCTAATCATCCTTAGAATATTCACCATTAAAAGAATATACAAGTCCTCTCTATCTCGAAAAGAGAAATTTCATGTGACTAAAGATCCAATAGTCTATTAACAAATACAAACTTTGATCGCTACTACATTCTCGGGATGATAAGTGTCTTCAATGTTACATATTTAGTGAGAGAATTCTTTCTACATTTTATTTCATGAAATCAAGTATTTGATGTGTTCGATTATATTCATTTAAATTATTTGTTTTATTAACTAATAAACACTGTTAATTTTTTTACCACGTGATATCAAAAATAAAAATATTTTATATTTATATATAGTAAATAATTTAACATAATTGATCTTCTACCATTTGAATACAAAAAGTAAATTAGTCTAAATGACTCACATTTCATCTTCTTCTATTTACCATAAATTAATTTTTTATACTTTATTATTGCTTATATTGTTAATTTTTTAAATTTTATTAGTATTTATTTGTAAGTAAAAATTTATACACTTCATTGATATAGCATAACTTTGTAAAAAATATGTAAGAGACACAATTTATTACTCAGAGTCCACAATTTATTCCATGTGTTTATTCGTATTGATATGGCATGTTATGTAGTTAGTAAAATTAAAAATATTAATTAAATAGTAAAAAAAAAGTCTTAAATTAGACATAATAAAAAAGTTAAATATTTAATTAAATAAAATCAAAAGTTAATTTTATATGTAGGCACATTTAATAAAATTGGATAAAACTAAATAAAACCAAACCAAATAAAGTGATACAAAATAGGAAATATGTCAAATTACTTAAATATTTATCTTTTATTGAATGTTTATATTTTTTCAGTTGACATTTTAACGGATATGAAAACATTTAGTTATTTAAAATAAAAAGCATACTATAAGTAATAAAAATAAATAAAATTAATATATTTAAATTTATTAAAAATAAGAAAATCATATGAAATAACTTAAAACTGATAAATTAATAAATATGCTATTTAATTTTTTTTTAAAAAACTAAAAATTATGTTAAGAGCAAGTTTCTAAATGTCTTAAATATAAAATTCAGTGTATATTTTTATTTATGAAAAAAGATAATTATAAATCTTGAATTAATTAATGTGAATGATGAAACGTGCATGAAAGCAGTTGTTTGATGTGAGAAATGTGGACGCATGCAAAAATGCTTTGTTCAAATAATTCAGTCACATCATTAATTGAGATAAGATCATATGTAGGACTGTTAATTATGACAATGACAAAATAATCACTACACTAATCATATCATTGACTACTTTTCTCTTTCTTTTAACCGGATTAATTAATTATTAATTCCAAGATTAATTTTATCCCCCCCCCCCCCCCATATATATATATATATATATAGATAGGTATTCAATATTTAAATAATTATTAAATTCAATATACCTTTAGAAAATTATTATAACAACATTAATTGGGCATTTCTATATATGTGCATGCAAGTTATCATTCATACTATATAACCTTGATTTGATGAATATTTAATGAAATATTCAACAATTGGAAGGAATATTCTTCAATCCTTTTTTTATATAAGATTTATACATGTGTACACATATTTAATTCACCAAAGTTTATCATATCGTACATAAATTATTCTATTTAAAAAAAAAAATACACCAGCTTCATGTATTCTATAAAAAAAATGCGTGAAAAAATAAAAATATATATAATTTTACGCACTCTTTTAAAGATGATTGTTTTTAGATAAATTTTTTGTTTGTTTTTGTATTCCTACCACCTTTATTATTGAACTGTTATTTAAAGACTTTAATTAGTAATTCAAATTATTTTTCTTTCGACGATCAAATTTATCTCCCATCATTTTAAGAGATATCCACCAAAGAAGATCATTTTCCTTTTCTTTTTTCAAAAGAAAGGGAGGATTCAGACAAAATTAATAAAATGGGAGAGATCTGAGTGAATAGAAATAAAAAACGATGTAAGGATTATGATTTTTTCTTTAAAATTAAATTAATCGATTATGTCTTGTAAATTATTTCTACTTTCTTATAATAATATATAAATTAAATTTATATACTATGAGTGTATAGATATGTGTATGTGTGTAAATGTGTGTGTGTGTGTGTGTGTATAGAAAGAGAGAGAGGTGGGGTAGAATAAGCCAAAGAAAAAATAGGGTAGGATGATGGGGCCTGCGGACATGTGCTAACCCAGTTTCAACTACTCTTTTTTTGGTCTTAGGAAACCTTTCTTATTCATGGGTCGCCATCTCCCATCATTTATTTAATTAATTACATCCAAAATAATCTTCTTCTTTTCACTTTTTCCCTCTTCTCTTTTTTTTTTTTTTTTCTTGAAAAGATAATTTATAATATTAATTCTCAAAATTATTTGACTACTAAAAATTTTTTGTTATAATTTGATGATTGAATTTAGAAAAACTATTTTAAGTCCTAAATCTTTTATGTAATTGTAAAAACTTTAAGAGAAATTATTTTCATCTTACTTATATTTTATTTTATTATAGAATGTAAAAGTTATAATAATTAAAAATTAATAAAATAAAAATAATTTATTCGATTTATAATTACGAAATTGTTACAACTAATTATTGTGATAAATTCAATTCTCATAAGTAAATACTCAATACCCAAATCAGTTTATAATATTTATTATTATCTCAAATTTTTTTGATCGTCTCAAACCTTACGATTCGCTCTTAATTTTTAAAATATATTGAAATTTTTTACATATAAAAAATTATTAAAACAATATATTTTTAAAATATATTGTTTTAATAAAAATTTTCGTTAAAAAATTAGGTTAATTTTGTAAGTTAAAGATAAAAGTTTTAAAACTGAATTGTAAATTAGTTCATATTTTAGAGGTTAAATTAATAATTTAATTTAAAGAGAAAAAATAAAATAATAATGCATATTTGACCTTCAAAGTTCAACCAATTGACCCATTCATCTAATTGGGCTTTTTCTAAATGTACCCAAAAAACAATAAGCTTCAATGTTCAACCATTTTCTTCCCCAATCAGAATTTCATGTTACCCTCATATTATATTATGCTTACAATTGGAGATTGATTTAATTCCATAATTACTCAGATTATTATCTTATTTATAACAACAAAAGGTTACAATGTGATTTAATTTCAGAAAATTACATATATGTATATATATGTGTGCGTGTATGTATATAGAAACTTCCAACCTAACTAAAATGATGTATGCACAAAAAAAGGAACAAAAATAGTGTAGAGTAAAACTCAGTTTCAGGCTATATATGTTCTAAGAATAAATTATGAGGTGACCCTGCCAGATGGCTTCTGTCTCAGGCTGAGACCAAAGCAAAAGGAATGTTTGAAGAGATACAGTGCTGCTTATGGCATATTTGGTTGGAACGCAATGAGCTCGTCTAAAATAGAAAAACTTTTACTGACTGGTCATCAATCTAAATAATGTGAAAACAACTGAAGGAATGGAGACAAGCACGACAGATCAGGACTAGATGCAATATAAATCAAGGACAGATGTCAAATGGGTCGACTCGGTGGCAACCTCCTACTGCTGGCATGTGAAAATGCAATGTGGATGGGGCGATCTATGAGCATATCTTAGAGACAAGTTTGGGAGTAGTATTTCAAGACTCGACAAGAAAAGTACTGAAGACTTTAATAGAAAAGATACTAATATGTTGATCATTTTATCTTGCCGAGCTACTGAGATGTAGAAGTGCACTTCAATTTATATAAGAGAACCTCAATGGACCTGCATTCTGGAGACGGATGCCCAAAACGTAATGATCGCCATCACATCCCGCTCAATTCTGAATATTATTTCATCGTAGAAAACTGCATGCAAGCAGATCTTGGCTTCAAAACCGAACATTTCTGTGACTTGGATTAGACGAGAAGGTAATGTTGTGGCACACCGGCTCGCGAAGGAAGCTGTTTATTTTTCCAGTTTGCATGTATGGAAGAAGCTACCTCCTCCAGTTGATGATGTACTGCTTTGATAATTAATGATAATCGTTCTTTTCAAAAAAAGAATAAATTATGAGGATGTTTAATTTTGTATATGATTATAGTTGTGTTTATTGATTTAAAAAATTATAATATAATTTCCATATTTTAATTAAATATTATAAACTTAGTATAACAAATTAATTGCAGACATCAATTAGTGAACTCCTTGTACATTAAACACAAATAGTTTGAAAACAAAACAAAAACATCTTAGATATTTTTTTAATAAAAATTCATATATTTTATAAATTAAATAATATATATACATTAATTATAATATAATTTTTTAACTAGTGGACTTTCAAATAAAACACAATCTAATATCAATCTATAATTTCTTTTAAAGAAAAAAAAAATACAAGCTATCTAATTATCTTTGAATTTCAGCAATTTATAAGTTTTCTAAATGTAAGTCTCTAATTCTTTTAAATATGCGCCATGGCAGTACTCAGGCTAATCTTGAAGTGATTTAAGGTACATATTTTATTTTTAAAAATCTTACTAATGTATTGATTGATTGATTACATACTTTTGCATCACAATTGAACAGATATTTTGATTAAAATTAAATTTTAAAGATTTAACGTGAATCTTTGATAAAAGTTTTACATAATCATTTTTAAGAAATAAAAAATCATTTTGTATTTGAATAATAATTTCAATATTGTTTAGTTTATTTGACTGAATTGTAATATTTATTTGAAGTACAAAAAATATATTATATATTTTAAATTAATAAACTCAATTATTTAAGTAATAAAGAGTTAATATAATGTTTGCAAAAAACAAATACAATTACTATTAATTAACTCGTAAATTTTTTTAAATAAAATCGTTTTATAATTCTAATTAAAAGATTAATTACTTCTATCTAATTATTATGTACATTTGATTTTGAGTCCATTTGCCTGCCACCTCAACCCTGAAAATGACATTAATCATCATAATTTAATTCGATTATTACGATAGTTACTTCCAATTTTAGCGGAGCTCAAATGCTTCCCTCAATCAACCCTCGTTGTTCTCAGCACAAACTAACATTATAATTGGACAAATTTTAAATATGTTATTAATTAATTCTTTTATTTTCTCCATATATATATATATATATATATCACTTTCTGCATCTTTGACTTATTATTGCATGTTAGAAAGGAGAAGAAAGAGCAGCATGATGAACAAGAAAATTACTTTGATTTTCTGATAGTATTCATTGTTAGCCAAAGAAAATATATACAGCTTTTGTTGTATAATGGCAGAGAGAAAAAACAAAAATGGTTACAACTAACATACTAATTTCATCTTATCACTAATTAATCTTAATATCTTCTAATTAATCTTAATACTCCCCCTCAAGATGGAGAATACAAATTTATTGTACCCATTTTGTTTAATAAATTGTCGAACTGTGTAGGATGAAACACTTTTGTCATTAAATCTGCCAGTTGATTCCGAGTGGATATATGCATCGTCTTCAAGGTACCATCTTAAATTATTTCATGGATAAAATGGCAGTCAAGTTCAATATATTTTGTTCTCTCATGATATACTGGATTTGAAGCAATGTGTAGAACTGCCTGATTATCACAGTAAAGTAATGCAAGACCTTGATTTTGCACCTTTAAATCTCGCAACAATTTCAGAATCCACACTATTTCACATGTAGTGTTGCCATGGAACGATACTCCGCTTTTGCAGATGACCGATATACAACTTGCTATTTTTTTTATTTCCATAAGACTAATGAAGACCTAAGAAAAATACAATAACCAGTTAGAGATCTTCTAGTGTCAAGACATGTGCCCCAATCAGCATCAGAAAAATCCTTAATCTAAATGGCAGATGATGAAGGAAAGAAGAGACTCTGTCCAGGTGTTCTCTTGATATACTGAAGAATCCGCAAAACAGCTCGAAGGTGACTGGTCCTGAGAGCAGCAAGGAACTGACTCAGTCTATTGACATAATAGCATATATCAGGGCGAGTGATGGTTAAGTACAATAATTTTCCAATCAGTCGCCGATAACTTGTGATATCACACAGAAGTTCTCCATCATCTTTAGACATCTTAATATTGGGTTTTATGGGAGTAGATGAGGGTTTACAACCAAGGTATCCAGTTTCAGTTAACAGATCCAAAGCATATTTTCTTTGGCATAAGGTGATTCCTGTGTCATTTCTTGCAATTTCAAGTTCAAGAAAATATCGGAGAGTTCCCAAATATTTCATTTTAAATTTTTGTTTGAGTGCAACTTTGAGTTCTTCGACAGCATGATCATCATTACCAGCAATAACAATATCATCAACATACACCAACAATGCTAGTAAAATATTATCCTGATGCTTGACAAATAAGGGGTGGTCACATTGTGACTGATAGAAACCTTCTTGAAGTAATACTTGTGAGAACTTGTGAAACCACTATCGGGAAGCCTGTCTCAACCTATAGATTGACTTGTGTAGTCGGCAAACAGGTTGATGTGGAAGAGTCTCCCCCCCTCGAGGAGAATAACCTGGAGGAATATTCATATAAACTTCTTCGTGAAGGTCACCATGAAGGAAAGCATTAGTGACGTCTAACTGAGTCAGACTCCAACCATGAATAGCAGCCAGTGAAAACAAAATTTTTACAGCAACCAATTTTACAACAGGAGAGAAAGTGTCAATGAAATCAACGCCAAATTGTTGTGTGTAGCCCTTAGCAACCAGACGGGCTTTGTGTCTCTCTACTGTCCCATCGGCTTGATATTTAACTTTACAAACCTACTTACAATCAACACTTTTCTTCCCAGGTAGAAGAGAAATAATAGACCAAGTATTATTGTTCTCTAAAGCACGTAGCTCCACATTCATAGTGGTCATCCAAACATCGGACTGGGTAGCCTCAAAGAAGGTGGTAGGCTCAGTGTGGGAAGAAATAGCACAAATAAAGTTGTGATATTGAGGTGTAAGCTTTGTATAAGTAAGGAAGAAGGAAATGGGGTAAAGTGCATGTGTATCTGTATGGTAGCAGTGATAGTCAGACAAATGAAAAGGTGGTCGTGTTACACGCAGAGGGCGAGATGGTAGTGTTTGGGAAGAGTCATGCTATGAGTGGGTAGGTGTATTAAGAGAAGCTGGTGATTGTGTAGGTGTCTAAAGAGGAAGAGGTAAAACACGGTCATGAAAAAGGTCATTGTGAATGGGACTAGGTGAGTGAGATGAAAGAAATGGAAAGATATGTTCATGAAAAATGACGTTTCGAGGGATGATGATTTGATTGCTCTTGATGTCGAGAAGTTTATATCCTTTGTAACCCGAATGATAACCGAGGAAGACACAAGCCCTAGAACGAGGCGAAAACTTATGACGATGACTATTGAAAGTGGAACAGTAGCATAGACAACCAAAGGTACGCAAATAATCATAGGACAGTTTTTTGTGAGTTAATAATTCAAATGGAGTTTTATTAGATAACAAGGGGGAAGGTGTACGGTTGATCAGGTAAACAGCAGTCAAAATGCAATCGCCCCAATAAACAATGGGGACATGGGATTGAAACAGTAAGACACGTGCCACATTTAAAATGTGTTGATATTTGCGTTCGACAATAGAATTTTGTTGGGGAGTCTCAACACAAGAATGATAAGAAACAATGCCTTTTAACATGAAAAATGAATGAAAATTTAACTCATACGCATTGTCAGATATCACAGATTTAATGGGAGTTTTATATTGTCTAAGGATGAGAGTATAAAAGTCAGAAAAAATGATAAAAACATCCGACTTTTGACGAAAAAGATACACCCAAGTAGTGCGAGTGCAATCATAAACAATTATAAGAAAGTATTTGTATCCCTCGATAGTGGGTGTAGAAAAAGGACCTTAAATGTCAATATAGATTAAATCAAATGGATGATCAGATAATTTATTATTAGAAACAAAAGACAATTTACGTTGTTTAGCCAAATGACAAATTTTGCAATGAGAAATATTCGAAGTTTGTAAATCTTTATTAATGTACTAAAGTTTTACATAGGAAGATGACCAATTCTAAAGTACCATAGGCTACTTTTAGAGTTAGTAAAAACAGAATTAACAGCGAAAAAATGAAAATATCTAGTAATTAAGTAGTAAAGGTTGCCAATGCATCTACCCTTCCCAATCAACAAGTCCCGAGTGTGATCCTGGATGACACAAGAATGAAGAGAAAAATTAACCGTACAATTGTGGGTGGTGGTCAACATGCTTACACTGACAAGGTTAAAGAAAAAATGAGGGACAAATAGAACATCATGCAGAGTTAGGGTATCGGTGAGGAGTACATTTCCAAGTTGAGTGACTAGAATTGAACTACCATTTGGTAAAGTGACTGGGATGGGTTCAACATGCTTAAGAGTTGTGAAAATGGTGGGTGTGCAACATATGTGATGTGTGGCTCCAGAGTCAATAATCCAGCATTTAGAGGTAAGTGTGTGTATGAAACTGGAAAAGCAGAAGGGTTTGAATGATATACCTGCCGCGTGAAGATCAGAAGTGGCGTGATTGGTGGGGTAAGAGAAGCTGTCTGGTGAGATGGTGGAGTGCAGTTGGTGGAGCCGTGCGCTTAAGTGGGAAATAATATTTTGAATTTTTGATGTGTTCAGAGCATCGACCGAGGCAGCGGAATCAAGTGTTGGTAAGCAGGCAACAGTGGAGGTGAAGTTTGGCGCCTGTCGCGCAGTCAGGTGGGTACCCGAGGAAGAAGAAGACCTGTGTTCTGGAAAAGCCTCTTCGTGGGCCAAGGCTTGGTGGGCAGAAGAAAAACTGGACCTGGACTAAGAGCCAGTTGAATTAAATGATCTGGTTCCAAGAGTGGGCCGAGACTGAGTTGACGCATTGCGGGCTTAGGCTTGGGCTTGGACGTGTCCATCATTAAAAATAGGTGAGTGCATTTTGGGCTTGGGCTTGAGGCCCGGTGGGTACCCATGTAGGCGGTAACACCTGTCCACAGTGTGAACAGACATGTCATTTTCGACTTTGAGTTAGGGCAACGGAAGAACCAGACCCTTGAGCCGTCTTTGCGCACGCGTTGAAGTCGATTGCACGGTGCCGTTCTTCTTGCACCACCAGCGAGAAAGCCTTCAAAATGGATGGAGAACATTCCATCATCAGGATTTGAGCCATAACAGCAACGTAGGAAGGATTCAAACCCATTAAAAAAGTCATGACAGACTCCTGCTCCTGATAATCATTCCATGCCTTCATGTTTCCACAATGACAGGTTGGAGCTGGTTGGTAAGTTTTGAGTTCGTCCCAGATTGTTTTCATCCGCGTATAATAGATGTGGATGCTGAATGACCCTTGAGCAAGGTTATTCATGCTCTGTTTCAGTTGGTATATACGCGGTGCATTCCTATGCTAATAACGAAGTCGCAAATCGGTCTAGATAGATTGTGCATTTTCATGGTATAACAAACTATCAGTTATCTCCTTTGTTATAGCATTCAACAACCAAGAAGTTACCATGCTATTACAACGTGACCAAGCTGCGACAGTGGAATCAGTGTTGCTCGGTTGATCGTAGGTTCCGTCTATGAAACCCAATTTATTTTTGGCGTTCAATGCTATTCTGATTGCTCTCTCACATGTGTTGTAATTATTGCCATTGAGAAGGTTGGATACTAAGACCAAACCGGGATGGTCAGCACTGTGAAGGAAGAACAGGTTTTGGGAATCATTTGATTGCTCTCTAGCCATTAAAGATTAAATTTTGAAGCTCAATCACTGAGTTAAAAAAATGTTTGATTAATTAATCTGCTCTGATATCATGTTAGAAAGGAGAAGAGAGAGCAACATGATGGAGAAGAAAATTACTCTGATTTTCTGATAGTATTCATTGACAGCCAAAGAAATATATACAAATTTTGTTGTACAATGGCAAAGAGAAAAAAACAAAAACGGTTACAATTAACATACTAATTTCATTTTATCACTAATTAATTTTAATATCTTCTAATTAATCTTAATATTGCACCAACAATAATCAAATGTATAATTAGAATAAAATAATTAGAACTAACAATCGATTGATTGTAATTAGTTAATTTGAGAAACATATGTTGTAGAAAAAACTTCGATAGATAACTAATTTATGTATGATGTTAGGAATATGATCTTAAGTCATTAATAATTAACAAATAAACAATGCGAAAACAAACTTGAATTCATTATCGCTCAAGAGATAGTTGATAGTGCAATGACTCTAATTATCCCGGAGTCCGAAAGTCATACGACGATGAATACATTCCGTGTACGAATTTAATAAAAAATAAATTACAAAGTTTACCTTAAATGAACTGCGATATTGAGGGAGAAAAAAAAAATTCAAAATTTGGAAAATAATAATTAAATATTAATTTATTTTAACCTTGAAAAATACAAATTTCTCCAAGAAATAATTTTTAAAATTCAAAATATTACAAAAAAAAAAAATTACATAGAGATAGAATTGAAAAAGATTTAAGAAATTGAAAAAAAAAATTGTAATTTAAAAAGGATTAAAATAAAGAAGATTTTCCAAAACTTGGAGAAAACTAATTTTTTGAGATGTTCCGAAGAAACAATCGAGAACGGGCACATGGAAGGAAATTTGAACCAACAACCAAGATCAAGCTACGTGGATATGAGTGACAGATCAGACACACGAGATTTCGCATAGTTAGACGGTCTAGATCTCGCCAAAGATGAAACACGAAGAAAGATCAAATAATGAAGATTCATTCCACCCGAAAGCCCTATGAATTTACCAAAATACTCTTAATGAAATTCTAGAACGAACGACTCAGATTTAATCTCTAAGATCCAACTGTCTGCAGCCTTTCTTATTCCATATAAATACTTATCCTTTGCCAAAAAAAAAAATTCTAAAGAGAGAAAGGGTTTCGGCAAGAGAGAATTAGAGAGAGAGAGAGTTCGAGAGGGAACCGGTTGTGGGAGAGAAGGGAGTGCGTGAGTGAGAGAGGATCTAATAATTTATACTAAATTATCATTATAGAAGGATCTAATAATTTATATTAAATTATAAAATAGGATCATAAATTTTATAAAAACAATAAGATAATTTTTTTATTTATTATTAAACAATAATTTTTTATTTTTCTAAACTGAGTACTATGTTAAATAGACTACTGAGTATATTCATGTGAGTAAGAATATGGAGAGAGAAATCTCTTACTAAAAATATATCATTCTCTATGTGATAATCTAGGAAATTTACCAGGCCTTATTGAAGCTTTTGAAACCTGTGAATCATGCAAATGAGCTCAATATTGTTTTAATATGCATCAATTACTAACCATGAAAATTTGTGCAGTTGGCCAATAGGAAATTCTTTAAAAAATCCAGAATGTGTTGTATTGTGGAATGAAATATGCAACTTTGAAGTAATCTGCTCTATTGGAGAATTGGTCTAAGACCAATCCTTAGACATATTCACGAATATCTATATATATATATATATATATGCCTATATACATGTTTTAAACTATCTATTAAACTATACGTATATATTTATTAAATTAATATACATGTATCTAAATATAATAATTATAAAAATAATTAATTTTTGTTTGATATACTACTTATTTGTATTATTTATTTAATAAATTTTTATCTCTTTATATATTTTTAAGATGTTTATAGACGAAAAATGTTATACTTACTCTATAAATATAAATATATGCTTGTTTCTCTCCAACTAATATTTTCTTTTTCAAATTTTATATTATTTTTTAAAATTTTTCTTCTGTAGGTAGAAATTAATATTTCTAAACTTAAAGAAACTATAACCTAATTAATTAGTGATAAAAGTGGAATTAAAAAAAAAAAAGAAAGAAGATTATAGAAAAATAAGCATAATATGACTATTACATTCTATAAAAATGATTACATGACAATTAACTTTTCCATTTGCTTATTGATTTTGTTATGGTAAAATATTAACTAATTTACACGTGTGGTGGAGTGGAACTAGGTGGTGTTGCCACTGACACAACTCTTCTTCCTCTTTCCGACCTACTGTTCTCTGCAAATTTCAAGCTTCCATGGTGCAATCCCTTTTGCTTCTCTTCCTCATTCCATTCAGACCCATAGTAATACTCTTCACTACCTTTCACCTTGTCCTTTGTAGCCGGCAAAAACATGCTCCCCCACTGAGGAAAATGCACCACAGTAACCGGCAACGTACACGCCACAATCGTTATCCCCATCAGATAAATCCCTGTCGCAGTTGAGTACCTGGAACTTGTGAAGAACAACAGCTGTGTCAGCCCTGATCCCAAGTTTCCTCCGGCGCCGGTGAGCCCGGAAATGACTCCGAGTGAGCGCCGAGAAATGAAAGGGATGATCCCGAAGGTGGCGCCACAGGCAGCCTGTGCTCCGATGGAGAAGAGGATCATGAAAAAGATAGAGAGCAGGAGAGAGCTTGCTCGGCCCAGACAGATACAGAAGACGCCTCCTAGTGTTTGCAGAATGTAGAGGTTCCATAGACGGCCTCTCATCCCGAAACGACGGGCTGCCATGTCTGACATTAGCCCGCCAAGTGGACGAGCGAAGAGATTCGCCATTCCAAAAGTGGCAGCTATGGTGCCGGCCGAGTGCAGGTTGAGATTAAACCTAATAAACAATAAATTAATATCTATATAATAGAAATAGAAAACAAACTCTAAAGGAGCAAGTACTGGTGGATTATTAAATTTTATAGAAGGGTTTGTGTGTGTGTGTGTATATAAATATATATATATATATGCATAGAGCAAGATGATATTTACACCTGTCAAAGAAGTACTCTGCAATCACATTATCTGTTGTTAATTCTACACCCAATGACATTCCATAAAGGAGAACAAATACCCATGTCCTATAATTTGTGATTGCATACCGAAGTACCTGAAAAAATCAAAAGCAAGTTGTGCATATATATATATATATATATATTAAAAGGGATCAGAATTGATTAAAGAATGTGAGTTTTGAGGATTAGAGAAATTACATGCCTTGAAGAAGTTATCTTTCGGCACATCTCCTGTCTTCTGCAAGGAATTAAGATTACCATCAGGCAAATCTTGACCAAGAGTCAACACCAAAATCCCCATAACAACATGTAGCCATCCCGGAACAAAGAAAGCAATCCTCCATGCCGTAAATGGTGTAGACCCACAACGTCTAATCGCTTCATAAATCAACGGCATAAGCAACTGCGTCACCCCACCACCCATATTTCCCCACCCAGCCGCCGTCCCATTCACCAGCCCGACAATCTTCCCGTTAAACATAGTACTCATCCAGTACTGACAAGACACAAATGTTGCGAGAGAAAATCCAATCATGAACCTCACCGCCACGTACCCACCGGCCGACGACACAAACGGCATGCAAAACACCGTCGGAGCCGATAACATGACAAGAAATGAGCAACCGTAACGCGGACCCAGCATGTCACAGACGGCGCCCATAACGAGTCTGGAGAAGATACAGCCGGAAACAGAGGCGATTCCGGCGTTGCCGATGTCGCTTTTTTTGAGGTTGAGGTTGTCTCTAATGATGGGGACAAGAGGAGCGGCTGCGAATGTGGAGATGAAGCAAGTGAAGAAGGAGAGCCAGGAGAGATGAAAGGTGACCATGTGAGGTTTGGCTAAAGAGAAGAGCTTGAAGACTTTTGATTTGTGCTCGGAATCCACGGGGAGGGAGAATTTTGCAGTTGGGTCTGATGGGATTGAAGGAGAAGTTACAGAGAAAGCAAAGGCTTCTTCTTTAGCTGAAACTCCATGCATGGAGCTTCCTGGTTCGTTCTCTATGTCAGTGGTAGTGTTAGGCATTGTTGATGCAATCAGGTTAACTCACATCAAAGTTAACATGAACAAAACAGAAAGAGCATTTATAGAAAATGGAAATCAATTTTTAACAGTATATCTTATTATTACAATATTTGTATATTTATATAAATTTTTATTAATTAAGTGACAGTTATAAATCATTATACAATATATTTCTACAAATAAGCAAACACCAAATATACATTTCTTATAATGACACAGAAATCATTATGATATTAGCTTTGTTACCCTTTGGAGTATTGATAGAGGTCTTTCTTTAAATAAATTGATGAAAGAATGTAGGACATCACACCACAAGAGTTGTTTTTTTTTTATATATGAATGTGAGTTAAAATTATATGATCCAAGTTAATTAATTATTAGCTCAAATTTGCATGCATCTATTTGTTGCTTCTGTCAAGAGACTACTTCAATGATTTAACATTAATATCATTATATTTTCTTTTTTTACTTTTGGAATATGCTGATTTTGGTTATATTGGCTGCCGCTTTATGGTCACATAATTCCAACTATATATGCTTATATTTCTTTTATTTAATTATTTTCCCATCTAATTAATGAACATATTTTATTATTTCTTGTTTATTTCCTTAAATTTCTTTTTCTTTTTCTTTTTCTTTTTCTTTCTAGTTTGTAGTGAATGAAAATGATTAGTTATTTACTTGCAGGTCCAATTGCTTTTCCAAACAAATAATTTAAAAGTTTCATTGTTGGCTTCTTATTTTTAGGTAGAAATTATAAAAATAAAAAGCCCAAATCAATTTAGAAATTTGCCCATTATTTTTTCTTTAAACTACTAATCAGACAGCAGACTTAGTTTAGATCCTAAATTCCCTTCTTTAGAATAAATTTAATTCCTTAATTTACTTTTGGATTGAAAGTTAATAAATTTTATCACTCTTAATTATCAATATTCACCTTGTCTCTAAGATAAAAGTTAAAAAATTTTCAATCGAAATATTATCGATTCAAATTTTTCTCACTATCGAAAATATTATCTTCTTCAAAATAATGAGACTAGCACCCACAACCATTTACTTTGGTAAACATCGTGAATCCGAATAATTTTAGGAACTTAAATGATAAATTTTCCTAAATTTAATTCCTTAATTTGGTGATATTGAAATAATTTCAGAGACTAAGATAATACAAAATAACTACTGTATGTATTAAATACCTATGTTATTTAATCACCCAATTCAATAACTAAACCAAAAGTCGGGCTCTTTCAAATTTGATTATCGTATCTGTTAGTCAACCCTCAATACAAGTACTCTACCATGCATTGATTGGTGCTGTTCAGAAAAATTTAAAAGAAAAAAATTAACCAGAGAAAATAAGATTTGACTTATTACATCAAAATATTTTAATGATATTATAACTGGACAGTTGTGGATTAGTCCATGATCTCCAAATCTGCAGAAACGAAACACCAACTTCAATCTTCCAGTTATTTTGCAGACGAAGGACAACATAAACCAAAGGCTCAAGATGTAAAAAAAACACAGACCTAAATGAGCAAATCTGAATATGCACCAAGTCCATGGCTGTTCATACACTGCTTCAGCCTATACAGTGCCCTGCTCTCCAATTGCCTCACTCTTTCCTTGGATAATCCAAAGATTTCACCAATTTCAGATAATGACTTCTGTTTCCCATCTTCAATGCCGAATCTCAGTTTGATAATCCGCCTCTCTTTCGGGCTGAGAACACCAAGAAGGTTGCGCACGTGCTGCCTCATCAGCTGCTTTCCCACGCTCACATCTGGTATCTCAATCCCCATGTCTGCAGTTACCTCCTGCAAGCGTTACAAGAATAACCATAATTCTCTGTAGTGTTTGCATCTGAAAATATTAACTCTAGGTCGGTGAACAATGAAATTTCTGAGCAGTAAGAACCAAGAAACAGGTCTCTAAATATATCAGATGCCAGAAAACAGAACACAACCTCTACCTGAATGTGCATAATTTTGAAATCCAAACAAATTGGTTTGGGATCCTTTTTATCTGGATAAGAAAAAAAGCAGTACCTGAAAGGTGGTTTCTTGGTCTGCCCAAACAGCTTGTTGCATAGAAAGTGGCATTCTTGTGCTGAACAGCAACTTTTCCAACTTATCAACTGTGATTCCAACACGTCTCGCCAATTCTTCTTTTGTTGGATAATGACTTCCTTCTCTAACGCATGATCTCTTTGCCTCCATTAACTTGCCCAGGAGGCTATATACATTCTCCTGAAAATAATAAGTTGGTTCTGAAAAAGGCATTACTATGCTGCTTACTTGTAATATATGATGAATATAAACATGTTCAGAATTTAATAGTCCCTTTCCAATATCAACTGACTCTATGGAAAAGGCAATTTAGAAAGGTGGGTTCCCAAAAGGAATAAAAGAATACAAAAAAGATAAATGATCATCAAAAGAAAGTAAGCCAATCGAAATTACCGGTAAGCGGACCGTCCTGGAATGTTGAAATATAGCTTTCCTAATTGATTGCCTTATCCACCAGTAGGCATAAGTAGCAAATCGACAACCACATCGGGGTTTGAACTTCTCAACACTCTTCGTAAGACCCATGCCTCCCTCCTGAACAAAAACGAAGACAGGAAAAGATTAAAGAGAACTTCTCATTGAAGTTGAAACAATCAGAACCTAGTGGCCTGTCACGTGGGGCTCATAAGAAACAAAGACATAGCAAAAAATGTAAACAGCTCAGCCTATCAAGGCACAACATAAAAGAAAATAGCAAAGCAGAATTGGGCGTTGTGCACTTTTGCTAGTCCAGCTGAAGACTTCACAAAGGAGAAAAAGACAAGGCTGTGGTAACCAAAATGTGCCACCGAAAAACTTTTAAGCAACACTTGATTTGATAAATCAATTTCAAGTGAAGAAATTGTCAAACCAATCAGCAGTCACATTTTATTAGTTTAGTCAATAATAGCAGTAACACTGATCTCAGTGCACACAGTTAATAGCTTACTGCCTCTGACCACCTATTACTTTTCTACTTTGCATTTGTGGTTAAAGATGAGTTGTGATAAGATCCGAAGATCACAAAGGAAGGTCAAACAGAATCTGTGATACTTGGATAACTGATCACCCCAGCTGCTCTGCACAGGCTGCAACTAACAGAGGAAGAAGTCTACCCAAAAATCACGGACAAGCTGCTATCCACTCCAGAATTTCAGCACTGGCATTTGTTTTTTAAAATTCCTTTTGATTTATTTGTATCTTCTGTTCTTATCTAAAATTATCCAGTTAATTGTACTCATGCTTATTTAAAGGTCTCGACATTCATCAATAAAGCAGTCAAGAAATTCAAAACTTTTTCTGGCCTTTTCTCACCTAAAATAGAAAACTAAACCTGCGTGTGAAGTTCTGACTGAGACGTATTAGTGGTATAAGAGCTTGGCTAAAATGACGTCTAACAAAAAACGTATTGAGAACCTCGAAACTGGTCTCGGTACTTTACAAGACCAAGTTAGTCGAATGGAGAGTGGCACGGCTAATAAACTCCAAGCCATTGAAGAAAATCTCCAACGATTGACGGAAGCAATCGTCTCCTTACAGGAAGGCTTCAGTAACCACCGGGCATCGCTCATCAATCCATCACACCCCGACCCTACAATCGACGATGTCGAGCGGCCCTTCTTCCCAAGAACAACCGGAGTTCCCCACCTTTTCTGGTGGAGACCAAACCGAGTGGCTGAGTCGAGCCAATTAGTACTTCGACTTTCAAGGAATTGTCGCACCGCATCGGGTGGCTTTGGCATCCTACCACCTGGAGGGCGAGGCCAACCAATGATGGCAGTGGGTGAATCGCACCTACAAAAATGAAAAAAGAGAGATCTCTTGAACCGGGTTCGTGGAAGAATTATGGGGTTAGGACCAACGGACTTTGAAGACCCAAACGAGGCCCTGACCCGTATCCGACAGACGGGGCCCTTACGCGACTACCAACGGGACTTTGAGCGGTTGGGCAATAGGGTCCATTGATGGACTCAACGGGCGTTAGTTGGGGCCTTCATGGGTGGGCTCAAACTAGAGATTGCAGACAATATCCGCATGTTCCAGCCGAGAACACTGAAGGACGCTATTGGATTGGCCTGTGTTCGAGAAGAACAAGTGGGTCGGCAAAATAGATTAAACCGAGCGAGGCGAGTACAACTCATTTTGTCTTTACCCGATCAAGCCTCCTATACCCTAGTTCCCGCCACCGCCGCCGCCGCCCCGAAGCGTCTCTCTTGAGAAAAAATGCAGCGTTAGCGAATCCAGAGCTTATGTTTTAATTGTGATGAACAATTCACCGCGGGCCACCGGTGCCAAAAACCACAATTGCTCTTGCTCGAAGGAGGACAGAGCGAAGACGAAGAGGCAGAAGTTGGCAAACCCGAAATCTCACTACATACCTTCACTGGTTGGGCTACTACCCGCACCATGAGAGTCGAGGCCACAATCCGACAACAAACTGTTATTGTCCTCATCAATAGCAGGTCAACACACAATTTTATTAATGAAAAAGTGGCCAGTTGGCTGAGGCTTCCCGTAACACCCATAAAACCTTTCTTTGTCAAAATAACATATGGGAGTCCCATGCGGTGCCAGGGACGATTCGGTGGTGTACTAATGCACATCCAAGGTATCTCTTTTCTCCTTACTTTGTTTTCCTTACCTCTAACGGGTCTCGATGTCGTCTTAGGAGTGCAGTGGCTAGAATCACTGAATCCAGTCGCCTGCAACTGGAAGGACCTTACCACGGCCTTCCACTGGAACAATCAATCGCGGCTCTTGTGCGGCCTAGGTGCACCACCCATCCAACCTGCAATGACCAAAAGAATGGACAAAGAAGCAACAGACAAACACTCTTTGTATGTTGTTTGCTTGCTGCCTAGAATGGAGGAAAACGTGGCTACTGTCAACCAGAAATACAACTGCTGTTGGAAGAGCTTTCAGAGCTTTTCCAAGAGCCAGATCAGCTGCGACCAGCCCGAGAAGTAAGCTACCAAATCGGTTTGAAGGAGGGTACCGACCCGGTCAATGTCCGTCCTAACCGGTATGCTTGTTTTCAGAAAGCTGAAATTGAAAGGCAGGTAGCCAAAATGCTCTGTTCCGATCTCATCCGCCCCAGTACCAATGCATTCTCATCACCAGTTCTCTTAGTAAAAAAAAGATGGTACATGGCGTTTTTGTACTAATTACGGGCGCTTAACACAGTTACCATCAGAGACCAGTTTCCCATTCCTATAATAGAAGACATGTTAGATGAGTTGCATGGAGCAGCTTATTTCACAAAGTTAGATTTAACAGTGGGATACCATCATATTCGTGTGTATAGCCCGGACATCCACAAGACAACCTTTCGGACACACAACAAACACTACGAATACTTGGTAATGCCTTTTGGATTATGTAATGCACCTTCTATATTTCAAGCAGTTATGAATTCTATTTTTTGGCCTTATCTGCGTAATTTTGTACTGATATTTTTTTATGACATCCTAGTCTACAGTTCTAACTGGCACTCATATTTAACACACATCCGACAAGTGTTTGAAATTTTGAGACAGCACAAGTTCTTCATCAAACTCAGGAAATGTGTGTTCAGCTAGCAAGAATTAGAATACTTGGGACACATTATCACACCGCAAGGGATCAAGGTAGATCACACAAGATTCAAGTCATACTTGACTGGCCCACACCCAACAATGTGACAGAACTAAGAGGGTTTCTAGGTCTGATAGGCTACTACAGAAAATTTGTGCAGAACTATGGGCTTATTGCAAGACCCTTGACTCAATTGTTCAAGAAGGGCAGTTTAACTAGAATTCAGAGGCTGAAGAGTCCTTCAACATACTAAAGCAAGCAATGACTTCCACTCCCACATTGGCTCTTCCCAACTTTAACGAGCTCTTCACTATTGAGACCGATGTCTCAAATAATAGAATAGGTGTCATCCTCTCACAACAAGGGAAGCCAATAGCCTATCTTAGTCAAGCTCTGAGGTGTCCAAACAGGCTTGGTCAATTTATGGCAAGGAAATGTTAATCGTCGTTATCGCAGTCCAAACTTGGCGACCATACCTATTGGGTCACAAATTTTTCATCCAGATAGACCAACGCAGTCTCAAGTACTTGCTCGAGCAGCGTATCACAACACCAGAACAACAAAAATGGGTTTCCAAGTTGTTTGGGTATGATTATGAAATTACATACAAGTCAGAGAAAGAAAATGCAGTACAGGACCAACACTAAGTGTCTTATTTGTTCAGCAAACGCAATTATGAGATGACTTTAAAAAGAAAATCTAGACACACCCTTACAGGCAGAAAATCAATTACCTCGACGATAAATAGTCTGGACAACCTTACAACTGAAAAAACGGATTATTCTTTTACAAGCATTGTGTAATTATTCCTCTTGGGTCCTACTTGGTACACCAACTCTTGCAGGCATACCATGACTCACTCATAGGAGGCCACTCTGGAGTACTACGAACCTATAAAAGATTTGCACAACAATTCTACTAGCCTTCAATGAGAAAGACCGTGCATGAGTATGTTTCGGCCTACGAAACATGCCAACAAGTCAAGTCCAAGACTCTCTCTCCAGCTGGCGTGCTCCAACTATTGTCAATCCTTTGTCAAGTATGGGACGACATCACAATGGATTTCATTAAAGGGCTCCCTTCCTCCAACGGCAAAAACACCCTCCTAATAGTTGTTGCCCGTTTAAGCAAATATGTTCATTTTCTCGCTTTGGCTCACCCTTATACAGCAAAAACAGTGGTCGAGCTATTCATTGACGGAAAAGTCAAGCTCTATGGTATGTCATGTTCCATTGTAAGTGACTGAGACCACATATTCATGAGTAATTTCTAGAAATAATTTTTCAAGATGTCAGACACACAATTGAAAATGAGTTTTGCATATCATCCTCAAACCGATGGTCAATCTAAGGTGGTCAATCAATGTGTCGAACAGTATCTACGCTGTCTAGCTCATCAGCGACCAAACAAATAGTTTTCCATGCTTCCATGAGTTGAATTCTAGTACAACACTACCTACCATCTCTCTATTGGCATGACACCATTTCAAGCATTGTATGGACGGCCACCACCAACCATACCATACTAACAAAAGGGCATGACCACTGTCAACAAATTTGATCAGCAACTCACCAGCTGGAATGAGCTGCTCGCACAACTTAGACAAAACTTGCAAGCTGCAAACCTCCACATGCTAACAAGAAAAGGTGGCATATTGAATTTCAAGAAGGGGATTGAATCTTCCTTAAACTCCAACCATACTGGGAACAAACCTTTTCCGCCATGGCTCTCCAAAAACTTGTTTGCCGTTTCTATGACCCTTATCTGATAGAGCAGAAAATCAGCCCAGTTGCTTATAAGCTCCAACTGCCATCCAACTCCCGAATTCATCCGGTCTTCCATATATCACTGCTTAAGAAGAAAATTGGAGATGCAACCTTCCCTACCAAGGATCTATCGGCCACCACCGACAAAGGCAACATCATTCTGCAACCTGACTTCATTCTAGACACTCGCTGGATCAAACGAGGTGGCAAGATTATTGAAGAAAACCTAGTTAAATGGAAACAGCTCCCAGCTGAAGAAGCCACTTGGAAACTAGCTCAGAACTTAGCTGAACAATTTCCTAACCTTGAGGACAAGGTTACTCTGGATGGGGGAGGTGATGATAAGATTCGAAGATCACAGAGGAAGGTCAAACAGAATCCAAGATACTTGGATAACTGATCACCCCAGCTGTAACTAACAGAGGAAGAAATCTACCCAAAAATCATGGACAAGCTGTTATTCACTCCAGTATTTCAGTACCAGCATTTGTTTTTGAATTTCTTTTGATTTACTTGTATCTTCTGTTCTTATCTAAAATTATTCAGTCAGTTGTATTCATACCTATTTAAAGGCATCGACATTCATGTCAAGAAATCCAAAACTTTTTCTGGTTTTTTCTCACATAAAGTAGAAAACTTTACCTGAGTGTGAAGCTCTAACTGAGACCTATCAAGTTGAAGCAAACTCATCTTAAGCATCTTATCTAGCAAATCAAGTTTGGTATCTTTTCCTATTCCACTAAATGGAAGACGAAAGAAGGCTTGTAAATTAAAATACACTTAGTCAACCTGCAATAAGTCCTGAAGGCTGAGTCCACGACCCAAATATTGTTTGGCTATGTGAACCACCATACGTAGATTAGCAGTGATCAACTTTTCCTGGCTTCTCTTACCGGAGTGAACTTCTGACTGCAAGACTTGACAACTCAACCCAACAGCTTCAGCCCATTCAACCACAGTTGGTTCCCGGCCGAACTGAGATTGAAGCTTATCCTTCACCTTTTCCAGTCTTGCCAAATCCTGTGGAATTATATATCTTAAATAAGAATAAGGAATTTAATGTATTTAACACCACTTATCTATTAAAATTTTGGATTCAAAGATAAACCTGTATTCGAACAATCAATTCAGACTCTTCCTTGGGAGTCAAAAGTTGTCTTGTTTCAGGACCCCATAAGAATAATCGAAGGGCATCATCAGGATCAAAGTCTTCTTTTAATTTTCTCCGTTTATTAACACGCTGAGACCTGTATGTTTCATTATTTAGAACTTTAGATTTTGAGACCCTCCTGTTTTTAGATTTTCTCTCCAAAAGCCGAGTTGACCTCACCCTGATTTGCTCCTCCACTGGACAATCAGCTGAGCTAGCAGAGCCCAAACTGAAAAAGTACTACATATTAGGCTTTGAACAGTTTTTAATTGAAAGATAAATAAGTTCCAGCCAAAAGAGACAGCGATTGGGAAGTAAACCTAGAGGAAAGTGACTCATCAAGATTAGGTTGATAAAACTTAAGATCCTCGGCTAATTGTGCTGCTTGTTTGGATGCTGATAAAGCCTTCCTAGCCAAGGAAACCACATTACATTGTTCAACATTCCGAAGCTTCTCGCTATGAGCAACAGCAGATTCCAAGGTCAAGGATGGCAATTGATATCTCCCAGTTTCTGAGGAAGGCAATCTGCAAGAGGAAGTTAAATTATCAAATGAAGATGAATTTCTAAAAAAGATGAAAACTTTATTTAGTATAAATAGAAGAAAAGAAACATCATACATATTCCATAAATCAGGCCAGTGAAGAAACTGTTCTTCAAAGTCCAGGTACACCTCCTCCAAGTTACTGGAGTTCATATCTTCATTTGATGAGAACCCAGTTTCCATCTGCTTCCCATCAATTGTTGCCTGTAATGCAACAGAGACAAACACAAGTTGGAGTTGCGGCAAGACATAAAAGAGGTTTGCTTTTCTTTTGCGAAATAAAAATTTGGTGAATCAACATTACAAACAATATGGGTGAATTACCATGGTAAATCATTATCGACAAAAGTTGATGTTGAGAAAGAAAGTCTTACCTGGGATGTTTTATCTTCTTTGAAGATGTGTAAGAAAGGTTTATATTCGTCCCGCTGCTCTTGTAAAAGGACTGATGCAGGAAAATGACGGGTCATGGAAGTAACTGGAACAGAAGTAACTGCAGAAGTAGCTTGCTCATTAAGAATTAAAAACAGTAAAGTAGTATCATAAATACAGAGGAAGTAGATGACAAAAGGATCAAACAGGGGACAAATGACCAAGGTAATCATTTTGGTCAGCATTTTTCCCCTGTATTTCCGTAAATGATTCCTCATATCAAGGATCAAACTACCAAATCATATACACACAGTGGCTTTATAGTTCAAGCAACCAATTAGATAAGCACTAAGAACTAATATACATTTCTCCCCTCAGAAAGGAAAAGAAAAAAAGAAAAAAGGAACTAATATACATTTCTCATCAAACAACAAAACATCACATGAAAGGAAACCCAGTTTATTTCCCATACGTCTGCACATTTTAGCATATCAAAATTAAAACTTCCCTAGAAACTCCATTTGGTTTACAGGAAGATAAAATGTGAAAAAGCTTTAGAATAACCACAAGGAAAGCAAACGAAGCAACAAATGAAACCACAATGAGACAACATAACCAAAAAAAAAAAAAAAGGAACTTACAGATATAAGCAAGAAACTACAGCACAAAGTAAAAGCAAACATAAGTTAAATGATTATCACCTGAAGAAGATGAAGAGAAGCTATTTTTGAGGTGGGTTCTTGTCGGAAAGGAAGGAGATGAAGAGAGCAAATTCCTTCCAGCCTCCATTTAATGGAGCCTTCGCACCATAAGATAGAGAGTAAAAATGTTATCTTTCAGTGAGTTGCAAGTTGGTTGAGGCAGAGCACAAGGACTCCGGAGAGATGACAAAGCAAGATTTAAAGGTATGTATGTAATGATTTGTAGATAGAGAAGCAGAGAAGACGCTCCGCCGGTTTCAGAGAGTATTTCAGGCCTCAAAATAGACAGCTGATTTTCTTTAAGGATCAGGTTGGGCCTTCATTCATCATTCAATATCCTTGAATGCTTTTAGCTTTTTGAGCCCAATTAGCCATGAGAAATATTATTATATTAATAAAAGATATTTGACTATTTATTTACAATACATTTTTTTTTTATATAAAATTAGATTTAATCTGGGTGAAAAAACATTGTAGATAAGTTCAATTTTTTTATTTAGGTAGCCCTAATGCATCAAAAAATTAGAAATACTTTTTTTTTTTTGGTTTTGGATACAAGGGAAAGCAACCAATGGAGATAAAGAAAACAATCAGACATGCGTCTTCCTCTTCCTTGCTTCTTCGTTTGTGTCGATAGCGCTGCAACGTTGCTTCTCACGGCAATGTTGCTTCTCGTTTTATGTAAATATTCGTTGCTTCGATCCATTCTGTAAGCATGCGTAATATTTAATCTTCGCATCTTTGACCTGATAAGTTCGGCAAATTCTAATGACGCTGAAGGAAACCTTGAAAAGTCATCAATTATAAGATCGTTTGATCTGAAAAGCTCTCTATCTTTTCCCCCTTCATTTTATACTGTTACTTAGATCAAGCTATGGGTTTAGGTATATCAATCTTGATAGGCCTAAAGGCAACTGTTTTATTCCTGTTCTTCATCTTCCTTAAAAAGCTTGGTTTCAAATTGTTATCAATACCATTTTTGTATGCGTCTTTGGTGTCTTTTCTGATCTCAATAGCTTCACATCCATCGATCAATCTTCCCATGCTTTTGGGGAAAAACCGAGATGGGAGTATTCCCATTTGGTCTATTATAATGTTCAGCCCATACCTGTGTTTTGTTAGGGTTTTTTCCATATTGAGGAGATTCTTGAGTGGGGAAGAACCTCACAGTGAAATTCTTGAGGGGTTGTATGTTGGCGGGTGGCCTTCTTCGCCTGCTAATATGCCGCCTGGTAACCCTGCCATTATTGATTGCACTTGTGAATTTCCGAGGAGGTCAGAGTTCAAGGGACATGCCTATTTATGCGTCCCTACTTGGGACACAAGAGCACCTCAGCCGGGAGAGATTGAATTGGCCGTCAAATGGGCTTGT
Source organism: Carica papaya (assembly GCF_054855325.1). Lineage (NCBI taxonomy): Eukaryota > Viridiplantae > Streptophyta > Magnoliopsida > Brassicales > Caricaceae > Carica > Carica papaya. The sequence continues at coordinate 7,181,089 of NC_142316.1, forward strand.
AGAAAGAGAGCTCAGAACAAGCCAGTGTTCATCCACTGTGCTTATGGTATGCTGCTCCTCTTTTTTTTTTTTGCTTTTTTTTTCTTTCCAAAGTTTTCTTCTTTGTTTCAAGTTTCACTAATACTTGGTTAAGAACTTGGGATCCTTGTTGATTTCATTCTCGTTCAAATAGTTTCTCATTTTTTTTATTTAATTGTTATATTAATCGCCACTTATAGAATTGCATCATAATTTTCACATTTAAACAATCTCCTCTCCCATTTGAATTCTTTAGGGATAAATTTATAATCCTAATAGTTAAGCGGTAGAATGATATACAAATTGAATCACAGTTGCATTAACTGGAACCTTAGTGTTACTGTAAATCACCAGACCTTGTGTTCTCTTTTACCTCGATCTGGATTATTTGATGAATGTTAGAGTAAGTGTGGGATAGAAGCCACTATAAGTCGTATAGTCTAGAATCACATGGGATTTTTTTTCTGCATATTGGTGGCAATTTGGACAAATATTCTGTTATGTAATTCTTGAGTCATTTCAGCAGAATGTCTTTTTTGCTTAACTTAATTCAGTTTCTGGTATTGGTAATTGGTGATTCAAGACAAACTCTTTGGTGTTTGCTGCTTCTGGCTAAGTAGTTAGATGATTACTTGGGTCTGCATATTGATTGAGCTTCTGGTTAATTGCTTGATTATTTACATTAGAAAGAAGGCAATCCTAATTATTACCTTGTTAATTGCTGTAGTTGAGGTCTTGAATTTGAACACTTTGCAACTGCTGAGGCTGGTGGATGAACTTAAATCTGCAGGATTCATGCTGATCCTTTTTAATATGAATTAATTTGTTAATATAGGATTACTTCTGGTACAATAACAACTAAGTGGCGGTTTACAAAAGGAAGATTTATTTATTGTTTTCTTCTAATACTTCATATATTTGATGTTTGGTCTAGAAGATGTAGCTTTTTTAGAGACCATATTCTTGTGATATAGTCCTATGATTGTGATTAGGTTATGGGCTCAAATCTTGAATCAAGTGAGCTGCTGCATTTGGGATTTCCTCCCTTTTTGACCTAGCATGAACTATGGTCAAGCTCTTGTTAAAGTGAACCTTAAAATCTCTTAGAGTTGGGTACTTCAAAGCCATGAGAGAAGTAGGTCATATGCTTTATTTGCTTTTAGGGGATAAATACATATACATTCGTAATATGTATTTATACATATATATCTGTATGCATGTAACGCCATGGCAACTAGCCTCCTTAAATTTTAGGATCTTAATAAATTACTCATTTAGGAGTATATTATTATAGTTAGGAGTCCATTAGTCCATTAATATAGACATTGCTATACTAATTAGAAGTCTATTATTATAGTTTCAGTAACTTTAAGATTTTATTTTATCAATATTTAGTTTCTTATTTGTATTAATACTGTTATTTGCTAAGCCTATTAGTACTGAAAAATTACTTAGAAAAGTTTCTAAATGTCTATATAACTTCTTTTTTTGTATATATTTTAATTATTTTATAAAAAAATTTCAGAAAAATTAATAAAATATTTTGGGAGTTTCTCAATTTTGTGGTTCTATGACGCAATCAAGCCCTTCAATACAGTACTCAAGACTTGTTAGATATGATATTTTAAGACCGTGTCATAGCTAGATTTTCATCTTGACATCTCTCAGTGGGCAAAATCAGCTCTAATTCATCCTACATCATTATGACTCATAATGGACCTTATCTAGAGAAAAATCAAGCCACATTGTTAGTTTTTTTTTTGTGTGATTTGAAGAGAATGACCAAGCATATAGTTTGTTAAATTTCTATGGCCAAGCTCAAATATGAAAGTTTTACATCTTTGCCACTTCAGAACTCTTGGGCAAGTTGGTCCTTGGTTTATGGTTTGTTGGGGCTGAACTGGGTTATGACAGGTAGTGTAAGTGAGGAGTTGTGGGCTTGGGAGGGTGTTTGTACAAAGAATAGATTCCTACGTCTTATTCCATCGTCTATTTTTTGGGTGGTGTGGAAGGAAAGAAATGCGTGGGCTTTTGAGGGAGTTGAAAAGGATTTTGTTAGCGTTAGAGATATACCTTTGGCTATATGATTTTGGGTCGTGACATTAAGGACCTAGATGATTTTGGGTCGTGACATTAAGGACTTAGATGATTTTGGGATTGTCTTCAACTATTTGATTGATTTGTAACTACTTATATACGGGTGGTATCCTCTTTGTACACTATTAATAATATACTACTAATTTTTATTTCAAAAAAAAAAAAACTCATGGGCAAGTTTTCTTCAACCATTAGAGAATGATGCAGAATGGATTAGTTGTACTTTTATATTACAAATCATAATTCTATTAAATATAAAATTATTATGCTACTTAGGAGTTATTATTATTGTTTTAGTAACTTCAGGATTTTATTCTTATCAATATTTAGTTTTCTTATTTGTATTAATATGTTCTCTACTAATTCTATTAGTACTAATATTTCTTGGTTCAATTCTATTCAATAAAGATAACTTACAAAGGATTATAAATATCTTCATAAATTCATTTTTTGTGGTAGACTTAACTTATTTAATAAAATTATTTTTTAAAAATTAATAAAATACTTCAAAAAGTTCCTCATTTTCGTGGTTTTGTTATGCAATCAACCCTTTTAACTGCAATGCTTAGTATTTCTTAGATGTGACATTATGGAATCCTGAGTATCATATCTAGGTCCACATCTCCAAATTCTTAAGTAGGCAAATCTGCTCTATTTGTCCTACCTTACTATGACTCATAATGGACCTGGTTAATCCATGTAGCTTGAAGATGGAACCAAGAAAAATCAAGCCACCTTTATGGTTGTATAAGGATAAAATAAGGACTAGAAATGTGAATATTAGAACCTGTCGACCACCACAAGCAACACATTCTTGCCATGGGAAGGTAGAAGACCTTCTACTATCAGTTGAGATATTGCTTTTTCAGGTATTCGAAGGACGTGCTAGTTTAAGATTGTAAAGAAGCTTCAACGTTCCAAATTGAAACTGTGGAGAAAGCTGGAGTTTGAGTATGCAGAAGCGAGAAGGGACAACTTGATGCAAACTTTAGAACATTTTTTATGATGTGGTGGAACAAAGAGCCTTGTCTCATGTGAGAAGAAGAGCTGAGATAGTATCGGGGTCGATCTTAACCAACTTAGTACTAATGGTGGAAATCTCTTGAGGTTCTAAATGTAATACCGAGAATTAATTTTAAAAATTAAAATTAATATATAGAAATATAAATTTTAATTTTATAAATTTTTATTTATGTAAAATTAGGAAAAAAATAGGTTGATGATGAAATTGAAAATAATTTTAGAAAAAATTAGTAAAAAATTGGATTCTAATGATGTTTTTGAAAGAAAAATCGGAAATTGATGATCAAAACGAAATTTAAGAAAAATGTGTCACGTAAGACCGCTCAGTCAGCGGTGCCGACGAACCGGAGCGTGCTGCGTGGCAAGACATGTTGACTCGGTGCCGCGCGGGAGGCCACGCTTGCAATCCGCATGCCTGCGATCGGAGGGTTCGGATTTGTTCCCGCACGCATGGACGGTCCGGATTCGTTTCCTTCTCAGACATGATCAAATGGTCGCGATTAAACGCGATGAACGGCCTAAATTCGTTCTCTTTTTAAACACGATTGTACGGTTCAGATCAAATCGCGATGAATGGTTCGGATTCATTTACTCCTTAAATGCGATCAGACGGTCGATATCAAACGCGATGGACGGTACAGATTAAAGGAAGATAAGTATAAATATCCCACTTTACACCGAATCCTAACCCTAGCCGCCAGCTTCCCGTCGGAGAAGAAGAATCAGTCACCGGAGAAGGGAACTGACCGTCGCCCGCTGCTATGCCGAAGTCACCTCCGACTACTAAAAAAGGTAAAAAAAAAAAATATTTTATTCACTTAAAATTTGATTTTGAACACTTCTATGGCCAAATCAAAGCAAAAGGGCCGACGGATGAGTCGGAAACTGTGGGTAAAGCCCGAGAACGCCACCACAAAAAAAATTAAAAACCGCCTCCGATGAGTCCCTTCCCGATTCCCGTTTTGTGTGATTTTTTCGCTATTGTGTTCACCATTCTGTTTCCCACGGATTGACTGATGAAAAACGCCCAACCGCGAAGGTGAGCTGGCAGAGCCGCTGCACTGGAAAATTTCGCCACCGGTAAGTTTATGCTTTTTGACTTTTTTGTGCCAATCGAGGCCCCTAGCGTGTTTTCTCACATGAATGAATATAAAATCGAACGAAATCGGTCAAAACTGACGGAAATTGGCCAGTCCGAGGCAAACCGCCATCACCAGAGCACGGCGGTGCCACTATGCCAGAATTCTGAAATTGATCGAAAAAGATTTTTAACACCGATTTTTGGGATATTTTTAGGTATTTGAATCGTGTTTTAATCTCCGAAAGAAAATTTAGAAAACCCAGGGATCGCTAGTGGGCGCAGCTGAAAGTTTAGTGTTTCGGATACCGATTCAGGAATCTTTCACCTTATTCTCTATTATGGAATTGAAATCTAATTATAAATAATACGGTATTTTGCTTAATTTCGAAAACTTTAATAATTAATTACAGGTTACTAATGGAGGCGGTACCGGTTATTTATTACTGTTTGTCATGTTTTAACTTATTAATTGATTTTACAGTTTTAAATACATAATAATATATTGGAATTGGTCAAATGATTCAGTTGTGTTTTCTTAATGCATGTATTGCTTGTTTTGTGTGATTTACAGTTAAATTGTGAAACTGGAAATTAAATGTAGCTGTGGAATTGTTTGATTAATTGAATGAATAAATGATAGTCTTACTGGATATTTTGGGAGATGGTAGACGGATCGGGTGCATAGGGAACTCACCGTGCACGTTGTCTCATATCGAACAGGGTATCAATGATTGGTATTTTGGCGCTCATACCGAACGAGCTATGGGGACGACCCGTTTCACCCTCATAGCGGATAAGGTATTGAGGGATGATATTTTTTACACTCATACCAGACGGGGATGGCCGGTTAGTTGACAATGTTGAATAAGGGTTCACGCGTAGTGGGAACATTCCTATGGACCCCCATGGATACCAGTTGGCAAATAAAAAGGGAGAGTTGTTCTGCTTAATTGACTATGAGATTATGATATTATTTGTGTGATTGTTTCTATAGGTCAGTTTTGAAAATTTCGCTACGCTAAGTGTACAATAAATTATTATATTTATGATAAATGAATTTACTTAAATTAAGAGTTCCATTAGTCGTTTTCATAATTTTTATCAATTTTCATTTTGTATCAGTGAGTAGTGTGACATTCTTATTGGTTTAGTGTAATTCACTTTTTCAATAACTATTTCAAATAAATAGTGCCCCAATCGCACAAGAGGGTTGCGAATATGATATTCAGTTGTTTACTTTTCATTTATTTCTTTGATTTTTTGTTATTCTTTTAGAATGGTCATTCCCGTATCTCTATTGGGTATTCTGAATTATTGTGTAAGGAATGTAAACTCTAACGCTATTATTTCGCTTCGCATTCAATTCATAATTTATTTTCTTTCAAGTTCCGAGTCGTTTCAGTTTGTATCAGAACCAGGTTCCTCGGAACCATTCCTTACACAAAAACCCTAGGAAACAACAAAAAAATGAATCATCACTCAGTCATTCCTTGTGAAATGTAGGTACAGATAGATGAGGAGAGGAAGACCCCCACTAAACCGAACAGCCCGAGAGGGTTCGCTTCGAGAGGATGTTGACCGATTATTTGAAATACTGGAGAGACTCATCACTGTCCACTAGGCCCGGGAGGAAAGAGGGAGCTACCTGACCCTCCTTCGCTGCCACAAGTTGAGCCACCTCTGCAGTTGGAGGATCCTGAGCCACCCCAGTACGACCCTACTCCTCCACAATACCATTCAGCACCATCACAGTATGGTCCGGTGCCCCAATCGCATCACCCGACACCATTACAGTACAATCCAGTGCTTTTACCATATCATCTAGTACCTCCCAAAATATCTCCGACATCTGAAGGAAATGAAGTTTGCACACCTGGTTCAGAGTGGCATGACTGTATCAGAATATACCCGAAAGTTCATAGAGTTTGGCCGGTATTCCTTTAAGAGCATGATAGATGAATGCAGAAAGTTAAGAAAGTTCGAGTGGGGTCTCTGTCCTGAGATTAGACAGTAGCTGTATGTGTTCGAGTTTAGTACTTACTTAGTCGTTTTGGTCAAAGCATAGCTAGTGGAGAGGAATCTTCGCATTTTTCCTCCAGCAGTAGGGAGCCTCAGGCCCTCGGTTTCACACTGCAGATCAGCACCTATTACACCTATTCAGCAGAATAAGAGACCTAGGCCAATGACTCAGTCTCCTCCTTAGATTTTAACAACAGGACGCAGTAAGACTTGCCAACACTGTGGCAAGGATCATGGGGACCGACCCTGCTATCGCCTCAACAATACTTACCGTATATATGGGAGTGCTCAACATTACGCGAGAGAGTGTCCGAGAAATCAGAATCAGGCTAGATCTCCTATCCAGGGTAAGGCTTACAGCCTCACTCAGTAAAATGCAGAAGCCAACTCAGACGTGATACAAGGTACGTACACTATCTGTAATCATCTTGCACATGTTTTGATTGATATTGGTGGCTCACATTTATTTGTTTCACATGCCTTTACACCAAACTTGAATGAATTACCTAAAAGACTTGAATCTGTGTTGTTTGTGTTTACTCCTGTGAGTAGGACACTAATGGGAGATGTTATATACAGAGCCTGTATCATAGATATAGCATATAGGAAATTGGGTGTGGACCTAATAGAGATTGACACGGGAGACTTTGGTATAATCCTAGGAATGAACTGGCTAGTAGCGTATCACGCCACCGTAGATTGCTTTAATAAAAAACTTGTATTCAACCTTGCTAATGAAGAGTCATTTACAAATTAATAAAATTCTTTAAACATTATTCCCTCATGCCAATTTTTCCTATTATCAAGTGTTTTAACTCGACTGTTTTCTCTAAGTAGGCAAACCTAAGAAAAAAATTTGTATTTAAGAGATTCCGGTAGTCTGAGACTTCCCGGATATGTTCCCAAATGAACTACCCGGACTGCCAGTAGACAGAGAAGTTGAATTCACCATAAATCTTCAGCCAGGCACCCAGCCTATTTCGGTTGCCCCTTACCGCATGAGTTGTGTTGAGATGGAGGAGTTGAGGAAATAGATCAATAAATTGTAAGATAATAGATTCATCCAATATAATGTGTCCCCTTGGGGTGCCGGAGTCACATTTGTAAGGAAAGGAGATGAGACGTTAAGGTTATATATTAACTACAGAGGACTGAACAGGGTCACGATCAAGAACAAATACTCCCTCCCCAAAATCGATGATTTTTTTGATTAATTACAGGGTGTCCAAGTATTTTCTAAAATAGACTTGCATTCATGAAAATTTTACTACGGTAACTGTACAATAAATGATTTTATTTATAATAAATTAATTTACTTAAATTAAAAGTTTCATTAGTTGTTTTCATTATTTTTACCAACCTTCATTTCTGTATCGGTGATAGTGTGACATTTTTATTGGGTTAGTATAGTTCACTTTTTCAGTAATTATTTCAGATCAAGAGAACCAAGATTCAGATTCTAATTCACAAGAGAGTTGCGAATAGGATGTCCAGTTGTTTACTTTCTATTTATTTATTTGATTTTTCGTTGTTTTTTTAAAAGAGTCATTCCCGTAATTTTATTGGGTATTCTGAATTATTGTGTAATAAATGTAAACCCTAACACTATTATTTTGTTTTCGTATTCAAGTTATAATTTATTTGCTTTCAAATTTTGGATCGTTTCACTAGAGCTATTTGAAGATGGCACAGGAACACCAGGTTCCTCGATATTCCAACTGGACACCACAGACAATTCAACTATGTCGAGAAAATAGAAGGTGAGTGACATGTTAGGAGTAATGGGGATTGAGAGAGACTGTTACAGGCTATTTGTAGAACTCTATTAGGAGCCTTTTCATTAACGTTCTAATCTTGATGGTTTAAATTTCAACTCTTAGGACTAGTAAGAGAAGAAGGGGCTTGAGAGACCTTTTCTTGAGAAGGAAATTTTGGAAGTGCTTGATGAGTTGTAAATGTATGTGCCACAGGCTCGGATGATTGGTTATGGCTTTTCAGCTAAAAAATCTAGGAAAATTTTGAGATATAATTTTTTGGTGATATGTGATTTTTTGAGAGGGGGTCTTTTACTCCAGTCTAAGTCCAACCTTTTTGGTTTAATCCCTAAGTGGCTCAAATATCAAGGACTCTAGACAGTTTGGTGGGCTTTGTCTAGAAATCTGTTTCTTGTCCTTTGTTGCTGTATCTTTTTCTCTTCTATGTTAATGCATTTTTTTTGGGAAAAAGGTGAGCTGCTTGCTTTGAGAATTCCTTCTTGTGAAGTATGATGAAATGCAATAGGGGATTGGTAGGGAACCTGTATATTATTTCCTCTATTTGCTTTCTACAGATGCATATACACATGGTCAATGCTATGGCAATTAGCCTCCCTAAATTCTAGGATCTAAACCTATTACTGCTAGCCAAGGGAAAATACTTACTAAACCAAACTTCTATTCTAAATACTGTCTGCAATTCTAAAGTTGAAAGAGTCTAGGTAAGAACGTCCAAACCATCTATGTTAAGAAGAAGTTGATCCCATCTTGAAACTGTGGGTCCTGCGCCTGTAAACCTTCCTAGCGAACAGATCAGGTTTTTCGGTCACAACACTCTACCCTATAAAGTTTGCAACCCCTTTATTATTTGTTTTTGTTAAAAGTAGCTGATGCATGTTTTCCTCTCATTCTGGACTGACTATATAATTGCTGGGAATGTATAGAATATAATTACATTTGCATCTTCCTTTCATAGAGTTGCTCTATCTGGAACTCAGGTTGTTAGCCTCTTATTGCTTATTTTGATCAAGAGTCAATTCCACAGTTTCGAGTTAGTAGTCTTTGTTGACATATGGATGTATTTCTTCAATAACAGTTTGTTTCAATTGTTTAATGCTTCCCATAGGTCATGGAAGAAGTGTTGCTGTGGCATGTGCAATATTGGTGGCTTTAGGTGTGGTAGAAGATTGGAAAAATGCAGAGAAGTACATCCGGGAAAGACGGCCTTACATTCGGATGAATTCTCTTCATCACAAAGCCTTGGAAGAGTGGTCCAAACACAGGATATCTTCTCCTAGGGTTAATCATAAGGATAATCATCTAAGTTCTTGACTACTGTGCAATGCCTCTGGACAGAAACAATCAGATGGTCTGGGAAACAAAACTGACTGATTTAGTCTCTTAATTATGTTGATATTTACGTTTTCTTCAACAGATTACAATAAGCTGAATCTGACATTGGGGTTGTAAAGAGTATGAAGTGTGTTTCGTATATAATTCAAGTGAGATATTTTTTTAATTCTCTTATTGAGAATTGGAAATACAAAATTTATTATGCCTAAAATATATAAATTATAAATAATTTGTAAATATTAAATTATATATTGTCAGTACTATCCATGACTCAATAGTGATTTTATTAATTACTAGGATCAAATAATAAAAAAAATAATAATGAATAATATTTATATTTAAATTAATGTACTAGTTGTACTTTGTTGCAAGTTTAATATTTATATTTTAAATTATTAAATAATAAATTGTGTAGAGTATATTTATTTGATATAAATTTTTTAAGATAATGTACAACTTTTTAGGATAGTATAAATTGTTTGATTAAAAATAATTTACTAATCAATATCTAAATTATACTAGACATAGATATTCATAACAAAACATAATTGTATTACTACAACTAGGAGAATATGAGTTATATTAATATGATAAAAAAAGATTGTTAGATATGAAATCACATGTGGTCTGAACCAATAAATTCTGAATTCTATCAAAATTTTATACAAAATTTTAAAATATACTATCATCATTAAATTATATAAAAATTAATAAAATCCAAAATATAGTGTTTCACTTCTACATGAACACAATTTTTATCTTCTAATTAAAATAAGTAGATCTTTGTAAATACATTACCTACAAATTTTACATTCCTTCCAAGAATAGCCCATATTCCACTTTGTTCCATAACTTAAAACCCTATCCCAAATAGAAACTTAATACAAATTTGTTTAAGCAAACAAAAATCTCTAGCATTCAAGAATATTTGGGTTGGTAAAAGAACATATACAAAAGAGCTTCAGGGATGACCAGTGACAAAAATTCTAACTGCCACCATGCTTAGCAGATTTGGTGCTGCTCGTTGTCATAAAGGATTCACCACAGCCGCATTGCCCTTTAGAGTTCGGATTGATAAAAATGAATTCAGATCTGCATAAGCGACAAACATACTAAATATTTGAGACACAAAGGAAAGGAGAACCGTGAAAATAAAATCAGCTCTTTGATCCTAGGAAAAATTGCTCACTTAAAGACACGCATTCTCAAACATAAGGTTGAGATGCCAAAGGCTAGTTTCCCTGATACTTGGAAATCATGTTAATAAGAAGCATTAAATTCATTATTGGGAATATACCGGATGTCTGTATAAAAATTAAATCCCATTAGAAGTTCGGAACCGGTGTCTTGGCCTGTTGGTTAGGAAATTCTTGCCTATTCTCATGGAGAGGGATTCACTATCATAGTGCTTAATTCACCTGTAATGCGGGTTAATAATCCTGTACTAAGTTAAAAGCATGGTAACACAATCAATCTATGTTGTATTTTGCAAGTGGAACCCCAAGCATGATGGAAATACATAACCTAATGTTTCTTTTTCTTGAGAAACTACGACCTCAAATTTCTTGCTCACGTAGTCAGCAACACAAAAATCTATAATACATGCATCAAAGTCAGGAAAATGAAGCGTGTGGGAACACAACAACCTCAAGGTTCTTTGGAATAAGCATTATCCCTCCGTGATGCAAGGCAAAGAAGACATCAAATGTCCAGGTGTAGTGGATTCATCATTGTTACAGGTTGCAATTACGCATGGATTCATCTATAAAAATGCATTTAATTAATTACTTTATTTGATATGTGCCTACATGACGTAATTAGGTATAAAAGCAGCCATTATTTACCTGAGTTTGTCATCAATGAAGTCCATCTTGGTCCCAATCACATGCATTAAGGCCTTTGGATCGATCAATATCTTCACACCCTTGTCTTCAACCATCTCATCAAATTTCCCCTTCTCATCTGAAAATTAAATGCCAAAGAACATCAAACACTGTGCTACACTTCTCAAGTACAAATGTTCTATTTCAGTTTGAAAGAGAAAATGATTATTCAGAGAAATTATTTTATAAGAACACTTCCAGAATTGAACTGAAGTGTTACATGTATACGTACTTGCATATTTTTCTGAACTACCATGTCAAATGGATACCATGACACAAAATGGAAAGTCTATCCAAACATTCCAACAATATTTGCATAAACTAATACAATAGAGAGATAATGAAAAAGACTTACCTCGTACTTTTACAAACATACCACACAAAACACACAATTCAAAACAGGGCAGATTCTTAAAATCCCAGTACAATACAGCCTGTCTAATTTGTTCTCATTAAATTCCTAGCTAATCTCTAGTTTAATTGTTTATATTACCCTTGATACGCAGAACTAAAACACAATTTTTTCTGTTTGAATCATCCTCATCCAAACTTTGAGTTCTTGTGGGTGGGATGACTCAAACATTGTAAACTATTTTTTTTCTTAAAGAAATAGTAAACCATGTTTAATTGTACATGGCAATACTAATATGAAATTAGAATTTACAAATAGCAAAATTAAATAGAAGACGGACCGAAGGGAACTTCCTAAACTAAGATGTCCAAGAGGTAAACTAGTGAGAAAAAGCATCTCAATTTATTGCCTTTTTGTTTACCATCTAATAGCATCGCTTTTAACACCTTAACATTGCAACTTTGTCAATTAATTAATTACTGTACAGTTTGCCCCAGAGCTTACAAGTTATTCCAGAGCAAAGGCTTCAGATAGTTTTTGGAAATTTTATTTTGACATGGAAGTAAGTGGGGAGGTCATTTGTCTAATATGACCATCAGGTGGTTTTAGGCAATTCGGCACTTGATAAAGCCCTTAAATGATACTAGTCCTTCTGCCCATGGACTCAAATTACTCATTCTATCAGATAACATCACAGTTGTTTGTTGTATAGCCAACTCGTCTTCTAGATCAGACAGATGATCATCCAGGTATGGAAGCTTGCCGGGAATAAGAACTTCCTCAATTTCAGTGGTAAAGCTTTTTGTATCCATTTGAAAAAATGCCAGTTCCAGGGATCACCTATTCTCTGTTTGGCAGAGTTAGCAAGGGTAATGAAATGGGTCCAATGCAATTGAATATAATTAACCATACCCACAGTAAATTTAGGAATATAAGAGGAATTCTCTCCTGAATGCTGGATGTTCAATCTTAATACAAAAACCTTGAATTATACATGATCTCAAAGGTGTTTATCTAATCAAGAATCTCCCCAAATTACTCATCCTGCGTATGACCATGGCTGAATCTTGTGTTGCTTATTGAATTGTCAAAATGGTACTCCAGAATCCACAGACTACAATAGAATATGGAGAGAAACCCAGCAACTCGTATCTCACGATTATTTCGTCCTTACATGATCAAAAACATAAATTACAGCTCTCGTTTAGATCAGCTAAACAAGTGCTTTAACAAATAAATGATACCCAAGGGTAGCAGTGAGAGAATTTAATCGTTTTTCTTGCTGTAAACAGAAATACAACATAAATCACAAGAGACAGAACAAGTTCAAGATAACAAAATTAAAAGAAAAACGAAAACAATTCATGAATCGGTTAACTAATCAAACAAGATAAAGGGTATCGTATAGAAATTCACGTTATACTATTGAAGGGGAAGAAAACCTGAATAGTTGAGGGTGTAGGACAAGCCGTTGCAGCCTCGCGCCTTGACGCCGAGCCGAAGAAAAGGACGCTGTCGCTGCTGGAGAAGGTGCCGTATTCTGGCGGCAGCGGCGTCTGTTAGAGTCAGGGCTTGGCGCCGAGCCGCCGAAACCAACTTCTCAGCTGCCGCGGCCAAAAGTTTAGACGAAGACGAAGCTACCATTTCCCTTTCTGTTTCCTGGGGGTTGTCCAGTAAAGGTGTTCGTTGCCTTTCCTCCGTCGAATTTATTCTTTGGTTGGCTACTGGATGGATCGTTGAACCTGTGTATGCTACGGCCACCATTGATTCTTATTGAGCTTTGATGCTATTGATTATTCTGGATTCAGAACGAATTATAATAATTTTTCAGAATAATATAGTGAACACCTCCAATAGTATTTCTTAAACAATTGTGTGAAGCAAATACGGTATGTAATATAAAAAATAAATTTTTAAAATATATATAAATTTAATTGTTAGTCCAATATAAACTATATAATAATTAATTTTTAATATAAAAAAATTAAATATATAATAATATATATAACAGTTATTTATTTTTAAATATAAAAATATAAGAATATAATTTAATTTTTACCTGACTATCGATTATGTAATAAATATTTTTAAATTAAATTAATATGATAACATATATATATATATATAACAGTTATTTATTTAATGATTAAGTTTTTGAATTTTTAAAATATAAAAATATAATTTAATTTATACTTGTGTACCAATTATACAATAAATCTTTTTAAATATAAAAGTAACTTTGATGTGAGTTTTTAGTATTTAATTTAATTAATACAAAAGAAGACTTAATGCAATTTTTTGGTATTTAATATAATTAATATCAATTAGAATGTATTGTATTATGATTAACATTAGGCAATTCAACCGTTTATGGCTTTTTCATGCACAATAAATTTTTATTCAACTATAAAATTTAAAATGATGCACTATATAATTTCATTTATGTTTTACTTGTACTGTAGATGGAGAGCTTTGTGATTGAGAAGAATTAGCAGTCTAACAAAAACAAAATGGTCATTTACAAATTTTGAATTGCCACAATCATTTTGTTTACAAACCCTGCATTAAGAGGCACCAAAAATTGTTGGCATCTCTTGTCTTACAAAATTGTTTATACCCATAAATTATCTAATTTGTTTGTTTTACTTAAATCAGAAACAAATTATTTTATCAATATACAAATATATAATTCTTCATAAATTTCAATTGTGCTTATATTTATCACTATGTTCACACTTTTTCCAACCTCTTCTCATCAATGAACTACTAACATTCACGAAGAAATGTGGTTCGTTTGATCTTAAAAGTGTTTCATACAAAAGAAAAATATTAACTCCACTCAGAGCAAGACATGATTTTGATTTGTTCAAATAATATTAAAGTGAACCAGGTTTAGAAAAAATTAATCTTTTAACGATAAGTAGATCTATTTTGCAAAGTTATGTAGTTTTATTTTTTTTTAATTAAATATATAAGAGTAAATCAAATTTACAAATATAAAAATAGGAATGTACTTCTATTTTCTTAGTTAAATTTTAATTTTAACTTTAAAAAATAATAAAAATATTTGAATTTTTTGTCATAAATATTATGATCTTAGTAAAAATACAATTACTTGAACTGATATTAAAAATGAGTAGAACATATTTGAATGGATAAAACACAAATTATAGGCGTAAATATATAAATAATTGCTTAACTGTGAGTTGTAAATATGTATGTATATATAAGCTCATGATATTGCATACATCAAAACAATATTTTTACAATTATTTAGATACAAAAAATATAAAATTAGATATGTGAAATCTCACATTAGTTTTGTGAGGTATAATAATACAAATATTTTAATTAACCTTAATCCAATTAAAATAAAATTTTAATTATAGATATTGGTCCAAAATAAGACAAAATGTTTATGAAAAAGAGGGAGGGGCTAAATACTTATAAGGATAACAAAATTTGTCTATATCCAGTATGTAACTGAATTGATTAATAAAAAACATGTATTATACTTTCTTGTCTATTTGTTGCAGTATAAATTCAATAGAATATATTTTCTTGTGTATCCTCCTAATTAGAAATGTGGCATTTTCAAACTTATTTTTTATTTAATTTTTTATTTTGATATTATTTTAGCGTAAATAAGTAATTTTCTCAAACATATAAATTTATTTATTATGTCTAAATAGGTAAATTTATTACATAGTAATATGGTTGGTTGGATTTTTTTTGAATACAGTCAAATACTTTCTCAAAAGAAAGTCTAAATTGGAAAAACTATAAATTACTTACTAAAAAATATTACTTTCTCATCTTTTCAACGAATAAAAAAACATAAAAACATATACCCTCTACTAAAAAATGTGCACAAGACTTGCAAACCTAATGTGCACAAAACTTGCAAACTTTTGTATGTAAGAAACTAAAGAACAGATATTGTATATTCAGTTTAAGTTTATTAAACACTGAGATTTTCTTTTATTCTTTTTAGATTTCGAAAAATAGACATATTAAGAGTTTAAATCTTTATAGTTTTTCATTTATAAGAGGAATTTGGTCGTAAAATATTTCAATCTAATAGAGATTTTCAATCAGTTCTTTAGTATAGAGTCAAAAACTTCACATTCTCATAAACCACAACTTCACTTTCACATATCTCGATAACTTCATCGTTCGCAGATGTTTCTCAAATATTATAAAGATTTCAAAATTATATTGATATAATTAATAATTTTCTTGAAATACTGCTCATTGATTTCATAATACTTGCACTTACACTTTTTAATAGATCTCCATTAACAGCTATTGAGCTTAGAACTTCTTTTTAAGGTATGGTCTGCTTCACCTGTTGATTACTTTCAGTTGAGAGTGTTTGGTTGTCTTGCTTATACTCATGTGAGGGATTGTAAGCTTGAGTTAAGTGCAAAAAAAATGCATATTTCTAGGGTATGCATATGGAGTTAAAGGGTACAGATTGTGGTGCAGTGATCCTAAATCTCCAGGATTAGTTATCAGTAGAGATGTGATATTCAATGAGTCTGTTTCACTAGATAGTCAAAAGGAGAAGCTAATAGCAGAATCAGATCCTAGTGTTAAAAAACAAGTGGATTTAGTGATTGATTCTTTAGTAACTCAATTTAGGGATGTACAAGGTAGTACAACCAATCAACAATAGTCATATAACATCGCAACAAGCAGGAAGATAAGACGGATTATATCACCAAAGATATATAAAAATTTTGTTGCGTATGCCTTATCAATAAACAGTTGACCTGTAGGAATCAGGGAGTTCAAATGCAGATCACGGGGTTGGTGTTGTGTGTGAAGAACTTCACGGTAGTTATCACTTCATTTGGGAATCAATTAGCAAGTTTAGACATAACCTAAACTTGGTTAAAGTATGTGATACTCGGTGTGTTTTTGTGAGGGGATATTAGTAAGATAGTGTGATGAGACGGTTAGTTTCTTTGATGATAAAGAGAATTCAAGCCAATGAAAAGATTTGTTGATATAGCTTGAATATGGGGATATCATATCTAGATGATAGTTATATTTATCCTGAGAAATTTGTATTCATCCTAAGAAAATGTGTTGTAATTATCTTGTTCATTATTTTATGTATATCATGGAGAGTTTTGTGGGAGAAAAATTCTCATAATTTCTCTATATATTAACCTGTTAACCTATTAGTGATGTACTATCAAATTATTATATTATAAAAGTTTTTTTATCAATCTTACCTGTGAGTGTAGGCACACTGTCGAACCACATTAAATATTATATTATGTTAATTTTATTTTTACTTTATTGTGATTGTGCGCAATTTTAGAATTAATTTCCTTAATAATTTGTTTTTATAATTAGAATCATCATTGAGACTTGTCTTTGTAAAGGCTTATTAGTTTTTAATCGGAAAAATATTTTCAAACATTACTATAGGTACTATTTTCAATTTCATTATTTTGGTTAATATTAAATTTTATAATTAAATCTTTTATTGACATCAAACTATATAGTCAATTTTACTTTACTCTTTTTATTGTCTATTATTCAAAAAATTCTATATGTATACTTGCATCTTAAGTGGGAGGCGTTGTGTTTAAAATGTACTTGCTTAAACATGCATGAATGGACTCGTTAAGTGAATTTTATTTGAAAGTTATATATCTACAGTTCAATTAACTAATCTATGCAAAATTAAAAAAAAAAATACTTTTGTTATACAATCAATGGACAACTATTTTCAATAACTAGATTTTATAGGTGTAGTACTTCATTCTCAAGAAGAAAGTTAATGATTCTTCTTTTTCTTCTTGCCTTTAGATCATATTCATATAGGTTAGAAGAAGAAAAGATAGTTTAATACTTATATAATTGCTTCTCGAAGTAAACCTTTAATTTTTTTTTTAATTTAGTCAATGAAAGAAAGGGAATTTATATGAATAAAATTATTAAAGACTTCGTTAATTGTTAATTAATAATTTTAATGAATAAATATGGCTTAGTATGTTGTGTTATCTTAATTAACTATTTTTTTATGTAAATTATTTAAAAGCATTGAACTCAAGGTATAATAGATTTATACGAAGAAGAAACAACAACAAAATTAACTTAAGATAAAATTATTAATATATTATGTCCACAAATTTTTCATTTTTAGTTTTGGACGATACTAGAGTAACAAGCACAGGTTTAAGATAACTTTTGGCATAAAATATGTTGGTCTTGTATAATAAATTAGCTATGACATTTACATATTGTTCTAGTTATGTGATCAATTACTCCATAAACTTATTTATTTAGATATTTTCTTAATTAACTTCTATAATTTCTAATGTAATTGTTTCTGATATATATAGTTAGTCCACATAACAAATACATATACAAATTATTTGTAACGGCCCCGGAATTTTAAAATAAAATATGTGTATTAAAAAGGTCAAATGCGGAAGCGTAATAAAAATTTTGATTAACATCTCTTACACTAAAACCAAAAACGTGCTCAAAGTATAAAAGAACAAACTAACTAAAAGAGAAACTCGAAAATAAAAGCTATAAATATAACTACGGAGTCTTCAGGCGTCCTCTTCACCATCTTCCTGCAGAACGGGCTCGGGAACAATGTCTTCCTGATCTGAAATGATTAAATAAGGAATGAGCTATACCAGCCTAGTAAAGACATCACACTATCTCACTGTCACGGAGGTAAAGGTGGGTAGAAAACACAAAAAGACCAATGGAGCATAATTTACAACAAATTCTTTTATCAATAATAAAATCCTTTACTATCCACTTACCTCGGTGAAATTCATAAAACAATATACGAAAGCAATAACATTATCATCATCATGAAATCATATGAACTGTATAACATAATACTTATCACTCCTTTTGCAATTCAATCATTACACAACATATTTTTCCTCATTTACCAGCCTACTAGTATCCATGGGGATCCATAGGGGTCCCGCTACCCGTGAACCTTTAACACTTGTAATCAGATTCCAGGGCCGTCCCCATACCCCGTCCGGTATGAGGGTGAAAGGGGTCGTCCCCATACCCCGTCTGGTATGGGTGCCAAAACACATAAGGTCTCCATACCCCGTCCGGTATGAGAGACCACAATCCCGGTAGGGTTCCCTACGGACCCGGTCCATCCACCATCTCCTAGGATATCTAGTCAGGCTGACCACATTATGCAATTATCAATTTACATAACCTTTCATTCCCCTTTTCCTCAATCAACATCATCAATTCACACACAAACAAGCAAACCAGTAATTTATGCCAGTCAAGACAACATACAACATTGGATTCTCAGTCATTCAACCCATAATCAATAAAACAGTAATATATGCACACGAAACTATGAAATGAAAACATCAGACCTCATACTGCATTTAAAACTGTAAAATAGGCCAAACAACAGCTAACCGATAAACACACCAGACTCGGGCTCCATTAGCGACTTTAAACAATTTCAAACATCTGTTGATTCATGAAATACCGTTTTATCATTTATAGAACTTTAATACCGTGATAGGAAATAGGGTGAGGGGGTCCTTACTTATTTCGGGGTCCGAATACGGCTCTACAGTGCGCCTACAGACTTTCCCTAATTTTCCCTGAATTTTTCCTAGGGAACTGAAACACACTACTGGTACCTGCACGTGTCCCAAAAAATCCCAAATTAGACCCAGGGCCCCTTTCGGCCAATATCGCAATTCCGGCACTGCGGCTCCGCCGTGCTCCGGCGATGGCAAGCGACGGTGATTCGCCTCGGGTTGGCTGTTTTCAGCCGTTTCCGGCCGAATTCGGCCACACTTGCATCGGTCCCTACGATAAAACAACCCTAGGGCCCTCGGGGGGCCAAAAAATTATGAAAAACTGAAGCTTACCGGCGATGGTGCTCTCGGGTGCGGCGGCTCTCCGGCGAGGTTCGATTTTTGGTGATTTGGCTCTGATCAACCTGTAGAGAAAAGAATGGTGATCACGATGATATAAAAATTGTATCAAACGGAGACCGGGAAGGGCCTCATCGGAGGCAAAAACCGAGGAGGGGCGCGGCGGCGCCGCTGGGTTTCAGCCATGTTTTCTGGCCGTTTGGCCGGGATTTTAGTTTCGATTTGGCCACAGGGGAACTCAGCATTGAAAAACGAGTCGGAGGTATGAAATTTACCTCGATCGGCGGTCGGAAAACTCTCCGGTGCGGTGGTGGGTGGCGGCGGCCGGCTCCTCCGGCGTCTGGTTCGTCTTCTCCGGCGAGGGCAGGCGGCTAGGGTTTTTGTGGTCAGGTGTGGGGGTTTTATTTATACCTTTTTGCCTTTTAATCACAGCCGTCCATCTTGATTAAATCTAGGCCGTTCGTACTTGATTGAATCTGGACCGTCCGTGCGCGTGCATCTGGGTCGTCCGTGCGCGTGTATCTAGGCCGTCCGTGCGCACGCTTGATCTGGGCAGTCCGTGCGCGCGGGGACGCATCTGGGCCGTCCGATCGCGCGCACGCGGATCGCCCACGTGGCCCGTTCCCGGGTCGACGTGGTCTTGCCACGCGGCAAGTCCTGATTGGCCAGGGCTACTGACTGGGCCGCTGACGTGGCTGCTGACGTGGCGCTGACGGGGCACAATTTTTCTAAATTGCGTTTTGACCCCTGGTTTCTGATTTTCTTTTCAAAAATACCCCCAGAATCCTAATTTTCACCCCTTTTTCTCAAAATCAATTTCAATTAAATCCAAATAATATTTTTACCCAATTTTATCATTATTATTATTTTTATTTTTATTAAATTAAATTAAATTAAATTAAATAAATCAATTAAAATTCAAAAATTATAAAATAAACTAAATAAAATTAATAATAATAATAATTATTATTATAAAATTAGTGGGCGTTACATTATTATTTGAATTTAGACCTCCCTAAGGTTGTAACGATCACGGAAATATCCAAAAGAAATAAAAGATAATTAAAGTGCGGAAGTGTAATAAATGTTCAGGGTTTACATTCCTTACACAAATAACTTAAAGTATCAAACAGCGTTACATAATTTACTCTTTTGAAAGAAACACAAGAATAAGGAAATAAACAGGAAATAAAGAAATCTAGTATCTACTTGTAATCCTCATACAGATCGGGCTTTAGAACCCGGTCCTCTTGATCTAAAATAGTTAAATAAGGGATGAACTACATTAGCCCAGTAAGAATATCATATTATATCACCGACACAGAAGTAAAGGTTGGTATAAAATCAAAACACAATGAAGTACTTAATTTAAATAAATTCGTTTATCATAAATAAAACTATTTACCGTTCATTTACCGTAGTGGGATTCATAAAAACAACCTATGCAAACAATTAATATCATACAGATCATAGTTTCATGTAAAATCAGCAATATAACACATATCACAAGTTTATATACATTGTCAATAAACCAAATAATAACTGTCACTTTTTTCACCAGCCTACTAGTATCCATGGGGTTCATAGGGATGTCTCCGCTACACGCAAACCCTTTCCTTTAACAATTTCAATTACGAGCTGTCCCTGTACCTTGTCTAGTATGAGTGTCAAATTATTAAACCTCGATACCCCCTCCGGTATGAGGGTAAAGCGGACCATTCACATACCTCGTCCGGTATGAGTGCCAAATTATCATGTCTCTATACCCCGTCTGGTATGAGACAACGTTCACGGTAGGGTTCCTTATGTACCTGATCCGTCTACCATCTCCCAGGATATCCAGTAAGGCTACCGTCTTCATCTATTCATTTTCCCACACAACTTTTCCATTTTCTGTTAGTCTCCATTTTTCAAATCAACCATAATCACATACGCAAACAAATATGCATCAGGGAATACAATCATATCTCAATTTTTCAACCAAACAGGTGGTCACATAAGGTAGCAATACATGCACTCAAACTATAAATTTGATAAATCATATACTATCATGCTTTTAAACTGTAAAATAAAGCAATAGAAATCAACAAAGAACAATTTTCAGTTCTGTCTCTATTAACAATCTGTAATTAATGATGCACATTTACTAAATTCGCACAAAATACTATGTTATTATTTATTTCAACTGTACCTACGGGCAATTCTTGGGTTTTTTAAATTTTTTCAGAAATTAAAATATACTAATAGTACCTACAAATATCCCAAACAAACTCAAAATCAATCTTGGGGCCCACTTGGCCAATTTTAGAATTCCGACATGGCAGCTCCGCCATGCGATAGCGACGGTAGTCCACCTTGGGTGGATTGTTTTCAGCCATTTTCGACCAAATTCGGCCGATTCTGCATCGATTCCTGTTAAAAAATACGTTAAAGGGCATCGGTTGGCCGAAAAAATACAAAAAACTGAAACTCACTGGCGGTGGGACTCTCCGATGCGGCGGCTCCTCTGGCTCACGTTGCGGTTGAGTGTTTTGTTACAGTCAACCTGTAGAAAAGGACACGGTGATCATAACGATAGAAAAATTACACATAACGAGAATCAAGAAGGGCCTCATCGGAGGCATTTTGTGAAATTTCCCACGGCGGCGCGCAGGGCTTTGCTAGCATTTCTCGCCCAATTGGCCAATCTTTTTGCTTCGATTTGGCCATGGGTGTGCTTAAAATTGAATTTCGAGCAAAAGAGAAATTTTTTACTTTTTTTGGCGGTCCAAAAGGGTTCTGGTGTGTCAGCAGGTGGCGGCGGTCTCTTTCCCGGCGGCCAGGTCTTTTTCTCCGGCGAGGGATTCTGGCGGCTAGGGTTAGGGTTTGGTGCAAATGAGAGTTATTTATATCCATCCGCTTTTGATCTGAACTGTCCGATCGCGATTAAATAGAGAGTGAATCTGGGCTGTTCATCGCGGTCCAATCTGGACCGTCCATTGCAATCTAATATGGAGCATCCGATCGCGTTTGAATCTGGTCATTCGATCGCGTTTGGGAGGGACCGTATCCAGGCCGTCCGTGCGAGTGGGAACGAACCTAGGCCGTTCGATCGCGGGCACGTGGATCGCCTCGTGGCTCCCTACTTGGCACCGCATCAGTGCCCGTTACCACGTGGCACGTCCTAGTTCATTAAGGCTTCTAACTTGGCATCCTACGTGGCAATTTTTTTTAAATTGCGTTTTGACCTGTAGTTTTTGATTTTTCTTTCAAAAATACCCTCAGAACCCAAATTTTTACTTTTTTTTTCCCAAAATTGCTTTTAATTTCATCCTCCATCAATTTTATTTTATTTTTTACTCTAAATTAAAATAAAATAGAAAGAAAAATTGAAAATTTATTTTATTACATTTAGAATAAAATCCTAAATTACAAAAAAATAAACAAATAAATAAATTTCGAGTGTTACAACTCTCCCCCCTTAAAAGAAATTTGGTCTCTCAAATTTGTCTCTCTCACTATGAATCAAACAGCTGGGGATATTTGGCTCTGAAGTCTGATTCAAGCTCCCATATGGCCTCTCTCAGTGTGTGCAATTCTGTCATAGGACCTTAACAAATGAAATTTCTCAGTTTTGGAGCAATCTATTTTTTCGGTCCACAATGTCAACCGGTACTTCTTCGAAGGACAAATTCTCCTAGAGTGAAAGAGGCTCGTGAGCCAAAATGTGAAAGGGGTCTGGGTTGTACTTGCGTAGCATTGACACATGAAATACATTATGAACTTTGAAAAGTTCTGGAGGCAGTGCTAGTCTGTAGGCGGCGGTACCAATTTTGTCTAAGATTTCAAATGGTCCAATAAATCGGGGATTCATTTTTCCCCTCTTGTCGAACTTACTGATTCCTTTGAAGGCAATGATCTTGAAAAACACCCAATCGTCTTTCTCAAATTTTAAATCTCTCCTCCAAGTGTCCGCATATCTCTTCTGTCTACTCTAAGTCGTCTGAATATTCTTCCTAATCTTAACTATTTTAGATGTAGTCTCCTCTACCAGATCTGGGCTGAACAGTTTTCTATTGCCACTTCTTCCCAAAAAATCAGTGATCTACATGGGCGCCCATATAACGCCTCATACGGAGTCATGCCAATACTCGCTTGGTAGCTGTTGTTGTAGGCGAACTCTATCAGGGGTAGATGGTCATCCTAGTGGCCCCCAGAGTCAAGGACACAAGCTCGGAGTATATCCTCAAGTGTGCGGATTGTCCTTTCTGACTGTTCATCAGTCTGAGGGTGGAATGCAGTACTAAGGGACAACTTTGTTCCCATGGCTTGCTGAAAACTAGACCATTACTGAGAAGTGAACCTGGTGTCCTTGTTGGACACTACTGTCACTGGCACTCCATGTAGTCTGACTATTTTTCGGATATACATTTTTGCTAACTTGTCTAAAGGATCCGTCATCCTGATGGCCAAGAAGTGGGAAGACTTGATAAGCCGATCAACAATTACTTAGATGGCATGATGTCCTGAGTGTGCCTAGGTAATCCTGTCACGAAATCCATGGCGATATATTCCCACTTCCATTCCGGGATCGGCAATGGCTGAAGTAGCCCACTTGAGTGTTGATGCTCTGTCTTGACCTGCTGACATACCAAACACTTAGAAACAAAGTTAGCTTTGTCTCTTTTCATCCAGTTCCACCAAAATTGAGGTTGCATACTTTGGTATATCTTAGTACTTCCGGGATGCATGACAAACTTTGAGCTATGGGCCTCTGTCATAATATCTTTCTTTAACTCACTATCACTTGGAACACACATCATGTCTTGGAATATGAGCAACCCATCGGCGGATACTCGAAATTTTGAGTTAACTCCTTATTTTGCATCTTTCTTGAGGGCTGCTATGGTGGAGTCGGCGGACTAAGCTTCCCTTATTCTCTGGATTAACTCAGGCTGAACGATCAGGTAGCCCAAACATGTGACTCTTCTTAGTTCCTGAAACTGTACCTGTTGTGCAACCCCTATCTGCCTGCATTCTGAAACTATCAATTGGGCTAATGCACCTGCACTTTTCTTGCTGAGTGCGTCGGCTACCACGTTGCCCTTACCCCGGTGATACAAGATGTCGTAATCATAGTTCTTGAGAAGTTCTATCAACATTCTCTTATGCATGTTGAGATCCTTTTAAGTGAATATGTGTTTCAAACTCTTGTCATCGATATAGATCTAAAAGGTCTCCCCATACAAATAATGGCATCAAGTTTTCAATGCGTGTATGATTGCGGCAAGCTCTAAGTCGTGGGTGGGATAATTTTTCTTATGACTCTTTAACTGTCTGGACCCATAGGATATGGCCTTCCCATGCTGCATCAACACACAACCCAGACTTAGGTAGGAGGCATCACTGTAAGCTGTATATCCACCCGATCTGCTCAGCAAGGCCAACACAGGTGCAGTACTCAGCCGCTTCTTTAGTTATGAAAAACTTCTTTCACAGTCATCGTTCCACTCAAACTTGACATTCTTCTTCGTGAGCCGAGTCAGAGGAGCAGCTAGACTAGAAAATCCTTCCACAAACTTGCGGTAATAACCCGTCATTCCTAGGAAATTACGGATCTACTTAACTGATGTCAATTTTTCCCAACCGAGCACTGCTTCAACCTTTTCGGGGTTCATTGACACTCCATCCTTTGACATGATGTGTCCTAGGAAGGTGGTATGTTCAAGTCAGAACCCACACTTACTCAACTTTGCATACAACTTCTTTTCTCTAAGAACCTGCAAAACTTGAGTTAGATGGTGGGCGTGTTCCTCTCTGCATTTTGAATAAACCAAGATGTCATCAATGAACACAATAACAAATTGATCTAGGAATTATCTGAAAACCTTGTTCATCAAGTCCATGAAGATGGCTGGAGTGTTAGTTAGTCCAAAAGGCATGACTAGGAACTCATAGTGGTCGTACTTGGTTCGAAAGGCTGTCTTGGGGATGTCTTCTATCCTGATTCTTACCTGATGGTAACCTGAACGCAAGTCTATTTTTGGAGAAAACTTGGGCACTCTGCAACTGATCGAAAAGGTCATCAATCATTGGGAGGGGATATTTGTTCTTGATTGTGACTATGTTCAGACCTTTGTAATCAATACATAACCTCAAAGTCCCATCTCCCTTTCTGGCAAAGGCGACTCCGAAACCCCAAGGGGACACACTATGTTGGATAAACCCACTGTCCTGCAATTTAGTGATCTGTTTCCTTAGTTCCTCCATCTCAACACAGCTCATGCGGTAAGGAGCGACCGAAATGGGCTAGGTGCCTAGCTGAAGATTATGGTGAATTCGACTTCTCTATCTACTAGTAGTTTGGGTAATTCATCTGAAAACGCATCTGGAAAGTCTCAAACTACCGGAATCCCTTGAATACAAATCTCTTTCTTGATTTTGCCTAGTTAGAGAAAACAGCAGGGTTAAAGTACTTGATAATAAAAAAATTTGCCGTGAGGAAAAAAATGTTAAATGATTTTATTAATTTGTAAATGGCTCCTCATTAGGAGGATTGAATACAACTTTTTTGCTAAAATAATCTACGGTGGCGTGATACGCTGCTAGCTAGTTCATTTCTAAAATTACATCAAAGTCCCCCGTGTCTAATTCTAGTAGGTCCACATTCAATTTTCTATCTGCTATATTTATGATACAGGCTCTGTATACAGCTTCTCCCAATAGTGTCATACTCCCAACAGTAGACACAAACAACACAGAATCAAGTTTATCAGGTAATACATTAAATTTTGATGTAAAAATAGGTGAAACAAATGAATGTAATGCACCAGTATCAATCAAAATATGAGTAAGATAGTTACAGATAGTGTACATACCTTGTACCACGTTAGGGTTCCCTATGCACCCAGTCCATCGACCATCTCTTAAAATATCCAGTAAGCCTACCATTCATTCATTCACTTAATCAAACAATTCTCCACTTACATTTAATTGTAAATCACACAAAACAAGTAATATATGCATCAAAGAAACACAATTGAATCATCTTACCAACTCCAGTATATTATTATGCATTTGAAACTGTAAAATCAATCAATCAGTTAAAACAGGATAAACAGTAATAAATAACCAGTTCTATCTCCATTAGTAATCTATAATTAATTATTGAAGTGTTCGAAATTAAACAAAATTCTGTATTATTTATAATTAAACTTCAATTCTATAATAGGGAATAAGGTAAGGGATTCTTATCCGAATCGGTATTCGAAACACTAAACTTTCAATTACATCTACTGGCGGTCCTCGAGTTTCCTAAATTTTTCATCGGAGATTAAAACATGCTTCAAGTATCTAGAAATACCCAAAAACCTAAAAATCTGTGTTAAAAATCTTTTTCGGCCAATTTTAGAATTCTGGCACGGCGGCACCGCCGCCCGCAGCGTTAGTTTGCCTCGGACTGGCCATTTTCAGCCAGTTTTGACCGATTTCAGCTGGTTTTATACTCATCCCTGTGAGAAAACACGTTAAGGGGGGTGTGTTGGCCGAAAAAAGTCTAAAAATAGAAATTTACCAACGGTGGGATTTTCTGGTACGACGGCTCCACCGGCTAACCTTCACGGTTGGGCTTTTTCTTCTATCAACCTGTGGGAAACAGAATGGTAAACACAATAGTAGAAAAACTGCACAAAACAGGAATAGGAAAGGGTCTCATTGGAGACGATTTTTTATTTTTTATGCGGCGGTAGCGCCGGGCTTTACCTGTAGTTTCTAGCTCATCCGTCGGTCATTTTGCTCCAATTTGGTCATGGAAGTGTTCAAAATCAAATTTCAAGTGAATGAGAAATTTTTTACCTTTTTTGGTGGTCGGAGGTGGCTCTGGCATGGCGACAGGTGATGGTTGGCTCCCTTCTCGGATGATTAGTTTTTCTTTTCCTGTGGGAGATTGGTGGCTAGAGTTAGGGTTCAGTATGAAGTGAGATATTTATACCTGTCACCCTTTAATCTAAGTCATCCATCACATTTGATCTCGACCGTCCGATCGTGTTTTAAGAGGAAATGAATCTGAACCGTTCATTACGATTTGATCTGGACCATACGATCGCGTTTAAAGAGAAAACGAATCTAGGTCGTTCATCGCGTTTAATTATGATTGTCCGATCGCACCTGGGGGAACGGATCCGGATTGTCCACGCGCACAGAAACAAATTCGAACCGTCTTATCGCGGGCACGTGAATTGTCAGCATGGTCTCCCTTGCGCCACCGAGTCAGCGTTCCTTCCCACGTGACACACTCTAATTCATCGGGACTGCTGACTGGGCAGTTCTATGTGGTACATTTTTTCTAAAAATTATTTTCAATTTCATCTTCACCTAATTTTAATTTTTAAAATTAATTATGGGTATTACAACTCTCCCCCCTTAAAAGAATTTGGTCCCTTAAATTTGTCTCTCTTTCACTCAATCAAACAGTTGGGAATACTAGGCTCTAAAGTCTAATTCTAGCTCTCATATGACCTCTCTCTATGTGTGATTCTGCCATAGGACCTTAACAAAGGAAACTTTCCGATTGCGGAGAACTCTGCTCTTTCGGTCCACAATATCCACTGGTACCTTTTCATAGGACAAATCCTCCTGAAGTGAAAGGGGCTCGTGGGCCAAGACGTGAGAGGGGTCTGGGTTGTACTTGCGTAACATGGATACATGAAACATGTTATGGACCCTAGCTAGTTCTAGAGATAGTGCTAGTCTGTAGGCGGCAGTTTCAATTCTGTCTAAGATTTTAAATGGCCCAATAAACTGGAGATTTAGTTTTCCCCTCTTGCAGAACCTACTGATTCATTTGAAAGGAGTGAGCTTTAAGGAACACCTGATCACCTTTCTCAAATTCTAAATCCCTCCTCCGAGTATCTGCATAACCCTTCTGCCTGCTCTGAGCTGTCTGAATGTTCTTCCTGATCTTAACTATTTTGTTTGTAGTCTCCTGCACAAGATCTAGACCGAACAATTTTCTATCACTTACTTCTTCCCAACAGATTGGCGATCTGCATGGGCGGCCATGTAACCCCTCGTATGGAGCAATGCTAATACTTTCTTAGTAGTTGTTGTTGTAGGCAAACTCTATTAGGGATAAATGATCATCCCGATGGCCCCCAAAGTCAAGAACACAAGTTCGAAGCATATCCTTCACTGTATGGATCGTCTTTTCTGATTGTCCGTCGGAATGCGGTACTAAGAAACAGTTTCGTTCCCATAACTTACTGAAAACTAGACTAGGACCGAGAAATGAACCTGGGGTTTCTGTCGGATACTACTGTCACTGACACTCCATATAACCTGACTATCTCCCGGATATACATTCTTGTTAACTTGTCCAAGTGATCAGTCTTCTTGATAGCCAATAAGGGAAAAGACTTGATGAGTCGGTCAACAATTACCCAAATGATGTCATGTGTCGAGCATGTCTTAGCCAATCTTATCACGAAATCCATTATGATGTGTTTCCACTTTGACTCCAGAATCAGTAATGGCTAAAGTAGCCCGTCTGGGTGTCGATGTTCTGCCTTGACTTCCTGACACGTTGGACACTTGGAAACAAAGTCGACCACCTCTTTTTGTCTCGTTCCACTAAAATCAGGATCGCATTCTTAGATACATCTTAGTGCTTCCGGGATACATGGCAAACTTTGTCATGATGTTCCTTTTCAGCTCACTGTCACATGTCCTGAAATCTGAGCAACCCATCAGTATAGACTCAAAATTCTGAATTCACTCCATGTTTTACATCTTTTTTTATGGCTGCTAGGGTGGAATCGGCGGATTGGACTTCCTTTATTCTCTAGATCAACTCAGGTTAAACAGTCAAGTGGACCAAACATGTAACTCTCTTCAGGTCCTGAAGTCATACCTATTGTGCGATCCCTATTACCCTGTAATTTGAAACCATTAGGAAAGCTAATATACTTGCACTTTTTCTACTGAGTACATCGGCTACCACATTGTCCTTGCCCGGGTGATATAAGATGTTGCAATCGTAGTCCTTGAGGAGTTCTATCTATCGTCTCTGACGCATGTTGAGTTCTTTTTGAGTGAATATGTGTTTCAAGCACTTATGGTCGGTATAGATATGAAAAGTCTCCCCATACAAGTAATGGCACTAAGTCTTCAAGGCGTGGATAATCGCGGCAAATTCTAAGTCATGAATGGGGTAGTTTTTCTCATGACTCTTCAATTGCCTGGACCTATAGGTTATGACATTTCCATACTACATCAGAACATAAC
The DNA here is from genome assembly GCF_054855325.1 of Carica papaya. Lineage (NCBI taxonomy): Eukaryota > Viridiplantae > Streptophyta > Magnoliopsida > Brassicales > Caricaceae > Carica > Carica papaya. The sequence continues at coordinate 7,210,836 of NC_142316.1, forward strand.
CCAACCCTAAGTACGAGGCATCACTATAAACTGTATATTCCCCTGTCCCGCTCGATAAGGCCAACGTAAGTCCAATAGTCAACTGCTTCTTTAGTTCTAAAAAGCTTCTTTCGCAGTTTTCGTTCTATTCAAACTTAATGTTCTTCTTTATGAGCTGAGTTAAAAGAGCAGTTAGGCTAGAAAATCCTTCCACAAACTTGTGGTAATAACCTGCCATCTCCAGAAAACTACGAATTTCCTTGACCGATGTCAATTTCTCCCAACCGAGCATTGCCTCAACTTTTTTGTGATTCATTGACACTCCATCCCTTGATATGATGTGTCCTAGGAAGGTAGTCTGCTCAAGCCAGAACCCACACTTACTCAACTTTGCATATAATTTTTTTTCTCTGAGAACCTGTAAAACCTGAGTTAGATAGTGAGTGTGTTCCTCTCTACTTTTTAAATAGATCAGGATATCATCGATAAATACAATGACGAACTGATCTAAGAATTGTTTGAAAATTCTATTTATCAAATCCATAAAGATGGTTGGTACGTTGGTTAGTCCGAATGACATGACCAGGGACTCATAGTGTTCGTACCTTATTCGGAAAGCTGTTTTGAAAATGTCTTCTACCTTGATCTTTCCCTGATGGTAATCTGAATGTATGTCAATTTTAGAGAAGACCTGAGCACCCTGTAATTAATAAAAAAGGTCATCGATCCTGGGGAGGGAGTACTTGTTCTTGATTGTTACCCTATTTAATCCTCTGTAGTCAATACATAACCTTAACGTCTCATCTTTCTTCTTTACAAATGTGACTCCAGCACCCCAAGGGAACACACTATGTCGGATGAATCCACTATCCTACAATTTATTGATCTGTTTCCTCAGCTCATCCATCTCAACACAACTCATGCGATAAGGGCAACTGAAATAGTTTGGGTGTCTGTCTAAAGATCTATGATGAATTCAAATTCTCTATCCACTGGCAGTCTGGGTAGTTCATCCGGAAACACATATGGAAAGTCTTAGACTATTGGAATCTCTCGAATACAAATTTATTTCTTAGATTTGCCTAGTTAGAGAAAACAGTCAAGTTAAAGCACTTGATAGTAGGAAAATTTTCATGAGGGAATAATATTTTAAAAATTTTATTAATTTGTAAATAATTTTTCAATAGGAGTGTTGAATATAAGTTTCTTGTGAAAACAATCTACGGTGACATGATACACCGCTAGCCAGTACATTTCTAGGATTACATCAAAATCTCATGTGTCAATCTCTATTAGGTCCACACTCAATTTCCTATATATTATATAAATGATACAAACTCTGTATATAACCTCCCCAGTAGTGTCCTACTCCCAAGAGTAGACACAAACAACACACAATTAAGTCTTTCAGGTAATACATTCAAGTTTGATGTAAAAGCATGTGAAACAAATGAATGTGAGGCACCAGTATCAATCAAAATATATGGAAGATGATTACAGATAGTGTATGTACCATGTATTACGTCTGGGTTGGCTTCTGCATCTTGCTGAGTTAGGTTATAAGCCCTGTCTTGTATAGGAGGTTTGACCTGGTTCTGATTCCTCATACACTCTCTCGCGTAATGCTGGGTACTCCCACATATACGACAAGTATTGTTGAGGCGATAACAGAGTCAGCCCCAATGATCCTTACCGCAGAGCTGGCAAGTCCTGCCGCGTCCTATTTTCGGAATCTAAAGAGGAGCATGAGTCACTAGCCTAGATCTCTTATTTTGCTGAACAGATGCATTGGGTGGTGGTTTACGGTATGAAACCGATGGCCTGAGGTTCTCTATTGCTTGAGAAAAAATGTTAAGGTTCCTCTCCACTAACTGTGCCTTGGCTAGAACGGTCGAGTAATTATTGAGCTCGAACACATACAGCTGCTGTCTAATCTCAGATAGAGGCCCCATTTGAACTTTCTTATCTTTCTGCCTTTATCCATCATGCTCTTAGGGGAATACCGGCCCAATTCTAGGAACTTTTGGGCATACTCTGACACAGTCATATCACCCTAGACCAGATGTGCAAACTCCATTTCTTTCAAATGTCAAAGATGCTCTGTGAGATACTCTGCATTGAAGGCCATCAGGAACTGTTCCTAAGTTACTGGAACGAGCAGGGTGGCCTGCTTAAGTTGCCACCAGCAACCTGCCTCTCCCACAAGCATGTAGGTGGCAAGTATGACTCTCTATTTGGGAACCACCCCAAGAGTTGTGAAAGCCTTCTCTGTCTCAGCTAACTAGTACTCGGCCTCTTCAAAGAAGGATACCCCTACAAAAGCAGATCGGTTTAGTCTTTTGTACCTCTCAATGTAGCCTGGGTCCATATGGGTGGAATTGGATCCTGTGGAAAAGGGACTGGATTGTGCTGGGGAGGGACTGGATGGCCCTATGGCAGTACTGGATGATACGGTGGAGGCACCGGATTGTACTGTGGTGGTGTCAGGTGATGCGGTTAGGGCATCGAGCTATATTGTGGTGGTGTCGGGTGATGCAATTGGGGCACTATACTATACTGTGGTGGTGTCGGATGGTACTATGGAGGAGCAGGATCGTACTAGGGTGGCTCAGGATCCTCCTACTGCAGGGGTGGCTCAAACTATGGCAGCGGAGGAGGGTTAGGTAGCTCCCTCCTTTCCTCCCGAGTCTGTTGGGCAGCGATGAGTCTCTCCAACATTTCAAATAGTCAGTCAACATCCTCTTAATGTGAACCCTCCCAGGCTACTCGGTTTAGTGGGGGTCTTCCTCTCCTCATCTATCTATACCTGCATTTCACAAGGAATGGTTAAGTGATAATTCATTTTTTTGGTGTTGCCTAAAATTTTTGTGTAAGGAATGGTTTCGAGAAACGCAGCTCTGATACCAACTGTAAAGGTCCAAAACTTAAAAGGAAATAAAGTCATGAATTAAATGCATAAGTGAAATAATACAATTTAGAATTTACATTCCTCACACAATAATTTAAAATGTCCAATAGAGTTACGGGAATGTCCATTCTAAAAGAAATTACGAAAATTAAGGAAATAAACAAAAAATTAATAATTGAGTATTCTAGAACGACCTTCACTAGCTTTTAAAGGGAGTCCGGGTGGTGAACTATTCATAACCCTCTTGTTGATCGGAATTTGGGTCTTGGTCCTCTTGATATGAAATAGTTAATGAAATGTTGAGCTATACTAGCCCAATAAAAATATCACACTACTCATCGATACAGAAACTGAAGGTTGGTAAAAATAATAAAAACAATCAATGTAGCTCTTGATTTAAGTAAATTCATTTATCATAAGGAAAATTATTTATTGCATATATTTATCGTTACGAGATTTCCAAAATCGACCTATAGAGACAATAACTCAAATAACATTCCAACCTCATATTTAAGTGAGTAAGAACAATAACTTTCCCTTTTTATTTACCTATTGGTATCTCTAGGGGCCCATAGGGATGTCCCACTACGCGTGAACTCATATCCAATATTGTTAACAAACTGGACGTCCTCATACCCCATCCGGTATGAGCGCTAAAAATATCATTCCTCGATACACCGTCCAGTGTTAAGCAACGTTCACGGGAGGGTTCTCTATATACTCGGCCTGTCCACCATCTCCCAAGATATCTAGTAAGACTACCATTCATTAATTCACATGACCAAATAATTTTCCGTTTGCATATTAATTATCAATTTCACAAATTAACCATAAATAACGCAAGACAAGTAATATATATATCAAGGAAGCACAATTAAATCATTTAACAATTCTAGATATCATCATGTATTTAAATCTATAAATTCAATAATCAGTTAAACATGATAATAAATAAATGACAAACCGGTTTTCGGCTCCATTGGTAATCTGTAATTATTCTCAAAGTTTTCTAAATTACACAAAATATTATATTACTGATTATTAAATTTCAATTATATAACAGAGAATAAGGTGAGAGATTCTTAACCGAATCAGTGTCCAAAACACCGAACTTTCTACTGCTCCTACTGGTAATCTTGGAGTTTCTTGATTTTTTCTGCGGAGATTAAAACATGATTCACATACTTAAAAATACACCAAAAAATCTAAAATCAGTGTTAAAAACTTTTTGCGTCCAATTTCAGAATTTTGGCACGGAGTCACCACTGTGCTCTAGCGACGGCACCACTGCCCGGGACGTCAGTTTGCCTCGACCTAGCCGTTTTAGGACAGTTTCAGCCAATTTTATACTCATCCCTGCGAGAAAACACGTTAGGAGGCCTCGGTTGGCCCAAAAAAGTCAAAAAAATAAAAACCTACCGGCGATGGGATTTTTCGATATGATAGCTCCGTTGGCTCACCTTCGCGGTTGGGAATTTTTTTTGGTAAACTTGTAGAAAATAAAACGGTGACCATAATAATTGAAAAATCGCACGAAACAGAAAACAGAAATGGGCTCATCGGAGGCGATTTCAAGTTTTGCCCGTGGTGGCACCTTGGGCTTTGCTTGCGGTTTCTGGCTTATTTGTCGTTACCTTTGCTCTGATTTGTCAATGGGAGTGCTTGGAATCAAATTCCGAGCGGATATGATAATTTTTACCTTTTTTGGCGGTCAGAGGTGGCTCTGGCACGGCGACGGGCGGCGATCGACTCCCTTCTCCGGTGACTGATTCTTCTTCTCTAGCGAGAGGCTAGCGGTTAGGGTTTGGGTTCGGTGTGAGGTAAGATATTTATACCCGTCTCGCTTAAATTTGGGTTGTTCATGGTGTTTGATCTCGACCATCTGATCGCATTTAAAGATGGAATGAATCTGTACTGTTTATCACGTTTAATCGTGACCGTCTGATCGTGCTTAAGGAGGGAATGGATCTGAACTGTCCACGCGTGCAGAAACGCTTCCGGGCCATCCGATCGTGGGCATGCGAATTACTAGCGTGGCCTCCCGCATGGCACCAAGTCAACGTGTCTTGCCATGCGGCGCGCTCTGGTTCGTTGGGGCTGCTGACTGAGCAATCCAACGTGGCATAATTTTTCTTAATTATATTTTAATCTCCAGTTTCTGATTTTTATTTTAAAAAATCTTCCTGACCCAAATTTTCACCCATCTTTCCCAAAATTGTTTTCAATTTCATTCTAAACCTATTTTTTTTCCTAATTTCACATTAAATAAAATTTTATTAATTTCAAAATTATATTTTTATACATTTTTTAAATTTAAAAATAAATTCCGTGTCAAATTCTAGGCTCGGGTATTACGGTTTTACTAGTGGGAAAAGGGCATGAATTCAAGGAACAAAAAAAAAGAAAAAAATGTTGTAGATGGGCGAGAAAAATATAAAATAATAATTTATTTAGAGTAAATAAAAGAAGGTAAGATATAAGAATATCTATTTTTTTTATAAAAAAATAATAATTAGAAAATGAAATCTCTATCCTCACCTCCTTATAGAGAATGCACCCGAGGCTACCTCAATCAACGTATATGCTCGTTCATCATTAAACCCTTTTCTAGTACATATACCTTTTTTGCTTTCTTCATCTCCCCATATACATTTCTCTTTCTCTCTCTCTCTCTCTCTCTCTCTCTCTCTCTCTCTCTCTCTCTCTCTCTCTCTCTCAATCAATAAGATGTAAATCCAACCATATGCAGAAAAATGTGAAGAAGTTACTATAGATTAGAACTCAACCGAAAGAAGGGAATGGATCAATATTACTAATCAAGTGCGAAAAATCGTCAGAGTAAGTTCTAGATTATACAAATATGTGAAAGTTTTTCTATTTTTTTTTTTAGAATTTATTAAAATAATTCATCTTGAAACAAAAAATAATGAAGACTTGAGAGAGATGGTGAAAGAGGATGAGAAAGAGAAGGAAACACGTCAAGTCGTAGATGTGGAACAATTAGTTGCAAAAGAGAAACATATTGCAGCAGAGGTTGAGCCAACAATTCCAATTTCTTTCAAGAGACCAGATGAAGAAGATGTCCATCAATTTGAATATACTCAAATGGTACTTCTCCGATCTCTTCCTATATACATATATATATATAAACCAATTTTACTTACGAGATTTTTTAGATTATAATCAATGTCAATTAATTTATAGGGAAATTAGTAGAGATGGAGAAAAAATAAATGTCCAGTAGCTAGAACAACAAAAATTTTATTTATATTTCCAGATGATCTTTTAGCCTGGCTAATAATATTTAAGTTGTTCGAAATTTTTCATCGCTTAAATCTCTAAGATTATCTTTAAGTCAAATGGATTTTGTTGAAAACTTATTAATGGTTATTTTTTTACTAGCAGTACACTCCAGAACATCTCATTCGACCAAAGACTAATCGCAGCTATACGATCCACTAAAGAACCCAAGTGTGGATAGTTGAAAAACAACAACGTGATACTAAAAGATGTGATACAGTAAGTCTCTTATAATTTTAATTTTTCCAATTGAAGAAATTGGTTTTTTGGAGCACGCATTTGAAAATAGAAAAGGGTTCTATATAATTTTTATATTCCTGTCGAATTATAATACAATATTCATAGGGAATCAAAGGGATCATTCCAATCAGTTTTACAGGTTATATATTTTAGACTTCATTAAATCTAGCCAAATAAACTCACTCCCGAAATCAAGAAAGAAGAATACAGAAGAAGAGAGTAGCTCTGTAATGCCACCAGGAGAAAGGACTACTCCAACCCAAAAGAAGATCGGTAGGCCAAGGAAGAATAAGGAGGATGGAGAAGTTAATGCCTTATTGTATTTGTTAATCCATTTATTTTTTTTTAATTTATTCAATGAAAGAAAGTGAATTTATATGAATATAATTATTAAAGATTTTGCTAATCGTTAATTAATAATTTAATGAATAAATATGGCTTAACAAATTGTGTTATCTAATTAACTATTTTTTCATGTAAATTATTTAAAAGCGTTGAGCTCAAGGTATAATAGATTTATATGGAGAAGAAACTACAAAAAAAATTAACTTAAGGGAAAATTATTTATGGTTTTTCTATAAGTCCAAAAATTTATAATTGATAATAGAGTAGTAACAAGCATAGGTTTAAGATAACTTTCGGCATAAGATATATTGGCCTTATATAATAGATTAGCCATGACATGCTACATATTGTTCTAGATATGTGATCAATTAATCCATAAACTTAGTCATTTGAATATTTTTTTTAATTAACTACTCATAATTTCTAATGTGATTTTTTTTTTTATCTACAATTAGTCCACATAACAAATACATATTTAAGTTATAATTCAAATTTAGACCTTCTAAGGTAGTTATGATAAATGATTTCTCATCTAGTAAGATAGGTACTGCTAAAGAAAAAACTAATTTCTTTTATTACCAATAGTCATTTCAATAATTTATCTGCAACTACTTGATGAGATTTTATGATTAATCAAATATAATTAAAGACTGTTAACGTCTTCCCTCTAAGGAAACGTTAAATGTTGTAGGCTTTGATAATAGAGCCAATGATCAACAAAAACCTTATGAGATGATCTGTATCTCTATACAGCACGATATTATGCATACATGATTTTTTCATTGTTAACTAACAATGCTTGAATATATTAGTTTCCAAAATTTAAATGTATATATGTATACATATATAAAATAAGTATAATGGGTTTGGATTAAATTGCAATTGAATTCAAAATCTTGATAGTCATTTAAAATAAGTATAATTGGATATATTGCATAATATAGAATAAGGGTAATGGCTTTATTAGTGGGAAAAAGACATGAATTGAAACGAAAAAAAAAAAAGACAAAAACGTTGTAGATTCGGGGGGTGAGAGGGGGGGGGGGGGGGGTGGTGGGGGGCAATGTAAAATAATAATTTATTTAGAATAAAACAAAAAAGTAAAAAGTAAGAAAATCTGGTTTTTTTAATAAAAAATAATAACTCAAAAATGAAATCTCTATCCCCACCTCCTTATAAAGAATTCACCCAGAACTATTGGAAATAAACTGAATATAGAAGGTTTTTACTAATACAAAAATATAAAATTTAAGAAACCTAAAAAGATATATTGAAAAGAAAAAAATATAATATATCCAATCTTGATGCAGACATGGGTTCAAAAGGCATTAAAGAGAAGCATGAAAAAGATATTACAATGCCAGCTGGTCCCATCACAAGATTTCAAGTCAAAAAGCTAAAACATACATTTCAAAGCTTTGTACAAAAATGGATACAACAATAACTTAGCACCTGTGAACAATTTGAAAAATCAAAGAAACCAAAGAAGATCATTAATTTTGTCTTAAGTGTGTTGTCAGAATTTAGAATGAATGTATAGGATCATTTGGTCATTTTCTAGATAATTAAATTATGTTCATGTTTCCTTAAGTCATTTAATACCATGTTTTCCTAGGTCATTTAATATTATGCTCTCTTAAGTCATTTAAATTATGTTCATGTTCCTTAGGTGATGCGGAACCCCAAGACCCTTGCTTGAACCTAAAACTCATCAATCAATCCAGAACAGAATTTAAATCACAAGTAAAAAGGAAGAAAATTTGTTCAATCATCCAAATGATAGAAGTTAAATAGAACCCAAAAAAGATAAATGATATCCCTTGAACCCAATCCTAACAAGCACCAAGAACAATTGAAATAGGAAATCAAAATTGAATACAAGTGATAACAATTGTATTCTAAATCGACACATTATGCATAAAGTGAAAAGAAAACCAAAACGCTCTTAACTTAATTCTGAAATATTTGATTACCACTCTTGATGTCCATAAAAAAGAGTTCATTTGGTATTTGTAGCAAAAAAAACAAAATGATAAGTTACAATACAATAACTACAATTGTAACTCCCACAATAACTAGGTTAATTATGTAATAATTACAATTGTAACTTCAACAATAACTATGCTAATTATAAGCATGCAATTGTTATGGTCCTTGTAACTCCAATCTTCTTAACCAACACTACTAATTATTTGTGGCACCATATAGTTATGGGCTCATTTTTGTAATAACACTAAGACAAGACTTAAGCCAAAATGAGTTACACTTGACTATATGGGCTAAATTAACTCAAACTAAAATAAAACAATCCAAAATACTTAAAACAACTCAACTAATCCAGCCCATACACAAGGCTTATTCATCTATTGCCAATAAGACTCAAATAAGCCCAAATTATCCCAAAATCATTTAAATCCAATTAAAGTTTCGAATTTGGGCTGTTTAAAAAGCTCATATTTAAACTTTCCACAATTGGTCAGCCCATCATCCACATGTTTTTTAGTGAAGACTTGGAGTAACTCTTTAAGCTTCTTTGCCTTTGATCTTGTTACTGATCCGTTGAAACTTTCCAGGTTTGGAACTCTATTTATGTTTACGTCATTTAAAATTTGCTCCAAGTCACCTTTTGATGCTCTTTGAGTATCTTGAGTGTTTTTAGCCTTCCTTGCATCATTCTGCCTCCCCTCAAAAAGATTCGTCCTCGAATCAATTCCTGCATCAATTTCAAAAGGGGATAAATCAGATATGTTAAATGTAGTCGAAACACTATACTCACCTGGTAGGTCCACTTTGTAGGCATTTTTATTGATTTTGGCTATATTTGAAATGGACCATCCCCACGAACATCCAACTTAGATTTCCGTTTTGATGGAAATCGTTCCTTACGCAAATGAACCCACACCCAATCTCCGGCTTGAAATGAAATCTTGCGCCTTCATTTATTGACATGGGATGCTACTTGTTCATTTTTCTTTTCAATGTTCTGCCTTGCTTTTTCATGAATTCCTTTAACCATTTTTGCTTTCTTATGTCCATCCAAATTAGAAATGTCACTTATAGGAATACGTAACAAATCAAATGGAGTTAAGGGATTAAAACCATACAAAATTTCAAAAGTTGAATTAAAATTAAGCAATCTTAATAAAGGCGCATTACATAACTTTTCTTTCAATAAGGAAAACACATGTTCTTGTTCTTTTTCCCAAACAAACCTCTCATCTTTTTTCATGATTTCAGTTAAAGGGGTAGCAATGGTGCTAAAATCTTTTAAAAATCTCCTATAGAAATTTACCAAACCATGAAAAATACGCACCTCACTTACACTTTTAGGTGTCGGCCATTCTTGAATAACTTTTACCTTTTCGCTATCTACCTCGATTCCTTTTGCACTCACGACATATCCTAAGAAAATGATGCAAACAATACAAAATGTACATTTCTTCATGTTAGTATACAGTTGAAATTTGCACAATGTGTCAAACACTTGCCTTAAATGCATGACATGCTCATCAATAGATTTGCTATATACAAGAATATCATCAAAGTAGATAACCACAAACTTTCCAATAAATTCACGTAAAATATGGTTCATTTAACGTATGAAAGTACTTGGCACATTAGTTAAGCCAAATGGCATAACCAACCACTCGTATAACCCTTTTTTTGTTTTAAAAGCAGTTTTCCATTCATCTCATGGTTTCATTCTTATTTGGTGATAACCACTTTTAAGATCAATTTTAGAAAATACACAAGCACCATGCAACTCATTTAACATATCATCAAGTCGCGGTATTGGGTGTTGATATTTTACCGTTATTTTGTTGACGGCTCTATAATCAATACACATATGCAAACTACCATCTTTTTTAGGTACTAATAAGACGGGCACTGTGCATGGGCTTAAACTTTCTCAAATGTGCCCCTTTTGTAAGAGCTCCTCCACTTGCCTTTGAAGCTCTTTGGTCTCCTCAGGATTATTCCTATAGGCTGGTCTATTTGGTATGGCAGGCCCAAAAATGAAGTCAATTTGATGCCCAATCCCTCTCAAAGGTGGTAAACCTTGAGGTAGATAATCGGGAAAGACATCACTAAATTCCTGTAAAACTTCAACCACAGCGCTTGGCAAAGAAGGGTCAAGTTCGTTAGTTGATGCGGAATCCCAAGACCCTTGCTTGAACCTTAGAACTCTTCAATCAGTTTAGAACAGAATTTAGATCACAAGTAGAAAGGAAGTAAATTTATTCAATCACCAAAATGGTAGCAGTTAAATAGAACTCAAGAAAGATAAATGATATTCTTTGAACCCAATCCAAACAAGCACCAAGAACAATTGAAATTGGAAATCAAAATTGAAAACAAGTGATAACAATTGTATTCTAAATCGATACCTTGTGCATAAAGTGAAAAGAAAGTCAAAACACTCTTAACTCAATTCTGAAATATTTGATTACCACTCTTGATGTCCACAAAGAAGAGTTCCTTTGGTATTTATAGCCAAAGAAATCAATGATAAGTTACAATACAATAGCTATAATTGTAACTCCCACAATAACTAGGCTAATTATGTGATAATTACACTTATAACTCCAACAATAACTAAGCTAATTATAGGCATGTAATTATTATGCAACTCCTTATAACTCCAATCTTCTTAACCAACACCACTAATTATTTGTGGCATCATATAGTTATGGGCTCATTCTTGTAATAATACTAAGACAATACTTAAGCCCAAATGAGTTACACTTGACTATATGGGCTTAATTAACTCAAACTAAAATAAAATAATTCAAAATACTTAAAACAACTCAACTAATCCAGCCCATACACAAGGCTTATTCACCCATTACCAATAAGACTCAAACAAGCCCAAATTATTCCAAATCATTTAAACCTAATTAAAGTTACGAATTTGGGCTGTTCAAAAAGTTCATATTTGAACTTTCCACAATTGGTCAGCCCATCATCCACATGTTTTTGAGTGAAAACTTGGAGCAACTCTTTAAGCTTCTTTGCGATCTTGTTACTGGTCCACTGAAACTTTCCAAATTTGGAACTCAATTTGTATTTACGTCATTTGAAATTTGCTCCAAGTCACCTTTTGATGCTCTTTGAGTATCTTGAGTGTTTTTAGCCTTATTTGCATCACTAGGTCATCTAATTATGATCATTTGGTAGAATCTAGGTGTTTTAGCATCTCCTTTTGTAATGTAATATGACACACTTCGATTATTGAATGAATTTTATTACATCTGGTAGAACTTTGATAAGTGAGAATTCTTATTCTTCTTATTGCATTAAGAATTGAATTAACTTATCAAGTTATCTTATGACATTTATTCATTCTTACATCTTTCATCCCAATCACCCAAGTTCTCAATTATAAGTTAATTGTGGGTTTGGTAGGGAGGATTCGTTTAGGGTTCTAAGTTATCTTTGATCATCGGGTTCTGCATCAGTTTGGTATCAGAGCTTTGGCCTTGGTTAAATCTCTAGGTATCATTTGTATTTGATTTATCTAAGTTTATCTTCTTATTCTTATTTGTTTGAGATTGTTCAACTTTTATCTTGGTTACTCTTAATTTTGGTTGCACCTTGTTCTTATTCTTCAATTCTGTGTTCTTTGTTATTTTCTTGCTAGTTGAATTTAAAAAAAAATCTAGAGAAAAGTTGAAAAAAAGAGAGAGAAAAGGAAGAAAAGAAATATTAGAATTGGCTTCTATTGCAAAAGAGAAAAAGTGTGTTCATTGAACTTTCAATTCTGTCCATCTTAATCAAAGTACATCCACTTCACATATATTGTCTCACAATAGCATAGTTTTTATTGTCTAGAGTGTAGCTTACATTGGGAATAGATTATAGGTTTACATATTCAGATTTCTCATTAGGAGTGATCTGAATTTTATTATCATTAGTCACAAATTGTTTTCTTGCATTCTTAGTTTCGTTTCCTCATATATCTCTTATTTTCATTATAATTAAAGTAGCTAATTGCATCATAGTTACTTCAATTAATTTAAAGAAACACAACCACCTTAATCCATGTGTTCAGATTCTGTTCTTATTTATTTAATTTGAATCTAATGTTAATTGTTTACCTTCTCATTCATTAGGATTCCTTGAAGTGTCACATAAACAATTACTTGTTTATCTTGATTAAGTTACCTTCAATTCTGAAGTACAACTTGAAGAAGAGAATAAAGTGGTGAAAGGCTTGAGGGTGTATCCCAAAATCATGAGTTAAAACACGAGAGAAGTGATAAATCTATTCAAGAGTGAAACATGTAAGGGAGTGTTGTGAGGAATTTTCTTTACTAATATTTTTTGGCAGGTTTTACATCATGTTAACTTCTGAAAGTGAGAAGTGTGAAATAACCATGAATGACATAGCATTTATGTTAGAAGCAATACAAAGGCAGTTTGAGAAGCATAATACAGACATACACAACAAGAAATGTGATATAGATAGCCTTTGAGGCCGACAAGGTGATCCTAATCAAAGGAGGCAAAATAGGGGAAGAAGAAATATGTTGAATGATGATGAGATAGAAAGGGAAGTAGATGAAGATAATGAAGAGTCAACGGTACAAAGAAGACTCGGAAGAAGGGACAGTAACATTAATTCTATCAAGATGAAGATTCCTTCTTTTCAAGGTAGAAATTATGGTGAAACTTATCTAGAATAGGAGCGAAAAGTTGAGTTGATATTTGAATGTCATGACTACTCCAATGAGAAGAAGGTGAAGTTGGTAGTCGTTGAATTTACTGATTATGCTTTGGTTTGGTGGATCAATTATCCATCACAACCTAGACTCAAATGAAAGTTATCATGAGAAAAAGGTCTATTCCATCATTTTACTATAGAGAGTTCCATCAGAAATTGCAAAGGCTCACTCAATGATCTAAATCAGTTGAAGATTATCACAAAGAAATGGAGATAGACATGATTCGAGTAAATATCGAGGAGGATAAAGAAGCTACCATGGCACGATTTTTAAGTGACTTGAATAGAAAAATTGTCGATATAGTTGAATTACATCACTATATTGAGTTGGAAGAGATGGTTAATATGATCATGAAACTAGAAAGACAATTGAAAAGTAAGGGGACAGCAAGGTCATATTCTGGATCTAATAGCAATTGGAATTCAAAATGGCCTAAAAAAGAGGAGAATATCAAGGAGAAGAGTTTTTGTTTCAAGGAGAAGGCTGTAGATTTCAACAAAGACAAAGATAAAGGTAACCCATAATCTCTTATAGGTATTTATGATCTCACATATACTAATAAACATAGAAATATTAAAAGTTTCAGATGTTTAGGAGAGGACATATTGTTTCACAATGTCCAAATAAGGTCATGTTTATTAGGGGCAATGGGGATGTTGAGTCTGAATCTGATTCTGATTGTTATCAATATGCCACCTTTGGAAGATTGTGATGATTATGTTGAGTATTCTGCCTATGGAGAATCATTGGTTATTAGATGAGCTCTTAATATGCAAGGAGGAAAGTTTCTACAAAGAGAAAATCTGTTCCATACAAGATGCCTTATAAGTGGAAAAGTTTGTGTTGTGATCATTGATGGAGGAAGTTGTGCAAATGTGGCTAGTACTACTTGGTGGAGAAATTAGGTTTAAAATATGAAAAACACCCAAGATCCTACAAGCTGCAACAATTAAATGATTGTGGAGAAGGGAAGGTGATTAAGCAAGTTATAATTCCATTCTCCATTGGGAGATATATTGATGAAGTATTATGTGATGTAATACCCATGCAAGCTGGTTATTTGTTATTAGGGCGACCTTGGAAATTTGATAGAAGAGCCATAGATGATGGGTACACAAATAGGTACTCACTTACTTTGAATGGCAGAGATTTCACACTTGTGCCATTATCGCCTTCAGAAGTGTATAAGGATCAAATGAAAATGATACAATTTTCTTATGGGAATTCAGGTAGTGAGAAAAGTAAAAATAATGAGGAAAAAATGATGGAAAAGAAAAAAAAATAGCTCATTGGTGAGTGATTGCACTAGTGAGAAAAAGAAAGAGGGAAGCACAAGAGAGAAAAGTATAAAGAGAGAAGAAAATAGTAAAAATAAACTAGGTTTGTATTCAAAGGAAAGAGAATTAAGGAGTGCTTATGCAAGTAAGAAGGCTTTGATAGTGCTTAGGTTTAGAGAAATTTATTTCTCTAAAACTAACCTTAATCCAAATCATCCTAGTATGTTTGTTTCTTTATTGCAGGAATTTGAAGATGTGTTTCCAGATAATATGCTAAATAGATTACCACCTCTAAGGGGTATTGAGCATCAAATTGATTTCATAATCCATATGAAACAAAAGAACTCCAAAGGAGAGTAGATGAACTCTTAGTAAAAGGGTATGTAAGGGAAAGCATGAGTCCTGTATAGTTCATGTGTTGCTAGTTCCTATGAAATATGGATCATGGAGGATGTGTTGACTGTCGTGCAGTCAATAAAATCACTATAAAGTATCATCATCCTATTATTAGATTATATTACATGTTAGATGAATTGCATGGTGCATGTATTTTTACAAAGATTTATCTAAAAAGTGGATATCACCAAATTCGCATGAAACCAGGTGATGAATGGAAGACTGCATTCAAAACTAAATATGGTATGTATGAGTGAATGGTTATGCCATTTGGTTTAACTAATGCACCAAGTGCATTCATGAGGTTAATGAATCATGTTTTGTGTGAATTTCTTGAAAAATTTGTTGTGGTTTATTTTGATGATATTATTATTTATAGCAAGTCTTTGGATGATCATCTTGTGCATGTTAGAACTGTTCTGGAAGTTTTGAGAAAGAATAATTGTTTGCTAACTTATAGAAGTGTTGATGCGGAACCCTAAGACCCTTGTTTGAACCTTAGAACTCTTCAAACGATTTAGAATAGAATTTAGATCACAAGTAAAAATGAATCAAATTTGTTTGATCACCCAAATAATAGAAGTTAAATAGAACCCAAGAAAGATAAATGATATCCCTTGAACCCAATCCAAACAAGCATCAAGAACAATTGAAATAAGAAATCAAAATTAAAATACAAGTGATAACAATTGTATTCCAAATCAACACCTTGTGCATAAAGTGAAAAGAAAGTCAAACTACTCTCAACTCAATTATGAAATATTTGATTACCACTCTTGATGTCCACAAAGAAGAGCTCATTTGGTATTTATAGCCAAAAAAATCAATGATAAGTTACAACACAGTAACTACAATTGTAACTCCCACAATAACTAGACTAATATGTGATAATTATAATTGTAACTCTAACAATAACTAGGCTAATTATAGGCATGTAATTGTTATGTAACTCCAATCTTCTTAACTAACACTACTAATTGTTTGTGGCACCATATAGTTATGGGCTCATTTTTGTAATAACACTAAGATAAGACTTAAGTCCAAATAAGTTACACTTGACTATATGGGCTTAATTAACTCAAACTAAAATAAAACAATCCAAAATACTTAAAACAACTCAACTAATCCAGCCCATACACAAGGCTTATTCACCAATTACCAATAAGACTTAAACAAGCCCAAATTATCCCAAATCATTTAAACCCAATTAAAGTTACGAATTTGGGCTATTTAAAAAGTTCATATTTGAACTTTTCACAATTGGCCAGCCCATCATCCACATGTTTTTGAGTGAAAACTTGGAGAAACTCTTTAAGCTTTTTTGCCTTTGATCTTGTTACCGGTTCACTGAACTTTTCAGGTTTGGAACTCTATTTGTGTTTATGTCATTTGAAATTTGCTCCAAGGTACCTTTTGATGCTCTTTGAGTATCTTGAGTTTTTTAGCCTTGTTTGCATCAAGTGTACTTTTCGCCTTGATCAAATTGTGTTTTTAGGGTTTATTGTTTGTGCAAAGGAAGTTGATGTTAATAGTGACAAAATGAAAGCTATACAAGAATGGCTAATACCTAGGAGTGTCTGATGTGAGGAGTTTTCACAGGCTGACTAGTTTTTATAGAAGATTTGTGAAAGATTTCTCAACTATTGCATTCAATAACTTAAGTGTGTTATATACATTGCAAAAGGAGATATTTATAGGCTAAAACACCTAAATTCTATTTGATCATAATTAGATCACCTAGGGAACATGAACATAATTTAAATAACCTAGGAAAATATAGTATTAAATGACCTAGGAAAACATAGTATTAAATAATTTAGTGAAACATGAACATAATTTAATTATTTAAGAAATGACCAAAATGATCCTAAACATTCATTTTAAATTTTGTCCACACACTTGGACAAAATTAATGATCTTTTTTTGCTTTTTTGATTTTTCAAATTGTTCACATGTGCTAAGTTCTTGTTCTATCCATCTTTGTACAAAGCCTTGAAATGTATGTTTTAGCTTCTTGGATTAAAATCTTGTGATTGGACCAGCTGGCATTGTAATATCTTCTTCATGCTTCTCTTTAATGCCTTTTGAACCCATATCCATATCAGAAGGTGATTAAGAAAGTTATAATTCCATTATCCCCATTGGAAGATATGTTGATGAAGTATTATGTAATATAGTACCCATGCAAGCTGGTCATTTGTTGTTAGGGTGACCTTGGAAATTTGATAAAGGAGCCATACATGACGGGTACACAAATAGGTACTTACTTACTTTGAATGACATAGATTTCACACTTGTGACATTATTGCCTTCAGAAGTGTGTAAAGATCAAATGAAAATGATACAAACTTCTAATGGGAATTCAGGTAGTGAGAAAAGTAAAAGCAATGAGGAAAAAGATGATGGAAAAGAAAAGAAAGAGGGAAGCACAAGAGAGAAAAGTATAATGAAAGAAGAAAAGAGTAAAAACAAACTAGGTTTGTATTCAAAGGAAAGAGAATTAAGGAGTGCTTATGCAAGTAAGAGAGCTTTGATAGTGCTTAGGTTTAGAGAAGTTCATTTCTCTAAAACTAACCTTAATCCAAATCTGCTTATGTTTCTTTGTTGCAGGAGTTTGAAGATGTGTTTCCAGATTATATGTCAAATAGATTACCACCTCTAAGGGGTATTGAGCATCAAATTGATTTCATCCCTGGTTTTGAAATTCCTAATAGACCAGCATATAAGAGTAATTCAAAAGAGACAAAAGAAGCTCAAAGGCAACTAGGTGAACTCTGAGCAAAAGGGTAAGGGACAACATGAGTCCATGTGGAGTTCCTGTGTTCCTAGTTCCTAAGAAAGATGGATCATGGAGGATGTGTGTATTTTTACAAAAATTGATATGAAAAGTGGATATCACCAAATTCGTATAAAACTAGGTCATGAATGGAAGACTACATTCAAAACTAAATATGGTTTGTATGAGTGGATGGTTATGTCATTTGGTTTAACTAATGTACCTAGTACATTCATGAGGTTAATGAATCATGTCTTGCATGAATTTCTTAAAAAATTTATGCATGTCAGAACTGTTCTAGAAGTTTAGAGAAAATAACAATTGTTTGCTAATATACAGAAGTGTACTTTTTGCCTTGATCAAGTTGTATTTTTAGGGTTTATTATTACTGCAAAGGGAGTTGAGGTTCATAGTGACAAAGTGAAAGTTATATAAGAATGGCCAACACCTAGGAGTGTGTCCGATGTGAGGAGTTTTCACGAGCTGGCTAGTTTTTATAAAAGATTTGTGAAACATTTCTCAACTATTACTGCTCCTTTAACTGTAATGATTAAAAAGGAGGTTGGATTAAAATGGGGAGAGGAGCATGAGCATGCATTCAAAACTTTGAAGAATAAATTGTGTTCTACACCTGTTCTTTGTTTACCTGATCTTTCTAAATTTTTGAAATTGAATGTGATGCTTCTGGAATAGGTATTAGAGCTGTTTTGATGCAGGATAAATGTCCAATTGTATACTTCAGTAAAGAGTTAAATGGAGCACCATTGAACTATTCTGCTTATGACAAGGAGTTATATGCTTTAGTTCATGCACTGCAAGTGTGGCAGCATTACCTACTTCCAAAATAATTTGTGATTCATACTGATCAAGAGTCACTCAAGCATTTGAAGGGACAAGGGAAGCTGAATAAAAGACATGCGAAGTGGATAGAGTTCATTGAGACTTTTCCCTATGTGATTCGTTACAAGCAAGGTAAAGACAATGTGGTGGTAGATGCATTGTCTAGAAGGTACACTTTAATTTTTACACTTAGTTTTAAGTTGTTAAGATTTGAGTAACTCAAAAATATATATGCTACTGATTTCGATTTTTACAATATTTTTGCTACTTGTGAACATGCTGCATTTAATAAGTTTTATAGGCATGAGAGATTTTTATTTCATGGAAGACAATTGTGTGTGCCTACATGTTCATTGCATGAGTTGCTTGTTCGTGAGTCTCATAGTGGAGGATTAAATGAGTCATTTTGGTGTGTATAAAACTTTGGACATTCTGACTGAGCATTTTAATTGGCCAAACATGCATAGTGATGTTGATAAACTTTGTTCATCTTGTATTGCATGTAGACAAGCTAAATCTAAGTCCAAACTGCATGGTTTATACACTCTATTACCAGTTCCTACTCAACCTTAGACTGACATTTCTATGGATTTTGTGTTAGGTTTACCTAAAACTAGAAGAGATAAAGATATCATATTTATAGTAGTTGACAGGGTTAGTAAAATGACACATTTCATTGCATCTCACGTAACCGATGATGCAACAAACATTGCTGATATGTTCTTTAGAGAAGTAATAAGGTTATATGGTGTACCTAAAACTATTGTTTCTGATCTTGATGTTAAATTCTTGAGTCATTTTTGGAAAACTTTGTAGAGTAAGTTAGGAACTAAACTTTTGTATTCTATTACTTGTCATCCAAAAACTGATGGTCAAACTAAAGTTATCAATCGAACTTTGGGAACTTTGCTGCGTGCTGTTATTAGTAAGAATTTGAAAAGAAGATTATTTTGCCGTTCATTGAGTTTGCATATAATCGTACTATTCATTCTTCTACAGGTTTTTAACTTTTTAAAATTGTGTATGGTTTTAATCCATTAACTGTTTTGGATTTAATGTCATTACCTTTAAGTGAAATTTCTTGTTTAGATTGTAAAAAGAAGGCTGAAATGGTTAAAGCTATCCATGAGAAAGCGCGTGAGCAGATTAAAAAGAAGAACTAGGCTTATGCTTAAAGGGCTAATAAAGGGAAAAAACATAGTATACTCAAACCTAGCGATTGAATTTGGGTACATATGCGCAAGAAAAGGTTTCTAAAACAAAGAAAGTCAAAATTGGATCCGAGAGGTGATGGACCATTTTCAAGTGTTGGAGAAAACCAACGATAATATTAGCTTATCAGATTGATCTCCCTAATGAGTATTCTAACTCCGCTACTTTTAGCATTTCTAATCTTTCTCCATTTGATATGAATGCAGATTTGAGAACTAATTCTTTTGAATGAGGGAATGATGCGGACATGGGTTCAAAAAGCATTAAAGAGAAGCATGAAGAAGATATTATAATGTCAGCTGGTCCAATCACAAGATTTCAAGGCAAGAAGCTAAAACATACATTTCAAACCTTTGTACAAAGATAGATACAACAAGAACTTAGCACATGTGAATTATTTGAAAAATCAAAGAAGCCAAAGAAGATCATTAATTTTGTCCAAGTGTGTGGGCAAAATTTTTTGGTCATTTCCTAGATAATTAAATTATCTTTATGTTTCCCTATATCATTTAATATTATGTCCCCCTACGTCATTTAAATTATGTTAATATTCCCTAAGTCATCTGATTATGATCCTTCAGCATAATATAGGTGTTTTAGCCAATAAATATCTCCTTTTGCAATGTAATATGACACAATTCGATTATTGATTGAATTTCATTACCTTTGGTAGAACTTTGACAAGTGAGAATTCTTATTCTTCTTATTGCATGAAGAGTTGAATTAATTTATCAAGTTATCTTGTGGTGTTTATTCATACTTGCTTCTTTCATCCCAATCACCAAAGTTCTCAATTATAGGTTAGTTGTAGGTTTGATAAGGAGGATTTGTTAAGGGTTCTAAGTTATCTATGCTAAATATATGTGGGGTTCTGGATGTAATCTTTGATCCTCGGGTTTCGCATCAATTTGGCATCAGAGCTTTGGCCTTGGATAGATCTCTAGGTATCATTTGTATTTGATTTATTAAGTTTATCTTCTTGTTCTTATTTGTTTCAGATTGTTCAACTTCTATCTTTGTTACTCTTAATTTTTGTTGCACCTTGTTCTTATTCTTCAATTATGTGTTCTTTGTTATTTTCTTGCTACTGAATTAAAAAAAATCAAAAGAAAAGTAAAAAACAAAGAGAAAAAGAAGAAAAAAATATCATAATTGGCTTCTATTGCAAAAGAGAAAAGGTGTGTTCATTGAACTTTTAATTTTGTCCATCTTAGTCAAAGTACATCCACTTCACATATATTGTCTCACAGTGGCGTAGTTTTTATAGTTTAGAGTGTAGCTTATATTGGGAATAGATTATATGGTTTATGTATTCAGATTTCTCATTAGGAGTGATCTGAATTCTATTATCATTAGTTGAAATTTGTTTTCTTGCATTCTTAATTTCGTTTCTTCATATACCTCTTATTTCCATTAGACTAAAAGTAGCTAATTCCCACCTTAATCCATGTGTTTAGATTCTGTTCTCATTTAATCTAATTTGAATCTAGTGTTAATTGTTTACCTTCTCATTCATTAGGATTCCTTGAAGTGTCACATAAACAACTACTTGTTTATCTTAATTAAGTTATTTTTTATTCTGAAGTACAACTTGAAGAAGAGAATAGAGTGGTAAAGGACTTGAGGGTGTATGCCAAAATCCTGAGTGAAAACACGAGAGAAGTGATAAATCTATTCAAGAGTTCAAACACATAAGGGAGTGTTGTGAGGAATTTTCTTTACTAACATTTTTTTTGTTGCAGGTTATACATCATGTCAAATTTTTAAAGTGAGAAGCGTGAAATACCCATGAATGACATAGCCTTTATGTTAGAAGCAATGCAAAGGTAGTTTGAGAAGCATAATAAGAAAATAGACAAAATGAAATGTGATATAGATAGCCTTTGAGGCCGATAAGGTGGTCTTAATCAAAGGAGGCAAAATAGGGGAAGAAGAAATATGTTGAATGATGACGATAGAAAGAGAAGTAGATGAAGATAGTGAAGAGTCAACGGTAAAAAGAAAACGCAAAAAAAGGGACAGCAACATTAATTCTATCAAGATTAAGATTCCTTATTTTCAAGGTAGAAATGATGATGAAACTTATCTAGAATGGGAGCGAAAAGTTGAGTTGATATTTGAATGTCATAACTACTCTGAGGAGAAGAAGATGAAGTTGGCAGCCGTTGAATTTACTGATTATGCTTTGGTTTGGTGAGATCAATTACTCATCTCTAGGAGATGTAATGGAGAGGTACCCATCACCACCTGAACTCAAATGAAAGCTATCATGAGAAAAAGGTTTATTCCATCATTTTACTATAAAGAGCTCCATCAGAAATTACAAAGACTCAAGGGTCTAAATCAGCTGGAGATTATCATAAAGAAATAGAGATAGCCATGATTCGAGTAAATATCAAGGATAGAGAAGCTACCATGGCACGATTTCTAAGTGACTTGAATAGAGAAATTGCCAATATAGTTGAATTACATCATTATGTTAAGTTAAAAGAGATAGTTAATATGGCAAAGAAAGTAGAAAGACAATTGAAAAGTAAGGGGACAGCAAGGTCATATTCTGGTTCTATTAGCAATTGGAATTCAAAGTGGCCTAAGAAAGAGGATAAGAATTTTGGTTACAAGGAGAAGGCTACAGATTTCAACAAAGGCAAAGGTAGAGGTACCCCATCATCTATTAAAGGTACTTCTGATCTCACATCTACTAATAAATATAGAAATATTAAATGTTTTAGATGTTTGGGAGTGGGACATATTGCTTCACAATGTCCAAATAAGGTGGTCATGTTTATTAGGGACAATGGGGATGTTGAATCTGATTCTGATTGTGATAATATGCCACCTTTAGAAGATTTGTGATGATGATGTTGAGTATGCTGCCGGTGGAGAATAATTGGTTGTTAGGCGAGATCTTAATATGCAAGTTAAGGAGGAAAGTTTAGAATAAAGGGAAAATCTGTTCCACACAAGATGCCTTGTAAGTGAAAAAGTTTGTGTTGTCCCCTCAAAAGGATTCGTCCTCGAATCAATTCCTGCATCAATTTCAAAAGGGGATAAATTAGATATGTTAAATGTAGGCCAAACCCTATACTCACCTAGTAGGTCCACTTTGTAGGCATTTTCATTGATTTTGGCTATGATTTGAAATGGACCATCCCCACGAGCATCCAACTTAGATTTCTATTTTGATGGAAATCGTTCCTTGCGCATATGAACCCACACCCAATCTCCAGGTTCAAATGAAATCCGCCTTTCTTTATTGACATGCAAAGCTACTTTTTCATTTTTCTTTCAATGTTCTGCCTTGCTTTTTCATGAATTGCTTTAACCATTTTTGCTTTCTTATATCCATCCAAATTAGAAATGTCACTTATCGGAATAGGCAAAAAATCAAGTGAAGTTAAGGGATTAAAAGCATACACAATTTCAAAAGAAGAAAACCCAATAGAAGAATGTATACTCCGATTATAAGCAAATTCAACAAATGGTAGCTTATCTTCCCAAGTTTTAACATTCCTTCTAATTAAAGTACGTAATAATGTACCAAGTGTTCTATTTACTACTTCAGTTTGACCATCTGTTTGTGGATGTGAAGTAATAAAAAATAAAAGATTGGTACTAAGTTTAAACCACAAAACTCACCAAAAGTGGCTTAAAAACTTAACATCCCTATCGAACACAATGGTTTTAGGAATGCCATGCATTCTAATAACTTCACGAAAAAATAAATTTACTGTGTGTGTGACATCATCTGTTTTGTGACATGGTATAAAATGTGTCATTTTGGAAAAACGATCAACAACAACAAATATTGAGTCTCGGCCTTTTCTAGTCCTAGGCAAACCCAACAAAAAGTCCATAGAATTATCAACCCAAGGATGTGTAGGAATGGGTAATGGCATATATCATCCATGTGGTTGAACTCTAAACTTAGCTTGCCTACATGAGATGCACTGCGCACAAATTTTCTCAACATGTTTGCACATATTAGGTCAAAAGAAATGTTCATGTGAAATGCTCAAAGTTTTGTCAATCCCAAAATGTCACATTAAATCACCACTATTTGCTTCACGAACAAGCAAACTCCCTAATAGAACTATTAGACACACATAATTTTTTCTTTCTAAATAGAAAACCATCATGCCTATAAAAGTCTTGAAACACCGCATGTTCATAAGCCACATAAACATTTGAAAAATCACTATCATGCACATACAATTCTTTGAAATACTCAAATCCCAACAACTTTGTAGAAAGAGTAGAGATAAGACTGTACCTTCTTGAAAGTGCATCAACTACCACATTTTCTTTTTCTTGCTTACATTGGATCACATATGGGAAGGACTCTATGAATTCCACCTATTTTACATGTCATTTATTAAGCTTGCCTTACCCTTTCAAATGCCTCAAAGATTCATGATCGGTGTGAATCATAAATTCTTTTGGTAACAAATAATCCTGTCATGTCTCTAATGCTCTTACCAAAGCATAAAACTCTTTGTCATAGGTGGAATAATTCAATTGTGCACCATTGAGCTTCTCACTGAAGTAAGTAATGGGTATTTTATCTGTTATTTTGTTGATGGCTCTACAATCATCACACATACGCCAACTACCATCTTTTTTGGGTACTACTAAGACGGACACTGCGTATGGGCTTAAACTTTCTCGAATGTGCCCCTTTTGTAAGAGCTCCTCCTTTTGCCTTTGAAGTTCTTTGGTCTCCTCGAGATTGTTCCTATAGGCTGGTCTATTTGGTATGGCAGCCCTGGGAATGAAGTCAATTTGATGCTCAATCCCTCTCAAAGGTGGTAAACCTTGAGGTAGATCATCGGGAAAGACATCGCTAAATTCCAACAAACCTTCAACGACAACACTTGGCAAATAAGGGTCAAGTTCGTTAGTTGAGAAACAAGCTTCATTGTACATGAGTACAATCATTGGCTTGTTAGAAAATAAAGCTTTCTCACATCTCTCATTTTAGCATAAAAGCACATTTTCTTTCCCTCATTCTTTTCTATGGTCGAATGCATCTCTCTTTCTTTTTCCTTTTGATCTACATTTTTCACTCTAATTTTCTCTAACTCTTTTCTTTTCTCTTTTTCTTTTTCTTTTCTTTTTCTCTCGGCCTCTCTTTGTGCGAATTCATCATGGGACTTTTCAAGTTGCATTTTGTCTTCAAAAACTTGTTTAGGGGTTAAAGGAAGAAAAGTATACTTTTTGCCCTCTTTTTCTACCATGTACCTTTTGAGATACCCATCATGCATCACTCTCCTAACAAATTGCCATGGTCTACCCAACAAAATATGAATAGCTTGCAAAGGAACTACATCACATGTCACCTCATCATTATACTTCCCAATAGTAAAAGGCACCCTCACTTGCTTATTAACTCTCACTTCCCCATTATTGTTAAGCCATTGTAGTTTATAAGGTTTAGGATATTTTTTGGTTTCAAATCCCAGTTTATCAACAAACAAGATACTAGCCACATTTACACAACTGCCCCCTTCAATAATCATGCTACACAATTTTATTCAAAGCATGCCCCAATAGTAAAAGGCACTCTCACTTGCTTATTAATTCCCACCTCCCCACTATTGTTAAGCCATTGCAGTTTATAAGGTTTAGGATGTTTTGTGGTTTTAAATCCCAGTTTATCAACAAACAAAGTACTAACTACATTTACAAAATTACCCCCATCAATAATCATGCTACACAATTTTTCATTCACTAGACATCTAGAATGAAAAAAGTTCTCTCTTTGCAACTTAACCCCCTCATCATCATTCCTTACTTACATATTCAAAGCACGCCCCAATAGTAAAAGGCACGCTCACTTGCTTATTAACTCTCACCTCCCCACTATTGTTAAGCCATTGCAGTTTATAAGGTTTAGGATATTTTGTGGTTTCAAATCCCAGTTTATCAACAAACAAGGTACTAGCCACATTTACACAACTACCCCCATCAATAATCATGCTACACAATTTTTCATTCACTAGACATCGAGAATGAAAAAAGTTCTCTCTTTGCAACTTAACCCCCTCATCATCATTCCATACTTGCGTATTCAAAGCACGCCCCAATAGTAAAAGGCACCCTCACTTGCTTATTAACTCTCAACTCCCCACTATTGTTAAGCCATTGCAGTTTATAAGGTTTAGGATGTTTTGTGGTTTCAAATCCCAGTTTATCAACAAACAAGGTACTAGCCACATTTACACAACTACCCCCATCAATAATCATGCTACACAATTTTCCATTCACTAGACATCTAGAATGAAAAAAGTTTTCTCTTTGTAACTTAACCCCCTCATCATCATTCCTTACTTGCGTATTCAAAGCATGCCCCAATAGTAAAAGGCACCCTCACTTGCTTATTAACTCTCATCTCCCCACTATTGTTAAGCCATTGCAGTTTATAAGGTTTAGGATGTTTTGTGGTTTCAAATCCCAGTTTATCAACAATCAAGGTACTAGCCACATTTACACAACTACCCCCATCAATAATCATGCTACATAATTTTCCATTCACTAGACATCTAGAATGAGAAAAGTTCTATCTTTGCAACTTAACCCCCTCATCATCATTCCTTACTTGCGTATTCAAAGCACGCCCCAATAGTAAAAGGCACTCTCACTTGCTTATCAACTCTCACCTCCCCACTATTGTTAAGCCATTGCTGTTTATAAGGTTTAGGATGTTTTGTGGTTTTAAATCCCAGTTTATCAACAAACAAGGTACTAGCCACATTTACACAACTACCCCCATCAATAATCATGCTACACAATTTTCCATTCACTAGACATCTAGAATGAAAAAAATTCTCTTTTTACAACTCAACCCCCTCATCATCATTCCTTATTTGCGTATTCAAAGCACGCCCCAATAGTAAAAGGCACCCTCACTTGCTTATCAACTCTCACCTCCCCACTATTGTTAAGCCATTGCAGTTTATAAGGTTTAGGATGTTTTGTGGTTTCAAATCCCACTTTATCAACAAATAAAGTACTAGCCACATTTACACAACTACCCCTATCAATAATCATGCTACATAATTTTCCATTCACTAGACATCTAGAATGAAAAAAGTTCTCTCTTTGCAACTTAACCCCGTCATCATCATTTCTTACTTGCGTATTCAAAGCACACCTAGAAACCAATAATTTACCTTCCATAGGCGTTTTTCCATCACTACAATCCTCCAAAGGAAGCATTTCATCCTCCACGTCACTCTCATCATCCGTTTCAACACCATCACCACACATCACCATTATCTGTTTATTTGGGCATTAAGATGCAATATGACCAAAACCCAAGCATCTAAAACACTTGATATCTCTATTCCTAGGAGTTTGGGAGTTAGAAATACCTTTGTGTTTGACCGAATCTGATGCAAATAAGGCTAAAAACACTCAAAATACTCAAAGAGCATCAAAAGGTGACTTGGAGCAAATTTTAAATGACGTAAACACAAATAGAGTTCCAAACCTGGAAAGTTTCAACGGACAAGTAACAAGATCAAATGCAAATAAGCTTAAAGAGTTGCTTCAAATTTTCACTCAAAAACATGTGGATGATGGGCTGGCCAATTGTGGAAAGTTTAAATATGAGCTTTTTGAACAGCCCAAATTCGTAACTTTAATTGGATTTAAGTGATTTGGGATAATTGGGGCTTGTTTGAGTCTTATTGGTAATTGGTGAATAAGCCTTGTGTATGGACAAGATTAGTTGAGTTGTTTTAAGTATTTTGGATTGTTTTATTTTAGTTTGAGTTAATTAAGCCCACATAGTCAAGTGTAACTCATTTTGGGCTTAAGTCTTATCTTAGTGTTATTACAAGAATTAGCCCATAACTAATGGTGCCACAAACAATTAGTGTTGTTGGTTAAGAAGATTGGAGTTACAAGGAGTTACATAACAATTACATGCCTATAATTAGCCTAGTTATTGTTGGAGTTATAATTGTAATTATCATATAATTAGCCTAGTTATTGTGGGAGTTACAATTGTAGTTATTGTATTGTAACTTATCATTGATTTCTTTGGCTATAAATACCAAATGAACTCTTCTTTGTGGATCAAGAGTTGTAATCAAATGTTTCTTGCCTAGAAACGATGGGAGTTTCATTTTGATGCTCTCAGTGTTTTTATCAAGATCGTTTTGACCCCTATCATAATTTCGACCTTCATTGATCAAAGTAGCATGGTCATCAAATTCCCTCCACTTCCTCATCAAAAGGTGGTGTTGGAAGTCTTCTTGCCCTTGGATTTGTTTGGGAAGCTTCTCCTCTCATGGAATTTAACTCAATTTGTTTTCTCTCTAGTTTCTCATTCATGTTGCCAATAGCTAGTTGAATCCTCTCAAATTGTTGTTGCATTGCTTTGAGGATGAATTCTTGATCTTTTGATATTTTTTCACTCCCTTGTGGCTCCATCTTCAAATCTCAAATTTTAATGACAAATAAAATAGATTGCAGCCTCACAAATCACTCCCTCACGTGTTTACTCTCGTAGTATGGGCACTCATGTTTCATTCAATTTTGGTTTTTACCCTCTTTTGAGCTCACACTCTTGCTTTTTTTCACTCAAGCAATCTTTTATAACTTTATACAAAAGGGCCAATTCAAACAACAATTAATTATCACTATGTACTCAATTTTAATTAGAGATAACAAAAAATTCCTAAAGAAACAAGATACACGAATTCAACTCTAGAAGCAAACTAGAACAATCTAAACAATGAAGAGCACACACTTGATATAGAATAAGTGTATGATAATTTTTATGTAAATTAGGAAAAAATGAATCAATATTATTACTTCAATATGTAATAAGAAGCAAATGGGCAGAAATATTAAATGAAAACTAAAGATGCAAGAAAAAAAATTGGTGAACCTGAAATTTAATGCACGAAACTTGTAATTCTCTAATAGAACCACAAATTATCACCTAAACACTCAAATTAAGTGAAACAAACAGTTTTGGATGAAAACAAACTCAATTGAGATGAATTGTTTCCAAACAGCCCCAAAATTATACAAACAGCCTTGAAACTAGTTTTTCTTTTAAATTTTAAATGTATTTGAATGTTATATGAGATAAATAAAAGGAAAATAACAGCAGGTGTTTCAATTACATAAGGTAAAATTGGTTGAAGTGTGTTTGCACAATTAAGCAAATTAGGCTAATCTGATTTTTTTTTTTGCTGAATGCAAATTTGTTTCTTTTTTTTTGCAAGAAATAATGAAAATAAAGACAACAAAATAAGGATAGACTAATTTACTTGGTGAACTAATGCTCTGATACCAAATAATGCGGAACCCCAAGACCTTTGCTTGAACCTCAGAACTCTTCAATCAGTTTAGAACATAATTTAGATCACAAGTAAAAAAAGAATCAAATTTATTCAATCACGCAAATGGTAGAAGTTAAATAGAACCGAAGAAAGATAAATGATATATCTTGAACCCAATCCAAATAAGCACCAAGAACAATTGAAATAGGAAATCAAAATTGAAATACAAGTGATAACAATTGTATTCCAAATCAATACCTTGTGCATAAAGTGAAAAGAAAGCCAAAACGCTCAACTCAATTCTGAAATGTTTGAACTATTGATGTCTACAAAGAAGAGTTCATTTGGTATTTATAGCCAAATAAATCAATGATGAGTTACAATACAATAACTATAATTGTAACTCCCACAATAACTAGGCTAATTATGTGATAATTACAATTGTAACTCCAACAATAACTAGGCTAATTATAGGCATGTAATTGTTATGTAACTCCTTCTAACTCCAGTCTTCTTAACCAACACCACTAATTGTTTGTAGCACCTTATGGGCCCATTCTTGTAATAACACTAAGACAAGACTTAAGCCCAAATGAGTTACACTTGACTAGATGGGCCAAATCTAAAATACTTAAAACAACTCAACTAATCCACCCCATACA
Organism: Carica papaya; assembly: GCF_054855325.1. Taxonomy (NCBI): domain Eukaryota; kingdom Viridiplantae; phylum Streptophyta; class Magnoliopsida; order Brassicales; family Caricaceae; genus Carica; species Carica papaya. The sequence goes on from NC_142316.1 coordinate 7,240,795, forward strand.
CAAGGCTTATTTACCAATTACCAATAAGACTCGAACAAGTTCAAATCATCCCAAATCATTTAAACCCAATTAAAGTTATGAATTTAAGTTGTTCAAAAAGTTGATATTTGAATTTTTTACAATTGGCCAGCCCATCATCCATATGTTTTTGAGTGAAAACTTGGAGCAACTCTTTAAGCTTCTTTGCGTTTGATCTTGTTACTGGTCTGCTGAAACTTTCCAGGTTTGGAACTCTATTTATGTTCACGTCATTTAAAATTTGCTCCAAGTCACCTTTTGATGCTCTTTGAGTATTTGAATGTTTTTAGCCTTGTTTGTATCAGCATCTATTATAAGCAATTCAACAAATAGTAAATAATCTTCCCAAGATTTCATATTAGAATGCACCATGGTTCTCAATAATTGTCCAAGTGTTCTATTAACTACTTCAGTTTGAGGATAACAAGTAGTAGGGAATAACAACTTGGTTCCAAGTTTGGCCCAAAGAACACGCCAAAAGTGTGACTAAAACTTGATATCCTTATCACTAATAATAGTTTGAGGAACACCATACAACCGAACAACATTGGCAAAGAACAAATCAGCAATATGTGTAGTATCATCAGTTTTATAACATGCAATGAAGTGGGTCATCTTAGAAAACCTATCAACTACAACAAATACAAATGTCCTAGGTAGCCCCAATACAAAATCTATACTAACGCCCTCCTAAGGATGAGAAGGTATAGGTAATGGTGTGTAAAGACCATGTGGTTTAACTGTAGATTTAGCTTGTCTACATGTAATATATCTTGAACAAAACCTTTCAACATCCCTTTTCTTATTAGGCCAATAAAAGTGTTCAGTCAAGATATTTAGTGTCTTTTTAATGCCAAAGTGTCCATTTAATCCCCCACAATGTGATTCATGCACTAATACCTCACAGATTGAACTCCTAGGTACACACAACTTGTTTTTCTTAAATAAAAATCTATCATACCTATAGAAATCATTAAATGCAAAATCAACACATGCACTATATACATTGCCAAAATCACCATCATCCACATGGAGTTCTTTAATGTGCTCAAAAATCGATAACTTAGAACTCGGAGTAGAAAGTAAATTGTACCTCCTTGACAACGCATCAGCAATAACATTTTCGTTACCCTTCTTGTATTGAACCATGTAGGCAAATGATTCAATAAACTCTACCCATTTTGCATGCCTTTTGTTCAGCTTGTTTTGCCATTTGAGATGTCTCAATGAATCATGATCAGAATGTATAACAAACTCTTTAAGCAAGAGGTAGTGCTGCCATGTCTAAACCACAAACTGAGGCATAGAGCTCCTTGTCATAGGTGGAATATTTGAGTTGTGCTCCATGAAGCTTTTAACTGAAGTATGCCACGGGCTTCTTTTCCTGCAACAAAACAGCACCAATACCTTTTCCGAAGCATCACATTCAATCTCAAGTAACACCAAAATTGGCGCACTACTTAGTTTATCTTTCAATGTATCAAAAGCATTTTGTTGTTCCTTTTCCCACCTAAATCCTACATCTTTCTTCATTATTTCAGTTAAAGGTCCAGCAATGGTACTAAAATCTTTAACAAATCTCTAATAGAAACTTGCTAAACCACAAAAACTCCTCACATCACGAACACTTTTTGGCACAAGCCACTCCCTAATAGCCTTCACTTTCTCATCATCTACTTTAATGCCATGAATGCTAACTTTATAACCCTTAATGTGACTTCTTCTAAACAAAACATACAATTTTGCTTCACGCAACGCAGAAAATACCTAAGATGCTCTAGATGCTCATCTCAAGACCTACTGTAAATTAAAATGTCATCAAAATACACAACATAAAACTTACCAATGAAGTGGCGCAAGACATGGTTCAACAACCTCATGAATGTGCTAGGCACATTAGTAAGTCTGAAGGGCATCGCCATCCACTTATACAACCCATGTTTAGTTTTGAAGGCTGTCTTCCACTCATCTCCTTCTTTATGTGAATTTGATGGTAACTAGTTACTAGATCAATCCTAATCGTGGAATAGGATGATGATACTCGATTGTGATCTTGTTCACAGTTCGACAATCGACACACATTCTCCAAGTTCCATCCTTCTTAAGAACCAATAGGACTGGAACAGCACACAGACTCAAACTTTCACTAATATCCATTTATTAATAGTTGGTCCACTTGCTTTTGTATCTCCTTGGTTTCATCGGGATTACATCTGTATGCCAGTCTATTTAGTAGGGCAGCCCCAGAGACGAAATCCATTTGGTGTTCGATTCCTCTTATTAGTGTAATCCAGGTGGTAATTCATAAAGGAACACATCTTTGAAATCTTGCAAAACATAACAACACTAGGAAAATGTTTGGGTAAGTCATTATTAGTAAATAAAGCTTTTTTGTACCTAAGTACGATTAAAGCCTTTTGACAGGTCGTAGCTCTCTTTAAATCTTTTATCTAGCAAATAAATTCACAATCTTACCACTCTCATTCCTATGGCCATAATCTTCCTCTCTTTTTTTTATGTTTAAATCTTCTCACTTTTCCCCCAATTTGGGTGTTTGGTCTCAGCCAATTCTTTCTATTTTCTTTCTTTTCTGGCTCACTCTCACTCTTATTCTTTTGTTCAGCCTCTACCCTTCGTTGTTCATCATTGCTTGCATAAATTGGCGCTGATCATCCATCACTTGCATTGGTGTTAGAGGTATCAATACATGCTTCTTCCCATCTTTCTCCAACATAAACTTGTTTTCAAATCCATAATGAACAGATCTCCTATCACCATGGCCTACCTAACAAAATATGACTAGAGTGTATGGGAATCATGTCACACACTACCACATCGTGGTACTTGCCTATGTTAAAAGGTGCCTTCACCTATTTCCATAGCTTCATCTCACCTCCATTAAACCATTGCAATCGATATGGCTTTGGATGTTTCATGGTTGGTAATTTCAGCTTATCCACCAACAATGTACTAACAACATTGACACAGCTCCCTCCATCAATTATCAAACTACAAGCTTTTCCATTCATTACAGTTCTAGTATGAAAGATATTCTCCCTTTGTACAAGTGCTTCATCTTCTGCTTCCTTTCTACTAGAACTCAGCACTCTTCTAGTAACCAATAGTTGTGAATCAATGGGTTCTTCCACCTCAACATCACTGCAATCCTCCATAGATGGCATTTCATCTTCACTCTCATTCTCACTATCACTATAAATAGTATCATCCTTCATAAACATAACACATCTGTTAGGACATTGACAAGAAATATGACCATAACCAAGACATTTAATACATTTAATACTCCTACAATTAGATTTGAAATTAGAATTAATAAAAGTATTAACAGTGTTCCTTGGCTTTCCTCTATTGCCTTCTTTAGGTCTCAATTTGTCCTACTTTTTGAACTGAGCATCCTTTTGTTGATAATTGGAATTTGGTCTCCATGGAGTTGTGTTGGCCGAATAGGTGCTTGCATTTTTTCCTTTGAATTTCACTTGTTTCTCCACTTTGAGGGCCATATGCAACATGTCTTCAAGCTCCACATAATTCTGTAACTCCACAATGTTGCGAATCTCTCAATTAAGGCCATTCCAAAATCTTGCCATTGTAGCCTCTCTATCTTCTTCCACATTAGCTCTAATCATGGCAATCTCCATCTCTCGGAAATATTCCGCCACACTTTTGGATCCTTACACCAGACCTTGTAATTTAAGATGCAAATCACCATAATAATGAGAAGGTATAAAACATTTACGCGTGACCTTTTTCATACTCTCCCATGTAGTAATAATGGGTTTCTGCCCATTGCGCCTTCTAGCTATCACCAATTGGTCCCAAAATACAAGAGCATAGTCACTGAATTCTACTGCTGCCAACTTGACTTTCTTTTCCTCATAATAGTTATGGCATTCAAAATTCAGCTCTCCTCCTCTCTCCCATTCAACATATGCATCAGGATCATTCTTACCACGAAATGGTGGAATCTTCATATTAATGCTCCCAACGTTCTTATCAAGAGTAGATTGAGTGTTTCCATTATCATTGGTTGCTCCCTCTCCATCCTCATCATCACTATCAATCCTTACGTAGGTTGGTCTCTTTGGTTTTAATGATGAACTGATGCAAACAAGGCTAAAAACACTCAACATACTCAAAGAGCATCAAAAGGTGACATGGAGCAAATTTCAAATGATGTAAACATAAATAGAGTTCCAAACCTGGAAAGTTTCAGCGGACCAATAACAAGATCAAAGGTAAAGAAGCTTATAGAGTTGCTCCAAGTTTTTACTCAAAAACATGTGGATGATGGGCTAGCCAATTGTGGAAAGTTCAAATATGAGCTTTTCGAACACCCCAAATTCGTAACTTTAATTGGGTTTAAATGATTTGGGATAATTTGCGCTTGTTTAAGTCTGATATGTAATGGGTGAATAAGCATTTTATATGGGCTGGATTAGTTGAGTTGTTTTAAGTATTTTAGATATTTTATTTTAGTTTGAGTTAATTAAGCCCAAATAGTCAAGTGTAACTCATTTTGGGCTTAAGTCTTGTCTTAGTGTTATTAAAAGTCATGCCCATAACTATATAGTGCCACAAACAATTAGTGGTGTTGATTAAGAAGATCAAAAGTTGCAATCAAATATTTCAGAATTGAGTGAGAGCGTTTTGGATTTCTTTTTACTTATGCACTTGGTGTTGATTTGGAATACAATTGTTATCACTTGTATTTTAATTTTGATTTCCTATTTCAATTGTTCTTAGTGCTTGTTTGGATTGAGTTCAAGGGATATCATTTATCTTTCTTGGGTTCTATTTAACTTCTACCATTTGGGTGATTGAACAAATTTGATTCATTTTTCCTTGTAATTCAAATTTTGTTCTAGACCGATTAAAGAGTTCTAAGGTTTAAGCAAGGGTCTTGGATTTCCACATCATGAACTCTTCCCTTCATTCGAGCTGTCAAGTTTTTCTTGATGCTGCATAATCATCTTTTGCATCGCCTCCATTTGATTTTGCATAGCTTTAACCCAAAGCTTCATATCAATATCTAGGGACTCCATTATTATCTCTGAAATTCAGCAATACAAAAAAAAAATACAATAAAAGAAAAGAAAACCTCGCAGTAATACTCTCGCGTTTCACTCAATTGGCTTTTAAACAAATGTAACACTAAAGCCTTTTACCACTCAAGTCTTTCTTTGGTTGTATGGTGCAGGTTTCAATTAGTCAAATTAAGATTTTAAACCCAACACACAAAATTCAATTCAAACAGTACAAGGATATTCCTAAGCAATTTAGATAAGAACAATCAACTAGAATTTTATTTAAGAAGAATGCGTACATTAAGAAAAGAAATCAGTATGCGAATTGAAATTAATTGAAATTAATTATGTATGGAGTGCAAAAAAAAACAAAACAAGAAAAGAAACTAGCAATCAATAGATAAAAGACAATATGAATTAATGTAAGAAATCTGAAATTTCCTAATGAAATCTCAAACCTGATCACACCACTCAATGCTAATCAGAATAACAAGCAAGCTCTAATACTAAGATTACAGTTTGAGTCAAAGATTTCATCACTTGGAGTTTCTAAGGATCTCTCAAAATTACAGTTGTAGAATTAATCAAAGTTTTGCAAGCCGTGAAGTAAACAAGAACAATTAGATGAAAAAAATAATGGAGGGAGCTTTTATTGCCAAGACATCAAACAAGTCTTCATCAACGTCAAAAAGGAAAAACAAGCATGACGAAAAAGATTGTTGACATAAAGGTAAACCATAATATTTTAATTGTACAATATTTGGTCGTATACAAAAAAAATTACAGGTTTAAGAATGATCAAGTAAATTTTGCTCAAGAAAAAGAATCTCCTTTTTAAAAATTAGAAAGAAGTGCTCTATGAGAATTAATAGCAAATTTTAGTGAGAAGTGCATCAATAATTAGATATTAGTGAGAAGTAGATCAACAAAAGAAATGTTTCAAAATATGAAGATTAAACAAGATATATTGGAGAGAGGTGCTCCAACAAAAAAATTTTGGTACCTATAATTTTTACATTAAGGAAGAGTGTTAAAGCTTAATGTAAAAATTATAATTTATTTTATTTGTTAGTTTGTAGTCAAATAGGATTTGTCTTTTAACTAGTTAATTAAACTTTGTCCATGTTGAGTAGTAATAACTTATTTTTAGGAGATTAAATATTATATAGTTAGTGCTCTAAATAGTGCTATATTTTTTAAGTTTAAATAATTTATATAATGTAAGGATGGTCCATGAAGAGATTACCATGATAAGTGGACCCATCACAAGAGGGAGAGAAAAAAGGCTACAATAAGCCATTCAACTTTGAATTCAAGATTGGATTAATGAGGATGATGGGTTTGGATAAAAAAAAGAAATCCAAGAGAAGAAGAAACTAGCCCATTAACCTAAGGGTATAATGGCCCATACAACTCCATCCAAGTGGAAGAAGAAAATAAGCAAGAAAGAAAAAAAGACTTTCCCATAAAGGAGAAACATTCTACCTATGGGATTTTCTTTCCTAATCCTACAAAAAATCTTCTCCTTTAACGGGAGAATCAACCAAAAGGGAAGACTTCTTCCTAAATCATGGATATCTTAAAGGAAGAGGAAATTAAATCTCTTTTTTTAAAGAACCAAATCGCACAGTTTAGGAAAGATATGGATGGCCTTTTTGCTCCTTTAATGGCCAGCCATAATTTACCATTTACTTCCCCTAATTCCTCCACGATTAATAAAGATTTTTTAGACTAAAAGATTTAGAAAGAAAGATCTTATCTAGCTTACTTTAGTCAAAGTCTCCTTAATTTTTATTATTTTCTCATTCAAAGTAAGATTTAATTTCCTTTGTAATTTCTACAAATAATTTAGGATATTTATTCCTTATAATACATATGGTCTACTCTATAAATAAGTCTTCAATTATTAGTTGTAATCATTCAAGTTTCAATCAATAAAATTATAAAATTTATTTCAATTAGTGAGGTGTCTTTATCCTTCTTCTTGAGTAAGGAGTTGAATCAACTTATCAAGGCATCCCTTGTGGAGTTTTTCATGTCCCTGTTTTTCTAATTTTCTAATTATCTTTGTTCCTATCACTTTATTGATAGCGGGTTAAGTAGGGAGGATTTTTATATGATTTAAATTGTGTGCCTTAACGAATATTGTGTGAGTTCTCAATTATATCGTTGATCTTGAGTTCCACACCATTATATATAAGTCTATTTAAAGGCCTACTAAGCTGTTAAATTTGAGTTACAAGTTTTATTCACCTTAAAAAAATGCTAAATTGACTTCTTCATCATTATGTGAGTCATCTAAACATTATAACATATTTAAATGATCAGATAACTAAAAATTAGTGGAAGCAAAAGATCGATAAATAGCTCCCACCATTGCTTTGTCTGAACAGTTGGCTTGTTTTTCCTCTCTGTGTTGGATTCTTCTAAGTACTCAAAAATTTCACACGATGGAACAATATAGTGAAGAAGATTTTTTGTGGTTAGGGACCAACAATGTTACCTCCATCTATAGATGTTTTTCCATCAAAAACATTATGAGCAATTCAATTTTGTAACATTTTCCTTATTAAGACCATAATATAAATATTTAATTTTTTAACGTTTTTCTTATTAAAAAATGTAACGAAAATACTTAATTTTATAATGGCTTTCTTATTAAAAAATGTAATAAAAATACTTAATGACTTATTTATATTTGGGTTATTACACGGACTATTAAAGGAAAAATAACTCACATTCTTTGACTTGGTCCATATATCTCATCCATAATACTCAAAATTTATGAATCCTTTCTCATAAAGAAAAATACATGAATCATGGTGATAAGTCCTCTAAAAGTCGAGTATTGTCTTCCATATATCACTATGCATTTTACTTCTTTAATTTTGCCCATTAACACTTATTGAATAAACTTTATGTTTATTCTAGGTCTAAACTTCAACGATATTTCTCAAAATAAATAAATAAATGTGTACTAAATAAATAAATGTGTACACATTCCAAAATGAGAAATATCACAAACAAATAGAGTTTCATTAACATTCGTTCTTATAACAAAATTTACAAAGTGGAACCAAGTCCCATCTTAATCACATGATCCTTAGTCAAAGGATCAGCTATCATCAATTCATTTCTAACGTGTTCTATAACCACTTTCTTATCTTTAACACATTTTCTTATGGCTAAGTATTTAATGTCGATGTGTTTACTTCAACTACTACTTTGGTTGTTTTTAGCTATGAAGACAGCAGTTGAATTGTCAAAATGTATCCTTAATGGCCTAGAAATTGAATAAATGATTTTAAGCCCATAAATGAAACTCTTTAACAATACTCCGTGTGAATAGTAGTCAAGGTCCGCTTAGTGCTCCTCTAGGATATAGCTCCACTGGCAAACATAAAAATGTATCCTGATGTTGATTTTTGTGAATCAATGCAACCAGCAAGGTTTGAATCAGAGTAGCCAATCACTTCCAAGTTATTACTTCACCTATAAATAAACATTTAAATCCTTTGTTCCTTGAAGATATATCGAACTTTATTTGTAGTCCTCCAATTGTCAATACTTGGATTACTCTAATATCTTCCTAACATTCTGACAGCAAATGCAATATCAGATCTTGTGTAAACCTAAGTGATGCGGAACCCCAAGACCCTTGCTTGAACCTTAGAACTCTTCAATCGGTCTAAAATAAAATTTAGATCACAAATAAAAAGGAATCAAATTTGTTCAATCACCCATATGGTAGAAGTTAAATAGAACCCAAGAAGATAAATGATATTCCTTGAACCCAATCCAAACAAGCATCAAAGATAGTTGAAATAGGAAATCATTGAAATACAAGTGATAACAATTGTATTCCAAATCAACACCTTATGCATAAAGTGAAAAGAAAGTCAAAATACTCTCAACTCAATTCTAAAATATTTGATTACCACTCTTGATGTTCACAAAGAATAGTTCCTTTGGTATTTATAGCCAAAAAAATCAATGATAAGTTACAACACAATAACTATAATTGTAACTTCCACAATAACTAAGCTAATTATGTGATAATTACAATTGTAACTCCAACAATAACTAGGGTAATTATAGGCATGTAATTGTTATGTAACTCCAATTTTTTTAACCAACAACACTAATTGTTTGTGGTACCATATAGTTATGGGCTCATTCTTGTAATAACACTAAGACAAGACTTAAGTCCAAAATGAGTTACACTTGATTATACGGGCTTAATTAACTCAAACTAAAATAAAATAATCCAAAATACTTAAAACAACTCAACTAATCCAGCCCATACACAAGTTTTATTCACCCATTACAAATAAGACTCAAACAAGCCCAAATCGTTTAAACCCTGTTAAAGTTATGAATTTGGGCTGTTCAAAAAGCTCATATTTGAACTTTTCGCTATTGGCCAGCCCATCATCTACATGTTTTTGAGTGAAAACTTGGAGCAATTATTTAAGTTTTTTTTGCCTTTGATCTTGTTATTGGTCCGCTGAAACTTTCCAAGTTTGTAACTCTATTTGTGTTTACGTCATTTGAAATTTACACCAAGCCACCTTTTGATGCTCTTTGAGTATCTTAAGTGTTTTTAGCCTTATTTGCATCATTCCCCCTCCCCTCATAAGGATTCGTCCTCGAATCAATTCCTGCATCATTTTCAAAAGGGGATAAATCAGATATGTTAAATGTAGCCGAAACACTATACTCACTAGGTACGTCCACTTTATAGGCATTTTCATTGATTTTGGCTATGATTTGAAATGGACCATCCCCACAAGCATCCAACTTAGATTTCCGTTTTGATGAAATCGTTCCTTGCGCAAATGTACCCATACCCAATCTCCGGGTTTAAATGAAATCTTGTGTCTTCCTTTATTGACATGGGATGCTACTTGTTCATTTTTCTTTTCAATATTCTGCCTTGTTTTTTCATGAATTGCTTTAACCATTTTTACTTTCTTATGTCCATCCAAATTAGAAATGTCACTTATAGGAATAGGCAACAAATCAATTGGAGTTAATGGATTAAAACCTTACACAATTTCAAAAGGAGAAAACTCAATAGAAGAATGTATACTCCGATTATAAGAAAATTCAACAAATAGTAGCATATCTTCCTAAGTTTTAACATTCCTTCCAATAAAACACGTAATAATGTACCGAGTGTTCTATTTACTACTTCAGTTTGACCATCCCTTTGTGGATGTGAAGTAGTAGAAAATAAAAGTTTGGTCCCAAGTTTGGACCACAAATTAAGCAAACAATACTAAAAACACTCAAGATACTCAAAAAGCATCAAAAGGTGACTTGGAGCAAATTTTAAATGACAAATAGAGTTCCAAATCTGAAAAGTTTCAACGGACTAGTAACAAGATCAAAGGCAAAGAAGCTCAAAGAATTTCTCCAAGTTTTCACTCAAAAACATGTGGATGATGGGCTGCCCAATTGTGGGAAGTTCAAATATGAGCTTTTTGAACAGCCCAAATTCGTAACTTTAATTGAGTTTAAATGATTTGGGATAATTTGAGCTTGTTTGAGTCTTATTGGTAATGGGTGAATAAGCCTTGTGTATGGGCTGCATTAGTTGAGTTGTTTTAAGTATTTTGGATTGTTTTATTTTACTTTAAGTTAATTAAGCTCATATAGTCAAGTGTAACTCATTTGGGCTTAAGTCTTGTCTTAGTGTTATTACAAGAATAAGCCCATAACTATATGGTGCCACAAACAATTAGTGGTGTTGGTTAAGAAGATTGGAGTTACAAGGAGTTACATAACAATTACATGTCTATAATTAGCTTAGTTATTGTTGGAGTTACAATTATAATTATCACATAATTAACCTAGTTATTATGGGAGTTACAATTGTAGTTATTGTATTGTAACTTATCATTGATTTCTTTGGCTATAAATACTAAAGGAACTCTTCTTTGTGGACATAAAGAATTGTAATCAAATATTTCAAAATTTAGTTGAGAGTGTTTTGACTTTCTTTTTACTTTATGCACAAGGTGTTGATTTGGAATATAATTATTATTACTTGTATTTCAATTTTAATTTCCTATTTCAATTGTTCTTGGTGCTTATTTGGATTTGGTTCAAGGGATATTATTTATCTTTCTTGAGTTCTATTTAACTTCTACCATTTGGGTGATTGAACAAATTTGATTCTTTTTTTACTTGTGATCTAAATTCTTTTCTAAACCGATTGAAGAGTTCTAAGGTTCAAGCAAGAGTCTTGGGGTTCCGCATCATTTGGTATCAGAGTATTGGTTCACCAAGTAAATTAGTCTATCCTTATTTTATTGTCTTTATTCTCATTATTTCTTGCTTAAAAAATAGATAAATTTGCATTCAGCAAGAAAAATAAATCAAATTAGCCTAATTTGCTTAATTGTGCAAAACACACTTCAACTAATTCTGTCTTGTGTAATTGAAACACCTGCTGTTATTTCCCTTTTATTTATCTCATATAACATTTCAATACATTTAAAATTTAAAAAGAAAACTCGTTTCAAGGCTGTTTATTTTATTGAGATTGTTTGTGTAATTTTTGGGGCTATTTGGAACAACTCACCTCAATTGAGTTTGTTTTCATCCAAAACTGTTTGTTTCACTTAATTTGAGTATTTTATGTGATAATTTGTGATTCTATTAGAGAATTTCAAGTTTCATGCATTAAATTTCATATTCAAAATACTTGAAACAACTCAACTAATCCAGCCCATACACAAGGCTTATTCACCCATTACCAATAAAACTCAAACAAGCCCAAATTATCCCAAATCATTTAAACCTAATTAAAATTACGAATTTGGGCTGTTCAAAAAGCTCATATTTGAACTTCCAACAATTGGACAGCCCATCATCCACATATTTTTGAGTAAAAACTTGGAGCAACTCTTTAAGCTTCTTTGCCTTTGATCTTGTTACTGGTCCGCTGAAACTTTTCAGGTTTGGAACTCTATTTGTGTTTACGTCATTTAAAATTTGCTCTAAGTCACCTTTTGATGCTCTTTGAGTATCTTAAATGTTTTTAGCCTTGTTTGCATTACCATCTTTACTGTATTTACTAAACTACTCTCCACCTCTATCAGTCCTCATGATCTTAATTTGTTTATCACTTTGTTTCTCTACTTCAGCCTTAAAAACTTTAAAGGCATATAAGGCTTCATCTTGATTACGAGGCATATAGAGATACATGTATCGTGAGTAGTCATCTATAAAGCTGATGAAGTATTTTTGACTATATGCGTTCATGTTTGGATAACAGATATCCGAATGTATGATTTCTAATATATTTGAGCTCCTTTTAGCACCTTTCTTTGACTTGTAGGTCTGTTTGCCCTTAATATAATCCTTATAAGTGCCAAATTAGTAAAATCCAAAGTTTGAAGTACTCCGTCTTTTACGAATCTTTTAATTCTGTCAATAGAGATGTGCCCTAATGTCCAGTGCCACAAATAGAGGAATCCTCGTTTTTAACACATCGTTTAGTACCAGCTTGAACATGCATAACATCATAAGTGATTTCATTTTGTAAACTACGAGAGAAAAGATCATCAGACAATGTACCATTTCTGAAAAATTTAGATTTAGGAAATAAATCAAAACAAGTATATGAAAAATTAAATGAATATCTAAAAGGTACAAGTTTCGAAACTGAAATCAAATTTTTAGAGAAGTTTGGAATATAAAATATTTTCTCTAACTTCAAGATAAAACAAAACCACTACTTAAAATCAAATTGCATGTTCCTATGGCCTCTACATGTGAACGCATTTTTCCACCTAAACAGATGCATTGCTCACTTGCCACTAGTTTCCTTTGGTTTTGTAAATCCTGCAAGGAATTCAAAATATGGATTGTAGAACCAGAATCAATTCAACATATGTTATGACCAACATCAACCATACTAGACATGAATAACAAACTAATGAGATTGGATTACCTTTCTTCTAAAGCTAGTTCTGGAATTTAGTTCAATCCTTCTTGATGTGACCCTTTTTTTTACAGAAGAAACACTTGGATTCTTTCTTTATATCAGTCTTGAGAGAAACTTTATCTTTCCCCTTATTCTTGGCTTTATTTTTTTCTTTCCTTGTGTTACCATAAAAACACTTTCTCCTTGCTCCATTATCAGCCTCCCTTCCTCTTGAACACACATGGTCGAAAGTTCATTAATTGACCACTTATCCTTATACGTGTTGTATGAGATTTTGAAGGGTCCATACTACTGTAGAAGAGTGTTCAAAATGTAGTGCACAAGGAAAGTATTAAACATCTCAATCTCAAGTTTCTTTAGCTAAGCAATAATGTCCCTAATCTGCATGATGTGCTCATGCACACCTTTCACACTAGTGAGCCTTAAGGATGAAAACTTCATAATTAGAGTGCTTGCAAATGCCTTATCTGATTTCAAACTGTTCATCAATTGCCTTCAATAATGTCTTGACATCGATACACTATTCGACAGAACCACAAATACCAACAGAAATGTTTGTCTTAATAAGCATCACACTAAGGCAGTTAGACCGCTCCCACTACTCATGAAGAGCAATTTCAACTGAAGTGCTAGTTGCAGAAACCGTTAGTTCATCTTTCCTAATAACATAGTCGATGTCCATACACCCTAAGTAGAGGAGAATTATTTCCTTCCAAACCTTTTATAGAACACCATTTAATTCAAGAATATCAATTTTAATATTAGAGAAATTAATAGGTTGCATAACTGCAAAAATACATGTTTATTGTTAATTGAGGCTAATTAGCAAAACATATGAATTTACCAATGCAAATCAAATAAATAATGAATATAATGACATAAAAATTGCTTGTGGCCTAAATTTTGAATTCAGCTAGATTCATACTTTAGATAGAATTATCAATTTTGATTCATAAACAATTTGATATTCTATCCATTCCTTATGATAAAGCTATTAAATTATGCTCCATAATTCCTGTGGATAAATTATGAAAATTATTTAATAATTTTTTCCTAATAAATTATGCAAAATATAATTAATTTCTTGAGGGATAAATTTATTATATTGAGCATAATTAATCACAAAAGTGTCTATAATTATTTTATGTGATCCTAAAAATAATACATGATTTTAGTTAATTAGAGGTATGGCTACTCTCCAATTAAATACAATTATGTGGATCACTAGACATTAGATCATAATTTAATTGCTAATTTATTATGCAATTTATAACTTTTTTATATGATCTCAAGCATAATATAATTTTATCTAATTAAGGGTGTTGTGGCTAATCCTTAATCAAACAAAATCAGATTGATCACTTTTCGTGAATTTTATTCAAAATTATTTGCTAAATACATTATGCGACATCATGAATGAAACTGTATGCATAGAACAATAAATAAATATAATAAATTTAAAATTTAAGCACATAAACTTAAATATTAACAAAATTAAAATTACTTAAATTTAAGATCATACTTTAATAAAAAAAATTTACAAGATAACCAAATTTGTGAAATTTTCTTAAAAGATTAAATTGAAGAAATACCAACAAATAATGACAAAAGTTTTTTTTCCTTTTATAACAATTTGGCCATAAAAAAGGACATGTCATTTGGAACATCTTTAAGCCAAAACATGCCGTTCGAATGTTGAGTTTAGTTTCACAAAAAATTTTATAAACACTCAGACATAAATAAGATAGAGATTATAAATCACTCTGGTACCAAATGTAAGTCACCTAATCATTATAACATATTTAAATGACAAGAAAACTAAAAATTAGCGGAAGCAAAAGATCGATAAATACATCCTGCCATTGTTTAATTTAAACAATTGGCTTGCTTTTTCTCTCTATGTTGAATTTTTCTAAACACTCAAGAACCTCACACGATTGAATAATGTACTGAAGAAGATTTTTTGTGCTTAGGGATACAACAATGTTGCTTCTATTTGTAGACATTTTTCCATCAAAAATGTTATGGACAATTAATGAGCAATTCAATTTTGTAATGTTTTCCTCATTAAAACTATTACAAAAATACTTCATTTTATAACATTTTTCTCATTAAAATCGTAATGAAAATACTAAATTCTGTAACATTTTTCTCATTAAAAACATAACGAATATACTTAATTTTATAATGGTTTTCTCATTAAAAAATGTAATAGAAATACTTAATAAATGATTTATATTTGAGTTATTACACAGACCATTATAAGAAAAATAACCCACACATTCTTCATCTTTGATCAATGGTCTTCCTTTCTTCACGTTGTTCTTTGTTTTTCTAACATACAATGAGCAGTTTCATGCTTCCTCTTTTTACTGTCTTTTCCCAAGACCTTCTCTGACTCACGATCATCCTCATCGTGCTTGAGCCTTTTTGTCTTCACTTACTTTCCAAGTTTCTGTCTCCAACTTTCACATTTGAATCATCTTCATCACCATTAATCATTCATCATCATGACTTGGCACCATCATCTTGTCATCACCTATTCCCTGCCACTTGCAAAACAATAAGAAAAAGAGAACCTAACCCCTTCCTCTCTCATTCTGTAGACTAAGGAAGAAGAAAGTGGGAGGCTTAAATTAAGCTCTTCACCAAAATGGTGACATTTTGAACAAGAATTTAATGATTTCCTCAATACAGCAAGAAGAAGTAGCTCAGACTAGACTTTCTTTCAAGCTTAGCTAAGGAATAGGGGCTAAAGGTTAGGTTTTTCTTTAGTCCAGTCTGTATGAGAAAAAAGAGGGAAAAAAAGTATGGTCTTTGAGGCTTGGCCTGAAAAAAGACAGAACAAAAAGTAAGAAAGGAAAGCAAAAAGGGAAAAGGAGAGCAGGTTGGACCTCTCTTTTTAGGCTTGAGAAGGTTTTAGATATGCACTTCAATGGGAGAAGTTTTGTGAAAGCTTTCTCATAAAGCTTCTGCACTCTTTTGTTTAAAGCTAATGAGGGGAAGTTTATGTGTGTGTATATATATATCAACTTACATTTCTATTTTCTAGTAATTTAAATATTATATATAAAAGCATAAATATTTTATGTATGATAATTATGTCGCAATTATGTGGTACTCACACAAGCGGCTTTCATAGATAGCGTCAATATGGACTACTTGAAGGGGATTAGTTTGCACAGCTTTTTGAAAGATCATGTTCAATTTGAAAATTAAGGAGTTTGAATAAGATGAAATAGTATGAGGATGAATAAATTGTTTATGCATATAAAGAAGACTATCCACTATGTGTAAGACACATTACATGATGGAATAGATGAGCAGGTTGGCCCCAATTTTTTAAAAAAAAAAATTAACTTGCACTAAAAAGTTATACTTTGTTATTTTTTTATAAAATTAGAAAATCTCACATTGGGATAAAAACTTTATAGTACATAACAATTAAAATTTCTTATAGGAAAAACATCTTCTAAATGAACATAGTCGTAAGTTATCTTACTAAAGCATTAGAACCAAGAAATGAGGAGACTATGAAAACAAACAAGAATAGCAGATATGGATAATCAATGATATATAACCCCAATGAAAATAAAAATATATAAAGAAATTATGTAAGTTTATAATAACATCAATTAACAAACCCAATTCATTAGATGACACATTTATTAAGCTAAATGACTGGGAGCAATATTTTAGCAATCTTTCTCCATCATAATGTGCCTCTTTTAATTGCTTGTTCTAATCCAAATACCAATTCTAGTGCTTCAATCCTCTATTGCTTGTAGGATAAGAACTCTCTTCATTCATGTAAATAACGTTCTAGGATAAGAACCCTCCAGCTAAGTGACTGATTTAATTTGATGTGAAATTTTCTAGAAGGTCAAGTGTAATTATTCTCATATTGCTAAGCAGCACTTGACATTCAACTTTTTAATGCTAGATTAATATTAACCAACCTACTCCCATCCATCATTGTGGACTAGTACTGTAAATTTGACTTATTTGCATAATATTGATGGGAAGTTCACTTTTATGCTAGGTAGATAAGATTTTGGATGTTAATGTTGTTCCAAACCAACAATCAAATCACATACTTCCTTACTATTTTGAATATATAGTTTGGTATTATTGCCTAAATGGTTGATAAATTTCATATACTACAAGTTATTAACATAATAGTAAGTATATTGTTGACATAATGGTAACTACACTCACTTTTCAACCAGCTCTTCTAACTATTTTTTCCCCTCATACCGGACGGAATATCAAGAATTGGTATTTTTAACACTCATACCGGAGGGGGTATGAGGATGGTCGGTTAGTTGACAAGGTTGGATGTTGGTTCACGCGTAATGGGATATCCCTGTGGTGAAACAGTCTGTGAACTCTAAAAAAGATAAATTATAAATTTAGTGCGGAAGCGAAATAAATAGTTAAAGTTTACATTCTTTACACAATAATTCAGATTACCTAATAGGGTTACGGGAATAACCCTCTAAAAAGAAATAACAAAAAATCAAGGAAATAAATATAAAATAAAAAACTGGATATCCTACTCGCAACCCTCTTGTGGATCGAGCTCTAGATCTTGGTCCTCTTGATCTGAAATGGTTAATGAAAGAATGAGCTATACTAGTCCAGTAAGAATATCACGCTACTCACCGAAACAGAAATGAATGTTGGTAGACATAAAAACAACTAACTGAGCTCTTAATTTAAGTACATTCGTTTATCATGAATAAAATCATTTACTGCATGCTTACCGTAGTGAGATTTATAAAACCGACCTATAAAGTCAAGAACATAAAGAATAACATAATCTTATATGCAATCAGTCGGAACAACAATTTTTCTCTTTTATCAGCCTACTAATATCCATAGGGGTTCATAGATCCCCACTATACATGAACCTTTATTCAACATTTTCAAATAATGGGTTGTCCCCATACCCCGTTTTGTATGAGCGCTAAAAGATACCATCCATCAATATCTCGTCCGGTATAAGGGTGAAACGGGTCGTCCTCATACTCCATCTAGTATAAGCGCCAAATTACTAATCCTCGATACCCCGTCCAGTATGAGGCAACGTTCACGGTAGAGTTCCCTATGTACCAAGTCCGTCCACCATCTTCTAGGATATCCAATAAGGCTGACGTTCATTCATTCACTTAATTAGACAATTTTCCGTTTACCTTTAATTTTCAACTACCCAATTTAACTGTAATCACATAAAACAAGCAATCCATGCATTAAGAAAATATAATTGCATCATCATATCAATTCCAGTATTATTCGAAAACTGTAAAATCAGACAATCAGTTAAACATAGCATTCAGTAATAAGTAATCGGTTTCGGCTCCATTAATAACCTGTAATTAATTACGAATATGTTCTAAATTAAACAAAATACCGTATTGTTATTAATTAAACTTCAATTCCATAACAAGGAATAAGGTGAGCGATTCTTACCCGATTTGGTGTCCGAACGCTAAGTTTTTTACTGCACTTACTGGCGGTCCGCGGATTCCGTAAATTTTCCTTCGGAGATTAAAACACGCTTCAAGTACCTAAAAATATCCCCAAAAATTAAAAATCAATGTTATAAATCATTTTTGGCTAATTCTGAAGTTCTGGCACGGCGACTCCGCAGTGCTCCTGCGACAGCACCGTCGCCAAAGTTAGCTGTTTTCGACTGATTTTGTACTAATTCCTACAAGAAAATACGTTAAGGGGTCTCGGTTGGCCGAAAAAAGTTAAAAAATTGAAGCTTACTAGCGGCGGAGTTTTTCAGTGTCGCGGCTCCACCGGCTCACCTTCGCAATTGGGTGTTTTGCTTCGGTCAACCTGTAGAGAAATGAATGGTGATTATAATAGTGAAAAAATTACACAAAAATGGAATCGGGAAGGGCCTCATTGGAGGTAGTTTTTTCCTTTTCTCACGATACTGCCACCAAGCTTGTGGCGGTCTAAGGCGACTCCGGCATGGCGGCAAGCGGCAGTCGACACCCTTCCTGGTGACTAGGGTTAGGGTTTGGTGTAAATAGGGTTATTTATATATATCTCCTTTTAATCTAGGTTGTCCATCGCGTTTCATCTGGACCGTCCGATCGCGTTTAAATAGGAAGTGAATCTGGACCGTTCATCGTGATTTGATCTGAACCATTCGATCGCATTTTAAAGGGATAATAGATCTGGACTGTCAGTGCACATGGAAATAAATCTGAATCGTCTGATCGCGAGCACGCAGATCAACAGTGTGGCCTCCCACATGGCACCGCGTTAGCGTACCTTGCCACCAGCATGCTCCGATTTGTCAGGGCTGCTGACTGGGCGTCCTACGTAGCACAATTTTCTTAAATTATATTTTGACCTCTAGTTTCCGATTTTTCTTTCAAAAGCACCCTTATAATCCAAAATTTCACCCTTTTTTTCTCCAAAATTATTTTTAATTTCATCATCCATCTATTTTTCTTCATTTTTATTAAATAACAAATTAAAAAATCATATTTGTATAATTAAAATTAATTTAAGGTATTACAAGTCTCCCCCTCCATTAAAAGAAACTTGGTCTCTCAAATTTGTCTCTCTCTCACTCAATCAAACAGTTGGGGATATTGGGCTCTGAAGTATGATTCTAGCTCCCATGTGGCCTCTCTCGATGTGTGATTTTGCCATAGGACCTTGACGAAGAAAATTTTCCAGTTGCAGAATACTCTGCTCTTTCGGTCCACAATGCCGACTGGTATCTCCTTGTAGGACAGATCCTCCTGAAATAAAAGGAGTTCGTAGTCTAGGATATGAGAGGGATCCGGGTTGTACTTGCATAACATGGATACATTGAACACATTGTGGACCCTGGATAGTTCTGGAGGCAGTGTCAGTCTGTAGGCAGCGGTGCCAATTCTGTCTAAGATTTCAAATAGTCGAATGAACTAGGGATTTAGTTTCTCCATCTTACTAAATCTACTGATTCTTTTGAAATGAGTGATCTTAAGGAACATCCGATCACCTTTCTCAAATTTTAAATCCTTCATCCGGGTATCCGCATAACTCTTCTATCTGCTCTGATCCGTCCGAATGTTCTTCTTGATCTTAACTATTTTGGTTATAGTCTCCTATATGAGATCTGGGTCGAACAGTTTTCTATCATCCACTTCTTCTCAACATACCGGTGATCTGCATGTGCGGCCATACAACACCTCGTACTGAGCCATGCTAATACTTGTTTGGTAGCTGTTGTTGTAAGCGAACTCTATCAAGGGTAAATGATCATCCCAATGGCCTCCGAATTCAAGAACACAAGCTCAGAGCATATTCTCAAGTGTGCGGATCGTTCTTTCTTATTGTTCATTAGTCTGATGGTGGAATGCAGTACTAAGAAATAGTTTTGTTCTCATACCTTGCTGAAAACTAGACCAGAACCGAGAAGTGAACTTGGGGTCCCTGCCGGACACTACTGTCACTGGCACTCTATATAACCTGACAATCTCCCGGAATTATATTCTTGTTAACTTATTCAAGGGGTCGGTCATTCTGATGGCTAGGAAGTGGGAAGACTTGGTGAGCCGGTCAATAATTACCTAGATGATATCATGTCCTGAGCGTGCCCTAGGCAATCCTGTCACAAAATCCATTATGATATGTTCTCACTTTCACTCCAGAATAGGTAATAGCTGAAGTAGCCCACCTGAGCGTTGATACTCTGCCTTAACCTGCTGACATACCAAACACTTAGAAACAAAGTCAGCCACATCTCTTTTCATCAAGTTTCACCAAAATCGAGGTCACATACTTTGATACATCTTAGTGCTTCTGGGATCCATGACAAACTTTGAGCTATGGGTCTCTGTCATGATGTCATTTTTCAACCTACTGTTACTTGGAACACACCCTATCCTGAAATCTAAGTAACCCATCGGTAGAGAGTTGAAATTCTGAATTAACTCCCTGTTCTGCATCTTTCTTAAGGGTTGTTGGGGTGAATCGGCAGACTGAACTTCCTTTATTCTCTATATTAACTCAGGTTGAACAGTCAGGTGGGTCATGCATGTGACTTTCTTTAAGTCCTGAAGTCGTACTTGTTGTGTGGCTCCTATTATCCTACATTCTAAAACCATCAAGTGAGCTAATATGTCTACACTTTTTCCTGCTGAGTGCATCGACTACCATGTTGCCTTTATTCGGGTGATACAAGATGTTGCAATCATAGTCATTGATGATTTCTATCCATCTTCTCTGACGTGTGTTAAGATCCTTTTGAATGAATGTGTTTCAAGCTCTTATGGTCGGTATAGATCTGAAAGGTCTCCCCATACAAGTAATGGCATCAAGTCTTCAAGGTGTAAATAATTACAACAAGTTCTAAGTCATGGGTAGGGTAGTTTTTCTCACGACTCTTCAACTGCTTGGATCCAGAGGCTATGACCTTCTCATACTGCATTAGAACACAACCCAATCCTAGATATGAGACATCACTATAAACTGTATATCTACCCGACCCGCTCGACAAGGCCAACACAGGTGCAGTAGTCAATCGTTTCTTTAGTTCTGAAAAACTCCTTTCACAGTCCTCGTTCCACTCAAACTTGACATTCTTCTTTGTAAGTTGAGTCAGAGGAGCAGGTAGACTAGAAAACCCTTCCACAAACTTGCAGTAATAACCTACCATTCCCAAAAAGCTACGAATCTCCTTGATCGAGGTTAGTTTTTCCCAGCTGAGCACTGCCTCAACCTTTTCGGAGTTCACTGACACTCCATCAGTGTTTTTGCATCAAACTTGAATGTATTATCTAAAAAACTTGATTTTATGTTGTTTTTGTCTACTCCTAGGAGTAAGACACTACTGGGGGAGGTTATATACAGAGCCTATGTCATAGATATAGCAGATAGGAAGTTGAGTGTAGACCTAATAGAGATTAACACATAAGACTTTGATGATCTTAGGAATGAACTAGTTAGTAGCATATCACGCCACCGTAGATTGTTTTCATAAGAAGCTTGTATTCAATCATTCTAATGAGGAGTCATTTACAAATTAATAAAATTCTTTAACATTTGTTCCTTCATAGAAAATTTTTCTATTATCGAGTGCTTTAACCCGGCTGTTTTCTCTAACTAGGCAAATTCAAGAAAGAAATTTATACTCAAGAGATTCCCGGATGTGTTTTTGGATGAATTACTTGGATTGCCATGGGACATAGAAGTCGAATTCACCATAGACCTTCAGCCAGACACCCAGCCCATTTCGATTGTCCCTTATCGCATGAGTCGTGTTGAGATGGAGGAGCTAAAGAAACAGATCAATGAATTGCAGGATAGTGGATTTATCTAACATAGTATGTCTCCTTGGGTGCTGGAGTCACATTTGCAAGAAAGGGGGATGGGACATTGAGGTTATATATCAACTACAGATGTCTGAATAGGGTCACGATCAAGAACAAGTGCCCCCTCCTCAGAATCGATGACCTTTTTTATCAGTTGCAGGGTGCTCAGGTCTTCTCCAAAATAGACCTGCGTTCAGATTACCATCAGGTAAACATCAGAGCAGAAGACATTCCCAAAATAGTCTTTCGAACCAGATACAGACACTATGAGTTCCTGGTCATGCCATTTGGACTAACCAATGCACCAATCTTCATGGATTTGATGAACAGGGTTTTCAGATAATTTCTGAATCAGTTCGTCATTGTATTCATCAATGATATCCTGATCCATTCAAAAAGCAGAGAAGAACACACTCACCATCTTACTCAAGTTTTGTAGGTTCTCAGAGAAAAGAAGTTGTATGCAAAGTTGAGTACTTGTGAGTTCTGGCTCGAGCAGACTACCTTCCTAGGACACATCATATCAAAGGATTGAGTGTCAGTGAACTCCGAAAAAGTTGAAGCAATGCTCGGATGGGGAAAATTGATATTGGTTAAAGAGATCCGCAGATTTCTGGGGATGGCAGGTTATTACTACAAGTTTGTGGAAGAGTTTTCTAGTCTAACTACTCCACTGACTCGGCTCACAAAGAAGAACGTCAAGTTTGAGTGGAACGAGGACTGTGAGAGAAGCTTTTCAAAACTAAATAAACGGTTAACTACCGCACCTGTGTTGGCCTTGCCAAGCGGATCGAATGAATATACAGTTTACAGTGATGCCTCCTACCTAGAATTGGGTTGTGTTTTGATACAACATGTGAAGGTTATGGCCTATGGGTCCAGACAGTTGAAGAGTCATGAGAAAAACTACCCCACCAATGACTTAGAGCTTGTCGCAATTATCCACGCCTTGAAGATTTAGCATCATTATTTGTATGGGGAAA
Source organism: Carica papaya (assembly GCF_054855325.1). NCBI lineage: Eukaryota > Viridiplantae > Streptophyta > Magnoliopsida > Brassicales > Caricaceae > Carica > Carica papaya. The sequence goes on from NC_142316.1 coordinate 7,264,124, forward strand.
CATTTCAGATCTATATCGATCATAAGAATTTAAAACACATAATCACTCAAAATGATCTCAATATGCATCAGAGAAGGTGGATAGAACTCCTCAAAGACTATAATTGTGACATCATGTATCACTCGGATAAGGGTAACGTGGTAGTCGTCGCACTCAGCAAGAAAAACGCAGGTACATTAGCTCATTTAATGGTTTCAGAATGCAGGCAGATAGAACCGCACAACATGTACAACTTCAGGACCTGAAGAGAATCATATGTTTAAACCACTTGACTGTTCAACCAGAGTTAATCTAGAGAATAAAGGAAGCTCAATTCGCTGATTCCACCCTAGCAGCCCTCAAGAAATATGCAGAACAGGGAGCTAACTCAGAATTCTGAGTCTTTGCCGATGGGTTGCTCAGATTTCAAGATAGAGTGTGTGTTCCAGTGACAGTGAGTTGAAAAGGGACATCATGATAGAGGCTTAGAGCTCAAAGTTTATCATGCATCCTAGAAATACTAAGATGTATCAAAGTATGCGATCCCAATTTTGGTAGAACGGAATGAAAAGAGATATAACTGGCGTTGTTTCCAAGTGTTTGGTATGTCAGCAGGTCAAGGCAGAGCATCAATGCCTACGTGGGCTATTTCAGCCATTAACAATTTTGGAGTGGAAGTGAGAACATATCACTATTGATTTTGAGATAGGATTGCCTAAGACAGGTTCAGGACATGATGTCATTTGGGTAATTGTTAACCAGCTTACCAAGTCTTCCCACTTCTTGGCGATCACGATGATCGATTCCTTGAACAAGTTGGCAAGAATGTACATCCGAAAAATAGTCAGATTACATGGAGTGCCAGTGACAGTAGTGTCCGACAAGGACCCCAAGTTCACTTCTCGGTTTTGGTATAGCTTCAAGCAAGCATGGAAACGAAACTGTCCCTTAATACCTCATTCCACCCTCAGACTGATGGATAGTCAGAAAGGACGATCTGCACCCTTGAGGATATGTTCCTAGCTTGTGTTCTTGACTTCGAAGGCCATTGGGATGATCATCTACTCCTGATAGAATTCACCTACAACAACAGCTACCAAGCAAGTATTGGCATAGTTCCGTACGAGGTATTGTACGGCCGCCCATGCAGATCGCCGATCTGTTGAGAAAAAGTGATGTGATAAAAATCTATTCGGCCCAGACTTTATAGAGAAGACTACAGCCAAAGTAGTTAAGATCAGGAAGAACATTCAGACGGCTCAAAGCAAGCAGAAGAGTTATGCGGACACCCATATGAGGGATTTGAAATTCGAGAAAGGCGATCGGGTATTTCTTAAGGTCACTCATTTTAAGGGAATCAATAGGTTTGGCAAGAAGGGAAAACTAAGCCCCCGGTTTATTAGGCTATTCGAGATCTTAAACAGAATTAGTATCGCCGCCTACAGACTAGCACTACCTCCAGAGTTTTTCAAGGTCCATAACATATTTTATGTGTCCATGTTATGCAAGTACAACCCGGACCTCTCTCATGTCTTGGCCCACGAGTCTCTTTCACTCTAGAATGATCTATCCTACAAGAAAGTACCGGTCAGTATTGTGGACCGAAAGAGCATATTACTCCGCAACCAAGAAATTTCCTTTGTTAAGATCATATGGCAGAATCACACATCGAGAAAGACCACATGGGAGCTAGAATCAGACTTCATAGCCTAATATCCCCAACTGTTTGATTGAGTGAGATAGATAAATTTGAGAGACCAAATTTCTTTTAAGGAGAGAGAATTTTAATGCTCCATTTTAATTTAATGAGAATTAAATTAATTTAAGCGATTTTTTTATTTTTTTATTTTTTTCATTTTAATTTAGTGAAAAAATGAATAAAATTTGATGGATGATGGAATTAAAAATGATTTTGGAAAAAATAGGTAAAATTTTAGATTTTGATGGTATTTTTGAAAGAAAAATCGAAAAATATGGTCAAATTATAATTTAGAAAAGTTTTACCATGTAGGATGCCCGGTTAGCAATCCCAACGAAGCAAGACGCGCCGTGTGGCAACAGACGCTGATGCAGTGCCACGCAGGCGATCTGTGTGCCCACAATCGAATGGCCCAGATCTGTTCCCGCGCGCACGGACGGCCTAGATGCGTTCCCTCTCCAAACGCGATCGAACGGCCAAATTTAAACGCGATCAGACGGTTTGGATTAGATTGCGATGAACTGTCCAAATTCACTCCCTATTTAATCGCGATTGGACAGTCCAAATCAAACGCAATAGACAGTCCAGATTAAATAGGGACGGATATAAATAACCTCCTTCACACCAAACCCTAACCCTAGCTGCCAGCCACCCTCGCTGGAGAAGAAGACCCAGCCGTCAGGAAATAGAGCCGTCGTCACGCCGGAGCTACTTCCGATCGCTAAAAAAGGTAAAAATTTCTCCCTTAGCTCAGAATTCAATTTTGAACACCCCCATGGCCAAATCGAAGCAAAAGGACCGGTCGATTGACTGAAAACTGTGGGCAAAGCCCAACGGCGCCACCGCAAAAAATTTCACAAAATGCCTCCATTGAAGCCGTTCCCGATTCTCGTTCTGCATAATTTTTTCATTGTTGTGATCATCGTTTCCTTCTCTACAGGCTGATCGGAGCAAAACACCCAATCGCAACGTGAGTTAGAGGAGTCGCCGCACCGGAGAGCCCCGCCGCAGGTGAGTTTTATTTTTTTATATTTTTGGGCCAACCAAGGCCCCTTAACGTGTTTTCTCGCAGGGGTAGATGTCAAAAATGCTATGGAAGGTACTCTGCAATAAAGGCCGTCAAGAATTGTTCCCAAGTGACTGGAACGGGCAGGGTGGCCTGCTTGAATTGGCACCAGCGGCATGCCTCTCCCACCAGCAGGTAGGTGACAAGTATGACTCTCTATTTGGCTCTCTGTTCAGGAATCACCCCAAGAGTTGTGAAGGTCTTCTCTGTCTCAGCCAACCAGTACTCGGCCTCTTCAAAGGAGGATACCCTGCAAAAGTAAATAAGTTTAATCTTTTATACCTCTCAATGTAGTCTGAGTCCATCATGGGAGGAACTGGATCCTGTGGGAGAGGAACTGGATCCTGTGGGAGAGGAACTGGATTGTGCTGAGAATGGGTTGAATGGCCCTGTGGTGGTACTGGGTGATAAGGTGGAGACACCAGTTATACTGTGGTGGTGCCGGGTGATGCGGTTGGGGCATTGGACTATACTGTGGTGGTGCCAGGTGGTACTGTGGCTGAGGCACCAAATCATACTGTGGTGGTATAGGATGGTATTGTGGAGGAGTATGGTCGTACCGGGGTGGCTTAAGATCCTCTCGCTGCAGGGTGGCTCAACTTGTGGCAACAGGGGAGGATCAGGTAGCTCCCTCCTTTCCTTTCGGGCCTGTTGGGCAGCGATGAATCTCTCCAGTATTTCAAACAATCGGTCAACATCTTCTCGAAGCGAACCCTCCCAGGCTGCTCGGTTTAATGGGGGGTCTTCCTCTCCTCATCTATTTGTACCTGCATTTCACAAGACAATTAAGTGATAATTCATGGTTTTTGGTATTTCTTAGGATCTTTGTGTAAGGAATGGTTCCAAGGAACACGACTATGATACCAACTAAAACGACTCGTGAACTCCAAAAGAGATAAATTATAAATTTAGTGCGGAAGCAAAATAAATAGTTAAGGTTTACATTACTTACACAATAATTCAGATTACCCAATAGGGTTACAAGAATAACCCTTTTAAAAGAAATAACGAAAAATCAAGAAAATAAATGAAAAATAAACAACTGGGTATCCTACTCGCTATTCTCTTGTGGATCGGGCTCTTGGTTTTTTTTATCTGAAATTATTAATGAAAAAATGAACCCAGTAAAAATATCACGCTACTCACCGACACAAAAATGAAGGTTGTTATAAATCATAAAAATAACTAACAGAGCTCTTAATTTCAGTAAATTCATTTATCATAAATAAAATTATTTACCGCATGCTTACCGTAATGAGATTTCCAAAACTAACCTATAGAATCAAGAACATAAACAATACCATAATCTCATATGCAGTCAGTTGGAACAACAACTTTTCTCTTTTATCAGCCTACTAGTATTCATGAGGGTCCATAGGAATATTTCCACTACACGTGAACTTTTATTCAATATTTTTAAATAACAGTCCGTCTTCATACTCCGTCCGGTATGAGCGCTAAAAATACTATCTCTCAATATCTCGTTCAATATAAAGGTGAAACGGACCGTTCTCATACCCCATCCGGTATGAGTACCAAAATATCAATCCTCGATACTCCATCCAATATGAGGCAATGTTCACGGTAGGGTTCCCTATGCACCCAGTCCGTCCACCATCTCCCAGGATATCCAGTAAGGCTGTCATTCATCCATCCACTTAATCAGACAATTTACCATTTACCTTTAATTTTCAGTTACCCAATTTAACCGTAATCACATAAAACAAGCAACTCATGCATCAATGAAACACAATTGTATCATCATACCAATTCTAGTATATTATCATGCATTCGGAAACTGTAAAATCAGGCAATCAATTAAACATAATAAACACTAATAAGTAACCGGTTCCACCTCCACTAGTACGCTGTAATTAATTATGAATATGTTCTAAATTATACAAAATACTGTATTGTTATTAATTAAACTTCAATTCCATAATAGGAAATAAGGTGAATGATTCTTACCCGAATTGGTGTCCGAACGCTAAGTATTTTATTGCGCCTACTGGTGGTCCCCGGGTTCCCTAAATTTTCATTCGGAGATTAAAACACGCTTTAAGTACCTAAAAATACCTCAACAAATCCAAAATTAGTATTAGAAACCCTTTTTGGCTAATTTTGGAATTCCGGCATAGCGGCTCTGCCGTGCTCCGACGACAGCACCGCCGCCCACAGCGTCGGTTTGCATCGGGTAAACTATTTTCAGCCAGTTTTGTACCATCCCTGCGAGAAAACACGTTAAGGGGCCTCAGTTAGCCAAAAAAAATCAAAAAACTTAAGCTTACCGGCAGCGGAGTTTTCTGGTGCGGCGGCTCTGCCGGCTCACCTTCGTGGTTAGGTGTTTTGCTTCGGTCAACTTGTAGATAAAAGAATAATGATTACAATGGTGGAAAAATTGCATGAAACGGGAATCAGGAAGGGCCTCATCGGAGGTGATTTTTGACTTTTCTCGCGGCGGCACCGCCGGGCTTTACTTGCAGTTTTCGGTTCATTCACCGGTCCTTTTACTCTGATTTGGCCATGAGGGTGTTCAAAATTGAATTCTGAGCGAATGAAAAAAAAAATTTACCTCTTTTGGTGGTCGACTCCCTTCCCGGCGACTGGCTTTCTTCTCTGGCTCATGGGGGAGGGGGGGGTCTGGCGGCTAGGGTTAGGGTTTTGTGTGAATAGAGGTTATTTATATCTGTCTCCTTTTAATTTGAGTCGTCCATCGCGTTTGATCTGAACCGTCCGATCGCGTTTAAATAAGAAGTAAATATGTACCGTTCATCACGATTTGATCTGGACCATCTGATCGCATTTAAATCTGAACTGTTTATCGCGATTTGATCTATGTCGTCTGATCGCATTTTAAAGGGAGAATGGATTCGGACTGTCGGTGCGCATGGGAACAAATTCGAATCGTCCGATCGTGGGCACGTAAATCGCTAGCGTGGCCTCCCGCGTGCCACCGTATCAGCATGTCTTGCTACGCGGCTCGCTCCGGTTTGTCGGAGCTGCTGATTAGGCGTCTTACATGAAACAATTTTCTTAAATTGCGTTTTGACACTCAGATTTGATTTTCCTTCAAAAATACCCCTAGAACCCAAATTTTCACCTCTTTTTCCCAAAATTGTTTTCAATTTCATCATCCACCCATTTTTCTTCATTTTTTTATTAAATAACAAATTCAAAAATTAAAAAATCATATTTATACATCAATTAAAATTGATTTAGAGTATTACATATGGACCCCCATATATACCAATAAGCAAATAAAAAGAAAAAATTGTTATTTTTACTTGAATATAAAATTATGATGTTGAATTATTGTCTCTATATGTCGATTTTGAAAATCTCGCAACGGTAAGTATGCAATAAATGATTTTACTTATGATAAATGAATTCACTTAAATTAAGAGTTCTATTGTTTGTTTTTATAATTTTTACCAACCTTCAGTTTCTGTATGATATTTTTATTGCGTTAGTGTAACTCACCCCTTCATTAATTATTTCATATCAAAAGAATCAAGATTCAAATCCCGATCAACAAGAAGGTTGTAAATAATTTACTAACCAAAAATGCTCAATTATTTACTTTTCGTTTATTTCTTTTATTTTCGTTTGTTATTTTAGAAGTAACATTCTCATAATCCTATTAAATATTTTAAATTATTGTGTAAAAAATATCTTAATACATATTTCTTTCATTCCTTCTAAGGCGATGAAATGGAACTGATTCAATTGAACTTGGACCATCTAATATAATAATATTTACACATTGTGATGGATTGTTAAAAAAAAACATCATATAATCACCATGTGAACAACTCATTCAGCACCCAATCTATTTTCATATCTTGGGGACCGTTGACCCTAAACTTTTGACTAATAGTTCCTACTCCTAAGATTATTCTTCTCCAAAAGAACCCTAGAACCAACCATCACCATTCCGTGGTGAAACATCAAAATCTGGTTTACTAGCCATGGGAGCCATATGATTAGGCAGATACAAACATTAAAGGCAAATTTGGATCATTTTAGCAGCTCTAAGCTGATTGCAGAAGAGATGGTCTCCCCAAATGTTAATTCTTCAAAGGCCTTTTGGATTGCATATGGCATTCCTAGGCTGAAAGAATAACATGCTTATTTTGATGAAAAAGGAAGCGTGTTACATGTGTTAGCAAATGAACACCTAGGCTTAAGGAACACCATAATTATTATGCTAGGGGAAAAAAAATTCAAAGACAACCACTAAACTTCCAGATAAATCATATGAAAACATATTTTCATTATCTAAATTAACATATTAAATTACTAGCCTCAAGCAAAATTTAGCATGGCTGATTAAGATATAATGTGAAACAAACATACATGTACCAGATCCATTAATCTACCAAACAACAAAAACATGTGTCAAAACTCCTCTCATAAAATTGCATCAAAATTCAGACAAAAAAAAGTAAATAGAAATGGTATATCCTGCACGGAACTTCAGGATATGAAAAAAAATACATCCTCTAGGTGTTTGTTGCCCTAGTGTAGATCTGCTGACTAGCATGTGCTGATATCATCCTAATGGAACCTCTGGCCATCAAATCCTTGATTGCTCTGCGTGCAAGCGAGCCATTAATCTGCAAAGCACATTACAAAAAGAGACTTATTGTAACAACCCTGAAAATTTAAATAGAATATATGTATTAAAAATCTCAAATGCGGAAGCATAATAAAAATTTTAATTAATATCCTTTACACAATAACCAAAACGTACTCAAAATATGAAGGAACAAACTAACTAAAAGAGATACTCGAAATAAAAACTATAAATATAACTATAAAGTCTTTAGGCGTCCCCTTCGCCGTCTTCCTGTGGAACGGGTTCGGGAACAACGTCTTCCTGATCTTGAAATGGTTAAATAAAGGATGAGCTACATCAGCCCAGTAAAGACATCACATTATCTCACCGCCAGAGAAGTAAAGGAGAGTAAAAAACAAAAATGACCAATGGAGCATAATTTATAACGAACTCGTTTATTAACATAAAAACTTTTACTGTCCACTTACCTCGGTGAGATCCATGAAAACAACATATGAAAACAATAACCTTATAATATCATGAAATCATACACACTTTATAACATAACACATATCATACTTTTACATTTCAATCATCAGAAAACAGATTTCCTCTTTTACCAGTCTACTAGTATCCTTGGGGATCCATAGGGGGTTCCCTCTACACGTGAACCATTAACATTTACAACCTGATTCCAGGGCCGTCCCCATACCCTGTCCGGTATGGACGCCAAAACTATGAACCTCAATACCCCGTCTAGTATGAGGGTGAAACGGGTCGTCCCTATACCCCGTCCGGTATGGGCGCCAAAACACATAAGGTCTCCATACCCCGTCCGATATGAGAGACCACGTTCCCAATATAGTTCCCTACGGACCCGGTCCGTCCACCATCTCCCAGGATATCTAATCAGGCTGTCCATATTTTCCACTTATCAATTCACATAACCTTTTTGTCTTTTTCATTGGTCTCAATCATCCAATCATACACAACATGTAAACCCGTAATTGACACCAAAAAAGACAACACAGTATTGGGTTCACCATAATACAAACCATAATAAAAGAAACCATGATTCATGCATACGAGACCATAAAATAATTACATCAAACATCATACTGCATTTATTACTGAAAATTTGATTAAACAACAATAGACCAACACTGTATCAGACTCGGGCTCCATTGGACACCTTAATCAATTATACATCTATAAAGTCACACAGTACAGTTTAATTATTTATTTAGCTTTAATACCGCGATAGGAAATAAGGTGAGGGGTCCTTACTTGTTTCGGAGTCTAAATTCGACTCTACAGTGTGCCTACAGGCTGTCCCTAATTTCCCTGAATTTTTTCTGGAAAACTGAAACGCACTACCGGTACCTGCACATGTCCCAAAAAATTCCAAATCAGACCTAGGCCCCTTTCAACCAATATCGGATTTCCGGCACGGCGGCTCCGCCATGCTCTGGCGACGACGCCGCCGCAAGCGGCGGCGATTCGCCTCGGGTTGGCCGTTTTCAACCGAATTCGGCCACACTTACATCGGTCCCTGCGATAAAACAACCCTAAGGCCCTCGGTGGGCCAAAAAATCACGAAAAACCGAAACTTACCGGCGGCGGTGCTCTCGGATGCGGCGGCTTCTCCGACGTGAGTCGCGTTTTGATGTTTGGCTCCGATCAACTTGTAGAGAAAAGAATGGTGATCACAGTGGTATAAAATTTGCATCGAACGGAGGCCGGGAAGGGCCTCATCAGAGGCAAAAACAGAGGAGGGGCGCGGCGGGGCCGCTGGGCTTCGGCTGGGTTTTCCGGCCATTTGGCCGGTGGTTTGGCTCCGCTTTGGCCATAGGCGGACTCAGCATCGAAAAATGAGCCAGGGGAGAAAATTTACCTCAATCGGCGGTCGAAAACTTCCCCGATGCGGCGGCGGGTGGCGACAACCGGCTCCTCCGGCGTCTAGTTCTTCTTCTCCGGCGAGGCACTGGAGGCTAGGGTTTTTGTGGTCAGGTGTGGGTGGGGTTATTTAAACCATTTGCCTTTTAATCTCAACCGTCCATCAAGATTAAATCTGGACCGTTCGATCGCGATTTAATTGGGATTAAATCTCAGCCGTTCATCACGATGCAATCTGGGCCGTCCGTGCCTGATTGAATCAGAATCGTCCGTGCGCGTAAATCTGGGCCGTCCGTGCGCATGTTTGATCTAGGCCGTCCGTGCGCGCGAGAACGAATCTGGACCGTCCGATCGCGCGCACGCGGATCGCCCACGTGGCCCGTTCCCTGGTCAGCGTTGCCTTGCCACGCGGCGAGTCCTGGTTGGCCAGGGCTGCTGACCTTGCCGCTGACGTGGCTGCTGAGGTGGGTGCTGACGTGGCACAATTTTTCTAAATTGCGTTTTGACTCCCAGTTTCCGATTTTCTTTTTAAAACACCCTCATAATCCAAATTTTCACCTTTTTTGTCCAAAATCAATTTCAATTAAATCCAAATAATATTTTTACCCAATTTTATCATTATTATTATTTTTATTTTCATTAAATTAAATTAAATAAAAATCAAATAAATAAAAATAAAAAATAATAAAATAAAATTTTATTTTACTTGGGTATTACACTTACTAACCAGACCGAAAGAGTTTACATCATGCTGCTTAAAAGAAGAGGCAGCATCCAGCACATGATAGCAAGTGGCCTCCACTGAGATATACATTGGATCTCAAAACAGTTGCAAGTGTGTAAAGAAAATTTTTCAAATGTAATAACTTCTTGGGTACAGTCAGCAGTGATCCTTTTTTTGGTTATGGAAGAAACCCATCAGTAATCGGGAATTGAACCAATTATGTTAACACACTGTTAAACAGTGGAGAACACTAAATCACACAGGTTTGTGGTCAGTCATCAGTAACCTATAATTAAATAAAGTCACTGTTAGTTAAATACATCATAAACTTTGTTATTGGTATTACTAATAAATATATTATAAGAGACACCATAACCTGTACAGTGTCTATTTGTCTTAGATTTTTCTTAAGTTGTAAATTGAATTTATCTGAATGTAGCTGAAAACAATAACATTAGTAATAATAAATCTAACCAGGCAGGGTAGATCGATAATGGTCAAAAGCCCGTGCAAAAGTACTGCAGGTGATTTTCTCTGTTCTACTCTCAATAAAAGGTGTACTCTATACTTAATCCCGGCAATGTGTACAAGCAGTGCACAACAATAAATATCAAAAAGCAAATTAGGGTATCCAGGTAAGAAATATTCCAAAACTTATAAAGGCCACGAAGAAGACAATATTAATGCAAAATGCAGTAAAAAATTGTATGTAAAAATGTAAGAGGAATAGGAATATACCCTTAATCTGTCAGACAAGATTGAAGGAGTGACAAGCTTGTATTTTGGGACTTCACTGAGAAGCTTGTCATAGGTAGCTTGATCAAACAAAACCATGTTGTTTACCTTCTCCTTTTGTTTTCCCTTGCTCCACTTCTGCAAATCAATCACTAGACTGTTATATATAATTTATAATTAGCTTGAATAGTTTAACTGAGTCAAATGTTCATTAAAGGCCCGTAAAACATAACTAAAATACCAAAAAAAAGAACATCAAACTCTCAATATTTTCAGCTTCAAATAGAGGAAAGAAATTTAAAGCATACTAGCAACAGTGAAAATTCCTTCCTAATCTATTCATAGCAAACTAAACATCTGTTTTAGATTTGGATTTTTCCTAAATGAATCGAGAATAACTCTGCATTAAGGAAACTAGAAAATAAGGCATTCAACAATCTGACTTTAAGAAATTCTTATGTAAAATTCACATAATATGTCATCATAGACACAAAAAAACATAAAGAAGCTCCAGATTTGCAAAAACTATACAGACAGAACATATATTGAAAGTAATCAACTCCATGAATTAGATGCTAGATATTCTATCATGAACAAAGAATATAAAACAAAATTTGAACTCAACGTTACCTTCTTCTTCTGCTTTCCTCCGCCAGATTTGGCTGGCTTCGATGACGGTGGTGGAGCCTTATCCTTCTTTGGCGCCTGTCACCACACAGATCAATGAGTAACTTAGACAAACAAAGACGCCAGAAACAAAAATCAAAACCAGTATCCGTTCGGCTGCAGAGAAAGCACGTCGGAAATCCAGGTCCCGTTTTGTTGGAAATCTCCACCTCTTTCTCAACAACAAACAGTACTAAGAAAGACAGATGACACTTACCATCAGAGTGCTTTAGGGTTTTTTGATAGGGAGGAGAAGAAGGAGAAGCGGCTTAAAGTTCACGGAGACTTTCCTTCTGATTCGATTGTATATAGCGACTAGGGTTTGGGCCGTGCTTGGGTCTGGAAATAAAGCATCCTTAATCTAATTTATGCTGCAGGACGAACAACCCAATAAACAAAATATTGATATTGGGCCTTGAGCCCAATAAACAAGCCTAATTTATGCTTGAGTGGACGGTTCCATTTAGTGACCCATTTAAACAAAAAATAAAATAAAGTTTACTAGATGATTGAAAAATATAATAATTTCATGTTTTTAATTGTAAATTTCTGATGATATTTTAAAATAATTTCAAAACTTGAAATATAACGATAAAAAATTTTGTTGCATAAATAAAACTTTAAATTATATTTACTTATAAAAGATTATTCTATTTTTTGTTTCTAAATTTATATATAAATTCTTTTGAAATTCTTTTTACATGGTTTATACTATTATTTTCAAATCTCAAATAATATTTCATAATTACATATATTTTGGTATTATAATTTTGTTGTAAGTTTGGCCAAAATGTACCCTAATTTTAGTTTGGTCTTAGGTCCAAAAATTTTTTAATCGAAATTTTCATTCCATTCACATGCTTATTCAGTGTGCTATGGAAAAATTCGATATTGTTTACTATGTTCTGATTAAAATTTAATAATATAAAAAGTTAAAATAATGTATGTAATAATATAGATGTGTATTGTATAAATTACGTAAATATAATATATTTTTAACATTTAAAGTTAAAATATTAAATTAATATACTTTAAATAATTAAAACTTTTTAAGTAAATTCTTGCTCCACTTCGGTCCAAAACCAAATCAAACCAAAGTTTTAAAGTTCAGTCCAGGCTAGAGATACATTGGTCTGGTGTTCGGTTTTAAAAATTATTTCCATTTGGTTTCAATCTAGTGCAGTTCAGTGTAGTCTGGTCAACTCCATACAAATGCTCACCCTTATTATTTATTGTCTGAGAAGCGCAACTTTTGTGAGTAGGATAAGTCATGGTCTTACTTAATGGGTGTTCGGTGATTGTAATTTATGTTGTGATTTTTAAAAATGTTTTTAAAATAATAATTCAGTAAAAATGGCTTTTAATTAAAAATTATTTAATATTTAATAAAAATAATTGTAAAAATTATTGTATCATTTTAAAAGAGCAAAAATTGTATGTTTAATGAAAATAGATTTTGAAATTTTAAGTGTAAATTTTCATTAAAAATTAAAATTATTTTTTAAAATCTAGAAATTAAAAATATCATGTATAAACTTATTAAATTAAATTTTAACTTTAGTTGTTGCCAAAAATACTTTTATTTTTTATGTAGTTATAAAAATGTCAAAATATCTTATTTTACTCTTAATTTTTAGAAAATATTCAAATTGTTTTTTAAAATTTTTTTAAGTTTAAATTAATTTCCTATTTTTGAAAATATTCAAATTACATCATTAATTGTTATTACCCATCAAAATCGTCGGTATGTATCATATGTGTTTATTGGCATGTATGTGCAGGTACCACGTGAAAGCTTGGTGGTGGCAATGGTGGGCGCCTTCACCTTCAATGCAGCAAGTTAAACTTCATAGCTACGACTAACCAATATAACAACATATTCCAACATAAACCTAACCTGAACATTTCTTGAACATTAGCCGTTGAGGGGGAACGTATCAGATTTGGTAGATGACGAATTGTTAGGATTGACAAAGAACCCTTGGAAATCCTTTACATCATTATTTTCATCCTCCTTATCGGCATTCTCATCCGCTTCAAGAATGGGGATAAAGCGAGCATCAGTAGTTGACGTATTGACTCTTTATCCTTGTAGGTTTTTAAATTAGATGAGCTAGACATCATTAGTTGTTTAGAATCTTGCTTATTGACTGTTTTAAACAAAAATTCAGTGACTCTCTTATCTTCAATTTTGATATTCAGAGTCATTTTGACACTAATAAGACTCTTGCATGACAAGATTTTTATCGATGGTAAGGAGAGTGATGTTTTTATAAGTAGCGTTGTAAACGGAACATATTAGAGTGTCATGCTTCTAGATATGATCTGCCATACACAAAAAGCGAAAGGCATACAAGCATTCAACTACATAGATGATTATGCCATAATTTGCCTTCATGTTTGTCACATGCAATGACGTAGCATCTACATGTTATCTATTTATACATATCGGTAAACACATGTGACTATTACTTACGACTTTAATAAATGCTAACGATTAGATGTACAATTTGAATATTTTCGAAGATTGAGAATTGATTTAAACCCAAAAAAAGTTTAAGATGTAATTTGAACATTTTCTAAAAATTGAAAGTAAAATTAAGTATTTTGGTAGTTGTAAAAGAATTTTTCAAATGTAAAAGTCATAACAAAGAGTTACCACAAAAGGGCTTTATTCTCTTATTTTTTATATATGAGTTGGATATAAGATTCAAATCCGGAGTCATCAACTTTTCTAAGAAAGTATTATGTCATCTATATTAGATCCTAATGAAATTTATTTGATTGTATACAATGTTCATCCTCTTCTTCAACTACCTTATGTAAATAAATTTTTATTTTGTCTTGTAATATTATAATCTACCCTTCATAACCCTATTATATTTTATCCTATTTGATTACCAAACATGAGTTAAAATTATCTCAAATAATAAAGCAAATAAATACATTAACTTATAATTATTACGGAAAGTAGTTTTCACTACCTTCCTATGCTTACAATTTTTTTATTGTTAATTATGTCAAACTACATTCCTCATTCTCATTTGAGTCCACAAATGCACACTACTTTAAGATTCTAACATGTTCATATCAAATTCCTATTTCTTCTCTCTTTTACTTTTATATCATTTTTATAATAATGAATATTAAGTATTAAGTTACATTTGTCAAGAGAATGCCTCAAAAATTTTATATTATTCATTGACACATTCACTTTTAAAAACAGACTTATGTATTTCTTTTATCAACTTGTTCTGTCTAAGGGAAATTTCAATAAGTACGTGTGTGTGTGTGTGTGTATATTCAGAAATTAAGTGTAACAGAAGAAAATTCATGAAAATTTAGGTGATACTAATTTACCATATTTGCATTAGTCATTACAATAACTTAAACTCAAAAATAAGAAACAGTATTACTTGAGTTTTGTTTTTGTCAAAAAAAAAAGTGGTGGAAAACTACTAGCATCAAAATTCAGAACCCAATAAAAAGTAAATAGAAACTGCATACCCTGAACTATCCAGTTCGGGATATGAAGAAAATGCATCCTCTAGGTGTTAGTTGCCCTAGTGTAAATCTGCTGGCTAGCATGTGCTGATATCATCCTAATGGAACCTCTGGCCATCAGATCCTTGATTGCTCTGCGTGCAAGTGAACCACTAATCTGCAAAGCACAACAAAAAGAGGCTTACAAACCACATCAAAAGAGTTTGTATCATGTTGCTTAAAAGAAGCAGCATCACGCACATGATAGCAAGTGGCCTCCACAGAGATTCACGTTGGATTTAAAAACAGTAGTGTGTAAAGAAAATTTGATCAAATGCAATTTCTTGGGTACAGTCAGCAGAAACTCTCTCTTCGGTTATGGGGGAAACCCATACAGTAATTGCAAACTGAACCAATTATGTTAACCAAATCCAGTGTTAAACAGTAGAGAACACCAACTCAATCACGCAGGTTTATGGCTAGTCATCAGTGACCTATAGTTAAATAAAGTCATTACTTAAACAGATCATAAAATTTGTTATTGGTATTACTAATAAATATATCATAAGTGACACCATTAACCAGTACAATGTCCATTCATCTTAGATTTTTCTTGACATGTAAATCGAATGTTTTGATCTGAATGTAGCCGAAAACAATAACATTAATAACAATAAATGTAACCAGGCAGGGTACATCGATAATGGTCAAAAGCCCATTGACAAAAGTACTGCAGATGATCTTGTATATTCTACTCTCAAGTGTTCTCTATACTCAATGGTGGCAATGTGTACAAGCAGTGAACAACGATAAATATCAAAAGGCAAATTAGGGTCTCGAGATAAGAAATACTCGAAAAATTACAAAGGCTCGGAAGAAGACAATATTAACACAAACTGCAGTGAAAAAATTATGCAAAACTGTAAGAGGAATATACCCTTAATCTGTCAGACAAGATTGAAGGAGTGACAAGCTTGTATTTTGGGACTTCACTGAGAAGCTTGTCGTAGGTACCTTGATCAAACAAAACCATGTTGTTCACCTTCTCCTTTTGTTTTCCTTTGCTCCACTTCTGCAAATCAATCACTAGACTGTTATATATAATTTATAATTAGCTTGAACAGTTTAACTAAGTCAAATAACCATTAAAGGCCCGTAAAACATAACTAAAATACCCAAAAAAAAGAAATATCAACCTCGTAATATTGTCAGCTTCAAATAGAGGAAAGAAATTCAAAGCATACTAGCAACAGTGAAAATTCCTTCTTAATCTATTTATAGCAACCTTAACATCTGTATAGATTTGGATTTTTCCTGAATGAATCAACAACAAAACTGCATAAAGGAAACTAGAAAACAAGGCATTCAACTGCCTACTTTACGAAATTCTGATGTAAAATTCACATGATTATCACAGGGACCGAAAACATAAAGAAGCTCCAGATTTACAACAATTATATATACAGAACATCTACAGAAAGTAATCAACTCCATGAAATAGATGCTACATATTATATCATGAACAAAGAACATAGAACAAAATTTGGACCCAATGTTTACCTTCTTCTTCTGCTTTCCTCCGCCAGATTTGGCTGGCTTCGATGACGGTGGTGGAGCCTTATCCTTCTTTGGCGCCTGTCATCACACAAATCAATGAGTAACTTCGAAAAACAAAGACACCGAAAACAAAAATTAAAACCAGTATCCCGTTTGGCTGCCGAGAAAGCGTATCGGAAACTCGGATCCCGTTTGGTTTGAAATTTCCACCTCTTTCTCAACACCAAATAGTACAAAGAAAAACAGATGACAGTTACCATCAGAGCGTTTTAGGAATTTTTGACAGGGAGGAGAAGGAGAAGCGGCTTGAAGTTCACCGAGACTGTCCTTCTGATTCGATTACGTATAGCGACTAGGGTTTAGGCTGCGTTTCAGAGACCCGTTTAAACTGAAAAACAAAATAAATAAATAAATAAATAAAATTTACTAGATGACTGAAAAATATAATAATTTCGTGTATTTAATTGTAAATTTCTGAGGATATTCTAAAATATATTCAAAAATTAAAATATAATTAAAATATTTTTTGTTGCATAAATAAAACTTTAAATTATATTTACTTATAAAAGATTATTCTAATTTTTATTTCTAAATTTGTATATAAATTCTTTTGAAAATTTTTTTACACAGTTTATATTTACTTAAGTAGGATATGATATCTCTTTCCAAAAAAAAATTATTCAAAAGATATATATTAACGTAGTCCTTACTTATAATATTCGGATTTGAAATTTGACCCAATATTAATTTTAAAATTTTAAAAAATTTATATATATATATATTTATAAAAATATAATTTTAAAATTTATAAATATTTATTTAATATAAAATTAAGAAAAAATAGATTAATGATCAAATTAAAAAACAATGTTAGAAAAAATAAGTGAAAATTTGGGTTCGGGAGATATTTTTGAAAGAAAAATAAAAAATTACTTCTGATGAGCCCCTTTCTAATTCTGTTTCGTGCAATTTTTTCACCATTACGTTCACCATTCTGTTTTATACAGATCAGTCGAATAAAAATGTCCAGCCGCAAAGGTGAGCCGGTGGAGCCGCCGCACCGGGAAATCCCGCCGCCGGTAAGTTTTTATTTTTTAATTTTTTTGGTCAACTAAAGCCCCTTAACATATTTTCTTGTAAGAATTTGTATAAAACCGATTGAAAACGGCCAGTCCGAGGCAAATCGCCGCTATGAGGGATGATGCCGTCGCCGGACCGCCGTGCTGAAATTCTGAAATTGGTTAAAAAAGAGTTTGAACATCAATTTTGAATTTTTTAGAATATTTTTATGTACGTGAAGCGTGTTTTAATCTCCTCAAAAAATTCAAGAAATCTGGAGACTGCCAATAGACGCAGTAAAAAGTTCAGCATTTCAGACACCGATTCGGGTAAGAATCCATCACTTTATTCTCTATTATGGAATTGAAGTTTAATTATAAATAATACAGTATTTTATGTAATGTTTTAACTGATTATTTGATTTTATAATTTTAAATGGATGATAATACACTGAAATTGGTAAGATGATTCAGTTGTGTATCCTTTATTCATGTATTGTTTGTTTTGTGTGATTTACAGTTAAAATTGTAAAACTGAAAATCAAATGTAAACGAAAAATTGATTTGTTAAGTGAATGAATAAATGACAATGTTACTATATATCCTAAAAAATGGTGGACAGACCGGGTATATAGGAAACACTACCGTTAACGTCGCCTCATACTGGACGAGATATCGATTATTGGTATTTTTGGCGTTTATACTGGATGGAGTATGGGAACGGCCCGTTTCACCATCATATCAGACGGGGTATCCATGATTGGTATTTTTGGCGCTCATACCGGACGGAGTATGGGGATGGCCAGTTAGTTGACAAGTTTTGATATGGGTTCATGCGTAGTGAGATATTTCTACGGACCCTCATAGATACTAGTAAGCAAATAAAAAGAGAATGTTGTTATTTTTGTTTACTTGAATATGAGATTATGATGTTGTTGAGCTATTTTCTCTATAGGTCAGTTTTGAAAATCTCGCAAATAGTAAGTACGCAATAAATTGTAGCGCTCGGGAAATTGAAGAAGAAGAGAAAAAAAAAATAAAAAAAAATAAAAAAAAAACGCGCGTGCC
This sequence comes from Carica papaya, assembly GCF_054855325.1. Lineage (NCBI taxonomy): Eukaryota > Viridiplantae > Streptophyta > Magnoliopsida > Brassicales > Caricaceae > Carica > Carica papaya. The sequence continues at coordinate 7,282,613 of NC_142316.1, forward strand.
ACGTCAGCAACCACGTCAGCAGACCCAGTCAGCAGTCCTGGCCAACCAGGACCTGCCACGTGGCAAAACCACGTCGACCGGGGACGGACCACGTTGGCGATCCGCGTGCGCGCGATCGGACGGTCCAGATCAATCGCGCGCACGGACGGCCCAGATTTAATCGCACGGACGGTCCAGATTTAATCGCACGGACGGCTCAGATTAAATCAAAATGGACAGCTGAGATCAAAAGACAAAAGGGTATAAATAAGACCCCCACACCAGACCCCAAACCCTAGCCGCTTGCCCTCGCCGGAGAAGACGAACCAGAAGCCGGCCGCCGCCACCCGCCGCCGCACCGGAGGGATTTCCGACCGCCGATCGAGGTAAATTTCATACCCCCGACTCATTTTTCCACGCTGATTTTTCCAGTGGCCAAATCGGAGCCAAAATCCTGGCCAAACGGCCGGAAAACACGACCGAAAGCCAGTGGCGCCACCACGCCCCTCCTCGGTTTTTGCCTCCGATGAGGCCCTTCCCGGCCTCCGTTTAATACAATTTTTATATCACCGTGATCACCATTCTTTTCTCTACAGGTTGATCGGAGCTGAATCACCAAAACACGAACTTCACCGGAGAGCCACCGCACCCGAGAGCACCGCCGCCGGTAAGCTTCAGTTTTCCGTAAATTTTCGGCCCCCCGAGGGCCGTAGGGTTGTTTTATCGCAGGAACCAATGCGAGTGTGGCCGAATTCAGTCGTCAACCCAAGGCGAACCGCCGCCGTGCCGGAGTTACGATATTGGCCGAAAGGGGCCCTGGGCCTAATTTTGGATTTTTTGGAACACGTGCAGGTACCAGTAGTGCGTTTCAGTTCCCCGGGAAAAATTCAGGAAAAATTGGGGACAACTTGTAGGCGCACTGTGAAGCCGTGTTCGGACCCCGAAACGAGTAAGGACCCCTCACCCTATTTCCTATCACGGTATTAAAGTTCAATAAATGATAAAAACGGTATTTCATGAATCAATGAATGTGTGAAATTGCTTAAGGTCGCTAATGGAGCCCGAGTCTAGTGTGTTTGTCGGTTAACTGTTATTTGGCCTGTTTATAGTTTTAAAAGCAGTATGAGATTTGATGTTTTCATTTTATAGTTTCGTGTGCATATTTTACTGTTTTATTGATTATGGATTGAATGACTGGGATATTGATCCTGTATGTTGTCTGTTTGGTATAAATTACCGTTTTGCTTGTTTGTATGTGATTGATGATACTGACTGAGGAAAAAAAAAAAGAGAATGAAAGATTATGTAAATGGGTAATTGTATAATGTGGTCAGTCTGACTGGATATCCTGGGAGATGGTGGACGGACCGGGTCCGTAGGGAATCCTACCGGGATTGTGGTCTCCCATACCGGACGGGGTATGGGGATGGCCCGTTTCACCCTCATACCGGACGGGGTAATGAGGTTTATAGTTTTGGCGCCCATACCGGACGGGGTATGGGGACGGCCCTGGAATACGATTTCAAGTGTTAAGGGTTAATGGGTAGCGGGACCCCTATGGATCCCCATGGATACTAGTGGGCTGGTAAATGAGGAAAATATATTGTGTAACGATTGAATTTCGAAAGGCTTGATAAGTATTACGTTATACAGTTTATATATGATTTCATGATGATAATGATGTTATTGTTTTCGTATATTGTCTTATGAATTTCACCGGGTAAGTGAATGGTAAAGGTTTTATTATTGATAAAATGTTTTGTTATAAATTATGCTCCATTGGTCTTTTTGTGTTTTCTACCCACCTTTATCTCTGTGACGGTGAGATATCGTGATGTCTTTACTGGGTTAGTGTAGCTCATTCCTTATTTAATCATTTCATATCAGGAAGACCTTGTTCCCGAGCCAGTTCTGCAGGAGGACGACGAAGGGGACGCCTAAAGACTCCATAGCCATATTTGTAGCTTTTACTTTCAAGTTTCTCCTTTAGGTAGTTTGATCTTTTATATTGTGAGCACGTTTTTGGTTTTAGTGTAAGAGATGTTAATCGAATTTTTGACTTCGCTTCCGCATTTGATATTTTTAATATACATTCCATTATGAATTTCCGGGGCTGTTACATAAATGGTTTTACTTATAATAAATAAATTTACTTAAATTAAGAACTCTATTAGTTGTTTTTATGATTTTTGCCAACCTTCATTTCTGTATCGGTGAGTAATGTGATATTTTTACTGATCTAGTGTAACTTACTCCTTCATTCACTATTTCAGATCAAGAGGACCAAGACCCTGATCTCAATCAACAAGAGGGTTGTGAATAGTTCACCACCCGGACTCCCTTCAAAAACTAGTGAAGGTCGTCCTAAGATATTTAATTGTTTACTTTTCATTTATTTCTTGATTTTTCACTTGTTCTTTTAGAATGATCATTTACGTAGCCCTATTGGGTATTCTAAATTATTATGTAAGAAATGTAAACTCTAACTCTATTATTTCGTTTTCACATTCAATTTATAATTTATTTCCTTTTAAGTTTCGGGTTATTACACCACTTTTTATATTGTTAAAGAAAAATTTAAGATTATAATTCACTTTTTGTGGCGAATATATTATGATGTTATTGAATATGATAAAGAGAATAATAAGACCTTATTTATTGTTTAAAAAACTAAACTATATTAGTAATATAAGTCATTGTTCTATTTAATGAACGAGTTGTTGCAATTTATTTTATAAATTTTTAAAATGTTATTAAAATAATTATTTATTAAAAATATTTTTATTCAAAAATTATTTTATATTTAATAAAAATAACTATAAAAAATATTGTCATTATAAAGAAGAATAAATTTTATTTTTTGATAAAATTTAATTTTAAAATTTCAATTGTAAATTTTTATTAAAAGGTAAGTTCATTTTCTAAAAGTTATAAATTAAAGATTTTATGTTTAAACAAATTAAAAATAGATTTATACTCTAGTTTTTGTCAACAATATTTTTATTTTATCCATTAGTTATAAGATTATTTTGCGAATGTAAAAAAGAAAAATAAAAAATTGTCAAACAGGTTCTTATTGTCTATTTTTTCAATATATTAATAGGATATAAGATTCAAACTCGAACTATTAATTTTTTTATAAAAATATTATATCATTTAAACTTAAATATTACATAAATTTATTTGGTACTATACAATGTTTATTCTCTTATTCAACTATCTTAAACATAAATAATTTAATTTTATCTATATTAGTTTATTTTTTGTAACTCTATTATATTTTATCCTATTTCATTACCAAACATGAGCCATAATCATCTCAGACAATAAAGAAAATAATTAATTCACAACTATTACACAAAATAATTTTCCACTCCCTTCCTATGCTAACTATATTTTAATTATCAATTATGTCAAACTACATTTCTCATTCTCATTTTAATCCATGAATACACACTATTTTTAGATTTTTTTACTTAGCAATCAAGAATTCATGTAGTGAATCTTGTTTAGTCAATTACGTTTCGTTCATATTAAATTTTTATTCTTTCTATTTTAACTTTTTGTATCATTTTTATTATTAAGTATTAAGGTACATTTTTTAAGAAAATCTTTCACAAAGCTTATCATCTTTCTCGGTCATTCATTCATATTTTTGTAGCTAAAAAATAATGTATGTATATTTTCAACCTACAACCAATGAGAATTTAGTTATGTGTATATTTGACTAGTAAATAGATGTTTTTAATACTTTTAAAAATATTAATTGGATAGCATATTCTTTTCTTTGAGAAGTTCGGTGTAAATTGGAAAAAAAAAATTAAGAAATTTTTTTATAAAAATTAGAATTTCTAACATTTTAGTTTTTTCTTTTTCCAAATTAATCACTCATTGATAAGTTGAGTTGAAAGGTGAAGAAAATAAAGTTAGAAAAAAATATATTCAATGGATTATGTTTAGATTTTTTTGAACAAAGAGAATTTTAAATGAAGCATATAAATCAACTTGGTAATTATGTATATTCATAAAAATGTGTACATTTTAAAAATAAATAAATTGACAGAATAATTTTAAAAAATAAAAATTATGACGTAATTGTGACAATTAAAAGATGAATTACCAAATTAAAAATATTACAAAAATTTTCAGTTTAAATCATAATTATTTTTTTAAAATACATCTAAAAATATTGAATAAAACATCTTATCATTAAATGCCAAGTGTATCCCACCGAGATTGAAGACATAAAAGGTGATTGTGAACATCAATTATTCAATGAACACACTAATTACTTAGAATAATAATAGTGAGTTGATTGAATGTTAAAAAAAAAAAATTTATCTAAGTGCTTCAAAATTATAAATGAGGTGATAAATTTTATAAATATAATTAGTATATTTTTAAAATTTATTTTTTTATTAGTTGAACAAAAATTTAAATAATTAAATTAAATTTATAAAATATTATCGATTTATTTATACTCTCGTATAACAAAAATAATAATTAATTAAAAAAAAAAAAGCAAATGAGAATAATGGAAGAGCTCGAAGTTTGGAGAAAACTTGTGAATGACTGAAAATTTGCATTATCAACTCATCCATGAAAAAGCAAAAGAAGAAAGAGTGGCAGCCATTGATTTCCATCACAAAGAAACCTACGACCAAAAGATTCGAGCTCACCAAATACTTTATGGGCATGATTTATTAGGTTCTTTTTTAAGGTGGTGAAACTCCACTTTTCAAAATAAAAAGTTGAAACAAGATTATCTTCTCTGCTTTATCCGGGATTCCACATGTCACAACAATGTTTATTTTTCAAGAATATATATATTCTTATAACAGAAACTTATAATATATATATATATATATGGGGATATATATATATATAATACAATAAGGAGATGGTATGAGAGGAAATTGGATAGGCTCTGAAAACAAAAAACTTTGCATGAGATGGCAACTGCAGATATGAAATTATTCTTCAAGCTCTTGTGCTACTTTTGCATGATTGCTGCAGCTGCTTTGGACACTCCTGGTAGAAATTTCTTCCCTGTATTTCTCCTTTCTCTCTTCCTTGTTTTGGCCTTGATTCTACCCTGAATATTATCTGATATTTGCACATATATAATATGCCTCCCTCCTAATTTCAAGAGGGGTGATTTGTATAAAACTAAAAGGATCATATGCTAAAAGGATTCCTTGTATAACCTTCAAAAATTTCACCTTTATTATCATGCCATCAGCCCTGTATCAGAAGACGGATCTGGATGCAGAGACATGAAACCCGAGCAATAAACAAGATCATAATCATCGGTCTAATTAGTTACTTCAGTGGTTTCATATACACTTTGAAAAGGAAAGAAGAAAAGCAACTATTTTTTAGTTCTAATAAAATTCCTTGGGGAATTGGAGGATCAGGCAGAAAATTCTTTTAGTCAGAATTTTGTTGCTGAATCCCGTTTTAATAGATTAGACATCCCAATTTTCTTTCACAGTGCTGCTATCTTTAGGTAATAGCACTGTTAAAGAAGAAAATATCAGCAAGATCTGGTCACTGAACCATTATCTTTATAGGTTCTTTTCTACTTTTTCATTTTTTTTTAACCTTGATTAGTCAAACCAAGGTATATATATGTATGCTATTGAAGACTCAAGCAGTTATAGTAGTAGGATTTTCTGCCGAATCTCATCCCGCGAATCTGATTACACACTGCACCACTTTCTTTTGCACAACAATGCAATATGTATAAATCTGGATACATAAACGTCGTATATTTATGATTAACATATACATATATATATCCTATCATCCAAAACTAATGCATGTATATTATCACAAAATCAATCCATCATCAAAATTTTAAGTTACAGATAAATGAGTTATGCTTCCTGATAACAGATATAATGGCCAGACATACCCTAACAAGATCCTACTCAGATCATTTTCAGGAAATTAGTTTGGAAGACCAAGGTATACAAGAAACTAGCAAACATGTTTTCAGTGACAAAGGAAATGCCAGAAAGAGCATAATTCCCATCACCAAATTTTCACACAGCACTGGAGGAGGTGGTGGTAATGCTGGTGGAATAGGGGGAACAGCCAACAATGGAGATAATGGAAGATCAGGGTCATCTTCTACACAAGGAGGTACAGCAGTCATCCCTGTATATGCAGCTGGTGCAGCAAATAACCACCACCAGAAAGTCCATCACAGCCCCGGTAGCTGCAACCAGAATAGTGTAGGAGTGTCTGTTATCACTCTGTTACCTCTCTTTATACAGCTATACATATAACTAAACCAATCTATTTATTTTTACAAGTACAAATGGAACGTAAAACTTTAGCCGTTCTAAGCTGTCTAAACCAATCTCTGTAAATGTCTTAAGACTTGTATTTGTGTTTTTTTTTCTTATTTTGAGTTCAATAATCTGTAATAGATTTTGTGTGATTAATAAAGAAGTTTTATTGCTTATTCTTCAATGAAAATATAGATGAAGTTCTGATCCAACACCAACATGAGCTTTTTCTTTTTTTAATCAAATCAATTCTGATAAAAATAAGTACTGCTAACTAAGAACTTGACTTAGGCTGAAGTTGAACTAATGAAAGAACAAATCTACCTAGGAATTCTGGAAATTTTTTTTGTCGCTGCTAACACTTGCAGACACTATAAATAATTCCCTAAAAAAAGAAGAGAATATTAATATAAAAGAAAACTGAAACATAGTCAGGAGTTGTTACCTTTCTAATGTTTCACATTTTGATTTCATGATTAGTCTATCTGGTACCTTTTTCTGAGATGCTTCTAAATCAATATGGCAAGCAGACTCTCTCTCAGAGCGCTTCATGAGAAATACAAGTAAGCAAGCAGATTCCGAGCACTAGTGCTCCCAATTATAGAAGGCCTTTACTGCTTTGCCACTCCAAAATCCACCACAATACCATAAGAGAATGTGATGCAGGTGAATAAATGCCAACTTGCTATACATAAAGTAAATTTTCAAAGGTTCCAAATATATCATTGATTTAAGTATGCAAACACTGAATAGTGATATCAGTCTATACAATTAGTAACCAATATAAAACTAAATGGAAATCCAATCAGATGAGTGTCTATCTGAATCTTGGGAGGACTTAAGATAGCCACAACAAATAGTGATAGAACTTTTCTGTTAAAAATGAGTTAATTGCTCAAGTTTACGAGTCTGGAAAAACTTGCAGCATCCTTTACCACTTGATTCAATTTCTTCACTCTTCCTCTTGGATGTGGTGAACCCAACACTGCTTAGTTTCAGCTGTCGCTTGCCATTGCCACTGCTAGAACCATCTTCATCAACTTTATCGGCTTCCCTGTAAATGAAATCTATAGTTAAACACACTTACTAGGATCTCCTTATCCATTTTCAGGACCATTATCCAGATTACACGATTCAGTTCTTCATACATTTCAGAAAGCAATCCCTGGAAAATGATGATATAAGCTTCCTATACACAGTATATATATATCTCTTCCAAAATTAGGTAGAAAGAACAGGAAGCTGGCCTACCATATACTGAGTTGGTAACTAACAATTCATTTCCATGTGTTCATGGTGGCATGGAAACTTATATTAATTTCTAGGGATTGGAGATAGAGTAAATATAGTAGTGGTATGCTATATACAAAATCTATACTCCCTTTAGCTATAAGAAACAAACATTGGATTTTCTTGATATCCTAAGACAAATGGCACAATCATGAACAACTTTTCATTAAAGCAATCAATTGGTTTTTATTTACAAAGAGAAGGTAAAAATGGAAGAGAGACAAGTGAACTGAACTGTAACACGCTCCAGAAAAGGGCCCTTCCCTGTTATTGAACCTGTCGTTATGAGGTCAACATTCCAGAAACTATCCACAACCTTAAACACATGGTAAAGCTATGATAATACCATCCACAACATGGACCAACTGGACAGAGTTAAAACCATTTAATAATTATCACATGACCATTGCAATAAACTGCCATTTGGGTGAGATGAGAAAACGAACTCAAACATCATTTTCCAAATGCTGAACCGAAGCATGACCATCTAAATTCTGCATGTTATTCCCATGCACTGGACTACTCAACTCACCTCAGCTTTATCCTAACGTTGAATAAAATGACACACAACCATTTTATATAGCCACCAATTATAAACAAATTGTGGGCAAGGTTATTACAATTACAAAAATATCACAACAGTCCAGGTCAATACAAAAAATCAATGCATGCTATTGACAAAGGCATGGCAATACAAGTACTTCAACAGTACAAACTTGCACAAAAAGAATAGTACTGAATAGTTAAAGGAAAGAGGATCAAGAACTTACCATAAGACTTCAACAAAATCTTTATAATAGGAAGTGCAAGTACCCCAACTGAAGCGGACCAATGATGGGAATCCAAACACAGAGTGTTTGTGATGTTCCAACCAGGCCTTTGTTCCAGGATCTATGCAGATGAAAACATGACCAGATTAAACCGCTGGGACAAGAAGTTCAAGCATTTAATAGAGCTTAGCACCTAACAACGTACCTCCAGGGTATCCAGAGCCAAAGTTTCTATGCATGTTTTCTGCTGTTTCCTCAAGCACCCACTCTCGCAAGGCTCGATCTCTTGTTACCTGCATGGTTGAAGGGAAATAATGGTTTCTATTATCAGAAAGCATTATGCAATAAACTTAGATGCAACTAAAAAGGCGAGCTAATTACCTTAGCAACTATGCTTGCCCCGCTAACAACAGGATAAATACTATCAGCCTTCTTTGAAACACAAAATTTAATGGATGGAAACCTCTCTGTTAATTTCATTTTATACTTCTCGGCATCTCCAACCGTATCCAAATAAACCTGATGTAATGCAAAGATTTTAGCTACTTTTATCCACAAAACTTCAAGCAAATAAAGACTGTCTAATGTCCAGTTTTTGCTTCAGACTGATCTTGAAACATAAATAATTTCTGGAAAATCTTTTCCATGTTGCGTAAGTTAGCAAGTGATTTTGCAATTTCAGATTCTCAAATATTAAGATGGTTCATGTCATTCTTAGTTAAACAACTGGGTGAACCTAGTTATGATAGGATCTTAACATATCAGCATAGCAAGTTTGTTTCCAAGTGTGCATGACAGTAAATAGATCCTGTAGAGATTTGAAGAATTACCCTATACAGCAAAGTTCCTTTCACAATCTTGGAGAAGCTACATCCACTCCTAATCTCCGTTCCTAATTTTCTTTCTCTAGCTCTATAAAATATGTTGATTACTAGAACATCCCACATAAAAAATAGCATATTAAATGTATTTTCAAGACATACAGATAAGAAAAGCAGTTATTAGAAAGAGAGAATACAAGGGAGAATAAGATATCCCCCTAAAAGAAGTGAAAATGGAAGACATGAGAAAGATAAAATGATAACATAACATCAATGCAGAACATGCAGCCCCAATCCCTTTGCAATAAAGAAATCCCAAAAAACCAGAAGCTTTCATCAACTTCTCGAAAATATTATTTTCTCTAATATAGAATTTCACAGAATCATTGAACACCATCTTCCTCTTGATAGACATGTTTTGAACTACATTCTTGATCACAAAGCTTTTTTCCGATAAAATAGAAAGTAGGCAATCCACCAGATATTCAAAACTGATTATAGCAAAACAAAACCTATTGGGCACTGACAGCTTTTCGGTCTGCTTGCAAGATTCATATTGAAAAATGAATAATTAGAAGAGGCATCTTATTTGCGTTACAGAAACATTTACCTCAGTTAGAAGAACTCCCATGTTTAGTACCTTGGTAATGAGGTCCATTGCAGAATCATGTGATATCTCATTTAAGTTAATTTTGTTTCTGTCGCAAACAAACCCAAGAGATGATGTAAGAAACAAGAAAATCAAAGAAAATCTTTTAAAATGTCATGACTTCAGCACTGACTTTCTGAGCATTTTAGCTGAGAGCTCCTTGGGATCTATGACATCAACAGCCCATCCTAGTGATTCATCAGCCTGTAATTGCTCAAATAGTTCCTCCCTTTTCTCTTCTTTTAAGGTCTTTGAATCTACAGTCACAAGAATAAAAAGTAGAAGCATTAGTATCGCTTACCATTCAAGCAGAAAACTTGTAAAATGCAAACTACAAGTAATATTTTCCAATTTTCCCAAGATTAGAGCCACTAATTAAAACACCCTGGAAAGAACATTAACATTCTCTATCGGTTCAAATTTATAATACATCAAAGCAGCACAGAGTACACCAGGAAAAAGGCCACAGAAATTATCTAGGCATAAAACCGTGTAGAGTTCATATCCCAAAGCGACGATTGATGAGAACCTTCCTAAAAGCATAGAGTACCAAAATACTTTTCAAAATAAGAATCTAAAATAAGTAGCAGGAAAAGTTCAAACTCAGTGAACACCTAAACCCACTTAGATCAGGAAGTTAGTAGATCGATCTCTCTTAACATAAAAGACAACCACATAATACTATATGCATTTACATTTGGCCAAATTTGTTGCCAGCTCACAATCCATAGACATAGAAGACGTTGGGTAGATATCCCAACATCCCACTATTCCTAATTTATGATTCCACAAAGTAAAAGAGGAAGACTATGATGGATTCAAATCTTACGAGTTGGGAAGCTGTAGCCCAGCATATATTACGCATGTTACCTGATCATCCAGGTGACAGTTCTTCAGAATCTAAACTGCTTTAGTTCACAACAAACTTTTCGTTTCTATGTAACCTATCCACTTAAAATTTGGAAAGCAGGCATGCAACAAAGTGGGGATCAAATAGGAAAAGGCTAGCCATGATCACCATACTAGCCCCAAGAACACATAAATCCAGCAACAGATTAATAGAAAATAAGCTAATTAAAAGGCTGAAATGGGGATCCATGCCTAAAATGCTCAAGCTCATTCGGAAGGGAAAAATTTTTTAACTCTCTCTCTCTCGGCTAATATACATGTACAATAATACCCATATTCTATTGCATATATATTTTCACATTATCCTATCACACTTAAAATTTAGCCAAATCATAAAAGAACATTAAGTGGAAAAGATAAAAAAGCACATAACTATCACAATTAAACAAAAAATAAGATACAAACAAATTGAAGAATAAAAAAGAAAAAAAGAAAACACCTGCAAAGTTCAAAGTAGAGAGAGTCTTCTGATATGAACGGGCACAGTACAAGCATCCATACACCATTGGTCCTGAAACAAATAAACATCTTCTGATAAAAACACTTGTTTCGAAAAAGAAATCGAAACCAAAAAGCTGAAAGGAAATAGATGCACGGAAATTTAAAGAACAATTAGAGAAGTATCCGAAAGCAAAACAAGAAGACCTAAAACAGGACCGCGACCAGCTTCGTCGATGCCCATTATGCAAGGCTTTGAGGCCCATTTGGGCAAAGCAGGTTCCGATCCCATAGCCGTCTCTCTTTCTCAGCTCTGGTGTCGTGCCACCCGCGAGAAAACGAGCAGGTGAAGCAAGCAGTGGAATTTCGGATTTCGGAAAAATTATTTCCGCTTAAACATGTTTCCCGCGATTTTCTTCTCCCAATGTATATTGAAGCGGACCGAACGCGAAGTAGGAATTTTAAAATGAATCCAAGGAAAAATATTTTAGAAGTAAAAAATAAAATAATATTTGACAATAATTAATGGCTAAAGCAATAATCTGGTTTTTTACTTTTGTAATTTGTTTAAATTAATTTTTATCTCAATTTTTTGTCAAATTAAATTTTTATATTTTAAAAATTTTCTAATTTTAATTTTTTCTTATTAGCAAATATTATTATCATTAACTTAAATATCATATAACAATTTTATTAATACTTGATACTATTTAATTACACTGAATGAATATTATGTAACATTGGATGTATTATTCATCCAATAAAAATTATTAATTCGTTAAAACTCTAATGCTCTCTCTCGACATTGCCTTAACGGAGAAGGGAGAGGCACTGCCTTGTCCGGAAGCGAATCGATCCACAACAAAGTCAAGATACAGTTGGAGGAGAATCACTCTCCGATACTTGATGAGGAACTGATGATGGAGGAAGTGATGGCGGAAGGAGATATAGAAACGGAGGATGTAGCGCCCGGAAAGGAGGAGGAAAAAAAAAAAAAAAAAAAAAAAAAAAAAAAAAAAAAAAAAGGGGGGGGGGCCACGTCAGCAGCCACGTCAGCAGGCCCGGTCAGCAGTCCCGGCCAACCGGGGCCTGCCACGTGGCAAGATCGCGTCACTCCGAAAGGAGCCACGTTGGCGATCCGCGTGGGTGCGATCCGACGGCCCAGATCAATCACGCGATCGGACGGCCCAGATTCAAACGCACGGACGGCCCAGATTCAATCAAAAACGAACGGCCCAGATTAAAACGAAACGAACGGCTGTGATCAAAAGGCAAGGGGTTATAAATAGAACCCCCACACCAGACCAAAAACCCTAGCCGCCAGCCGCTCGCCGGAGAAGACGAACCAGAGGCCGACCGCCGCCACCCGCCGCCACTCGCCGCCGCACCGGGGAAATTTCCGACCGCCGATCGAGGTAAATTTCATACCCCCGACTCGTTTTTCCCCACTGATTCCTCCTATGGTCAAATCGAAGCCGAAATCCCGGCCAAACGGCCGGAATACGCGGCCGAAGCCCAGCGGCGCCGCCGCGCCCCCTCTCGGTTTTTGCCTCCGACGAGGCCCTTCCCGGCCTCCGTTCGATGCAATTTTTATATCACCGTGATCACCATTCTTTTCTCTACAGGTTGACCGAAGCCAAATCACCAAAACACGAACTTCGCCGGAGAGTCGCCGTACCCGAGAGCGCCGCCGCCGGTAAGCTCCGCTTTTCCGTGATTTTTTGGCCCCCCGAGGGCCCTAGGGTTGTTTTCTGACAAGGACCAATGCGAGTGTGGCCGAATTCGGCCAAAAACGGCCGAAAACAGTCAACCCGAGGCGACTCGCCGCCGCCAGCGGCGGCGCCGTCGCCGGAGCACGGCGGAGCCGCCGTGCCGGAGTTGCGATTTGGGCCGAAAGAGGCCCTGGGCCTAATTTGGATTTTTTTTGGAACCCGTGCAGGTACTGTTAGCGTGTTTCAGTTCCCCGGGAAAAATTCAGGGAAAATTAGGGACAGCCTGCAGGCGCACTGTGAATCGTATTCGGATCCCGAAAACAAGTAAGGACCCCTCACCCTATTTCCTATCACGGTATTAAAGTTCAAAATGATAAAACAGTATTTCTTGAATTAACGCATGTGTGAAATTGCTTAAGGTTGCTAATGGAGCCCGAGTCTAGTGTGATTGATGATTTACTGTTATTTGGCCTGTTTACAGCTTTAAATGCAAAATGAGGTTTGATGTGTTCATTTTACAGATTTGTGTGCATGTACTACGTTTTTATTAATTATGGGTTGAATGACTGAGAAACTGATACTATATGTTGTCTGTCTGGTATGAATTACGATTTGCTTGTTTAAATGTGAATTGATGATGCTGATTGAGGAAAAGGAAAAATGAAAGATTGTGTAGACTGATAATTGTATTATGGGGGTCAGCCTGACTAGATATCCTGGGAGATGGTGGACGGACCGGGTCCGTAGGGAACCCTACCGGGATTGTGGTCTCACATGCCGGACGGGGTATGGAGATCTTATGGTTTTGGCGCCCATACCGGACGGGGTATGGGGACGGCCCGTTTCACCCTCATACCGGACGGGGTATTGAGGTTTATGGTTTTGGCGCCCATACCGGACGGGGTATGGGGACGGCCCGTTTCACCCTCATACCGGACGGGGTATTGAGGTTCATGGTTTTGGCGCCCATACCGGACGGGGTATGGGGACGGCCCTGGAAACTGATTATGAATGTTAAAGGTTAACGGGTAGCGGAACCCCTATGGACCCCCACGGATACTAGTAGGCTGGTAAATGAGAAAAAAGATATGTTGTACAATGATTGAATTACAAGAGGCGTGATAAGTGTTATGTTTTACAGCTTAGATTATTCAATGATTATGATAATGTTATTGTTTTCTCATATTGTTTTCATAAATTCCACCAAGGTAAGTGGATGGTAAAAGTTTTATTATTGATAAAAGGTTTTGTTGTTAATAAACGAGTTTATTGTAAATTATGCTCCATTGGTCTTTTTGTGGTTTTCTACCCACCTTTATCTCCGTGACGGTGAGATATCGTGATGTTCTTACTGGGCTAGTGTAGCTCACTCCTTAATTAACCATTTCAGATCAGGAAGACATGGTTCCCGAGCCCGTTCCGCAGGAGGACGACGAAGGGGATGCCTAGAGACTCTGTAGTCATACGCATAGTTTATTTTCGAGTTTTCTTTCTTAGTTAGTTTAACCTTTTATATTTTAAGTACGTTTGTTTGGTTTTTCGTGTAAGGGATGTTAACTGAAATTTTGATCTCGCTTCCGCATTCGATATATTTAAATACTCATTTCATTTTTATATTTTCCGGGGCCGTTACAGTTGGTATCAGAGCCGCATTTCCTCGGACCCATCCCTTACACTATAGTCCTTTAAAGAAATACTCACCGATTGGTCGTTACTCAACCATTCCTTGTAAATGCAGGTACACAGAAATGAGGAGAGGAAGGCCCCCACTAAACCGAGCGGCCCAAGATAATTCGCTTCGGGAGGATTTGGACAGATTATATGAGATGGTGGAAGCTTTTGTAGCTGCCCAGCGAAGGCAAGAGGAGAGAAGGGAGTTACCCGGACCTCCTCTGCTAGCGCAGGTTGAGCCCCCGTTACAGCAGCCTGATCCCGAGCCACCCCGGCAGGAGCCTGTTCCTCCACAGTACCACCCGGCACCACAGCCGCGGTACGACCCGGTACCACAGCCACAGTACCAACAGGTACCGCCACAGCATATTCCAGTGCCCCCACCCCATCAGCAGGCGCCACCACCGGGTCCCCCAGTTCACCCTCAGCCGGCCCCAGTTCCTTTACCTCGGGACCCCGCTCCCTCCTTGATCGACCCTGGCTTCATAGAGAGGTACAGGAGACTGAACCCTTCTACTTTTTCGGGGGAATCCTCTTTTGAAGAGGCCCAATACTGGCTGGCGGAGACTGAAAGAGCCTTTGAGACCTTGGGAGTAATTCCTGAGCAGAGGGCTGCCATTGCCTCCTACATGCTGGTAGGGGAAGCAGTACGCTGGTGGGAGCTCAAGCGGGCCACCCTGCCTGTACCAGTTACTTGGGAGCAGTTCCTAGCGGCTTTCCATGCGGAGTATCTCCCTAAGCACATCCAACATTTAAAGGAAATTGAATTTGCTCAGTTGGTCCAGGGTAATATGACAGTGTCGGAGTATGCCCGCAAGTTCCTGGAGCTGGGCCGACATGCCCCGGAGACATTGTTGGATGAGGGCCGAAAGGCCAGGAAATTCCAGTGGGGTCTCCGCCCGGCGATCAGACAGCACTTGTTGGTGATGGAGCTCGAGACATATTCGGCAGTCCTGGCAAAGGCGCAGATCATAGAAAGGAGCTTCGACACCCGCCCTCAGCTAGCGGGAAGTTCCCGACCTTCAGCCCCGCTCCGCAGGCCAGCGCCTACCATGCCGGTCCAACCCAGCAAGAGACCCAGGCCTGCCGCTCAGGGCCCTCCTCAGGCTATGGGGGCAGCTCGTGGGAAGATCTGCCAGTACTGCAGCAGGGATCATGGGGACCGACCCTGCTACCGCCTCAACAACACCTGTCGCATATGCGGCAGTGCCCAGCACTATGCGAGGGAGTGTCCTAGGAACCAGAATCAAGGGAGGCCTCCAATCCAGGGCAGAGTTTACAACCTTACCCAGAAGGATGCCGATGCAGACCCGGACGTGGTACATGGTATGTATACTATCTCTGGCCACATTGCTCATATTTTATTTGATACTGGTGCATCACATTCTTTTATTTCACATGTTCTTGCTTCCAAAATTTGTGTACCACCTGATAGACTTGATTCATTATTGTTTGTATCTACCGCTGGGGGGGAGACATTACTAGGAGAGGTTGTCTATAGGGCATGTGCCGTGGAGATAGCAGATAGGAAATTGAGGGTAGACCTGATAGGGTTAGACACAGGGGATTTTGATGTAATCCTAGGAATGGATTGGCTGGCGGCGTATCACGCCACCATAGACTGCTTTAATAAAAAGATTGTATTTAATCCTCCCAACGAGGAGCCATTTACAAGTTAATAAAATTATTCGGTACTGATTCTCCCTAATGACAAATTCTTTTCTTCTTAATTCCCAGTGCGTTGATATTGTATTTTCCCTAACTAGGTAAACCCAAGAAGGAAGTTTGTATCCAAGAGATTCCAGTAGTCCGAGACTTTCCAGACGTATTTCCGGATGAACTGCCCGGTCTACCAGGGGACAGAGAGGTCGAGTTCACCATAGACTTACAGCCAGGAACCCAACCCATCTCGGTAGCTCCTTACCGAATGAGCCGCATCGAGATGGAAGAGCTAAGGAAACAAATCACTGAGCTACAAAACAGTGGCTTCATTAGACACAGCATTTCCCCATGGGGTGCCGGGGTTACTTTTGCAAAGAAAGGAGATGGAACGTTGAGACTGTGTATTGATTATAGAAGGATAAACAAGGTAACAATTAAAAACAAGTACCCTCTCCCCCGGATTGATGACCTTTTCGATCAGTTGCAGGGTGCACAAGTCTTTTCTAAAATAGATCTACGATCAGGTTACCATCAGGTAAAAGTGAGAGCAGAAGACATCCCCAAGACGGCATTCCGAACCAGGTACGGACACTATGAGTTCCTGGTTATGCCGTTTGGGCTAACCAACGCCCCGGCCATCTTTATGGATCTAATGAACAGAATCTTCAGAGAGTTCTTGGATAAATTTGTCATCGTGTTCATCGATGATATCTTAGTCTACTCAAAAAGTAGAGAAGAACATGCTCATCATCTTGCCCAAGTCCTCCAGGTACTCAGGGAAAAGAAGTTGTATGCAAAGTTGAGCAAGTGTGGATTTTGGCTCGAGCAAACCGCCTTCCTAGGACATGTTATATCGAAGGAAGAGGTGTCGGTGAACCCCGAAAAGGTTGAAGCGGTACTTGGTTGGAAAAGGCTGACAACAGTTAAGGAAATTCGCAGTTTCCTAGGGATGGCGGGTTATTACCGCCGGTTTGTCGAAGGGTTCTCCAGTCTAGCGGCCCCTCTAACCCGACTCACAAAGAAGAATGCAAAGTTTGATTGGAATGAGAACTGCGAAAGGAGTTTTTCAGAATTGAAGAAGCGACTGACTACTGCACCCGTGCTGGCTCTACCGAGTGGATCAGGAGGGTATACAGTTTATAGTGATGCCTCCTATCTGGGCCTGGGTTGTGTCCTGATGCAGCATGGAAAGGTTATAGCATATGGGTCTAGACAGCTAAAGAATCATGAGAAGAACTATCCTACCCATGATTTGGAGCTTGCCGCAATCATACACGCCTTGAAAATCTGGCGCCATTATTTGTATGGAGAGACCTTTCAGATCTACACCGATCATAAGAGCTTGAAGCACATCTTCACTCAGAAGGATCTCAACATGCGTCAGAGAAGGTGGATGGAACTCCTCAAGGACTATGATTGTGACATCCTATACCATCCAGGTAAGGGCAACGTAGTAGCCGATGCCCTCAGTAGGAAGAGTGCAGGCACCCTAGCCCATCTGATGGTTTCGGAATGCAGGTCCATTGGGGCTACGCAGCAGGTTCGACTGCAAGATCTGAAGAGGGCCACATGTTTGAGCCACCTAGCAGTCCAACCCGAGCTAATCCAAAGAATAAAGGAAGCCCAGTCAATCGACTCCGCCCTAGTAAACCGCAAGAAGGATGCAGAACAGGGAGTGAACTCAGAATTTCAGATCTCTGCCGACGGATTGATTCGTTTCAAGGACAGAATGTGTGTCCCAGACGACAATGAATTAAAAAGAGACATCATGACAGAGTCCCATAGTTCAAGGTTCGCCATGCATCCAGGAAGTACAAAAATGTACCAAACTATGCGACCCCGATTCTGGTGGAATGG
This sequence comes from Carica papaya, assembly GCF_054855325.1. Taxonomy (NCBI): domain Eukaryota; kingdom Viridiplantae; phylum Streptophyta; class Magnoliopsida; order Brassicales; family Caricaceae; genus Carica; species Carica papaya. The sequence goes on from NC_142316.1 coordinate 7,300,667, forward strand.
GATGAAGAGAGATATAGCCGACTTTGTATCTAAGTGCTTGGTATGTCAGCAGGTCAAAGCAGAACATCAACGCCCAGGGGGGTTGCTTCAGCCTTTACCGATTCCAGAATGGAAGTGGGAACACATCACCATGGACTTCGTATCGGGACTACCCAAGGCACGATCGGGACACGATGCCATATGGGTAATTGTTGACCGACTCACTAAGTCTTCCCACTTCCTGGCCATCAGAATGACTGATTCGTTGGACAAGTTGGCAAGAATGTATGTCCGGGAAATAGTCAGACTGCATGGGGTCCCAGTAACAGTGGTATCCGACAGGGATCCCAGATTCACTTCTCGGTTTTGGAATAGTTTCCAGCAAGCTATGGGAACAAAGCTGTCCCTCAGTACTGCCTTCCACCCCCAAACCGATGGACAATCAGAGAGGACAATCCGTACGCTGGAGGATATGCTCCGAGCTTGTGTCCTTGACTCCGGAGGCCATTGGGACGACCATCTACCCCTGATAGAGTTTGCCTACAACAACAGTTACCAAGCAAGCATCGGCATGGCCTCATACGAGGCGCTATACGGGCGTCCGTGCAGGTCACCGATTTGTTGGGAGGAAGTGGGCGATAGAAGATTGTTTGGCCCGGATTTAGTGGAAGAAACCACGTCCAAGATAGTTAAGATCAAGAAGAACATCCAGACAGCTCAGAGTAGGCAAAAGAGCTATGCTGATACCCGGAGGAGAGACCTGACCTTTGAGAAAGGTGACCGGGTGTTTCTTAAAGTCACCCCCTTCAAGGGAATTAGTAGGTTCGGCAGAAGGGGAAAATTAAACCCCAGATACATTGGACCCTTTGAAATCTTAGACAAGATTGGTACCACTGCCTACAGACTTGCACTGCCCCCTGAGCTCTCCCGGGTTCACAATGTGTTTCATGTATCTATGCTGCGCAAGTACAATCCGGACCCTTCTCATGTCGTGGCTCATGAACCGCTCTCACTCCGAGAGGACTTGTCTTATGAAGAAGTACCGGTCAGTATCACGGACCGAGAAAGCAGAATACTCCGTAACCGGGAAATATCATTTGTAAAAGTCTTGTGGCAGAACCACACGCCTAGGGAGGCGACTTGGGAGCTGGAATCAGAATTTAGGGCCCAATATCCTCATCTGTTTGATCAAGAGTAATGAGGCAAATTTGGGGACCAAATTTCTTTATGGGGGGGAGAGTTGTAGCGCCCGGAAAGGAGGAGGAAAAAAAAAAAAAAAAAAAAAAAAGGGGGAGGGGGCCACGTCAGCAGCCACGTCAGCAGGCCCGGTCAGCAGTCCCGGCCAACCGGGGCCTGCCACGTGGCAAGATCGCGTCACTCCGAAAGGAGCCACGTTGGCGATCCGCGTGGGTGCGATCCGACGGCCCAGATCAATCACGCGATCGGACGGCCCAGATTCAAACGCACGGACGGCCCAGATTCAATCAAAAACAAACGGCCCAGATTAAAACGAAACGAACGGCTGTGATCAAAAGGCAAGGGGTTATAAATAGAACCCCCACACCAGACCAAAAACCCTAGCCGCCAGCCGCTCGCCGGAGAAGACGAACCAGAGGCCGACCGCCGCCACCCGCCGCCACTCGTCGCCGCACCGGGGAAATTTCCGACCGCCGATCGAGGTAAATTTCATACCCCCGACTCGTTTTTCCCCACTGATTCCTCCTATGGCCAAATCGAAGCCGAAATCCCGGTCAAACGGCCGGAATACGCGGCCGAAGCCCAGCGGCGCCGCCGCGCCCCCTCTCGGTTTTTGCCTCCGACGAGGCCCTTCCCGGCCTCCGTTCGATGCAATTTTTATATCACCGTGATCACCATTCTTTTCTCTACAGGTTGACCGAAGCTAAATAACCAAAACACGAACTTCGCCGGAGAGTCGCCGTACCCGAGAGCGCCACCGCCGGTAAGCTCCGCTTTTCCGTGATTTTTTGGCCCCCCGAGGGCCCTAGGGTTGTTTTCTGACAAGGACCAATGCGAGTGTGGCCGAATTCGGCCAAAAACGGCCGAAAACAGTCAACCCGAGGCGACTCGCCGCCGCCAGCGGCGGCGCCGTCGCCGGAGCACGGCGGAGCCGCCGTGCCGGAGTTGCGATTTGGGCCGAAAGAGGCCCTGGGCCTAATTTGGATTTTTTTTGGAACCCGTGCAGGTACTGTTAGCGTGTTTCAGTTCCCCGGGAAAAATTCAGGAAAAATTAGGGACAGCCTGCAGGCGCACTGTGAATCGTATTCGGATCCCGAAAACAAGTAAGGACCCCTCACCCTATTTCCTATCACGGTATTAAAGTTCAAAATGATAAAACAGTATTTCTTGAATTAACGCATGTGTGAAATTGCTTAAGGTTGCTAATGGAGCCCGAGTCTAGTGTGATTGATGATTTACTGTTATTTGGCCTGTTTACAGCTTTAAATGCAAAATGAGGTTTGATGTGTTCATTTTACAGATTTGTGTGCATGTACTACGTTTTTATTAATTATGGGTTGAATGACTGAGAAACTGATACTATATGTTGTCTGTCTGGTATGAATTACGATTTGCTTGTTTAAATGTGAATTGATGATGCTGATTGAGGAAAAGGAAAAATGAAAGATTGTGTAGACTGATAATTGTATTATGGGGGTCAGCCTGACTAGATATCCTGGGAGATGGTGGACGGACCGGGTCCGTAGGGAACCCTACCGGGATTGTGGTCTCACATGCCGGACGGGGTATGGAGATCTTATGGTTTTGGCGCCCATACCGGACGGGGTATGGGGACGGCCCGTTTCACCCTCATACCGGACGGGGTATTGAGGTTTATGGTTTTGGCGCCCATACCGGACGGGGTATGGGGACGGCCCGTTTCACCCTCATACCGGACGGGGTATTGAGGTTCATGGTTTTGGCGCCCATACCGGACGGGGTATGGGGACGGCCCTGGAAACTGATTATGAATGTTAAATGTTAACGGGTAGCGGAACCCCTATGGACCCCCACGGATACTAGTAGGCTGGTAAATGAGAAAAAAGATATGTTGTACAATGATTGAATTACAAGAGGCGTGATAAGTGTTATGTTTTACAGCTTAGATTATTCAATGATTATGATAATGTTATTGTTTTCTCATATTGTTTTCATAAATTCCACCAAGGTAAGTGGATGGTAAAAGTTTTATTATTGATAAAAGGTTTTGTTGTTAATAAACGAGTTTATTGTAAATTATACTCCATTGGTCTTTTTGTGGTTTTCTACCCACCTTTATCTCCGTGACGGTGAGATATCGTGATGTTCTTACTGGGCTAGTGTAGCTCACTCCTTAATTAACCATTTCAGATCAGGAAGACATGGTTCCCGAGCCCGTTCCGCAGGAGGACGACGAAGGGGATGCCTAGAGACTCTGTAGTCATACGCATAGTTTATTTTCGAGTTTTCTTTCTTAGTTAGTTTAACCTTTTATATTTTAAGTACGTTTGTTTGGTTTTTCGTGTAAGGGATGTTAACTGAAATTTTGATCTCGCTTCCGCATTCGATATATTTAAATACTCATTTCATTTTTATATTTTCCGGGGCCGTTACAGAGGAGGCATCACTCTGCCTAGAAGCGAGCTGCTCAAAGAAGAATGGTGTGACTCAACCTAGAGCTTATCGCCTTGCGTCTGCAGTAGACGAACAAATTCTGGATGGAACGCTGGTAGAAGGAGCTTCAAAAATAGGGGCGACGGTGCCCTATTCTAGTGCAACCCGATATACGACCCAAAATGCGACCCGACCGATCGTGACACAAGTTGTGGTTGCTGATGATGAATAGATGTTGGAGGCAACGTTGGCTGAAGGCGATTCGGAAACAGAGGCAGGTTTGCCTTACTTTGGTGCGACCCGATTAAAAACTCAAGCCGTATTCTGGCCTAGTGCAGAAAATCGTCTTATGAGGATGAATATATGGCTGATGCTCTGATTGAGGATGTGATTTATGGAAGAAACAGCCAATGATCCTTACGCTTTGTTTGGATAAATTTCAGTGATGGTTAATTAATTTATAGTAATAACAGTAATTGAATGACAATAATAGAGAATTGTAATAACAAATTTTTTTTACGTTTGGATGATTCTATATTATTGTATGTTAATGACATATTTTTGTTTGGATGATAGGAGGTATGGTTGTATTTTCAGTCAAATTATTAATTTACCCCTACATATTATATGTAATAATAAATGGTATAAAAGAAGTATGTAAAGAAAAAAAAATTATTTATCAATATAATTATATTTATATTTAAATAAATAATTAGTATACATAATCAAATTAAAATTTTATATTTAATAAAATAAACAATTATTATTTATATTATCATATTAATTTAATTTTAATAAAAATAAAATTATTTATATATTAGAGACAAATAGTTGTAATTATATATTAGTACATTAAATTTAAAATTACTTCAATAAATAAAAAATTAAAATGTGTTTGAAATAATCATATACCATGAGTTAATTTAATAATTAATATTATGTAAAAAATTAATCATTAATAAAATTCTACATGTGCAATCATATTTTTTTTATTAGTTTCGAACTTTTAAATTTATTTTTTAACAAAAATATACAGTACAAATATATATATGTAGATATTTTGTATTCATATTCAATAATAGAAAAAAATATTTATATTCTTTTACTAAATTACTTGAAAATTAAACAAATACTACAATAAACCAAAACTGCTTCAAAAATATAAAATACTCTCCACAAATAAGTAAAGAAAGATATAAGAAATTACTCCATATAACATAAATTAATCAATCCAAAACATAAATATTTTCTCATTTCTTCAGTACTGTCCCTAAAGTTACAAATACTTTGTTCGTCTAAATAAATGTTTCGGAGTTCTTCATCAACCTCTTGAAGAATTTCATTAGTTTGATCCTCTCCCCGTAAATAATTATGCAAAATGCAACGTGCAAATATAATGGTATTAACAGTCTTAATCCGATAATGAGGTTCAGTCGAGGTTTGGATAATTGAAAAACGTTTCTTTAAAACTCCAAATGCAAGTTCAATCGCATTACGCAATAAAGCATGTCGTAGATTAAATAGCTCACGAGCATTGCGTGGTGGATTCCTAAGAGTATTCACTTAAATAGTAGTGTTCACCTCTATATGATGTAATTAGTCCACCCCGCAATATGAACCCAGCATCGACAAGGTAAAACTTACCTATAAACAATAAACAAATTAAGTTATAACATTTTTCTTCAAAAATGTACATTACATATTGAAGTTAAATATATTTTAATTACCTTCAGAAATTACTAGAGGATCATCAACTCTGTTTAACGCATCTTTTATTATTCTTGAATCTGAAGCGATCCCCTCCCACTCAGCTAAGACGTATGAAAATTTCAAATCAAATGTACAAGCTGCTAACAGGTTTTGAGTGGGGAAATCTTTTCTCCCGTGAAACCGTGGAGCATCTTTTTTAGACACTTTAACACGTATATGTGTTCCGTCAATCGCACCAATATAATTCTAAAATTAATTATTAACTAATTAATTAAACATGCACTCGTGTTAAAATAATTAATTAAACGTATATAATTTATAGATATACCATAAAAAATGGAAAGAATATGGGATTATTGGTTATTTCTGGAGGTACTTTTGATCCATTTGGCTGATTAATGAATTTATCGGCCATATGTACTATACATCATAGCACATTGTGAAAATGACGACTTGTCGTCTCTCCAGATTGTTGAAAAATCCAAGATATGACTCGATTTCTCTCATTTTGTCCTAATAAGTAAAGTATGTTAAGTACCTGTTCTTCTACAGTTGCACGAACGGTATGCCTAAGTCCACCATCTATAACTAGTAAATGACATAAATTCATAAAAGATGAAGCTCCCATCCTAATTATATGACGACAAAAATTACTTGATAACAAATTTTTCATAAGCTTATCTCGAGTTTTCTCTCCCTCTAGTCTTAGTTCATGAGTAGCCTATAATTTATCTCGCGCCTTTTATGAACTATTAGCCCATGAAGTATGATAAACTGGCATAGTAAAATAACTACACGTCTCAAAATATCTATATTTCTTATCTAATGTGTGAACAGAAACGATACAAAATGCCTAAAACAAAAGAAATAATAAGTTTAATTATTCCAAATCAAAGCAAGTCATAGCAAATATTTTAATCAACACACACTTTCGCCTGTTTGGGGAATAAATTTATAGTAATATTTATTTAACCTCATTATACGTTAACAGAGTTCCCTAATAGCATTTAGCATTTATTCTTTTCTCCAGTCACAAATGTCATTTTCTATAGAAATTTCTGTGATGTCTTATAGGTATTTTGCCTTGGAGGGTGTACAGGAGAATAGATTAAAAATATATATTATATTTCATCTTCAAAGGTTATGATCTACTTTTAGTTAATCCAAATATGAAACCAGTATGAATGTAATTTGCCTCCAAGAAATGAAGGTAATTTGCCTATAACGAATCATAGTATTTCCTTTTCTTTTTTATGAGAAGCATTAGCAAACATATCTAACTATTTCATCCAAATTCTACAAATTCTCTAACAAATTCTACAAATTCACAGCCAAATAATTCTACAAAACAACAAGTGATGATTATAAAATCCCATAAAAACAACATCAAATCTCAATCATCCAAATCCAATGAGGTCAGCATCGTTCTATCTCAAGTTAAAACAGATTCCTACATTAAATCAATAAACATGGTATACAAACAGAGTTCGCAATTAACTAACCTAGAAGTCCTGAAACATCAACTCAATTTTTTTTTTAAATAAAGAATCAGTGCTTGATACAAAATTTTGATAAAATGTTCTACCCTCCACTGACTAACTAAACCTCAATAAGGAAAAAAAAGAAAGAAAAATTGTATAAGCTACTTAGAAGCCTACCTTAATTTTTGGCACAAGTTTTGAAAATTTAAGGTCATTGGTAAACAATTACAAACTGCCTACATTAAAAATAATAAGAGGCACTATGATATTTGCCGCCCATATGATCACTCAACATTTTAAGAGGACAGTAATCCTACCTCAAATTTAATTGCTTTTCTATGGATATAGAACTAGAGATTCAGTTTTTCTACTCTCAACTAAGAGTTTATGAAGGTTCAATGTTGATCCCACCAGCGGATAAATAAAAACATTCGCAAAGAAATTATGTAAATAGGTGTTGGGTCTTCCTAAGGTGTATGTATAGCATGAAAAAGCTTAAGCTAAGATTGAAACAAATCCAAAATTTTTGTAAAATATATTCAGAAATTTTGTACTTACTTAATCTAGCATGGATGATCATTCTATTAAAAAAAATATATATATATATATATAATGATTTCACCAAGAATTCTAAATGAAATTAACCACTACATTCTAAATGTCATCAAATTTGTTGTGTCGAAAATGTATTATTCCAATTAGGGTGTGAAACTTTGAAACGAAACTCAAAGACAAGTATTTGAAGAAATATGAGCAAGGGAGACAGATACTAAAGAAACAATTCCATCTCAATGATGTATAAGAAAGAACCAAATGAGAAATTGTTATTGAAGTGTGTGAAGACTCGAAGTTGAAGACGTCAGAGTGGAGAAAAGAAAAAAGAAACAAGGAGATAGATACATTAGTATTCAATGAACAATTTCATCTCAATAATACAAATTAAAAAAAGACTGATAAATTTAAAAAGAAAAGAAAAGAATTCACGAATGTGTGGCAAAAGCATATGAAAGAACCAAATCAAAGACTATTCTAAAGACATGGAGAAACTCGAAGTTAATGACATTGTAGTGAAAATGAGACAGAGAAAAAGAGAGATTAATAAGTTAGTGCTCATAAATAATTTTATCTTAATGACACAACAAAAATAAGAAAGACAATAATATATGCAAGAATATGTACCTGCAGTAATAGCATATGCAAGAACCAGTGGAAAAGAGAAAGGAAAAATAGAGATAGATACGTTAGGATTCAAAGAATAATTATATCTCAATGGAACAAAATAAAACAATGATAAATTTGAAAAGAAAAGAAAAATAGTTACATACCTACTGTAACAGCATATGGAAGAACCAAAATCAATTACTTCTTTTGAGATGTGGAGAAACTCAAAGTTGAAAAGAGAAAGAAAAAGGGGGATAAATATGTTAGAATTTAACTAACAATTTCATGTTAGTGATACAAAATGAACGCAATGATAAATTTGATTTTTGGTAAACAAGAAATCATTTTTTGGCATTATTGAAAAATTTTCTGCTTTGTTTTTGGTAAACTATTCTGCCAACAATTCTGATTTTTGGCAATACATTTTTGTGCATGAAAGTTCATATAAAATAAAACAAGACAACATAAGTAAAATTCATTTGAAAATCCATACTTGATTAAATAGGAGGATAAAAATTTCTACTAGTTTTTATAAAGTTTAGGATGCACTTTTTTAATTCTGGTTAGAACATATTAGTTTTGACAAAAGCCCATCCCAACTTCCACTTCATTTTGGTGAAGCTAAGGCTTACTAATTTAAAGATGTGTTTGGCTTAGTAGACCACCTTCAAGTAAAATATCAGGGAGTCCAAGAGCAAAAACATAATTTAATACACAAGCTGCCAAGCAATTTCACTGCCAAAGCGGTTGCAGTGAGCCTGTCTAACTACTCAAATTGTCACGTGTAGTTGTCCCAGGATAATGTGTTTATTAAAATTGTACATCAATCCAACCAAAGAAATCTATTGGAAATGAACATCAATCCAACCAAAGAAATATGTTAGGCATGTAAAAAAGTTGGGTATTGCAAGACTTGGTATCAGTTGCTGCATTTATCTTATGGAACCATGATTTACAAGCAAAAGAGTCAAACCCTATTTTTCTTATGTGCTTTTCTATTTCTTTTCTTGGATAGAGCGTTTAAAACTGAATCCACCATTCCTATGCTTGAAAATCAGCAAACAAAAACAAAATAGAAGCTCTTTAATTAAAAATGTGGCTTGGGAAGAAGAAACAAAGGGCGATATTTGATCTAATGAGGAGAGAGTTTCAGTACCGGAATTATCAACAAGATATTAAGTGCTCGAATCTCTATAAAAAGATCTCAGAGGCTTAGAGGGATTAGTTGGAGCAAGGGATTTGGTTTTCCTTGTTGCAATAGAGAACTATAGGGTCTAGGAAGAGCTATATAAAGAGAAGCCTCAATATTGTTACATTACTGGTTACCCTACTCAATTATTTCACATGATGAAAGGAGAAGAAAACTTGAATAGATTCAAAAGTTCTCTTCCCATCATTTGTCTGATAGCATTTGATAGACCAAGCTAGAGAATTTTGAAAAATGTGGTGGAGTCCCATGATTTGGTTCTTGTTCTTGTAAACTACACCTGAGAATGTATAGAGTTCTGTAATTGGTGACCATTCATGGCACTACAATTTTTGAAATCATGTTTGGAAATTCAATTTAGTTTAGCTAGAATTGTTTCAATTGCACTTAGAATTTCTTATGATTTTGATTATTATTATATTATAGTAAATTTTCATCATTTATTAGTTGAAGTAAGTATAAATTCTTGTAAAAAAGAAAAAGGTAATTTGTTCTAAAAATAACCTTATTTTTTAACATGAATCATCAAATCAAGAGCATGTTGAGATTGTTCTTCTCTTATTGAGAGACAAGAAAAAGGAAGAGAGAAAAATTGAGAAAGAAAAGAAAGAAGTGATGGGTACATCCATTTATGTGCTTGAATTGCTCAAAAAGGAAAATCAACTCATGAACAGCTTAAGCACTAATCTACCCTGTAAATCCCCTGTAAATTTTTTTTTATTCTCCTTTGTTTCCAAAAAAACATGAGTATTATGACAAGATTGATTAATTTAATAGTTAAACAAATGTTAATTCTTGTCTTGTTTATATATAATGACAGATTATCTTTATGGCATAGTTTTTTTTTAAAAAAAAAAACCAGAGGAAAAAGACATGAGCAAATCATATCTAGATTGAAAAATAAAGGTGGAAGACAAACCCAGCTGAGATTATAATTTCACTTTATCAAACTCTACCGTTCATCTGACCCTCACTCACAGATATAGGCTATTACATAAAGAAATATAAGCAAATCAAAGAAAAAATGAAAAAAATTGATGCTGGAAAAATCAAAGAAAAAATACAAAAATACTTACCGATTGAGAAGGTGAAGAATGCAAATCAGAAGTCGAATCAATGAACAAACTTTTGGAAGTAATCAGAGAAGAAAAACAAGAAAAAAATCGGTTGGAGAAGAAGAAGATCCGTCCTACATGCGTGCGGTTTGAGTGAGGAAGAAGAGAAATTAGGGTTTTTGGTTGTCAGGATAAATATGGAATTAATTAAATTAGACGGGGGTATAATGGGAAATAAATATTATGCCGGTCAGATACCACTAATTCGGTGGTTTAAAAATTTATCCTAAAATTTTTCATTCAAATACCATTTGTTACCATTGGAAGTTGAAATAAATACGATTTTTTCACGCCCGTAAAATACTATATATTAAATTCCTACCACTCACCATGATCCAAACAAAGCGTTAATCACATGACTGTCGAGCAACCACAAACCCAACATCCAGTGAAACCTCTTTTTACCGCATGGGACACCAACAACAAAAACCTCTTTTAGAGATAAACTCATCAATAATCATAAGACTATTAACAATCGGGATGAAATCGAGATTAAGGACGGAGACGTTAAGTTTGACATTAAAAATAGAATGTTGAAAATTAATTTTTCTGATAAGGTGCACAATCTTCTAGCGCAGACTATGAAACTTACAGTAATTATTCGGTTGCTTGAAAAGCCGATTGGTTATAAAACACTTTCGGCAAAACTTCATAGCCTGTAGAAGCCTAATGATCGGCAACACCTAATTGACCTTGATAACGATTGCTGTATGGTTAAATTCCAGTCGACAAATGACAACCTGTTCGTTCTTACATATGACCCTTGGGTTATATATAACCACTACCTCATAGTGAAGCCCTGGTCCTCTAGTTTCTTTACTGCAAATCCAGATGTTACAAATATTGTAACCTAGGTGCGATATCCTGGTCTTCCTATCCATTAATACCATAAAAAGCATGCTTAAAACTATCTACAAGGTAATAGAGAAGATGTTTCACATTGACTACAATATAAAAATCCACTGAACGGGGTAAGTTTACCCGATTATGATAAAACAGTAACATCATTTTCTCGGACACCATTCCAAATCAAAGAGTACTAGAATAGGTCATTTAAGAATATGTACATACTCATAAAACTCTAAGCAAAAGTAAGTATTTATTAAAATTATGAGTTAAAGATTCATTTAGGAGTATATACAAATTTAAAGTATTAGTCAAATATCACTTTGCTGTAAGAAAAAAAAAAGGAATAATGTTTTTAAAAAATTAAAGTATTTTTCATTAGTAGGTTGTCTTTATCAGGTTAGTTGTCAATATAAGCGATTTTATCATGACACATCACACAAATTTTTTTTGCAAATTTAAGTAATATTTTTACATCACTTTTATAGGTCAAAACCAATTTCAAATTATTTCTATCGATTCTTTTATAATTTCTACATATAAATACACTTCTTTAATATATTTTAAGTGTAAAGCTTTATACATAAAACGTGAAAATAAAAAAAATATTCTCTCATTTTTCTTGAGCCTTCTTAAGTCTTAAGTGAGTTCTTTACTTGTAAGTCAACTCTTTGAGAAAGAAAGTTATAAAATTTTCATAAAAAAAATGTTTGAGCAAACTTTTAGAAACTTTTTTGTCAAGAAAGTATAGTTATTGGTGAATTAGATATCAAGAATAATTAGTAGATTTGTGAGTTAAATATAACTAACGGTATAACAAAAGTATAAGGAAACTTTTACGAGTTCTTTTGTGAAGGATAAATGGTTTGTGAACTAGTCATAGTGAACGATTAGTGTATTGTAATACTTCAAAAGAAATAGTATAATATCAAGTAGTTGACTTGAGAAAAAGGAATATAAACATAAATAATGTGGCCGAGACTTTATGAAAGAGTTTGTACTCTCTTCTCTTTCTTATTTTATTTACTTATTATTCATTATCATTATCATTTGGTATCATGCTATAACTCACATTTCATATACACACTTGAGGGTTTGATCATAAATTAATTACATTGTTAGCACTTAGTATACCGTCATTATCATTATTAAGAATTTAATCAAAAGTGTGAATTTTATCATTACTAAAGAATTATACACATTTTAATTAATGAAGATATTTATACAATAAAATTCTTATACCATAGGTCCTAATATCACATAAAAGAAGAGAAGTTGAGAAATTTATTTAAAAATATCAAAACTTAAAAACTCAATTCAACTTTCCTCTTGAAATTTTTTTGACTTTGAGCTTATATTATTATTATTATTATTATCATCATCATCATCGTCATCACCATTGTTATTTATTAATTATTATTATTATCATTATTACTATTATGATTGTTTTTGTAATTGATATTATCTAATTTTTATTTTGATTTTAATTTTTATTGTATTAAAGTAGTTTTTGGAGGGAAAAAAAGAGTGGGTTCGGGTTCATTACAAGCCAAGCCCAAAGCTCGGGGAAGAATTAGCAGCTTAGGAGCCCAAAGAAGAGGAAATGAAGAAAAAGAAAGGGATATTAAAAAAAAAAAACAAGAAAAGAAGCTGCCTATTCCACTGAAGCCTGTGGTCCAACCGGTCCCGCGAAGCCCAGCGTCCGAAACGATGTTGTTTCAACCGCAACTAGTTAGAAACGATGTTGTTTCATTCACTAATCGAAACCACGTCGTTTCAAATTTTATTTAAGTAAAAAAAATCTCACATTGTTTAAGAATTATCAATTTCCAGATTTTGGTAGTTTGACGCAGACAATAACCTCAACCATAGTGAACGAATCATTTCATGAGGTTCTTGTTTAGTTACATCAATGGGTATAGCGTTATTTAATAGAAGCCTATGATCTGGTACCAAACGGCACCGTTTCCATGCTCCTCAGTTTCTGCGTTGCTTTTATTTTTATTTTTATTTTTATTTTTTTAAACCTGCAAGTGAAAATCACAACAAAACAAGAAGAACAGAGAAGGGAACAAGAAAGAAGAAACTACTGGATCTTCAGAATCCACTGGCTGCACGTCCACCAGAAGAAGCTTAGTGTCTAGAGATGGGGAAATGGTGACCGTACGATGAATGGCTTCAACTGCAATAAACTTGATCAAGGGAGAGAGGACGCGTGGCACGCAGTAGGGAAATGAATTTTTTGGGTGGTTGGAGTTGTTTAATACAAAAAACTTAGAGACCCACTATTTTATCAATTGAAATCAGAATATGAGATTTACAAAACTGGAAAATCGGGATGATTTCCCTTTTCCTTACAAGACCAACTCACAGAAGAATTTTCCAACTAACCCTAACCTAGTTATGTTGAATTGAGAAGAAAATTACAGATGATGATCTAATGGAATACTAATAAACTACGCGGCGACACATGGGGCAAGTGGTGTGATTTTCCAACCAGCGGAAAATGCAGGAATCGTGAAAGATATGATGGCAGGGCATGTCAATTAGGTCTTTAGAAGCCGACATATCGTCCAAACAGATGGCACAATTCCCCAGCTCATCACCATCATTACCTTCAAACCTTCTTTCTCTTCTCAACTTTTCTATCACACCCTCTGAATCTTGATCTTCTTGGTCTTGATGATGATGATGATGATCTTGATGCTGATAATGGGGATGCATAGCCGAAGTACGGAGCCATTCGCTGATATTCATGGGTGCCTCCATGATTTCTTCGATGAAATCAGTCCACAACACCTCCGTGTCAACCAAAACCAGGAAGCCGTTGTGGAGGGAGGCAGCAAGGCGGCGTGCATAGGAGTAGATATTGTTTGCCATGAAACTGCAGAGACGAAGATCGCCATTAATGTTGACGATCAAGTGATCTAGAATGTGATTCCAAGCAGTGACTTGGGAGATGAGGATATTAATTGGAATATGGAAGGAGAAGACGATGGGTCCTCTCATTGGTTGGATATTACAGATCGTTTCACGACCTTCCATATCACGCCTTATGGTTTGCTTGATGTTGCTCACTCGGATTTTCAGAGATGCAATGTTTTGGATAGGGTGCGGCCATGGTCGTGAGCTCATCCCCATCTTCACCTCCGTTAAACCGGTATCCATCTTTGAGGAAAACAGAGAAACAGCAGAACAGAGAAGAGAGACAGCTAGATTGCAGAGAAGACAGAGTAGAGAACAAAGTGTTGGTAACAAAGGTTGCCGTTGCCGGTCTTTATTTATGGAAGAAAATCGAAATAGGAAACCAGGGCTGATTCCTGAGAAGTTCAGGAAAATCACATTCGACCGTTGGCAGTTTATGAATTAATTTTAATTAATTACAGGTTTCCGGCTTTGAATCCAGGCGGAGCTAGGGAAAATAAAGTTTCGATCGTTGGATCTTCTTATATTACACATGGGTTTCCTGGAAATTGGTAGTTTATCTCTGCAAAAATAAAGTTTCGACCCCCTGCCACAGTCTTCAGGAAGCAGAGTGTTGCAAAAATAAAGTCAATCTAAAAATTTGTTGTCAATTCAATTGAATGAAAATAAAAATTGATTGTAGCTAATTTTGCATGTAATTTACAGTAAAATTAAAAATAATTTTCTTTAAATTAATAAAATTTGACGTGTAAACATTTCAATTTTTCTTGAAAGGTCTATTTTTTATTATTCACATAAAATTTTACTGAGTTAAATAAAATATAATTTTTAAATATATTGTACAAAAATTCTTAACTAATTCTCAATATAAATTGGAGTTGTGATAGTTAAATTTCTTGAAGGTCTATTTTTTTTACCATGTGGTAAAAATTTTCATAAAATAGATTAAATTTAATTTTTAAATAAATTCCTCAAAAATTCTCGACTAATTCCCAGTATAAATTAATGCATGATAAATTCCTAATATGGCATTTAGGTATCATAAGCGTGTTTCAGTTTCTGAAGAGAAATTAAGGGAACCCAGAGACTGCCCGTAGGCGCAGTAAACTATTTAGCTTTTTGGCGTCAAACCAAGTAAGGACCCCTCACCCTATTCCCTATCGTAGAATTGAAGTTTGAATAAATAATACTATTGTATTTTGTACAAATTAAATAGATGTGCATAATTAATTACGGATTGCCAATGGGGTCTGAACTGGACAATGTTCTCTGTTGATTTATTTTACAGTCTAAAAGCATGATGGTATCTGTTTTATCTACTTTATAATTTAAATGCATGTATTTCTGCCTTACTTGTTCATTGTTTGATTTTGGAATTTGAGACATGATTGCATTACTGGATATATGTTTATTTATTTATGTGATTATATTTGATTTGATAATGGAGACTAAGGAAAAACAGGAAAAGGGTGTGATCAAGTAAACAGATAGAATGACAACCTTACTAGATTTTCTGGGAGATGGTGGACGGACCAGGTATATAAGGAACTCTACTGTGAACGTTGTCTCATAACGGATGGAGTATGGAGACTTGGTAATTTGGCACTCATACTGGACAGGGTATGGGGACGACCTGCTTCACCCTCATACCGGACGAGGTATTGAGGTTTAATGTCTTTGGCACTCATACCGGACGGGGTATGGAGACGACCTTGTAACTGAGATTGTTATGGAAAAAGGGTTCATGTATAGCGGAGATACCCCTATGAACCCCTATAAATACTAGTAAGCTGGTAAAACGGAAAAATGTTATGATTTAGTTTATTGTTAATGAATATAAATTTATGATATGTTATATGTTGTTGATTGTGCATGAATTTATGATCTGTATGGTTTTATTATCTTTATAGGTTATTTTCATGAATTTTACAATGGTAAGTGAACGGTAAATGATTTTATGATTAATAAACGAATTTGCTAAATTTAGTACTCCATTAGTTGTTTTGGTTTTTTACCAACCTTTACTTCTGTACCGGTGATATAGTGTGATATCCTTACTGGGGTAGTGTAGCTCATCCTTTATTTAACCATTTCAGATCAAGAGGACCTAATTTCAGAGCCCGATCTGCAAGAAGATTGCGAGTAGATGCCAGATACTTTATATTTTTCATTACTTTTCTCATTTCTCGTGTTTCTTTCAGAGAATTCATTATGTAATGTTTGCTTAATACTTTTAAATTTTTGTGTAAGGGATGTAAACCTTAATATTTTATTTCGCTTCTGCACTCAAATTATTATATATTTCCTTTTGGATTTCCGGGTTTCTTATAATAAAAGCATGATATCAAGCTAGGATAAAACAACAGAGTGATATTTGACTAATATTCTAAGTCTATACATACTCCTAAATTAATTTTTAAGTCATAATTTTAATAAATACTTACTTTTGTTTAGAGTTTTCTAAGTTTGTACATACTCCTAAATGATATGTTCTAATGCTATTTTATTTGGAATGGTGTATGAGAAAATGATGTTGTTGTTTTATCCTAGCTTGATATCACTTGGAAGTCAACTGTTTGAGAAAGAAAACTATAAAATTTTCATATATATTTCATAGACTTTGTAAAACAACGTTTGAGCAAACTTTTATAAACTTTTGTTTTATCGAGAAAACACAAGTTATTAGTGAATTAGACATAAAAAAACTTAGAAGATTCGTGAATTAAATACAACTAACAGTATAACAGAGGTGTAAGGTAACTTTTAGGAGTTCTTATGTGAAGGATAAATGGTTGGTGAACTAGTCATGATGAACAATTAGTGTGTTGTAATATTTTAAAAGAAATAGTATAATATTAAGTAGTTGATTTGAGAGAGAGGATATAAAAACAAATAATATGAACGAAACCCTAAAAAAGAGTTTGCACTCTCTTTTCTTTCTTATTTTATTTACTTATTATTCTTTATCATTATCATTTGGTATCACGTCCTAACTCACATTTCATATACACACTTGAGGGTTTGATCAGAAATTAAACATATTATTAACATTTACTGTACCATTATTATCATCATTGAGAATTTAATTAAGAGGTGCGAATTTCACCATTACTAAAGAATTATACACATTTTAATTAATGGAAATATTTATACAAGGAAACCTTTCAACCATATGTCGAATATCACATAAAATAAGAGGAAAGTAAGAAAAAGAGAAGATGAAGCCCAAACCACTCATCAAAAAACAAAAAAAAAAGAAGTAAAATAAGCTGCGTAGTCCACTAATGCCTGTGGTCCTACCTGGTCACGCGAAGCCCAACACCTAAAACGATGTTGTTTCAAGGCAACCGACTAGAAATGACGTCGTTTCATTCACTAAATAAAACTACATTTTTTTTTATTAAGATAAAATTAGAAATCTTAAGGTTTCAATTTGTTCGGAAAAAAAAAATAAAGGGAGTATGCATATAGAGGCTAATATAAAAGAAAAGGGGAGAAAAGAGAGGGCTGAAAAAAGGAGGAAACCGTAAAATAAAAAAAAAAGCTCAAAGATGGGAGCTCTTAGAGAGAAGCAGAGAAAAGAGATCCCACGAAGATGATGGAGCTTAAGGCCGAGAAAAAGAACAAGAAGAAGATTTTACTTTTGGTGGAGTCTAGTGAAGAAGAAGACGGTGGATATTAGATCTTTCTATTGTTTTCTCTTTCCTCTTTGTAATTAAAAAAGAAAATTAGATACAATCTTGAATTTGTGGTAGTTAGAGAAAGTATTGAATATATGTTGTAATTAAAAATTATCTACTTTAATTAGAATACAAGTTCTAATATAACTTTAGTGACTTAAATTATTAAATAATATTCGGAAAATAAACTTAAGATGGATAAACTATGATAGAGATCATGCAAATGACCTTTTGGCCATAACAATAGAAAATTAAATCTTTAAACCGAAGCATGCCCTGTAATTGACGATATTTGCAATAAGTGTACTAATGAAAAAGAATCATGTGATTCTGTTAGCAAATAATATAACATACCTTAATTGCTTCAGTTATAGAGCAAAATTATAATAAGATATTTCAATTTTTCTTCAAATTCAAAAAAAAAAAAAAAAAAAAAACACATTGTTTGAGGATAATCATTTTGCAGATTTTGATAGTTTGTAGCAGATAATAACCTCAGCAATAATAGTGAACGAATCATTTCTAGAGGGTTTTGTTTAGCGGCATCAATGGGTATAACGATATTTAATAGAAGCCGATCATCTGGCACCAAACGGCACCGTTTCCATGCTCTTCAGTATTTGTTTTCTTTTTTTGAAAACAAAAAAAACGTGAAAATAACAATAAAACAAGAAGAACACACAAGACACCAAGAAAGAAGAAACAACTGGATCTTCAAACAAATCCACTGGCTGCACGTCCACCAGAGGAAACTTAATGTCTAGAGATGGGGAATTGGTGACTGTACGATGAATGGCTTCAACTGTAACAAACTCGACCAAGGGAGAGAGGACGCGTGGCACCCAATAGAGAAATGGATTTTTTGGGTGGTTGGAGTTGTCTAATAATAAAAACTTATATATATACATATATATATATATGCACACACATACACCCATACATGTAGCCACTATTTTATCAATTGAAATCAGAATATGAGATTTACAAAACTGGAAAATCGGGATGATTCCCCTTTTCCTTACAAGACCAACTCACAGAAGAATTTTCCAACTAACCCTAACCTAGTTATGTTGAATTGAGAAGAAAATTACAGATGATGATCTAATGGAATACTAATAAACTACGCGGCGACACATGGGGCAAGTGGTGTGATTTTCCAACCAGCGGAAAATGCAGGAATCGTGAAAGATATGATGGCAGGGCATGTCAATTAGATCTTTAGAAGCCGACATATCATCCAAACAGATGGCACAATTCCCCAGCTCATCACCATCATTACCTTCAAACCTTCTTTCTCTTCTCAACTTTTCTATCACACCCTCTGAATCTTGATCTTCTTGGTCTTGATGATGATGATGATGATGATGATCTTGATGCTGATAATGGGGATGCATAGCCGAAGTACGGAGCCATTCGCTGATATTCATGGGTGCCTCCATGATTTCTTCGATGAAATCCGTCCACAACACCTCCGTGTCAACCGAAACCAGGAAGCCGTTGTGGAGGGAGGCAGCAAGGCGGCGTGCATAGGAGTAGATATTGTTTGCCATGAAACTGCAGAGACGAAGATCGCCATTAATGTTGACGATCAAGTGATCTAGAATGTGATTCCAAGCAGTGACTTGGGAGATGAGGATATTAATTGGAATATGGAAGGAGAAGACGATGGGTCCTCTCATTGGTTGGATATTACAGATCGTTTCACGACCTTCCATATCACGCCTTATGGTTTGCTTGATGTTGCTCACTCGGATGTTCAGAGATGCAATGTTTTGGATAGGGTGCGGCCATGGTCGTGAGCTCATCCCCATCTTCACCTCCGTTAAACAGGTATCCATCTTTGAGGAAAACAGAGAAACAGCAGAACAGAGAAGAGAGACAGCTAGATTGCAGAGAAGACAGAGTAGAGAACAAAGTGTTGGTAACAAAGGTTGCCGTTGCCGGTCTTTATTTATGGAAGAAAATCGAAATAGGAAACCAGGGCTGATTCCTGAGAAGTTCAGGAAAATCACATTCGACCGTTGGCAGTTTATGAATTGATTTTAATTAATTACAGGTTTCCGGCTTTGAATCCAGGCGGAGCTATGGAAAATAAAGTTTCGATCGTTGGATCTTCTTATATTACACATGGGTTTCCTGGAAATTAGTAGTTTATCTCTGCAAAAATAAAGTTTCGACCCCCTGCCACAGTCTTTAGGAAGCAGAGTGTTGCAAAAATAAAGTCAATCTAAAAATTTATTGTCAATTCAATTGAATGAAAATAAAAATTGATTGTAGCTAATTTTGCATGTAATTTACAGTAAAATTAAAAATAATTTTCTTTAAATTAATAAAATTTGACGTGTAAACATTTCAATTTTTCTTAAAAGGTCTATTTTTTATTATTTACATAAAATTTTACTGAGTTAAATAAAATATAATTTTTAAATATATTGTACAAAAATTCTTAACTAATTCTCAATATAAATTGGAGTTGTGATAGTTAAATCTCTTGAAGGTCTATTTTTTTTACCATGTGGTAAAAATTTTCATAAAATAGATTAAATTTAATTTTTAAATAAATTCCTCAAAAATTCTCGACTAATTCCCAGTGTAAATTAATGCATGGTAAATTCCTAATATGGCCTTTAGGTATTCCAAAATGCAATTTTTTATATTACGAGAGAAGGTGGTAACTAGAAAATTAGAGATAATCACCAAATTTCATACAAGCATGACAACTCTTCTTAACTCATATTGGCAGCTAAAAACTTCAGCAAAGGTTTATGTGACAAAACATTGAAATAATAAACTAAAACAATACCTAAAATAAGTTAAACAAAGGTTGGAAACCAAAGAAAAGCAAAAACGGTAAGTAAAAGCAACGAAGAAAAACATTTAGAGTGTAATATCCGGAATTAATTTTAAAATATTTAAAATTAATATATAAAATATAATTTTTTAAATTTTAAATTTTTATCTAATGTAAAAAATTAAGAAAAATAGGTGGATGATGAAATTGAAAATAATTTTAAGAAAAAATGGTAAAAATTTGGGTTATGGAGTGTTTTTGAAAGAAAAATCTAAAACTGAGGGTCAAAACGCAATTTAAAAAAAATATATCACGTAGGACCGCCTAGTCAGGAGCCTTGACGAATCGGAGCGCGCCGCGTGGCAAGGCACGCTGACGCGGTGCCGCACGGGAGGCCTTGCTGGCAATCGCCCGCGATTGGACGGTACAGATATGTTTCCTCCTCAGACAAGATCGGACGGTCGCGATTAAACGCGATGAACGGTTTAGATTCATTCTTTCTTTAAACGCGATCGTACAGTTTAGATTAAATTGTGATAAACGGTCCAAATTCGCTTTTTATTTAAATGCGATCGGACAGTTTAGATCAAACGCGATGGACGACCCAGATTAAAATGGAATAAATATAAATATCTCACTTCACACTAAACCCTAACTGTAACGGCCCGGAACTTGAAAGGAAGTAAATTATAAATTAAATGAAGAAGTTAAAGAATAGTGTTAGGGTTTACATTCCTTACAGAATAATTCTGAATACCTAATAGGGATATGAGAATGACCATTCTAAGAACAACTAATAATAAAAGAAATACACGAGAAGTAAACAAACTTAACGTCCTACTCGCAACCCTCTTGTGGATCGAGATCTGGATCTTGATCCTCTTGATCTGAAATGATTAATAAAAGGGTGAGCTATACTAGCTTAGTAAGAATATCACACTACTTACCGATACAGAATTGAAAGTTGGTAAAAATTATAAAAATAACTAATGGACCTCTTATTTTAAGTAAATTCATTCATCATAAGTAAAATTATTTATTGTACACTTACTATAGATTAATTTTCAAAATTGATCTATAGAGGCAATGGTACAACCAATCTCATAATCTCATGTACAATTAATCAGAACAACAACCTTTCCTTTATCTGGGCCGTCCATCGCGTTTGATCTGAATCGTCCATCGCGTTTGATCTGAATCGTCCGATCGTGTTTAAATAGAAAGTGAGTCTGGAACGTTTATCGCGATTTGATCTGGGTTGTTCAATCGCGTTTAAATAAGAAGTAAATTTGGACCATTCATCGCGATTTGATCTGGATTGTACGATCACATTTAAAGGGAGAACGGATCCGGACTGTCCACATGCACGGGAATAAATCTGGACCGTCTGATCGTGGTCATGTGGATTGCTAGCGTGGCCTTCCGCATGGCATCGCACCAGCGTGCCTTGCCACGCGGTACGCTCTGGTTTGTCGAAGTTGCTGACTGGGTGTCCTATGTGACATATTTTTCTTAAATTACGTTTTGACTCCTAGTTTCTGATTTTTCTTTTAAAAACCCCACAGAACCCAAAATTTTACCCCAGAACTCAAATTTTCACCATTTTTTTCCAAACTTATTTTCAATTTTATCCCCCACCTATTTTTCTTCATTTTCACATTAAATAAAAATTTAAAAATTTAAAAATTATATTTCTACATTAATTTTAAATATATTAAAATTAATTTAAGAGTATTACAACTCTCTCCCCTTAAAAGAAATTTGGTCCCTCAAATTTGTCTCTCTCTCACTCAATCAAACAGTTGGGGATATTGGGATTTGAAATCTGATTCTAGCTTCTATGTGACCTCTCCCTGTGTGTGATTCTGTCATAGGACCTTAACGAAGAAAATTTCTCGGTTGCGGAGTACTCTGCTCTTTCGGTCCACAATACCGATCTGTACCTCATCATAAGACATATTCTCCTGAAGTGGAAAAGGCTCGTGGACCAAGATGTGAGATGAGTTCAGGTTGTACTTGTGTAGCATAGACACATGAAACATATTATGGACCTTGGAGAATTCTGGAGGCAGTGCCAGTTTGTAGACGGCAGTGCCAATTCTGTCTAAGATTTTAAATGACCCAATAAACCGGGGATTTAGTTTTTCTCTCTTGCTAAACCTACTGATTTTCTTGAACGGAATGACCTTAAGGACTAACCGATCACCTTTCTCAAATTCCAAATCCCTCCTCCGAGTATCCACATAACTCTTCTGCTTGCTCTAAGCCGCCTGGATGTTCTACTTGATCTTAACTATTTTGGCTATAATCTCATCCACAAGATCTGGACCAAACAATCTTTTATCACCCACATATTCCCAACAGATCGGTGATCTGCATGGATGGCCATACAACGCCTTGTACAAAGCCATGCCAATACTTGCTTGGTAGCTGTTATTGTATGCGAACTCTGTTAGGGGTAAATAATCATCCAAATGGTCTCCGAAGTCAAGAACACAAGCTCGGAGTATATCCTCAAGTGTGCGGATCGTCTTTTCTGATTGTCCATTGGTCTGAGAATGGAATGCAGTACTAAGGGATAGTTTTGTTCTTATGATTTGCTGAAAACTAGACCAGAACTGAAAAGTGAACCTGGGGTCCCTATCGGACACTACCGTCACTGACACTCAATGTAATATGACTATATCCCGGATATACATTCTTACCAACTTGTCCAAGGGGTCGGTCATCCTGATGACCAAGAAGTGGGAAGACTTGGTGAGTCGTTCAACAATTACCTAAATGACATCATGTCCCGAGCGTACCCTAGGCAATCATGTCACGAAATATTGTGATATGTTCTCACTTCTACTCTGTAATTGGTAATGACTGAAGTAACCTGACTAGGCGTTGATGCTCTGCCTTGATCTGCTGACATACCAAATACTTAGAAATAAAGTCGGCTACATCTGTTTTTATCCCATTCCACTAAAATTAGGGTCGTATACTTTGATACATCTTAATACTTCTAGGATGCATGACAAACTTTGAGATATGGGGCTTTGTTATGATGTCCCTTTTCAGCTCACTGTCACATGGAATACACGCCATGTCATGAAATCTAAGCAACCCATCAGCAGAGACTCAAAATTCTGAATTAACTCCCTGTTCTGCATCCTTTTTGAGGGCTGTTAGGGTGGAATCGGTGGATTGGGCTTCCTTTATTCTCTAGATCAACTCAGGTTGAACCGTTAGATGGGCCAAACATGTAACTCTCCTCAGGTCCTGAAGTTGCACTTGTTGTGTGGCCACTATTGGCATGCATTCTGAAACCATTAGGTGAGCTAATATACCTGCACTTTTTCTGCTGAGTGCGTCGGCTACCACGCTGCCCTTACCTGAGTGATACAAGATATTGAAATCGTAGTCCTTGAGGAGTTCTATCCATCTTTTCTGATGCATGTTGAGATCCTTTTGAGTGAATATGTGTTTCAAGCTCTTATGGTCGGTATAGATCTAAAAGGTCTCCCTATACAAGTAATGGCACCAAATCTTCAAGGTGTGGATAATCGCGATAAGTTCTAAGTCATGGGTGGGGTAGTTTTTCTCATGACTCTTCAACTATCTGGACCCATAAGCTATGACCTTTTCATGTTGCATCAGAACATAACCCAACCCCAATTAGGAGGCATTGCTATAAACTGTATATCCACCTGTCCTGCTCGGCAAGGCCAACATAGATGTGGTAGTCAACCACTTCTTTAGTTATGAAAAAATCCTTTAACAGTCCTCGTTCCACTCAAACTTGATGTTCTTCTTTGTGAGCTGGGTCAAAGGAGCAGCTAGACTAGAAAACTATTCCGCAAACCTACGGTAATAACTTGCCATTCCCAGAAAACTACGAATCTCCTTGATCGAGGTTAATTTTTCCCAGCCGAGCACTGCCTCAACATTTTTGGGGTTCAGTGACACTCTATCACTTAATATGATGTGCCCTAAGAAGGTAGTCTGCTCGAGCCATAATCCACACTTGCTCAGCTTTGCATACAACTTCTTTTCTCAAAAGAATTACAAAACCTGAGTCAGATGGTGAGTGTGCTCCTCTCTGCTTTTTGAATAGATTAGGATATCATCAATAAATACAATGACGAACTGATCCAGGAATTATCTGAAAATCCTGTTCATCAGATTCATGAAGATGGCTGGTACATTGGTTAGTCCAAATGGCATGACCAAGAATTCATAGTGTCCGTACCTGGTCCGAAAGGCTATTTTGGGAATGTCTTCCGCCTTAACCTTTAGTTAATGGTAACTTGAACGCAAGTCTATTTTGGAGAAGACTTTGACACCCTACAACTGATCAAAAAAGTCATTGATCTTGGGGAGGGGGTACTTATTCTTGATCGTGACCCTGTTCAGTCATCTGTAGTCAATACATAACCTTAACGCTCATCTCCCTTCCTTGTAAATGTGACTCTGGCACTCCAAGGGGACACACTATGTCGGATGAATCTACTATCTTGCAATTCATTAATATGTTTTCTCAACTCCTCCATCTCAACATGACTCATGTGGTAAGGAGCAATCGAAATAAGCTGGGTGCCTGACTGATGGTCTATGGTGAATTCAACTTCTCTGTTCACTAGCAGTCTAGGTAGTTCATCCGGAAAGTTTTAGACTACCAGAATATCTTGAATATAAATTTCTTTCTTGGGTTTGCCTAATTAGAGAAAACAATAGGGTTAAAGCAATTGATAATAGGAAAATTACCTTGAGGGAACAAATGTTAAACAATTTTATTAATTTGTGAGTAACTCCTCATTAGGAGGGTTGAATACAAATTTCTTATGAAAACAATCTACAATGGCATGATATGCCGCTAACCAGTTCATTCATAGGATTATATCAAGATCCCTCGTCTCAATTTCTATAAGGTCCACACTCAATTTCCTACCTGCTATATATATGACACAGAATTTGTATATAACCTCCCCTAGTAGTGTCATACTCCCAAGAATAGACACAAACAATACAGAATCAAGTCCTTCAGGTAATACATTCGAGTTTGATGTAAAAGTATGTGAGACAAATGAATGCGAGACATAAATATCAATCAAAATATGTGCAAGATAATTACAGATAGTATACGTACCCTATATCACGTCTGGGTTGGCCTCTGCATCCTGCTAAGTGAGGTTGTAAGCCCTGCCCTATATAGAAGGTATGGTCTTGTTCTAATTCCTCGGGCACTCCCTCGCATAATGTTTGGTACTCCCACATATGCGGCAGGTATTGTTGAGGCGATAGTAGGATCGGTTCCCATGATCATTGTCATAGTACTGATAAGTCCTGTTGTTGGAATTTGAGGAGGAGCCTGCATCATTAGCCTAGGTATCTTGTTTTACTGAACAGGCACAGTAGGTGCTAGTCTGCGGTGTGGAACCAGGGGCTTGAGGTTCCCTACTGCTTGAAGGAAAATATGAAGGTTCCTCTCCACTAGTTGTACCTTGGCCAGAACAGCCGAGTAAGTATTGAGCTCGAATACATACAGCTGTTGTCTGATATCAGGACGGAGGCCTCACTCAAACTTTCTTGCCTTTCTGCCTTCATCCATCATGCTCTCAGGGGAATACCAGTCCAACTCTAGAAACTTTCGAGCATATTCTGATACCATCATGTCATCCTAGGCTGATTTCGATCGGTTTTATACTCTTCCCTATGAGAAAACACGTTAAGAGGCATCGGTTGGTTGAAAAAGTCAAAAAATAGAGGCTTACCGGCAGCGGGGTTTCTGCTGCAGCAGCTTTGCCAGCTCACCTTCACGGTTGGGTGCTTTGAACACCCTCATGGCTAAATCGGGTTGACTGAAGAAAAACACCCAACTGCAAAGGTGAGCCGGCAGAGCCTATGTACCGAAAAATTCTGTCGCCAGTAGGTTTTTGTTTTTTCACTTTTTTTGGCCAATCGAGGCTTTGTAACATGTTTTCTAGTAGGGATGAGTATGAAATCGGCTGAAATAGGCCGAAACTGGCCAAAAACGGCCAGCTTGAAGCAAACCGCTACCACGAGCGGCAGTGCCATCGCCAGAGCATGGCGGTGCTGCCGTGCCAGAGTTTCAAAATTGGCTGGAAAAAGGTTTTAACACCAATTTTTAGTTTTTTAGAGTATTTCTAGGTATTTGGAGCGTGCTTTAATCTATGAAGGAAAATTCAAGGAACCCATGGACCGCTAGTAGGTGCAGCTGAAAGTTTAATATTTTGGACATCGATTCGAGTAAGAATCCCTAACCATATTCCTTATTATGGATTGAAGTTTAATTATAAATAATTTGGTATTTTATACAATTTAAAAATTTTGATAATTAATCACAGGCTACTAATGGAGCCGAAACCGGTTATTATTCACTGTTGATCCTGTTTGATTGATTTTACTGTTTCAAATGCATAATATTATACTGGAGTTGGTGTGATGATTTAGTTGTATTTTTTTGATACATGTATTGCTTATTTTGTGTGATCTACAGTTAAATTGTGAAACTGAAAATTAAATGTAAATGAGGAATTGTTTGACTAAGTGATTGAATGAATGATAGTCTTACTGGATATCTTGAGAAATGGTAAACAGACTGGGTGCATAGCCCTACAGTGAACATTGCCTCATATCAGACTGGGTATTGAGGATTGGTATTTTGATGCTCATACCGGACGGGGTTTGGGGACAGCCAGTTTCACCATCATACCGAACAGGGTATTGAGGGATGGTATTTTTAGCGCTCATACCGGATGGGGTATGGGGACAGTTGGTTAGTTGAAAATGTTAAATAAGGATTCACGTGTAGTGGGGACATCCCTATTGAATCTCACGGATACCAATAGGCAGATAAAAAGTAAAAGTTGTTATTCTTACTTAATTGGATATGAGATAATTATATTGTCGTATTATTGCCTCTATAGGTCAGTTTTAAAAATTTCGCTACAGTAAGTATACAGTAAATGATTTTATTTATGATAAATAAATTTACTTAAATTAAGAACTCCATTAGTGATTTTCATGATTTTTACCAACCTTCATTTCTGTATCAGTGAGTAGTGTGATATTCTTACTGGGATAGTGTAGCTCACTTTTTCATTAACTATTTCATATCAAGAGGACCAAGATCCAGATTCTAATCCACAAAAGGGTTGCAAATAGGATGTTCAATTATTTACTTTTTAATTTATTTCTATGATTTTCCGTTATTCTTTTAAAAGGATCATTCCCGTAGTACTATTGGATATTCAAAATTATTGTGTAAGGAATGTAAACCCTATAGCCCAGTGCCCCAACCGCATCATCTGGCACCACCACAGTATAACCCGGTACCTTCACCATATCATCCAGTACCACCATAGGGCCATCCGGTCCATCCCCAGCACAATCCAGTCCTTCTTCCACGGGACCTAGTTCCTCCCATATGGACCTAGTATACATTGAGAGGTATAAAAAACTAAACCCATCTACTTTTACAGGGAGATCCTCCTTTAAAGAGGCCGAGTACTAGTTAGCTGAGACAAAGAAAGCCTTTACGACTCTTTAGGTAATTCCCAAACAGAGAGTCATACTTGTCACCTACATGCTGGTGACAGTAGTGTCCGACATGTTACATGGAGTGCTAGTGACAGTAGTGTCCGACAGGGACCCCAGGTTCACTTCTCAGTTTTGGTCTAGTTTTCAGTAGATCATGGGAACGAAATTATCCCTTAATACTGCATTCCATCCTCACACCGATGGAAAATCAGAAAAGATGATCTGCACACTGGAGGATATACTTCGAGCTTGTATTCTTGATTTCGGGGGCCATTGGGAATGATCATTTATCCCTAATAGAGTTCGCGTACAATAACAGCTATAAGTAAGTATCGGCATGGCTCTAGTGGGTTAGGAGATTCGTTCTTTTTTCATTTTTTTTTCAACCGGACTTCATTAGGAGTTCTTTTAGTTGGTAGATTGACTACTAACTTATCGTAAGTGGTTCTATTGATTCAAACTCTCAAATGGTTAGATATGACACCTTTGATCTTCCAACATTCTCATGTGTCCGCTCTTACATATGGCCTTAAATTTGAATCGTGTGTTCGTCGCTTAATTGATCTCTTCTTATTGGTTCAGTAGCAGTACTTTTAGCGGTAGGGGTCATGGGCCCACTACACTTTTGTTGCACCATTTCGTTGATATCTAATTTAAGGGTCCATCCTAATGTGTTTGTACTAATTCACTTTTATGTTTCTTCTAATCATAGGAGAAGCTTATATTCTTGGACTATTAGGTTATGGTGTCACTTCATAAATACGTCCCTAGAGATTTTATCTTATTTTATTTTATTTTTATTTTCTTTTTCTTCCTTAGAAATTCTTATTTAGAAAGAGTAAGGTCTTTTAGGATAAAGGGTTTTAGTTAGAAGTACCTTACTTTATTCAGTGGGACGAGTTTTTGTTCACCAAACACTTGGTGATTTGGAATCTTAAGGTTTTAAATTCATTATTGTAACTTTTATGTAGTCAATGGATTCCTTAATTATATGTTATAAGTTTACTCACATCAGGGTTTGTATTTCTTCTTATTTCTATGCTGACCGAACCCCCTCCCCCCCTTTTTTCTTTTCCTTTCTAAAATAATATATGTATAGTTGTTTCTCTCTCAGTCTCCTACATTCTGATCTAATTAGCTACCCATTCGTTGATCACTTTCCTGAATCTACAACTTTCCCCAGACTTTATATACATAGTCGTTGGGGTGTTTCTACCTACAGAATTGGTTTGAACCACCAATTCTCTAATTTTATATGAAGACTAGAGCATTTTAACTAAACTCCAATACCTTCGTATGTAAATCTGCTAATAACTAATGAGATTTAATTTCCTAGACTATTTCCCACTGTTTCAAATTCAATCCCTACGCTAATTTATACTAGTTAGTGCACCTACCTCCTGGCCAGGTCAATAATTTTTTTTTTCTAATTATTCCAGGATAGTAGTTAAAATCCAGGTAATATTCTCCCTTCAAATCCCCAATCCTCCATTAGTTTTCAAATTTTTAACTCCCTACGGTCTCTCCTTAAATTTTTTATTCTCTATCCGAATCGACTACTTATCATATTGGATCTATAAATCTCTTAGACTCTACCATGGGTGATGGTGTGTTCAACTGTAGGCTGAATCTAGTATAGCAGATCATATTTATGGTATTGTTGTCAATGCATTAAATTAAGACATAAGGCATTGAATCAGATTTTCCTGAAGTCTTATAAAATCTACGTAATGAGTTATGGGATACGTATGGAGACTTTAAATATTTTGGCGCTCATTCCGGACGGGATATAGGGACGGCCCGCTTCACTCTCATACTGAACGGGGTATTGAGGTTTATTGTTTGGCGCCCATACCGGACGGAGTATGGTGACGGCCCTGAAAATTAGGTTTGTTAAGGGAATAGTTCACGTGTAGTGGGGACCCCTATGGATCCCCATGGATGCTAGTAGGCTGATGAAAAGGGGGCAACTGTTGTTTGATGATTGAAATATAAAAGTATGACATGTGCTATGTTACAGATTATGTATGAATTCATGATATCTATGATGTTATTGTTTCCATGGGTGGTTTTTTATAAATCTCACTGAGGTAAGTGGACGATAAATGGTTTGATTATTGATAAATGAATTTGTTTAAAATTTATGCTCCATTGGTTGTTTTTGGTTTTCTACCTACCTTTACTTATGTGACAGTGATATAGTGTGACGTCCTTACTGGACTAGTGCAGCTCATTCCTTACTTAACCATTTCAGATCAGGAGGACTCGGTTCCCGAGTCCAATCCACAAGAAGACGGTGAGTAGATGCCTAGAGGTCTTATAGTTTTCTTTATAGTCTTTCATTTCTAGTATTTCCTTTAGAGGACTTATTCTTTGATATTATTAGTACGTTTAAGCTATTGTGTAAGGGATATTAATAAGAACCTTTTATTTTGCTTTTGCACTCAGATTTTTTTTTATATATTCCCTTTTGAATTTCTGGGACCGTTACAGTTGGTATCAGAGCCGCGTTCCTCAGACTCATCATTTACACAATGATACTTATAGAAACACCAAACCAATGAATCATTACTCAACCCTTCCTTGTGAAATACAGGTTAGGAGAGATGAGAAGAGGAAGACCCCCACTAAACTGAGCAGCCTGGGATGGTTCGCTTTGGAAAGATGTTGATAAGATATTTGAGATGCTGGAGAGACTCATTACTGCCCAACAAGGCCGAGAGGAGAGAAGGGAGGTACCTGACCCTCTCCTGTTGCCTTTGGTTCAGTCACCACTGTAGCGAGAGGATCCTGAGCCACCCTGGTACAAGCCTGCTCCTCCACAGTACCACCCGGTGCCACCACCGCAGTATAATCTGGTGCCCTAGCCACAGTACTGCCCAACACCACTACAGTATAATCCGGTGCCCCCACCATATCAGCAAGTACCACCACAGGGCCCCCCAGTCTATCCTCAGCCTAGCCCAGTCCCTCTTTTGCAGGACCCAGCTCCTTCTATGATTGACCCAGGTTACGTAGAGAGGTACAGGAGACTGAACTCATCCACTTTTGTAGGAAAATCCTCCTTTGAAGATGCCCAGTATTGGTTGGCGGAGACGGAGAAGGCATTTAAAACCCTAGGAGTGACTCCCGAGTAAAGGGTCACCCTTGCTACTTACATGCTAATGGGAGAAGCAGACCACTGGTGGGAACTCAAGCAGACCACCCTGCCTGTTCTAGTCACTTGGGAACAATTCTTAGCAACCTTCCATGCAGAGTACCTCCCAGAGCACATCCGACATCTTAAGGAGATGGAGTTTGTCCAGTTTGTCTAGGGAAACATGACGGTGTTAGAATATGCCCGTAAGTTCCTAAAGTTGGGCCGATACTCTCCTGAGACGTTGATGGATGAGGGCAGGAAGGCTAGGAGATTTTAGTGAGGCCTCTACTCAAAGATTAAGCAGCACCTATTTGTACTGGAGCTCAAGACATACTCAGCCGTTCTGGCCAAGGCACAGTTAGTGGAGAGGAGCCTCTACACCCTCCCTCAGTCAGCAGGGAACCACAAACCCTTAGCTCCACTCCGCAGACCAGCACCTACTGCGCCTGTCCAATAGAACAAGAGGCCCAGACCTGTGATCCAGGCTCCCCCTCAGGCTCTAGTGGTAGGACGTGGTAAGATTTGTCAGCATTGCGGCAGGGATCACGGGGACTGACCATGATATCATCTCAACAACACTTGTTGCATATATGGTAGTACCCAACACTATGCGAGAGAGTGCCCAAGGAACCAGAATAAGGGAAGACCTCCTATTCAGGGCAGGGCTTACAACCTCACCCAGTAGGATGCTGAAGCCGACCCAGACGTGGTACAAGATATGTACACTATCTGTAACTATCTTGCTCATGTTTTGTTTGACACTGGTGCATCGCATTCATTTGTTTTACCTGTTTTTGCATCCAAAATTAATGTATTACCTGATAAACTTGATTCAATGTTACTTGTATCTACTACTGGGAGTGTAACACTATTAGGAGAAGTTGTCTACATGGCTTGTGTCGTGGAGATAGCAAATAGAAAACTGAGTATAGACCTGATAGAATTAGACATGAGGGATTTTGATGTAATTTTAGGGATAAATTCTCTAGCGGCGTATTACGCCACCATAGATTGCTTTAGTAAGAAGGTTGTATTCAATCTTCCTAATGAGGAGCCATTTACAAATTAATAAAATCATTTAGTATTTATTCCTTGATGGTAAATTTTCTTATTTGTCGAGTACCATAACCTTACTATTTTCTCTAACTAGGCAAACCCAAGAAAGAGAATTGTATTCAAGAGATTCCGGTAGTCCAAGACTTTCCAGATGTATTTTTGGATGAAGTACCCAGACTACCAGTAGATAGGGAAGTCGAGTTCACCATAGATCTATAGCCTGGTACTCAACTTATTTCGATTGCTCCTAACCGCATGAGCCGTGTTGAGATGGAGGAGCTGAGGAAACAGATCACCAAATTGCAAGAAAGTGGTTTTATCAGATACAATGTGTCTCTGTGGGGTGCTAGAGTCACTTTTGCTAGGAAAGGAGATGGAACGTTGAGGCTATGTATTGATTATAGAGAATTGAATAAGGTCACAATCAAGAACAAGTATCCCCTTCCCAGAATTGATGACCTCTTTGATCAGTTGTAGGGTGCGCAAGTCTTCTCCAAAATACACCTGCGATCAGGTTACCATTAGATGAAAATAAGAATATAAGACATCCCCAAGACGGCTTTTCGAACCAGGTACGGACACTATGAGTTCCTGATCATGCTATTTGGCTAACCAACACCCCAGCCATCTTCATGGATTTGATGAACAGGGTCTTCAGAGAATTCTTAGATCAATTTGTTATCATATTCATCGATGACATCCTGGTCTACTCTAAAAGTAGAGAAGAACATGTTCACCATCTAGCGCAGGTTTTGCAGGTTCTCAGAAGAAAGAAGCTGTATGCAAAGTTGAGTAAGTGTGGATTCTGGCTTGAGCAGATCGCCTTCCTAGGACACATCATATCAAAGGACGGAGTATCAGTGAATCTCGAAAAGGTTGAAGCGGTGCTCCGCTAGGAGAAATTGATATCAGTTACAAAAATTCGTAGCTTTCTAGGAATGGCGGGCTATTACCATAGGTTCGAAGGGATTTCTAGTCTAACGGCTCCCCTAACCCGACTCACAAAGAAAAATGCCAAGTTTGAGTGGAATGAGGACTGTGAAAGAAGTTTTTCAGAACTAAAGAAGTGGCTGACTACTGCACTTGTGCTGGCCTTACCGAGTGGATCGGGGGGATATACGATTTACAGTGATGCCTCATATCTAGGCCTGGGTTGTGTTCTAATGTAGCATGGGAAGGTCATAGCTTATGGGTCCAGCAAATTAAAGAGTCATGAAAAAAATTATCCCACCCATGACTTGGAGCTTGCCGCAATCATACACGTCTTGAAGACCTGACACCATTACTTATATGGAGAGAGCTTTCAGATCTATACCGATCACAAGAGTTTGAAACACATATTCACTTAGAAGGATCTCAACATGCGTCAGAGAAGGTAGATAAAACTTCTTAAAGACTATGATTGTGATATCTTGTACCATCCGGGTGAGGACAACGTGGTAGCCGATGCACTCAGCAAAAAAAATACAGGTATCTTAGCCCATTTAATGGTCTCAGAATGCAGGCAAATTGGGGCTACATAACAGGTTAGACTTCAAGACTTGAGGAGAGCCACATGTTTGGGCCATTTGACCATCCAGCCTGAGTTAATCTAGAGAATAAAGAAAACTCAGTAAGTTGATCCCGCCCTAGTAGCCCTCAAGAACAATGCAGAATAGGGAGTTAGTTCAGAATTCTGAGTCTCTGCCGATGGTTACTCCGATTTCAGGATAGGATGTGTGTTCCAAATGACAGTGAGTTGAAGAGAGACATCATGACAGAGGCGCATAGCTCAAATTTTGCCATGCATCCCGGAAGCACCAAAATGTACCAAAACATGCGACCACGATTTTGGTGGAATGGGATGAAAAGCAACATAGCTGACTTTGTGTCTAAATGCTTGATATGTCAGCAGGTCAAGGCAGAGCATCAGCGCCCAGGCGGGCTACTTCAGGCTTTACCGATTCTGGAATGGTAGTGGGAATATATCACCGTGGATTTTGTGATAGGGTTACCTAAGGCACACTCAGGACATGACGCCATCTGGGTAATTATTGACCGGCTCATCGAGTCTTTCCACTTCTTAGCCATCAGGATGACCGATCCCTTAGACACGTTGGCAAGAATGTATATCTGGAAAATAGTCAGATTGCATGGAGGCTCAGTAACAGTGGTGTCCGATAGGGACCCTATGTTCACTTCTCGATTTTGGAGTAGCTTTCAGCAAGCCATGGGAACGAAGCTGCCCCTCAGTACTGCCTTCCACCCTTAGACTGATGGACAATCAGAAAAGACAATACGTACACTTGAGGATATGTTTCGAGCTTGTGTCCTTGACTTTGGGGGCCATTGAGACGACCATCTGCCCCTAATAGAATTTGCCTACAACAATAGCTATCAAGCGAGCATTGGTATGGCTCTGTATGAGGCGTTATATGGGCGTCTATGCAGATCGCCGATTTGTTGGGAGGAAGTGGGTGACAGAAAATTGTTCGGCCCGGAGCTGGTAGAGGAGACCACATCCAAGATAGTTAAGATCAGGAGGAACATTCAGACGGCTCAGAGCAGACAGAAGAGTTACGCAGACAGCCGGAAGAGAGATTTAACGTTTGAGAAAGGCGACCGGGTGTTCCTTAAGGTACTCCTTTCAAAGGAATTAGTAGGTTTGGTAAGAGAAAAAAATTGAACCCCTGATTTATTGGACTATTTGAAGTCTTAGACAGGATTGGTACCGCCGCTTACAGACTAGCCCTACCTCCAGAGCTTTCCAAGGTCCACAATGTATTCCATGTGTCCATGCTACGCAAGTACAACCCGGACCCCTCTCATGTCTTGGCCCACAAACCTCTCCCACTCCAGGAGGACTTATCCTACGAGGAAGTACCAGTCGGCATTACGGATCGAAAGAGTAGATTACTCCGCAACCGAAAAATATTATTTGTAAAGGTCGTATGGTAGAACCACACACCAAAGGAGGCTACATGGGAGCTAGAATCAGACTTTAAAGCCCAATACCCCATTTGTTCGATCAAGAGAAAGAGAAAAATTTGAGGAACCAAATTTCTCTAAGGGGGGAGAGTTGTAACACCCCAACCCTTTTCTTTTTTTTTTTAATTTTAATTTTAATTTTTTATTTTTTTATTTTGTAATTATTATATGAATATAATTATTAATTATGTAATAATATATTGAATTTAATTTAGTTTAATTTATTTTAATAGAAATAATAATAATAAAGGGTAAAAATTATTTAGGGATTTAATTAAAAATAATTTTGGGAAAAATGGGTTAAAATTTGGGTTTTGGAGGTATTTTTGAAAGAAAAATTAAAAACTAGGGGTCAAAACGCAATTTAAAAAAATTACACCACGTCAGCTGTCCGGTTAGTAGCCCCGGCCAACCAGGCCGCGCCGCCTGGCAGAGATGCTGACGTGGGAGGCCACGTGGGCGATCTGCGTGCGCGTGATTGAACAGCTGAGATCCGTTCTCACGCGCACGAACGGCCCAGATCAAAAACATGCACGGACGGCCCAAATTGAATGCACATGGATGGTCCAGATTGAATCGCGCACGGACGGCCCATATTGCATCGCAATGAACTATTCGGATTCATTTCCTATTTAATCGCAATCGGACGGCCCAGATTGAATTGCGCTGGACGAGCTTAAATTAAAAGCGAATGGTTATAAATAATCTCATCCGCACCCAAACCCTAACCCTAGCCGCCAGAGCCCCTCACCAGAGAAGACAGCCCAGCCATAGGGAAGCCGACCGCCGCCACCTGCCGCCGCACCGGAGCAACTTTCGGCCGCCAAACGAGGTAAAAATTCCTCCCTTGGCTCAGAATTTGATTCTAAACCCACCTATGGCAAAATCAGAGCAAAAACACCAGCTAATTGGCCAAAAAACGCCGCCGAAGTCTAGCGGCGCCGTCGCGGGTTGTCTTGATTTTTGCCTCCGATGAGGCCCTTTTCGATTCCTGTTCGATGTAATTTTTCCACCATTGTGACCATCGTTCCCTCCTCTACAGGTTGACCGGAGCAAAACAGCAAACCGCGACGCGAGCCGGAGGAGCCGCCGCACCGGAGAGCCCCACCGTATGTAAGTTTCAGTTTTCTATGTTTTTTCTGCCCACCGAGGGCCCTAAGGGTGTTTTCTCACAGGAACCAATGCAAGTTTGGTTGAATTCGACCGAAAACGGCCAGAAACAGCCAACCCGAGGTGGATCGCCGCTGTAAGCGGCGGCGCCGTCGCCAGAGCACAGCGGAGCTGTCGTGCCAGAATTCTGAAATTGGCCGAGTAGGCCTTGGGTCTGATTTTTGAGTTTTTTGGGACATGTGTAGGTACCGTAAGCGCATTTCAGTTCCTAGAAAAAAATTCAGGGAATCTAGGGACTGCCCCTAGGCGTAGTGAAAATCTGGTTTTCGACGTTGAATCAGTTAAGGACCCCTCACACTATTTTCTATCATGGGATTGAAGTCTGAATAAATAATAAAACCGTATTTTGTACAAATTGAGTAGATATGCATAATTAATTACGGTTGCTAATGGAGTCCGAATCAGACATATTTCTCTGTCAGTTTCTGTTTGATTTATTTTACAGTTTAAATGCATTATGGTATGTGGTTTATTTATTCTATAGTTTTGAATGCATGAATCACTGTTTACTTCACTACTGCTTGATTTTTTGAATCTAAGATATGTTTGCCTTGTTGGATGCACGTTGCTTATTTAAATATTCATGTTTGAATGGATAACGGAGATTAAGGAAAAAATAGGAAAGGGGTATGAATTAATAATTAGATAAGATGACAGCCTCACTAGATATCTTGGGAGATGGTGGACAGACCGGGTCCATAAGGAACCCTACCAGGAATGTTGTCTTATACCGGACGGGGTATGGAGACTTTAAATGTTTTGGCGCTCATACCGGACTGGGTATGGGGACGGCCTGCTTCACCCTCATACCGGACTGGGTATTGAGGTTTATTGTTTGGCGTCCATACCGAACGGGGTATGGGGACGGCCCTAGAAATTAAGTTTGTTAAAGGAATGGTTCACGTGTAGTGGGGACCCCTATGGATTCCCATGGATACTAGTAGGTTGATGAAAAGGGGGCAACTATTGTTTGATGATTGAAATATAAAAGTATGATATGTGCTATGTTACAGATTATATATGAATTCATGATATCTATGATGTTATTGTTTCCATGGGTTGTTTTTTATAAATCTCACTGACGTAAGTGGACGGTAAATGGTTTGATTATTGATAAATGAATTTGTTTAAAATTTGTGCTCCATTGGTTGTTTTTGGTTTTCTACCAACCTTTACTTCTGTGACAGTGATATAGTGTGACGTCCTTACTCGACTAGTGCAGCTCATTCCTTACTTAACCATTTCAGATTAGGAGGACTTGGTTTCCGAGCCCGATCCACAAGAAGATGGCGAGTAGATGCCTAGATGTCTTATAGTTTTCTTTATAGTCTTTCATTTCTAATATTTCTTTTAGAGGACTTATTATTTGATATTGTTAGTACGTTTAAGCTATTGTGTGAGAGATATTAATCAGAACCTTTTATTTCGCTTATGCACTTAGATTTTCTTTATGTATTCCATTTTGAATTTTCGGGGCCGTTATAGACTGACTATCATACTTATCGTGTAAAGAATGGTCAATTATTCCCTGTATATCACCACTTTTTATATGTAACTTTGCCTGCAAGATAATTACATAAGGAAAAATTAACAGGTAAGATAAAGTTCATGTATGTAATAGTACCAGATTTCTTAACCATAAGAACATAAAAACTTGTAATTAAGAGTTCACATAGAAAAAGGTTGTAATGCCCAATTAATTTTAATGTATTTAAAATTAATTTATAAATATAATTTTTATATTTTTTAATTTTAAATTAATGTAAAAATAAAAAAAATAAATGAAGGATTAAATTGAAAATAATTTTAGGAAAAATGGATGAAAATTTAGATTTTATGGGTATTTTTGAAAGAAAAATCAGAAATCAGGGGTCAAAATATAATTTTAAAAAGTTGTGCCATGTAGGATGCCCAGTCAGCAACCCCGACGAACTGGAAAGCACCACGTGGCAACAGACGCTGACGCGGTGCCACATAGGTGATCCACGTGCCTGCAATCGGACAACCCAGATCTGCTCTCGTGCGCATGGACGACCCAGATGTGTCCCCTCCCCAGACGCGTTCGGACGGTCCGATTTAAATGCGATCAATGGTCTAGATCCATTTTTTATTTAATCGCGATTAAACGGTCTAGATCAAATGCGATGGACGATCTAGATTAAAAAGGAATGGATATAAATAACTCTTTTCACACTAAATCCTAACCTTAGCCTCCAGACACCCTCGTCGAAGAAGAAGACCCAGCCGCCGGGAAGGGAAGTCGCCGCTACCCGTCGCAGCTCCAGAGCCACTTCCGACCGCCAGAAGAGGTAAAAAAATTTCTCTTTGATCAGAATTCAATTTTAAACACCCCCATGGAAAAATCAGAGCCAAAAGACCAACAGATTGACCGAAAACTGCGGGCAAAGCCCGGCGCACCGTTGCAAAAAATTTTAAAAAATTGCCTCTGGTGAGACCCTTTTCGATTCCCGTTCTGCTAATTTTTTCACCATTGTAACCACCGTTTCCTCCTCTACAGGTTGACCGAAGCAAAACACCCAACCACAAAGGTGAGCCGGCAGGCTCGCCGCACCAGAGAACCTCACTGCCAGTGAGTTTTGATTTTTTATTTTTTTTGCCAACCGAGACCCCTAACGTATTTTCTTGCAG
Organism: Carica papaya; assembly: GCF_054855325.1. Classification (NCBI taxonomy): domain Eukaryota; kingdom Viridiplantae; phylum Streptophyta; class Magnoliopsida; order Brassicales; family Caricaceae; genus Carica; species Carica papaya. Next base: position 7,339,697 of record NC_142316.1, read on the forward strand.
GGATTGATACAAAATCTGCCAAATTCGGTCGAAAATAACCAACCCGAGGCAAACTGCTACTGTGAGCGGAAGTGGCACCGTGTCGGAATTTTAGAATTTGCCAAAAAGAGGTCCTGACATTGATTTTAGATTTTTGAGATATTTGTAGGTACTTATAGTGCATTTTAATCCCCGAAGAAAATTTTTTTGTTTACTAGAGGACCGCAAGTAGGCACAGTCAATAAGTTTAGCTTTTCGGACATTAATTTGAGTAAGAATTCCTCATCCTATTCTCTATTATGAAATTGAAGTCAAATTAACAATAAATATGGTGTTCTGTACAATTTAAAAAATATCAATAATTAATTACAGGTTACTAACGGAGTCAAAACCGAAAATTATTCACTGTTGATTTTGTTGATTGATTTTACAGTTTAAATTCATGATAGTATCTATTTGATCGATTTTATAGTTTTGAATGCATATATTGTTGTTTTATGTGATTACGGTTGAATTGAAAAACTGAAGATTAAAGGTAAATGGAGAACTGTGTGATTTAGTGAATGGATGAAATGACAGCCTTACTGGATATTTTGGGAGATGGTGAACGGACTGGGTACATAGGGAACCCTACCGTGAACGTTGCCTCATACCGGACGGGATATCGAGACTTAATAATTTGACGCTCATAATAGACGGTGTATGGGAACGACCCGTTTCACCCTTATATCGGATGAGGTATTGAGGTTTTGTAATTTGGCGTTCATACCAGACGGGGTATGGGGACGTCTCGTTAATTAAAAATGTTAAAGGAAAGGGTTCACGCATTATGGGGACATCCCTATGAACCCCCATGGATACTACTAGGCTGATAAAAAAGAAAATTATTATTCCAACCAATTGCATATGAGATCATGATATGTGTTATGTTATTATCTCTATAAGTTATTTTGTAAATCTCGCTACGGTAAGTATGCGGTAAACGATTTTGTTTATAATAAATGAATTTATTTAATTAAGAGCTCCATTAATTATTTTGATTTTTTTACCAACCTTCATTTCTTTGTCGGTGAGTAGCGTGATATTCTTACTGCGCTAGTGTAGCTCATTTCTTTATTAATCATTTCAGATCAAGAGGACTAGGATGCAGAGCCCGATCCACAAGAGTTTTGCGAGTAGAATGCCAATTCTATTTATTTTTTGTTTATTTCCTTAATTTTTTGTATTTTCTTCAAAGAAATATTTCCTGTAGCACTATTTTGTACTTTAAGTTATTGTGTAAGAAATGTAAACCATAACTAATTATTTTACTTTCGCACTTAATTTATAATTTATTTTCTTTGAAATTTCCCGGATCGTTACAAAGGTACTCTTTTGAACTTTTACACAACGCATATCATTTACATTCATGGGCTCTAATTTCTTATTTGAATAACGTTGGAATCTTTATATAATCAAAAGACAAACTTTAAGTTAGAAATTTCATCTTAGGTATTTACTCTAGACGAAGTTGTTTAATAAACTTTTATGATTGTATTTAGTACAGTTATACATTTTCTAGTTCTCAATTTCTGAATTTATATATATTTTTATACTTGAAGTCATATTACTAATGAAAATAAAAACAACATATAGAAAATAATAACGAAAATATAAGCTGTTTTCTTCATCATGCCATATCCTTGCTATCAATTTCAAAACCTTGTTTTTTTTTTCCAAATTACATAACATAAACATATAGAGAAAATGAAAACTAAAACATATTTTCATATAGTAAATAGAGCCCATATTTCTTTGGCTTTATAACCGAACTTACCCATTGGACTATCTTGCGGCAAATTACACCAAAGCTTTCATTAGATATGGCTTCTTTACTGGACATCAAGTCAAGAAGAATAACACCAAAGCTATGCACATCACTCTTATATGTTAATTGTTGCGAGAAATAATACATGCATACCGTATGAAAATTAATTAATTCATTGTGGCCAATGCATTTGATTCACTTCAATCTCTTCTGAGATAGTTTATTGTTGTTCACATGAACCATTTTTTCAAAAAAATTTATATAATATGATGTACTTTGATATCAAATAAGTAAATTAACTTAGTAGTGAAAAGTCTAACAACAAAAAGACATATCGCAATCCTAGCCATCTCTGGTACAAAAGTCGATACAAGACATCATAAAGTAAATCACCATAGTCCTTGTAGCTCACTAAGTCATCTCATCTTTCACAATTTCTTCCCTGAAAATTACAATAATATTGGCACTCAAAATTCTTTCTAGTCACTGCACTCAATAGTAAAGTATGTAATTGTGAAAAGTTGCAATAATGATAATAGTAGGGTGTCAGAGAAAGATTTGGCAAATGATGGTGGCATAGTGTGGAGGGGTTTGCATAATCAAATCAACGATGAGATTGTCCTTCATTTTCATAGTAAATTAATCAAAAATAGACAAAAATTAAAGCATGCTCTCTAAACAATGCATATGATCCATAATCATCCTAGGTCACTAGCCAAAAGAAATTTTAAAAACTTGAACTATTAAAAAAATATGGACAGGGAAATGTGAAGACAATGATTACATATATATTTAATGAGCATTAAACTCACAAGTAATTAAAAATTAATATGAAGTATAGGTTATAAATGTGACAACCACTTAAAATTTTATTTTTTTAATTTAATGAAAAAAATTGAGTAAGTTGATAAAGGATTAAATTGAAAATAATTTTGGAAAAAATGGGTGAAAATTTAGGTTCTGAGGGTATTTTTGAAATAAAAATAAAAAATTAGAGGTCAAAACACAATTTAAAAAAATTGCCCCATGTTAGACGCTCGGTCAGCAGCCCCGACCAATAAAGATGCAGTAAGTGACAGAGGCGCTGATGCGGGAGACCACGCGGGGGGAGCCACGTGGGTGATCCGTGTGCGTGCGATTGAACGGCTGAGGTCCGTTCCCACGCGCACAGACGACCCAGAGTGAATTACGCACGAACGGCTCAGAGTGAATTGCGCACGGACGGCCCAGATTGAATCGCGATGAACAGTCCAGATTTACTCCCTATTTAATCACGATCGGACGGTCTAGATCAAAAGTGGATAGGTATAAATAACCCCATCCGCACCCAAACCCTAACCTTAGCTGACAGACCCCCTCGCCGGAGAAGATAACCCAGCCGCCGTGGAGCTGTAGGCGCCACCCGCCGTCGCATCGGAACCCTTTCCGGCTGCCAAAAAAGGTAAAAATTTCTCCTTTTGTACAAAATTCAATTTGAAACCCATTCATGGCAAAATCGGAGTGAAAGAACCGGCCAATTGGTAGAAAAACACCACCGAAGTCCGGCGCCGCTGCCGCGAGAAATTTCACAAACTGCCTCCGATGAGACCCTTTCCGATTCCCATTTCATGTAATTTTTCCACCATTGTGATCACCATTTTCTTCTCTACAGGTTGACCGAAGCGAAACACCCAACCGCAACATGAGTCGGAGGAACCGTCGCACCGGAGAGCCCTACTGCCGGTGAGTTTGTTTTTTGTATTTTTTGGCCCACTGAGGCCCTTTAGCGTGTGTACTCACAGGAATCGATGTAAAATTGACCAAATTCAGCTAAAAACGGGTCGATCCGAGGCGGACCACTGCCGTGCCGGATTTTCAAAATTGGCCAAGTAGGCATTGGGATTAATTTTTGGATTTATTTGAGACATTTGTAGGTATCATAAGCACGTTTCAGTTTCTGAAGAAAAATTAAGGGAACCCAGAGACCACCTGTAGGTGCAGTAAACTATTTAGCTTTTTAGCGTCAAACCAAGTAAGGACCCCTCACCCTATTCCCTATCATAGAATCGAAGTTTGAATAAATAATACTATTGTATTTTGTACAAATTAAATAAATGTGCATAATTAATTACGGATTGCCAATGGGGCCCGAACTGGACAATGTTCTTTGTTGATTTATTTTACAGTCTAAAAGCATGATGGTATCTGGTTTATCTACTTTATAATTTAAATGCATATATTTCTGCCTTACTTGATCATTATTTGATTTTAGAATTTGAGACATGATTGCATTACTGGATGTATGTTTATTTATTTATGTGATTATATTTGATTTGATAATGGAGACTAAGGAAAAACAGGAAAGGGGTGTGATCAAGTAAACAGATAGAATGACAACCTTACTAGATTTCCTGGGAGATGGTGGATGGACCAGGTATATAAGGAGCTCTACTGTGAACGTTGTCTCATACCGGACGGAGTATGGAGACTTGGTAATTTGGCACTCATACTGGACAGGGTATGGGGACGACCTGCTTCACCCTCATACCGGACGAGGTATTGAGGTTTAATATTTTTGGTGCTCATACCGGACGGGGTATGGAGACGACCTTGTAATTGAGATTGTTAAGGAAAAGGGTTCATGTGTAGCGGAGATACCCCTATGAACCCCTATAGATACTAGTAAGCTGGTGAAACGAAAAAATGTTATGATTTAGTTTATTATTAATGAATATAAATTTATGATATGTTATATGTTGTTGATTGTGCATGAATTTATGATCTGTATGGTTTTATTATCTCTATAGGTTATTTTCATGAATTTTACAATGGTAAGTGAACAGTAAATGATTTTATGATTAATAAACGAATTTGCTAAATTTAGTACTCCATTAGTTGTTTTGGTTTTTTACCAACCTTTGCTTCTGTACCGGTGATATAGTGTGATATCCTTACTGGGCTAGTGTAGCTCATCCTTTATTTAACCATTTCAGATCAAGAGGACCTAATTTCAAAGCCCGATCTGCAAGAAGATTGCGAGTAGATGCCAGATACTTTATATTTTCCATTACTTTTCTCATTTCTCGTATTTCTTTCAGAGAATTCATTCTGTAATGTTTGCTTAATACTTTTAAATTTTTGTGTAAGGGATGTAAACCTTAACCTTTTATTTCGCTTCTGCACTTAAATTATTATATATTTCCTTTTGGATTTCCGGGTTTCTTACAATAAAAGCATGATATCAAGCTAGGATAAAACAACAGAGTGATATTTGACTAATATTCTAAGTCTATACATACTCCTAAATTAATTTTTAAGTCATAATTTTAATAACTACTTACTTTTGTTTAGAGTTTTCTAAGTTTATACATACTCCTAAATGATATGTTCTAATGCTATTTTATTTGGAATGGTGTCTGAGAAAATGATGTTGTTGTTTTATCCTAACTTGATATCACTTGGAAGTCAACTCTTTGAGAAAGAAAACTATAAAATTTTCATATATATTTCATAGACTTTGTAAAACTTTTGTTTTATCGAGAAAACACAAGTTATTAGTGAATTAGACATAAAAAAACTTAGTAGATTCGTGAGTTAAATACAACTAACAGTATAACAGAGGTGTAAGGTAACTTTTAGGAGTTCTTATGTGAAGGATAAATGGTTGGTGAACTAGTCATGATGAACAATTAGTGTGTTGTAATATTTTAAAAGAAATAGTATAATATTAAGTAGTTGATTTGAGAGAGAGGATATAAAAACAAATAATATGAACGAAACCCTAAAAAAGAGTTTGCACTCTCTTTTCTTTCTTATTTTATTTACTTATTATTCTTTATCATTATCATTTGGTATCACGTCCTAACTCACATTTCATATACACACCTGAGGGTTTGATCATAAATTAAACATATTATTAACATTTACTGTACCATTATTATCATCATTGAGAATTTAATTAAGAAGTGCGAATTTCACTATTACTAAAGAATTATACACATTTTAATTAATGGAAATATTTATACAAGGAAACCTTTCAACCATATGTCGAATATCACATAAAATAAGAGGAAAGTAAGAAAAAGAGAAGATGAAGCCCAAACCACTCATAAAAAAACAAAAAAAAAAGAAGTAAAATAAGTTGCGTAGTCCACTAATGCCTGTGGTCCTACCTGGTCACGCGAAGCCCAACACCTAAAACGATGTTGTTTCAAGGCAACCGACTAGAAATGACGTCGTTTCATTCACTAAATAAAACTACATTTTTTTTTTATTAAGATAAAATTAGAAATCTTAAGGTTTCAATTTGTTCGGAAAAAAAAATAAAGGGAGTATGCATATAGAGGCTAATATAAAAGAAAAGGGGAGAAAAGAGAGGGCTGAAAAAAGGAGGAAACCGTAAAATAAAAAAAAAGCTCAAAGATGGGAGCTCTTAGAGAGAAGCAGAGAAAAGAGATCCCACGAAGATGATGGAGCTTAAGGCCGAGAAAAAGAACAAGAAGAAGATTTTACTTTTGGTGGAGTCTAGTGAAGAAGAAGACGGTGGATATTAGATCTTTCTATTGTTTTCTCTTTCCTCTTTGTAATTAAAAAAGAAAATTAGATACAATCTTGAATTTGTGGTAGTTAGAGAAAGTATTGAATATATGTTGTAATTAAAAATTATCTACTTTAATTAGAATACAAGTTCTAATATAACTTTAGTGACTTAAATTATTAAATAATATTCGGAAAATAAACTTAAGATGGATAAACTATGATAGAGATCATGCAAATGACCTTTTGGCCATAACAATAGAAAATTAAATCTTTAAACCGAAGCATGCCCTGTAATTGACGATATTTGCAATAAGTGTACTAATGAAAAAGAATCATGTGATTCTGTTAGCAAATAATATAACATACCTTAATTGCTTCAGTTATAGAGCAAAATTATAATAAGATATTTCAATTTTTCTTCAAATTCAAAAAAAAAAAAAAAAAAAAACACATTGTTTGAGGATAATCATTTTGCAGATTTTGATAGTTTGTAGCAGATAATAACCTCAGCAATAATAGTGAACGAATCATTTCTAGAGGGTTTTGTTTAGCGGCATCAATGGGTATAACGATATTTAATAGAAGCCGATCATCTGGCACCAAACGGCACCGTTTCCATGCTCTTCAGTATTTGTTTTCTTTTTTTGAAAACAAAAAAAACGTGAAAATAACAATAAAACAAGAAGAACACACAAGACACCAAGAAAGAAGAAACAACTGGATCTTCAAACAAATCCACTGGCTGCACGTCCACCAGAGGAAACTTAATGTCTAGAGATGGGGAATTGGTGACTGTACGATGAATGGCTTCAACTGTAACAAACTCGACCAAGGGAGAGAGGACGCGTGGCACCCAATAGAGAAATGGATTTTTTGGGTGGTTGGAGTTGTCTAATAATAAAAACTTATATATATACATATATATATATATGCACACACATACACCCATACATGTAGCCACTATTTTATCAATTGAAATCAGAATATGAGATTTACAAAACTGGAAAATCGGGATGATTCCCCTTTTCCTTACAAGACCAACTCACAGAAGAATTTTCCAACTAACCCTAACCTAGTTATGTTGAATTGAGAAGAAAATTACAGATGATGATCTAATGGAATACTAATAAACTACGCGGCGACACATGGGGCAAGTGGTGTGATTTTCCAACCAGCGGAAAATGCAGGAATCGTGAAAGATATGATGGCAGGGCATGTCAATTAGATCTTTAGAAGCCGACATATCATCCAAACAGATGGCACAATTCCCCAGCTCATCACCATCATTACCTTCAAACCTTCTTTCTCTTCTCAACTTTTCTATCACACCCTCTGAATCTTGATCTTCTTGGTCTTGATGATGATGATGATGATGATGATCTTGATGCTGATAATGGGGATGCATAGCCGAAGTACGGAGCCATTCGCTGATATTCATGGGTGCCTCCATGATTTCTTCGATGAAATCCGTCCACAACACCTCCGTGTCAACCGAAACCAGGAAGCCGTTGTGGAGGGAGGCAGCAAGGCGGCGTGCATAGGAGTAGATATTGTTTGCCATGAAACTGCAGAGACGAAGATCGCCATTAATGTTGACGATCAAGTGATCTAGAATGTGATTCCAAGCAGTGACTTGGGAGATGAGGATATTAATTGGAATATGGAAGGAGAAGACGATGGGTCCTCTCATTGGTTGGATATTACAGATCGTTTCACGACCTTCCATATCACGCCTTATGGTTTGCTTGATGTTGCTCACTCGGATGTTCAGAGATGCAATGTTTTGGATAGGGTGCGGCCATGGTCGTGAGCTCATCCCCATCTTCACCTCCGTTAAACAGGTATCCATCTTTGAGGAAAACAGAGAAACAGCAGAACAGAGAAGAGAGACAGCTAGATTGCAGAGAAGACAGAGTAGAGAACAAAGTGTTGGTAACAAAGGTTGCCGTTGCCGGTCTTTATTTATGGAAGAAAATCGAAATAGGAAACCAGGGCTGATTCCTGAGAAGTTCAGGAAAATCACATTCGACCGTTGGCAGTTTATGAATTGATTTTAATTAATTACAGGTTTCCGGCTTTGAATCCAGGCGGAGCTAGGGAAAATAAAGTTTCGATCGTTGGATCTTCTTATATTACACATGGGTTTCCTGGAAATTAGTAGTTTATCTCTGCAAAAATAAAGTTTCGACCCCCTGCCACAGTCTTTAGGAAGCAGAGTGTTGCAAAAATAAAGTCAATCTAAAAATTTATTGTCAATTCAATTGAATGAAAATAAAAATTGATTGTAGCTAATTTTGCATGTAATTTACAGTAAAATTAAAAATAATTTTCTTTAAATTAATAAAATTTGACGTGTAAATATTTCAATTTTTCTTGAAAGGTCTATTTTTTATTATTCACATAAAATTTTACTGAGTTAAATAAAATATAATTTTTAAATATATTGTACAAAAATTCTTAACTAATTCTCAATATAAATTGAAGTTGTGATAGTTAAATCTCTTGAAGGTCTATTTTTTTTACCATGTGGTAAAAATTTTCATAAAATAGATTAAATTTAATTTTTAAATAAATTCCTCAAAAATTCTCGACTAATTCCCAATATAAATTAATGCATGGTAAATTCCTAATATGGCCTTTAGGTATTCCAAAATGCAATTTTTTATATTACGAGAGAAGGTGGTAACTAGAAAATTAGAGATAATCACCAAATTTCATACAAGCATGACAACTCTTCTTAACTCATATTGGCAGCTAAAAACTTCAGCAAAGGTTTATGTGACAAAACATTGTAATAATAAACTAAAACAATACCTAAAATAAGTTAAACAAAGGTTGGAAACCAAAGAAAAGCAAAAACGGTAAGTAAAAGCAACGAAGAAAAACATTTAGAGTGTAATATCCGGAATTAATTTTAAAATATTTAAAATTAATATATAAAATATAATTTTTTAATTTTTTAATTTTTATTTAATGTAAAAAATTAAGAAAAATAGGTGAATGATGAAATTGAAAATAAATTTAAGAAAAAATGGTAAAAATTTGGGTTATGGAGTATTTTTGAAAGAAAAATCAAAAACTGATGGTCAAAACGCAATTTAAAAAAAATGTATCACGTAGGACCGCCCAGTCAGCAGCCTTGACGAACCGGAGCGCGCCGTGTGGCAAGGCACGCTGATGCGGTGCCGCACGGGAGGCCTCGCTGGCAATCTCCCGCGATTGGACGGTACAGATCTGTTCCCTCCTCAAGCGCGATCGGACGGTCGTGATTAAACGCGATGAACGGTTTAGATTCATTCTTGCTTTAAACGTGATCGTACAGTTTAGATTAAATTGTGATAAACGGTCCAAATTTGCTTTTTATTTAAATGCGATCGGACAGTCTAGATCAAACGCGATGGACGACCCAAATTATAATGAAATAAATATAAATACCTCACTTCACACTAAACCCTAACTGTAATGGCCCGAAACTTGAAAGGAAGTAAATTATAAATTAAATGAGGAAGTGAAAGAATAGTGTTAGGGTTTACATTCCTTACAGAATAATTCTGAATACCCAATAGGGATATGAGAATGACCATCATAAAGGAACAACTAATAATAAAAGAAATACACGAGAAGTAAACAAACTTAACGTCCTACTCGTAACCCTCTTGTGGATCGAGATCTGGATCTTGGTCCTCTTGATATGAAATGATTAATAAAAGAGTGAGCTACACTAGCTTAGTAAGAATATCACACTACTTACCGATACAGAATTAAAAGTTGGTAAAAATTATAAAAATAACTAATGAACCTCTTATTTTAAGTAAATTCATTCATCATAAGTAAAATTATTTATTGTACACTTATTATAGATAAATTTTCAAAATTGATCTATAGAGGCAATGGCACAACCAATCTCATAATCTCATGTACAATTTCTCGGTTGCGGCGTATTCTGCTCTTTCGGTCCACAATACCGATCTGTACCTCATCATAAGACATATCCTCTTGAAGTGGAAGAGGCTCGTGGACCAAGATGTGAGAGGGGTTCAGGTTGTACTTGTGTAGCATGGACACATGAAACATATTATGGACTTTAGAGAATTCTGGAGGCAGTGCCAGTTTGTAGACGGCAGTGCCAATTCTGTATAAGATTTCAAATGACCCAATAAATCGGGGATTTCGTTTTTCTCTCTTGCTAAAGCTACTGATTCTCTTGAACAGAGTGACTTTAAGGACTAACCGATCACCTTTCTCAAATTCCAAATCCCTCATCCGAGTATCCACATAACTCTTCTGCCTACTCTGAGCCGTCTGGATGTTCTACTTGATCTTAACTATTTTGGCTGTAGTCTCATCCACAAGATCTGGACCAAACTATCTTTTATCACCCACCTATTCCCAACAGATCGCTGATCTGCATGGACGGCCATACAACGCCTTGTACAAAGCCATGCCAATACTTGCTTAGTAGCTGTTATTGTATGCGAACTCTATTAGGGATAAATAATCATCCAAATGGTCTCCAAAGTCAAGAACACAAGCTCGGAGTATATCCTCAAGTGTGCGGATCGTCTTTTCTGATTGTCCATTGGTCTGAGAATGGAATGTAGTACTAAGGGATAGTTTTGTTCCTATGACTTGCTGAAAACTAGACCAGAACTGAAAAGTGAACTTGGGGTCCCTATCGGACACTACCGTCACTGGCACTCAATGTAATATGACTATCTCCCGGATATACATTCTTACTAACTTGTCCAAGGGGTTGGTCATTCTGATGACCAAGAAGTGGGAAGACTTGGTGAGTCATTCAACAATTACCAAAATGACATCATGTCCCGAGCGTACCCTAGGCAATCATGTCATGAAATATTGTGATATGTTCTCACTTCTACTCTGTAATTGGTAATGACTGAAGTAACCTGACTGAGCGTTGATGCTCTTCCTTGATCTGTTGACATACCAAATACTTGGAAATAAAGTCAGCTACATTTGTTTTTATCTCATTCCACTAAAATTGGGGTCGTATAGTTTGATACATCTTAATACTTCTGGGATGCATGACAGACTTTGAGATATGGGGCTCTGTCATGATGTCCCTTTTCAGCTCACTATCACATGGAATACACGCCCTATCAGAAATCTAAGCAACCCATCAGCAGAGACTCAAAATTCTGAATTAACTCCCTGTTCTGCATCCTTTTTTAGGGCTGTTAGGGTGGAATCGGTGGATTGGGCTTCCTTTATTCTCTAGATCAACTCAGGTTGAACCGTTAGATGGGCCAAACATGTAACTCTCCTCAGGTCCTGAAGTTGCACCTATTGTGTGGCCACTATTGCCATACATTCTGAAACCATTAGGTGAGCTAATATACCTGCACTTTTTCTGCTGAGTGCGTCGGCTACCACGCTGCCCTTACCTGGGTGATACAAGATATTGAAATCGTAGTCCTTGAGGAGTTCTATCCATATTTTCTGATGCTTGTTGAGATCCTTTTGAGTGAATATGTGTTTCAAGCTCTTATGGTCGGTATAGATCTAAAAGGTCTCCCTATACAAGAAATGGCACCAAATCTTCAAGGTGTGGATAATCGCGACAAGTTCTAAGTCATGGGTGGGGTAGTTTTTCTCATGACTCTTCAACTATCTGGACCCATAAGCTATGACCTTTTCATGTTGCATCAGAACATAACCCAACCCCAATTAGGAGGCATTGCTATAAACTGTATATCCACCTGTCCCGCTCGGCAAGGCCAACACAGATGTGGTAGTTAATCACTTCTTTAGTTATGAAAAAATCCTTTAACAGTCCTCGTTCCACTCAAACTTGATGTTCTTCTTTGTGAGCTGGGTCAAAGGAGCAGCTAGACTAGAAAACCATTCCGCAAACCTACGGTAATAACTTGCCATTCCCAGAAAGCTACGAATCTCCTTGATCGAGGTTAATTTTTCCCAGCCGAGCACTGCCTCAACATTTTTAGGGCTCAGTGACACTCTATCACTTAATATGATGTGCCCTAAGAAGGTAGTCTGCTCGAGCCATAATCCACACTTGCTCAGCTTTGCATACAACTTTTTTTCTCAGAAGAATTACAAAACCTGAGTCAGATGGTGAGTGTGCTCCTCTCTGCTTTTTGAATAGAATAGGATATCATCAATAAATACAATGACGAACTGATCCAGGAATTATATGAAAACCCTGTTCATCAGATTCATGAAGATGGCTGGTGCATTGGTTAGTCCAAATGGCATGACCAAGAATTCATAGTGTCCGTACCTGGTCTGGAAGGCTATTTTGGGAATGTCTTCCGCCTTGATCTTTAGTTAATGGTAACTTGAACGCAAGTCTATTTTGGAGAAGACTTTGACACCCTACAACTGATCAAAAAAACCATTGATCCTAGGGAGGGGGTAATTGTTCTTGATCGTGACCCTGTTCAGTCATCTATAGTCAATACATAACCTTAACACTCATCTCCATTCCTTACAAATGTGACTCTAGCACTCCAAGGGGACACACTATGTCAGATGAATCTACTATCCTGCAATTCATTAATATGTTTTCTCAATTCCTCCATCTCAACATGACTCATGTGGTAAGGAGCAACCGAAATAAGCTGGGTGCCTGACTGATGGTCTATGGTGAATTCAACTTCTCTGTTCACTAGCAGTCTAGGTAGTTCATTCAGAAAGTTTTAGACTACCAGAATATCTTGAATATAAATTTCTTTCTTGGGTTTGCCTAATTAGAGAAAACAACAGGGTTAAAGCAATTGATAATGGGAAAATTACCCTGAGGGAACAAATGTTAAACAATTTTATTAATTTGTGAGTAACTCCTCATTAGGAGGGTTGAATACAAGTTTTTTATGAAAACAATCTACAATGGCATGATACGCCGCTAACCAGTTCATTCATAGGATTATATCAAGGTCCCTCGTATCAATTTCTATAAGGTCCACACTCAATTTCCTACCTACTATATGTATAACATAGAATTTGTATATAACCTCCCCTAGTAGTGTCCTACTCCCAAGAATAGACACAAACAATACAGAATCAAGTCCTTCAGGTAATACATTCGACTTTGATGTAAAAGTATGTGAGACAAATGAATGCGAGACATAAATATCAATCAAAATATGTGCAAGATAATTACAGATAGTATACGTACCCTATATCACGTTTGGGTTGGCCTCTGCATCCTGCTAAGTGAGGTTGTAAGCCCTGCCCTAGATAGAAGGTATGGTCTTATTCTAATTCCTCAGGCACTCCCTCGCGTAATGTTTGGTACTCCCACATATGCGGCAGGTATTGTTGAGGCGATAGTAGGATCGGTTCCCATGATCATTGCCACAGTACTGACAAGTCCTGCCGCGTCCTGTTGTTGGAATTTGAGGAGGAGCCTGTGTCATTACCCTAGGTCTCTTGTTTTACTGAACAGGCGCAATAGGTGCTAGTCTGCGGTGTGGAACCAGGGACCTGAGGTTCCCTACTGCTTGAAGGAAAATATGAAGGTTCCTCTCCACTAGTTGTACCTTGGCCAGAATAGCCGAGTAAGTATTGAGCTCGAATACATACAGCTGCTGTCTGATATCAGGACGGAGGCCTCACTCAAACTTTCTTACCTTTCTGCCTTCATCCATCATGCTCTCAGGGGAACCGGTCCAACTCTAGAAACCTTCGGGCATATTCTGATACCATCATGTCATCCTAGGCTGATTTCGATCGGTTTTGTACTCTTCCCTGTGAGAAAACACGTTAAGAGGCATCAGTTGGTTGAAAAAGTCAAAAAATAGAGGCTTACCGGCAGCGGGGTTTCTGTTGCGGCAGCTTTGCCAGCTCACCTTCACGGTTGGGTGCTTTGAACACCCTCATGGCTAAATCGGGTTGACTGAAGAAAAACACCCAACTGCAAAGGTGAGTCGGCAGAGCCTATGTACCGAAAAATTCTGTCGCCAATAGGTTTTTGTTTTCTCACTTTTTTTGGCCAATCGAGGCTTTGTAACATGTTTTCTAGTAGGGATGAGTATGAAATCGGCTGAAATAGGCCGAAACTGGCCGAAAACGGCCAGCTTGAAGCAAACTGCTGCCACGAGCGGCAGTGCCATCGCCAGAGCATGGCGATGCTGCCGTGCCAGAGTTTCGAAATTGGCTGGAAAAAGGTTTTAACATCAATTTTTTATTTTTTAGAGTATTTTTAGGTATTTGGAGCGTGTTTTAATCTATGAAGGAAAATTCAAGGAACCCACGGACCGCTAGTAGGTGCAGCTGAAAGTTTAATATTTTGGACATCGATTCGAGTAAGAATCCCTCACCATATTCTTTGTTATGGATTAAAGTTTAATTATAAATAATTTGGTATTTTATACAATTTAAAAAATCTCGATAATTAATCACAGGCTACTAATGGAGCCGAAACTGATTATTATTCACTGTTGATCCTGTTTGATTGATTTTACTGTTTCAAATGCATAATATTACACTGGAGTTGGTAGGATGATTCAGTTGTATTTTCTTGATACATGTATTGCTTATTTTGTGTGATCTACAGTTAAATTGTGAAACTGAAAATTAAATGTAAACGAAGAATTGTTTGACTAAGTGATTGAATGAATGATAGTCTTACTGGTTATCCTGAGAAATGGTAAACGGACTGGGTGCATAGCCTTACCGTGAACATTGCCTCATATCAGACTGGGTATTGATGATTGGTATTTTGATGCTCATATCGGACGGGGTTTGAGGACAGCCCGTTTCACTATCATACCGAACAGGGTATTGAGGGATGGTATTTTTAGCGCTCATACCGGACGGGGTATGGGGACAGTTGGTTGGTTAAAAATGTTAAATAAGGATTCACGCGTAGTGGGGACAACCCTATTGAATCTCACAGATACCAATAGGCAGATAAAAAGTAAAAGTTGTTATTTTTACTTAGTTGGATATGAAATTATGATATTGTCGTATTATTGTCTCTATAGGTCAGTTTTGAAAATTTCGCTACAGTAAGTATACAGTAAATGATTTTATTTATGATAAATATATTTACTTAAATTAAGAACTCTATTAGTGATTTTTATGATTTTTACCAACCTTCATTTCTGTATCAATGAGTAGTGTGATATTCTTACTGGGATAATGTAGCTCACTCTTTCATTAACCATTTCATATCAAGAGGACCAAGATCCAGATTCTGATCCACAAGAGGGTTGCAAATAGGATGTTCAATTATTTACTTTTTAATTTATTTATATGATTTTCCGTTATTCTTTTAGAAGGGTCATTCCCGTAGTACTATTGGATATTCAAAATTATTGTGTAAGGAATGTAAACCCTATAGCCCAGTGCCCCAACCGCATCATCTGGCACCACCACAGTATAGCCCGGTACCTTCACCATATCATCCAGTACCACCATAGGGCCATCCGGTCCATCCCCAGCACAATCCAGTCCTTCTTCCACGGGACCAAGTTCCTCCCATAATGGACCTAGTATACATTGAGAGGTATAAAAGACTAAACCCATCTACTTTTACAGGGGGATCCTCCTTTAAAGAGGCCGAGTACTAGTTAGCTGAGATAAAGAAAGCCTTCACGACTCTTTAGGTGATTCCCAAACAGAGAGTCATACTTGTCACCTACATGCTGGTGACAGTAGTGTCCGACAGGTTACATGGAGTGCTAGTGACAGTAGTGTCCGACAGGGACCCCAGGTTCACTTCTCAGTTTTGGTCTAGTTTTTAGTAGATCATGGGAACGAAATTATCCCTTAATACTGCATTCCACCCTCACACCGATGGACAATCAGAAAAGATGATCTGCACACTGGAGGATATACTTCGAGCTTGTATTCTTGATTTCGGGGGCCATTGGGAATGATCATTTATCCCTAATAGAGTTCGCGTACAATAACAGCTATAAGTAAGTATCGGCATGGCTCTATGCGAGGCGTTGTTTGGTTGCCCATATAGATCGCCGATCTGTTAGGAAGAGGTGGGTGATAGAAGAATGTTTGGTCCAGATCTTGTGGAGGAGACTACAGCCAATATAGTTAAGATCAAGAAGAACATCAAGATGGCTCATAGCAGACAGAAGAGTTATGCGGATACTCGGAGGAGGGATTTGGAATTTGAGAAAGGTGATCGGATGTTCCTTAAGGTCACTCCATTTAAGGAAAGTAGTAGGTTTGGCAAGAGGGATAAATTAAATCTCCCGTTTACTTGGTCATTTGAAATCTTAGACAGAATTAGCACCATCGCCTACAGACTGAGACTGCCTTCAGAATATTTCAGGGTCCATAATGCGTTTCATGTGTCCATGCTACGTAAGTACAACCCGGACCCCTTTCACGTCTTGGCCCACGAGCCTCTTTCACTCTAGGAGGATCTATCCTACGAGAAGGTACCGGTTGGTATTGTGGACCGAAAGAGCAGAGTACTCCGTAATCAAAAAATTCTCTTTGTTAAGGTCTTATGGCAGAATCACACACAGGGAGAGGCCACATGGGAGCTAAAATCAGACTTCAGAGTCTATTATCCCCAATTGTTTGATTGAGCGAAAGAGAGACAAATTTGAGGGACCAAATTTTTTTTAAGGAGGGGAGAGTTGTAATACCCAGAATTAATTTTAAAATATTTAAAATTAATATATAAAATATAATTTTTAAAATTTTGAATCTTTATTTAATGTAAAAAATTTAAAAAAATAGATGGATGATGAAATTGAAGATAATTTTGGGGAAAATGGGTGAAAATTTGGGTTCTGGAAGTATTTTTGAAAGAAAATTAGAAACTAGAGGTCAACCGAGGTCCCTTAATATGTTTTCTCGTAGGGATGAGTACAAAATTGGCCAAAGTAGGTCAAAACTGGCCGAAACATCCAGCCCGAGACAAACTGCCACCCCGGGCAGCTGTGCCGACGCTGGAGCACGACGGCACCATTTTAAAATTGGCCGAAAAAGGGTTTTAACACCGGTTTTGATTTTTTTGGGGTATTTCTAGGTACTTGGAGTGTTTTTTAATCTCCGAAAGAAAATTTAGGGAACCCGAGGACCACCAGTAGGCGCAGCTGAAAGTTTAGCGTTTCGAACATCGATTCGAGTAAGAATCTCTTACCTTATTTTTTGTTATGAAATTAAAGTTTAATTATAAATAATGTGGTATTTTATACAATTTAGAAAATCTTGATAATTAATCACAAGTTACTAATGGAGACGGAACTAATTATTATTCACTGTTGATTCTGTTTGATTGATTTTATTGTTTCAAATGCATAATATTAAATTGGAGTTGGTATGATGATTCTGTTGTGTTTCCTTGATGCATGTATTGCTTATTTTGTGTGATCTAGAGTTAAATTGTGAAACTAAAAATTAAATATAAATGAAAAATTGTTTGATTAAGTGATTGAATGAATGGTAGCCTTATTGGATATCTTAGGAGATGGTGGACGGACCGGGTGCATAGAAAATCCTACCGTGAACATTGCCTCATACCGGATGGGGTATCAAGGATTGATATTTTACCCCTCATACCAGACGGGTATGGGGACGCCTGTTTTACCCTCATACCAGACAGGGTATCAAGGATTGATATTTTGGCACTCATACCAGACGGGTATGGAGATGACTCGTTTTACCCTTATACCGGATGGGGTATTGAGGGATGATATTTTTAGCGTTCATACCGGATGGGATATGGGGACGACCGATTACTTAAAAATGTTAAGTAAAGGTTCACGTGTCGTGGAGACATCCCTATGGACCCCCACGGATACCAGTAAGCAGATAAAAAACGAAAGTTGTTATTCTTACTTAATTGGATATGAGATTATGATATTGTCGTGTTATTGGCTCTATAAGTCAGTTTTGGAAATTTTACTATAGTAAGTGTACAATAAATGATTTTATTTATGATAAATAAATTTACTTAAATTAAGAGCTCCATTAGTGGTTTTCATCATTTTTACCAACCTTTATTTCTATATCGGTGAGTAGCGTGATATTATTACTGGGCTAGTGTAGTCACTCTTTCATTAACCATTTCAGATCAAGAGGACTAAGATCCAGATCCCGAGGGTTGCGAATAGGATGTTCAATTGTTTACTTTCCAATTTATTTCTTTGATTTTCTATTGTTCTTTTAGAAGAGTCATTCCCATAGTGCTATTGGGCATTCAAAATTATTATGTAAGGAATGTAAACCATAACGCTATTATTTTGTTTCCGCATTCAAATTTATAATTTATTTCATTTCAAGTACAAGATCGTTACATAGAACATTAGCTTACATGTGGATAAAGAAATAACACTGTAAACATGGATTTGAGCAAAAGCGCACATTAGTGCATCAAGTGCTTTTAACAAGTCCCTTATATCTTTGACGTGATATGTAATAACATTTAAAATCTTTGGAATTTTCTATATATTTAAATGGCTAGAGCATTTCAATAAAATACTGCTAATGTTATTTTAATTTAAAATCACAAACACCAAATTGTGTTATGTAGAATATTGAATATAGTTTAGTACAATATGCGAATAGAGTAAAAACTCTGCTCATTGTCATTATATGAAGTGGCTGTATATATATCCATACAAAAATAACAGAGAAGCAAATATAATCAGATAAACATGGATCAAAGATCATTATCAGTGCCTTTATTTCTAAGGATAATTAAAAACAAAAAACTAAAAGATTAAGTCAACAACTAAATTTTTGTAACATTCTCTCCCTTAAACTGATGACATTGTCTTCAGTTTACTTCTAGATTTTGACAAACACCAAGCAACATAAGCAACTACTCAAAAATAACCTGTGTCAAGGGTTTGGTCATGATATCAATCACTTGCTCCTGAGTATGAGAATGTTGCAATGTCACAATTCCATTTTCAGTAAAGTCACGAAGAAAGTGAAAGCAAACATTAATATGTTTGCTTCGACCGTGCATGACAGGGTTTCTTGTCAGTTTAATAGTGAAACTATTATCATAGTACACCAATGTAGCTCCAGCAGGGGCATGATTAAGGTTTTCCAACATTCTTCACAACCACATAGCTTGACAAGCATAATAGGCAGCAACAATGAACTCAGCTTCAGTAGTTGAGAGTGTAACGACAAGTTACTTCTTTGAGGACCATGATTCAACTCAAGAGCTTAGCAAAAACAAAAAACCCGATGTACTTTTTCTATCCTCCAAATCTCCTGTATAATCACTATCGATGTAGGCAATAAGCCCTTTATTACTATCTTGTTTATAAAAAAATTCTATATGCAAATGTCCCCTTTATATAAGAAATACTCTCTTAACAACTTGAAGGTGAATTTCTGTAGGATGTGCCAAATACCTGCTAAACAAACTAACAACAAATATAATATCCGGTCTGATAGATGTTAAGTACATCAAACTTCATATAATTTTCATATACAAGGTGTTGTTCACTCCCATGCCAGTAGAGTCTTTAACCAACTTGAATCTTAGAATAATAGGATTACTTACGACATTACAACTAGCCATATCAAACCTTTCTAACACCTCCTAGGCATACTTCATTTGATAAATAAAAATACTTTCAGCTCGTTATAACACTTATAGACTAAGGAAATACTGCATTTGTCCAAGAGTCATATTAAATTCCTTCATTATGGAGCTTTTAAAATAGTTAAATAAAGTCTCATTATTTCCAGTAAAGATGAGGCCATTTACATAAAGTTACATAAGGAATAAAGTACCTTGTGAAGATTTCTTAAGGAACCAAGTATGCTCATAAGAACATTTTTCAAACCTTTCCCTGATAAAGTAAGTTTAAATGCAGTTGTACCATGTTCATGGAGCTTGCTTCAAACCGTATAAGGCTTTTCGTAAGCGATATACCTTATTCTCTACTCTTTTTACAACATAACCAAGGGGTTGCTCAATGTACACCTCCTCATCTAACTCACCATGAAGAAAAACAAACTTAATATCTAGTTGAAATACAGACCATCCCTTTTGAGATACTAGAGCAGCACCAACCGTATAGTGTCCATACAAGCCAGAGGTACAAAGGTCTCTGTGTAAGCCACTCCATGTTATTGCGTGTACTTTTTGGCGATAAGGCGGCGTTATATTTATCGACTTCTCCATCCTCATTTAGCTTAATCTTATATACCCATTAGACCCCAATTGTTTTTGTACCACGAGGAAGATCAGTGAGGTCCCATGTATCATTCTTTAGGATGTCTTCAATTTTAGAGTCCATGGCATATCTCCATTTGGCACTCTTAGCTGCATCTTCATAAGATAAATGATCTTCATTAATAAGTAAAGAAAAATTACCTTAACCATCATCAAAGAGGCCCTCCCCACTATCCCAATCACACATCTAGATTAATGGGGGTGGAGAACGCCTTTCGGCAGGTCTAGAAATAGGATCAATAGTTGGGTGTTCTTCAACTGTTTGATGCTCCAAATTTTTCTAATGAAATTCGCCATTTGAATTGTTGACTGTTGCTCCATCTTGATTATCATGGTGGTTGTCTTCATCCATATCTCTCTAATAAAGAGGTTCTTGAATTGCTTGAGCATGATTATCATTCCATGGCCAACTTTCCTCTTCATTGAAGATAACATCGCGACTGATAATCACCTTTTGAGATAGCGGATCATACAAGTGATATGCCTTGGACTCCTCACTAACTTCACTAATAATCACATTTTAAACTCTTGTTATCTAACTTGGTGCGCTTGTTATCTGGAACATGAGCATAAGAAACACATCTAAACACTTAAAAATGAGCAACAGATGGTTTGATGTCACTCCAAGCCTCCTATGGAGTTTTATTTCAAACTGTAAGTGTAGGACTTCTGTTGAGAATATATACTGCTCAGTTGACAGCCTCAGGCCAAAATATTTTGGGAACTCGTCTACTGGTAAGAAACTTCGAACCATGTTCATGATCGTTCAATTTTTTCTTTCCGCCGCTCCGTTTTGCTGATGAGTGTAGGCTACAATGAGTTGATGACGTATCCCATTAGTTGAACAAAATTCAATAAACTTATTAGATGTAAAATCTCCACCTTAATCAATTTGCAAGCCTCGAATACTAGTCCTAGTTTCTTTCTCAACCTTTATTATGAAAAGTTGGAACATTATAAAGGCATCTGATTTTTCTGTTGAGAAAAATACTTACAATTTTTGACTAAAATTGTCAATAAAGGTCAAAAAATACCTTTTTCTACTGTTGGAGATAGGATAAATTGGCCCAAATATGTCTGAATGAAGGAGTTGAAGTGGTTGCAATGCTCTCCATATACTTCTCGTGGAAAAGAACTTCTATGTTGTTTTTCCAGTACATAATCTTCGCATAATAGGCTGGAACATAGCAGCTATAGCAACCCATGAACCTTCTATTTTTTTTGTAGAGTTTTAAGACCTCCAAAACTTAAATGACCATACCGATAATGCCAGAGATAATCCAAATTTTGTACAGGAGTAAGAAAATAGTGCTGGTTTTGCAGTTGAATCTTGGCAAGAAGGATAAACATCCTATTTAGGGACATGACTATTTCGGTAACAAGGCCTCTCTCAGGGTAGTCCTTACATTTGTTATCTCGAAATAAGATTGCCAAACTTTTCTCCTACAGTTTGTTAATGCTAAAGAAATTACTTTTTAATTCAAGACTATAAAGTACCTCTGTAATAACTTGTGAAACATGATTAATTTGGAGTTGAATGCATCATTTTCCCATTACACCAATGTTGGAGTTGTTGCCCAACTTCATAGACTTGAGAAAGCTCTCATATAGTTCTAAAAAGAATTCCTTGTGTCTGCACATATAGTTGCTACATCTCGAGTCTAAGAACCATGTTGTTTCACAAGGTGCTTTCTCGACATGAGCCATGAGAAGCAACTCCTCTGTTTTATCAATTGCAAGAGTATTAGGTTTAGAGAAACAGTCTCTTGACTCCTTTTTCTGTCCCATTATCTCTGCATCATCAATGGCATGGTTTAGAGGTTTCAGCATACCCTGCTCAAGAGCCTATTTTAATATGTAGTGGTTTTCTTAGTTTGTACATTGTTGCTTTTTTGCAACCAAGCACAAAACCTTGAGGTGGTGTAATATAAATTTATTATTCTCCATTTAAAAACACTAACTTAACATCAAATTGATAAACAAGCGATTGTAATGTATAGTTAAGGGCAAAAAGATTCTTATGTTTCAAAACAAACAATTGGAGAAAATAGTTCTTTAAAATCAAAATTTTACTGCTATAAATATTTATTTGCAACCAATTGAACCTTATGCTTATAACAACCCGAGCCCAGGATTTGGGCTTGAGATGACTAAATTTATGTAAATAATAAATTTAGAAAATTTTAATTTTAATTTTTTTGGAAGTTTTGAAGAAATATGCATTTAGATGTATTTGAAAATAATTTTCAAAAGTCAAAGTCAAACTAGAAATAAAAAAGGACCTATTTGAAATAAAAATTTAAAAACTGAGACAAAAGTGAAAAAATAGAAAAAGTGGCCTGGATGACCACATTAGCAGCAAGGCCAGTCGTCGTGCATCGAGTGACAGACACGAGGATACGCATTCCACGCGAGAGACTATGCAGACAATCTGTGTGCCAACCGATCTAACAATCTGGATTCACTTCCGCGCGCACGAATGACCCAGATCTGTTTTCCCTTCAGGTGCGATCGAATGGTCCACGTATCTTTAATCGGACGGTTTTGATTCATTTCTCAAATAAGCCAGATCTAACGGTGGAGATTGGGCCACGCAGCCCCAAATGAATGATCCAGATAAAAAATGGAGAGGTATTTAAACCTCTCTACCCGGACTCTTAAAACCTTAGCCGCCAAGGAGAATTGAAGGAAAAGAAGAGAGGCAGTCAGAAAGTGAACCAGTCACCGGAGAAGAAGATTGGTTGCTGTCGTTATCGCACCGGAACCTATCATTGATGGAAAAAGGTGGGTTTACAATGTTGATAATATAGACTCTTTAGAGATAATTTCATAAATATGCTCGGTATGTAGATTTATGACCGAGAACATCATGAATTCTAAAAAAATTAGTAGATATCTTATGGAAGATAACTACTATAACTCTATTTTTTTTTTTGTCCTTAATAGATTAGTAATCAAATATCATAGAAGTATATGGAGATGAATAATAAAATATAAAGTATATTATTTCTAATATTAATGGGAGAGTTTTCTATCATTTTGTTATAATCTTGATCGAGAAAATCAAACTACAATTAAGCCAACTTTTGTTTTATTAAACAGAGTTCTTAAAAGTCAATAGGTTTAATTCAATGAGTACATCCTTTATACGAGGTCTTAATAGCTCATTTTGAGCCTTTGTGATAGTCCTTTAAGGGTTAACTAAAAATAGAGATCATTTTTATATTGTGAAATCTAATAACAAGAATCAATTGCAATTTTGAAATATTCAGTTTTTTATTAACAATTTCCTAACTTTCTTTATCCTCTAGCTCCAAAATCCTAACTAAAACAAAATCACATAACAATAAATCAAAAGAAGAAGAAGAAGAAGAAGAATTTTGCTCTTTTGAACATGATGTTTCGTAGGATAGAAACCAAAAAAGGATGGAACAAAGGGCAAACTTATCGAGCAGTTGGTTGGGTAATAGACTCATCGCGTGACAGATAATTCTCAGTTCCAACCAAATCTACTGAACCCATGTTGAGTGAAGAATGAATAGAATCCTTGACATGTCATCTGAGTTACCTTCTCTTGCAGCCAAGGCTTCCTTTTCAATTGAGATTGCATCCTCGATCTCCTTCAGAACTTCAAAAATTGATGGACGCATGTGTCCATGAGGTTGAACAAACATCAAAGCTTTCTTGGCTATCTTCCACGTGGACTAGATATCATACTCATCATGCAAAGAAAGGTCGATTAGTCCCTATGTGTCACCACTTTCTATATGTAACTTTGCCTGCAACACAATTACAGAAGGAAATTTAACAGGTGAAACCAAGTTCATGTATGTAAATACCAGATTTCAAAACCACCTCGGGGTAAAAACTTGTAATTAAGAGTCCATATGGAAAATGGTTTTCTTATGAACTTTAACACAACCCACATCATTTCACATTCATGAGCTCTAGTTTCTTATTTGAATAACATTGAAATCTTCATATAATCAAAAGACAAACTTCAAGTTAAAAATTTCATCCTACGTATTTATTCTGGAGGAAGTTTGTTTAATGAAACCTTTATGATTATATTTATTACATTTTAACAGGTGAAACCAAGTTCATGTATGTAAATACCAGATTTCAAAACCACATCGGGGTAAAAACTTGTAATTAAGAGTCCATATGGAAAATGGTTTTCTTATGAACTTTAACACAACCCACATCATTTCACATTCATGAGCTCTAGTTTCTTATTTGAATAACATTGAAATCTTCATATAATCAAAAGACAAACTTCAAGTTAAAAATTTCATCCTACGTATTTATTCTGGAGGAAGTTTGTTTAATGAAACCTTTATGATTATATTTATTACATTTATACATTTTTTAGTTCTCAATTTCTGTATTTATATATATTTTTATATCTGAAGTCATATTAGTTATGAAAATAAAAATAATCTATAGAAAATAATAATGAAAATATAAGTTGTTTTCTTCATCATGCCATATCCTTGCTATCAGTTTCAAAACCTTGTATTTGTTTTCCAGAATTACACTATATAAGCATATAGAGAAAATGAAAATTAAAATATATTTTCATATAGTAACTAGAACCCATATTTCTTTGGATTTCTAACCAAACTTACCCTTTGGACTATGTTGCGGCAATTTACACCAAAGCTTTCATTAGATATGGCTTCTTGACCAGACATCAGCTCAAGAAGAATAATACCAAAAGTATACATATCACTCTTGTCTGTTAATTTCTGTGGATAAAATACATGCATATCATTCGAAAATTAATCCATTCAATGTGGCCAAGACATTTGATGCACTTGGAAAATCTTTTATGAGATAGTCTCCTACTATTCACAAGAACCAAATTTTCACAGAAATGTATACAGTATGATGTACTTAGACAACAGTAAGTACAAGAGATATCACATATACATACAAAACAGAGCAAACACAACACAATTTAGTCATATCAATTGCAGCTATTAGCTTTAACATAGGCAAAGTAGGAGGCTTCGGTAGGAAAGTAGTTTTACTCAGGGTCCAAATATCCAACAGTACCCAGAACTATGCTTGATATATGGGAAGCCCCATCTACTGCAAATTTTGAAAGACCAAACTCTGAAACCTTTGCCCTCATATGTTTGTCAAGAAAAATATTTTCTAGTTTTTAGATCCCTGTGGATAATAGTTAAGACACATGAAGATACTCAATCCCTGAATAAGCATGAGAAAAGAATTAATATAATTGCTCAAAGTGATAAACCTCTATGTAAAAGAAGATAATTTATCCTTCACACACCTCTTGCAGTATCTTCAGCAATCTCAAGGCATTTGGTCCAGTCGATACTTTGTTCACGTATTAAAGGACCAAGCAAAGATTTATGAATGAGTTTCTAGATACTCATCCCCAATCGGTTCTATCTATGTATAGAGAATGAGAAAAGTTAGCACGTACTGATGTGGTGTCTGGTGGCTTTTGGGCTTTGGAGTGCTATTTATAGCATTGTTGGTATTAGTTAGGTGATGTCTGGGTCTATAAGGGAGGAATTGTGGGCGTGGGAAGGGATTCATTTAAAGAAAAATTTGAAAAATAATATTCCTTTAACTATATTTTGAGTTTTTTAGAAAGAAACGAATTCTAAAACTTTTGATGGTAAAATTATTAATTTGTATAGATTGAGAGATAGATGATTGTATTATTTTAAGTTTTTACTGTTAGAACATAACATAATTAGTTATGTGAATTTTGATTGTGTTATAAACTCGCTAAATACATTGTAAAACTTTTGTAAATGGGTAGTACTCCTGGTTCTTAGTACTATGTTACTACACATTATTAGACTTTCTATTTTATTTAAAAAAGTATCTAAAGTTTATTCAATTTTTTCTTGTTGGTAGACTCACGTGCTTCCAAGCTGCTGGCCTTTGGTGTTGCTGTGAATATAAAATTTACTATAAAAAAGCTTGAATTTCATATTGCTTTCACTTGCAAACAGACGACTTACCATACAGATGTTCTTTGAGAGTCCCATTATACATGAATTCATAAACAAGTATACTTCTTCCTTCTTCTTGACATTATCCAAGAAACTGAACAAGATTCCTATGATGTGTATCCTTGAAAGCAGTGTCCCCTATATAAAACAGGAGCAGATCCCAATTCCTTAGATTGTCAGGGTCTATTGCAACTATAAACAACTCTCAACTATAGAAGCATATGAGTTCTTCTATTGGTTGAAGTAGCATATGCAGTTAGGCTTTTACGTATGCAAAACAAAGGGCCTTTGTCCAATTTATTCTACTGTGATATAAATTGCTAGATTTAAAATGTTATTTTATGGTTTGCATTAAGATTTAATCTTATCATGATAGTTCTAGAAAACCATTCTTAGATACTCCATTCATCTAGGTTTTTCAGACTAATTCTTAATTTTGTAGCCCTATCTACATAACCAGCCCCAGAAACTGACAGAATTCTTGGAAGCAGTTAGGAAAATGGTTTTGTTCTGTAGACTTGCCTATGAAGAAGGTAGAACTGCTAAAACAAGTAAAGAATTTAAGTGTTGAATTTAATCTTACTGACTTTAAAACGATTCCAAGTGTATGTATCTGAGCAGTTCTCCTTCAGGACTCTGTAGTAGGAGAAAAACTAAGATCCAAGTTTCCTGTGGAATATAAATCCAAGACATGATCCGGGTTCATTTTTTATTTAAAGGAAGATTTGGGAGTTAGTAGTTAGTCCAGTAAACACACTCTCAGTTCTTCTCTAGTTAATTGGTTAAACATCTCCAACAAGTCTATGCAGCATTTTTCATTTCTATCATGAAAAAGAGTCTGAAAAACAACTTAACTTTCTCTATCTTAAGCTGGAGAACTTAAGCTTCCACAACGAAGGCAAGAAAAAAGAACATAAAAACAGAAAAGGACAGACTAGGATATATTACGGAAGTAGGTAAGCTTACCTCATTAGTAAACTCCCGCTTTCCCTGGTAAGAATTACTTGTAAGAACTTTTACTGCAATTTCCTTCTCATCTTTCATCTTCCCATAACACATGATTCTAAATCCTCCAGAACTAATTTTCTTCTCAAAAGATTTCGTAGCATCTTCAATCTCAAAGAGCGAGAAGCAATGTGCAGCTTCTGCAGGAGCATCATTCAAGGTAGAATCTGGGCTTTGAACTGGCAAGGAATGTCTAAGTTCATATGAAATAAATCAAACAAAAAAAGTTTTGAGCTAAATCTGAAACATAAATATTAAAATTATTAAGAGGCATACCTCGATCATTGTATCTTCTCTTCCATTTGCGCATAAATATGCAAGATGCAATAGTAGTTATTAGCAGAACAGCAGCTACAACTGACGAGCCAATGATGATACAAATCTGTTTCCCCCTTCCACCCACTTCATGAAGATTAATGTTCCCAGAGCAGCTGTTGGAGACAAAAGATGAGAGAAGAAAAAACTCAATGGAAGCATGTGGGAGTTATAGGCCAACATAGAAGTGCCAGTTAATAAACACATGGGAGATTGTAAATTCAGCATAAATTTATAAATTGATCTAAAAATAAAATTTGAACTGAAAAAACTGAGTCATCAACTGACATTTTCATTGAACACTATTATTAAATAATTCTGACTTGTGGCCTTTACATAATTAGGTACAAACTAAAATTATACCTCTTAAAAATAAAGTAACATCTAAGTCACCAAACCTTCTGCATTGCCTTCTATTGTTGATTAACAAAAGAAGATATTTTAATAACTTTATTTATTGTCATATTTTTCTCTCTGTAGTGCTACCAAATGATGACGTCAAGGATAAAATACAGTTTGATGACCAATACTCGGGATATTTCAAATTCAACTCATGGGGTATATTTATTCTGTCCTATTTATTAGTTTTAGTATTCGTGGCTTGACCTTTATTCATGTAACATAACAATATTAGTTTAAATACATGAACAGTATGAATTTTGCTCAATTTGAACTTGTGAGAAGCTTAGATAAGTGTTGAGTAGAATATTTTATTATTTAATTAGTTGAAATGATATAATTAAAATTTTATGAGAATAGTAATTTTATATAATTAAAATTCTACTAAAATATAATTTTTTAATTAGTAAGTTGAGAATTTTATAAATATTATAAACGAAACAATCTAAAAAATTTATTATTTTTTTTCCAAAATTAACATAGTATTAGAGACAAATAAAATTATTTTAAAATTCTAATTTAAGAATTTTTTTCAAACCTTAAAATAATAAAATAGATTGAGTTGGTACTCACTTATTCAAATCTACTCTCATTATCAACCTAGATAGTGTCATAGACTAACCAACAACCTTTCCCCGACCCAGTCGGCAGCCAACAGCAGAGGCGCATAAGCCGTACACGCTGCCCACATGCCGCCCACGTACTGCCCACTCGCTGTTGCCTTGCCAGACAGATTTGCTTCCTCTGCGTGCAAGCCGTTCCGACTACCCTTTTCTGTTCCTTTTTCTGCCTCCCCCACACGCACTTCTGGTTTCGCGATATCGGTGCAGATCTGTTTCCTCCGCATGCGAGCCACTCCAACCACTCTTTTTGGTCATTTTTCTAGCTCTTTAGCACGCTTTTCCCTATGGTTTCGTGATACTGGCGCTAATTTGGCTTTTCCACATGTGAGCTACTCCACCAGTCTTTTTTGATCATTTTTCCGGCTCCTCAGCGTGCGTTCGCCTTTAGTTTTGAGATCCGGTGTCGATCCGAATTCTCCGCGCGTGAACTGTTCTGACTAGCTTTTTTTTATCCTTTTTCTGCCTCTTTCGTGCGCGTCCGTTGCTGGTTTACAACTTCATCTGCGAATTGGACATGTATGATATCGCTGCACCAACTTGAGTAGAATTGTTGAGTAGAATATTTTACTATTTAATTAGTTGAGATTATATAATTAAAATTTTATGATAATAATAATATTATATAATTATAATTTTATTAGAACAAAAGCTCTGTTGCTATTAGAGCTTGCGGGGTCTGATAAGATGGGGAGCACACTTTTGGGTTGGGTTGAGTCCGCCCCGCCCAATCCAACCTGTCTTGACACCCCAACTGCGCCTCGCGCATACGGACAGACTTATTGCATCCTTCAGGGTCCGGGGCTTGAACATCCTAATCCCATCTGCTATCTTGGGATGAAGTCCGCCCATAAAAGTTCAAATTAAGGCCTTCTAGGTCCAACCACAGCCCTTGTTCCCCAACCTTTGAAATTCTTTTTGGTATTCCCTCAACCGCCCGATTTGCGTCACCCTCGTTAAGGCCTCGTCAAAATCTTCACAATCAGTTGGCTCGAAACGGGCCCATATCTCTTCTTCAAACCCAGCCCAAGTCACCATCTTCCGTTCTTCTCTGTAAGTCTGGTGAAGCCATTGTCACCACTAGTTAGCTTCAATCTCTAGGTGGAAAGAAGCTAGCGGCACTTTCTGCTCATTGGGAATGCCTTAGTAGTCGAAGAATTGCTCGACACGGCTGAGTGATTTGGTCGGATCGTCACCGGCAAAGGTGGGGAACTCAAGCTTTGCGAGATTCGAGAAAAAGGGCTGATGGCCCCTGTTGTTCCTTTCAGTTCCATCGTCGCAAAGTGGCCGCGTCTGTCTACGTCGACTTGGAGTGTTGCTGTTAGACCCTTCGCGGTTTGTCAACAGAGTGTCTGTCAACCGCTTGAAGGTGTCCTCTATTTGGTGAAGCTTATCGGCGACTCCCAACTCCATTCGATTGAAGCTGTCTTGTAATCCCCCGACTTTGGCTTGGTTAGACATGGTTCTGATACCAATGTTAGGTCCCACTCAGAACCAAGAAGAATTGAAAAAGAATTTGCTTCTATTTAGGGCTAGAATTACTCGAATATTTGCTGTAAAAAAATACCCTCCTTTATTTATACTCGAAGAATGCATTAAATAGGAGAAATACATCAACTTCTTCCTGCTAAACAGGAAGCACGAGCAGCAGTGGCGCCATAACTGCAGCCACAACGGCTAGAAGATAAGAAATAAAAAACAGGAAATCAAAATAAAAGAGATAGCTTTAAACGATTCTGGAAGCATGATTTGTTGAATAATTACCCACGTTTTCCATGCTGCTTGCTGCGAAATACCTGGGATTCTTATGTCACATTTCCCTTTCTTCCCTTGAACTGCGGCATTTGGTTCTATCAGAATGCTGTCATTGTACAAAGATGTCACGGAAAAACTGGAATACAATAAACAAAGACAACGTAAAAAGAAGCGAGCTGAAAAATTAGCTATGGTTGGTTAAATAATTAAACAAATTCACAAAATCACCTTCCACTTCCAGGTGCAAGTGTGGTCTGATGGCCTTAAAAAGACCTAGATTTAGGTGCTAGTATAACTGAAGTTTCTGCTTCCGTTGAATCCTCTTTACTCTTTATCTGTAATATGTTGAAAAGAAGTTGGTTTAACTCTTCACTGATGATGCTGGTTACTAACAAATCAAGATGTTTCTGAGGTCTGAGAAACAAAAGACTCACATCAGAACTTTCTTCCATCCATCCAGGAATCCTATCTGAAAGAAGTGCAACATATTGCTCCGTTGCCAAGCATTCCTTGCACAACGTAAGCAGGCTGTCCATCACTCACACATAGCAGCTGTCAAACCTGTTATTATAAATAGCAATCAAGTTATACAATGTAACTTGGTATGTATCTCCTCTCCCTCTCTGCACCTCCATCTTCTTGATCTTGAAGATGATGATGATGCTCTTGATATTCATAATCGGGATTCATGGGTGACATAAGGAGCCAGTCGATTAGATCCACTGTTGTCTCAGTTATTTCTTTGGTGAAATTAGTCCACAACACCTCCGCGTCAACAGAAACGAGGAAGTTGTTGCCGCCGGAGCCAGCAAGGCGGCATGCATAAGGGTAGATACTACGCGCCATGAAGTTGCAGAGATCAGGATCTCCGTTAACATTGAACATCAAGTGATCCAGAATGTGATTCTGAGCAGTGGCTTGGGAGATGAGAATGTTGATTGGAACGTGAAAGGAGAAGAAGGTGGGTGGTCCCATTGGTTAGATATTCCAGATCGTCTCACGACCTTCCATATCACGCCTTAGGGTTTGCTTGACGTTGGTCACTCGGATGCTCATAGTTGCAATGGTTTGGATAGGGTGCATCTGTCTGGACGATATGTCGGCCTGCAAAGACCTAATTGACATGCCTTGCCGCCATATCTTTCACGACGCCTGCATCTTCCGCTGGTTGGAAAACCACAACACTTGCCCCGTGTGTAGCCTCTTAGTTCATTGATATTCCATCAGATCATCATCTGTGAAGTTCTTCTGTAATTCAAGACAGCTAGGTTAGTTTAGTTTGAAAATTCTTCTGTAAGTTGGTCTTGTAGGGGAAAAGGGAAATCATCCCTGATTTTCCAGTTTTGTAAATTTCTCATTCTAATTTGAATTGATAAAATGGTGGGAATATAACTTCGGGTTTTTTTTTCACACGGCATGGATCATTTTTTTTTAAAATGGGTTTTTTATTCAAAAGTTGGGTTGGGCTCTCTCTTCTTTTCCATTTTCTATTTTTTCCCAGTTTTCTGTTTGAAAAAAAAAAAAAACAGTAATAAAAAAATCATAACAATAATAATTCTAATAAAAATAATAAATAATTCTAGTTTTCAATATTAAAAAATCAAAAATTTTATTTTAATACATTTCTATTTTAAGACTAATATCAACTTTATCTTATGATATTTACCTTTAATAGGATCAATTGCAATGATCCTTTTTTATTTTAAAAATTAAAAATTTTTTATGGAGCCCATTAAAGCTATGAACAAGCATGTCAAATTAGAGATTTTTTTTTTTTTTACACAAATGGAAGGGCAAAAGGTTGAGGTTTGTAAGTCTCTTAATGGAGATAACAAAATACTTGTGATATCCTAAGACTTAAAAGTGTCGATAAAGGGAATATGACTTTACATCACAACAGAGGTTAGGAGGCTCTAGGTTATTTCAACTTGTTTCCATTGGAAGAATTCATCTTCATTAAAAAGTGAGAGATTTACAAGCTCTACTCCATAACTTTTGCTTACTATCTCATTTTGCTGACTATTTCTTTTGTAGTTTAATCATTAATTATTTTTAATGTATTTGACAAGAGATAATACCTTATATAACCTAAAATTATATGCAGTCTCTTTTAATAGTTAGCTTACACCATATATTACTCATTTAACATCTAATATAAGTTCATTTAACAATTTTTAATTTTTATATGTAAGCTTTATTAACCACTTATATATATATATACACACACACACGATTGTTAGAAAATATTTTCAAATCAAACTAAATCTGATAAATTTAAACATGCAATCTCGTTCCGAAATAATAAATAAAAGCGTACCTAGATCCATCGCGGAAGATTTAATTGCGTTATACGGTAAATACTTCCGAATCAACACGCAGTCTCAGAAGCTGTTTTTCTTTGGTGACAAGATTTCAGAAAAATAAAATACATCATCTAAGGATACAACACTCATATTAGCAGTGTACTTATGAAAGACCTTGCTTGGTAATTCCTTAGTAAGCGGATCCACAATCATGGAGTTTGTTTCAATATGCTCTATCGATATCTACTTTGAACTGTTTCTTTAACAACGATGAACTTGATATCTATATGCTTTGACTTCGTTGAGCTCTCATTATTGTTGGAATACATAACTATTGACTTATTGTCATAAAATAACTTTAACGGTCTTTTTTTATACCATCAACAATATGCAGAAAAAATTTCGCTGTCATATTTTATGATTGAATACCTCATAACAAGTTACAAACTTTGTTGCTATAGTAGAAGAGGTTATAAGTGTTTACGTAGCACTCTTACAGGAAATAGCTCCCCCAGCAAACAAGTAGATATGGTATGATGTAGGTTTTCTACTGTTTTGACATTCGGCAAAATCAGAATCAAAATAACCAATTTGCTGATTTTCAATGATCCATACTTGAATTGCTTAAATATTTACCTAATATCCCAACAATGTACGCAATATCCGGATGTGTACAAACCTGTGCATACATAAGACTCTCTACAACTGAAGCATAAGGAATCTTTTGCATCTCCGTAGTCTCTAAGTCATTTTTGAGGCATTAATTTAGAGTAAACTTGTCTCCTTTAAACATAAGAGAGTCACCTGGTTTACAATCCTGCATGTCAA
Source organism: Carica papaya (assembly GCF_054855325.1). Classification (NCBI taxonomy): domain Eukaryota; kingdom Viridiplantae; phylum Streptophyta; class Magnoliopsida; order Brassicales; family Caricaceae; genus Carica; species Carica papaya. Next base: position 7,373,386 of record NC_142316.1, read on the forward strand.
ATTTTTTAAGAACCTTTTTTATTAGCTCTTTTGTGATAATCTAAGAATATCCCAAGAACGATCTCTGTGTATCTGAATTCCTAATACAAAAAACGCATCCCCAAGGTTTTTCATCTAAAATTTCTTTGTCAGAAATCTCTTGATTTCGTGCAATAAACATATATTACTACTGACAAGTAGTATGTCATTGACATATAAAACCAAAAAAATATATTTACTCATACTAAACTTGTGGTATACACAATCTTTCACTAAATTCATCTATAAACCAAATGAGATGACAATTTGATGAAATTTGTGATACTATTGACGTGAAACTTGTTTAAGTTCATAGATGGATTTCTTTAGTTTGTAAACTATTTGTTGTGCATCTCTGGATACGAAGTTTTCTAGTTGTACTATATGAATTTTCTCATCAATATCACCATTGAGAAACATTGTCTTAACATCCATATGATGTAACTCAAGATTAAAATGTGCCATTAAAGCCATTATAGTCTTGAAATAGTCTTTTAATGAAACTGGAGAGAAAGTCTCTTTATAATCAATGCTTTCTTTCTAGATACAACCCTGAATGATAAGACGATTCTCATACCTCTCCACATTACCTTCGAATCCCTCTTCGTCTTAAATATTTATTTGCAACCAATGGGTTTCACATCCTTAGGCAATGGAACAAGATCCCAAACGTCATTATCTTTCATGAACTTTATCTCTTCATTCATGGCATTAATCTACTTTTAAGAGTTAGAACTTTCCATAACTTGATGGAAGTTCATAAGATCATTTTCTACCATACCAATGTCAAAACTCATGTCTTGAAGAAATACAATATAATCATATAGAATTATACTTCTTTTCTCTCTAGTGGATCTTTTTAATGGCATAAGTTCCTGAGGGTGTGAAGTTTATTCTTCAAGAATAGTTTCTTGGATAGAAACAGTAGACACTATGACATTGTTTTGATATGAATTTACTTCTTGAACAATTTTAGGTATAAGAACTTGATCCTGATCATTGCCAAGAGCAACTGAGAGAATAGGAATATCGACATATTCCTCTTCAAATACAAGGTCTCAAACTCTTTCTTCCCCCATAAACTCAACATCCTCAAAGAACTTGCCATTTCCCATCTCAAAAATTATATTACCTATGGGATTATAAAACTTGCAATTCCTAGATTATTTAGAATAACCAATAAAATTGCAACTAACAGTTCTGGAGTCCAGTTTCTTTTCCTGTGACCTATAAGGCTTGGCCTCAGTTGGACATCTCCAAATGTACAAATGTCTCAAACTAGATTTTTTCCCCATCCAAAGCTCATAAGGGGTTTTTATAACTGCTTTAGTTAGAACTTTGTTGAGTAAATATGTTGTGGTCTTTAATGCTTCTCCCAGAGTGATTCAGGTAAGGTAGAATGACTAATCATACTCCTCACCATGTACTTAAATATTTTGTTTCGTCTTTCAGTAATACCATTCATGCTAAAAGAACCTGACATAGTATACTGTGAGATGATACCGCATTCCTATAGGAATCAAGTAAACAGTCCTAGACTCTATTCACCTGATCTGTCAAATCTACTATAGTATTCACCACCACAGTCAGATCTAATAGTCTCAATCCTTTTATTGAGTTGGTTCTCAACTTCTGCTTTAAAACTCTTGAACACATCCAGGGACTGAGACTTCTCATGAATGAGATATAGGTAGTTAGTTATATATGGAATAATGTAACACTCCAAGAATCTATTCCTTATTGTAGCTTTCTATTACTCAACCACAAAATTATACATCGTTCAGTGTATGTAAATCCATATTTATTACTACCTCCATAAGTATTCGTGTAATGTAAGTTCTTATCCATACAATCCTAGAAGCTTAATGAGCTATCCACAACATAATTTTAATTTATTTACAAAATCTGTGTCCTAATCAATCGACGCCATCGCTTACACATTATATTCCTACTACGATAATTCAGTTCAGACTTCTCCTTTACGCCATCTGGAATGAACATATAATGAGCATACACGAGCCTAATAAAGTAAATTTAGAATTTAAAACACAATGTTGGAAATCAGGTAAATTTCTAACCCAACTCGTCCCCTTCTAGTATCTAACTCATAACTCTCTACTCATCCTCAAATCTGCCTAGACTCTTGAGGTGAGTGTAATTTCATACTGCCATCATACCTTACCCTCTCCCTAAAATTAGGCTAGCTTTCCTAATTATCATCCCCTTCCCGTTCCCAAATACAGTACTTGACATACATAGCACTAACATAGTTCGAAAACATAAATGCACACTCACTATTCATACTGTTCATGCCATACCTGACCTACGATAACACCAACAAACCCTACCACAACCACAAAATACTCAATGCACATCCTCTCACAAAAATGGGCTATCCGTTGGCTATACACCCACACAGACACCCATAATGGTTTTCCAGAACACCAAACAACAGCCTCCTATATACACTGACCATCTCGTGACCACACACACATGTAAAACTACCTAGTTTGGTTTTCAGAATAAGCAACAACCACTACACACAGCACCGATCATCCATTGGCCATACATACGCTTCAATCGCCATCCTGGCTTTTCAGCCTATCACACCATTATTTCACACCACCTCGGCCAATCTATTGGCCACACACACCAACCGCATTCTGTATCGGCTCTCCAATTCAGCGAGTACCACCTCTACTCACCATTACCAGCCATCAGATAGCCACACACACACACGTAATTAACCTATTTAGGCTTCCCAAAATAACTCAGGGGTACTGCCTCTACTTACCATTACCGACCATTAGATGGCCACACACAGACATATGTAATTCACCTATTTAGACTTTCCCAAAATAGAACAACACCTGCTCACCGACTATTTTTCCTTTTCATTCCCACTCATCGCTCTACTTTTTATAACATGCCTCTTATCACTAACCCCCTCCCCTTCACTCTTATCCTAAGATTTCCTCATGGCTCTCTCTCTATTTGCTTCCATTTCACTCAACTCTCCACAATCAAGCCCTTGAACCCTAGCAAATTTACATACATTACCAACACAAAATTTTAAGTTCAAAATTCATTTACATTTGGTTTTCATCTTTCTCTAATTCAACAGAATTTCTCTTCAATCTCTTAGCCAAATTTTAGTAGTTACATCCCTCATTCCTCTCGGTTCTTCTCCCTTTCTTCCCTCTCTTTTCCTCTTTTTCTTTCTTTTTTTTTGTAAATGAGGTTTCTTTATATACTAAGGGGTGATTAGATCTCAACCGTCCAAAGAGAGGTGAGATTTGGACTGCTCAAATCATCCGGGTCGTTACAATCTCCCCCTTAAAAAAATTTAGTTCTCCAAATTTGTACTTACTAGGGGTCACCCAATCATATATTTCATCTAGTCAACATCAGACCTTTTTGAGAATGATGACATTGCTAGGGTGGAGTGTCTTCCTATGATCTTGAAGTTCCTAGGGTTTATTATGCATGACTAGCTCAGGAATTAATTACTTCATTTTTATAAAGTAATTATTTTCTCCTTGTATCACCAAGTTCTATTTGGTTCATGCCCACTTTTAGGTGTTTAACTAGATTGTCACGTAAGGCTTGGAGGTTTGTTGCTAGATTAAACGAGGTACACCTGAGTTTTCTAGTGACTCTTAGTACTCATTCCATTTGGTAGGGGGTTAAGGGTTATAATTCTCCCTCCAGTGGCATTCTAGGACTTACACTGGATGTGCATTTTTTTAACCCTCGCAAATAATAAAAAAAAGTTTTTGTTTTAGGGTGTGTCTCTTAATTTCAAGGTTTTAATGCTTAGGACTTCAGTGGTGTTTCCCTTACTTTCGAATGTTATCTTATAAATTTCATAGGGAGTGGTTGTCCTCGAGACTTCCCTTTCTTTTTGGGTGATTTAGGATTCTAAGTTATCCTTAATTGAGTCGTATTGCTCTCTTAAGTCCATCAGTGGTTGAATAAATACAAGATTAGTTTTGTTCTATGGTCTCTTAAAATATACGTAGTGGGTTAGGAGATTCGTTCTTTTTTCATTTTTTTTCAACTGGACTTCATTAGGAGTTCTTTTAGTTGGTAGATTGACTACTAACTTATCGTAAGTGGTTTTATTGATTCAAACTCTCAAATGGTTAGATATTACACCTTTGATCTTCCAACATTCTCATGTGTCCACTCTTACATATGGCCTTAAATTTGAATCGTGTGTTCGTCGCTTAATTGATCTCTTCTTATTGGTTCAGTAGTAGTACTTTTAGCGGTAGGGGTCATGGGCCCACTACACTTTTGTTGCACCATTTCATTGATATCTAATTTAAGGGTCCATCCTAATGTGTTTGTACTAATTCACTTTTATGTTTCTTCTAATCATAGGAGAAGCTTATATTCTTGGACTATCAGGTTATGGTGTCACTTCATAAATACGTCCCTAGAGATTTTATCTTATTTTATTTTATTTTTATTTTCTTTTTCTTCCTTAGAAATTCTTATTCATAAAGAGTAAGGTCTTTTAGGATAAAGGGTTTTAGTTAGAAGTACCTTACTTTATTCAGTGGGACGAGTTTCTGTTCACCAAACACTTGGTGATTTGGAATCTTAGGGTTTTAAATTCATTATTGTAACTTTTATGTAGTCAATGGATTCCTTAATTATATGTTATAAGTTTACTCACATCAGGGTTTGTATTTCTTCTTATTTCTATGCTGACCGAATCCCCCTTCCCCCTTTTTCTTTTCCTTTCTAAAATAATATATGTATAGTTGTTTCTCTCTCAGTCTCCTACATTCTGATTTAATTAGCTACCCATTCGTTGATCACTTTCCTGAATCTACAACTTTCCCCAGACTTTATATACATAGTCGTTGGTGTGTTTCTACCTACAGAATTGGTTTGAACCACCAATTCTCTAATTTTATATGAACACTAGAGCATTTTAACTAAACTCCAATAACTTCGTATGTAAATCTGCTAATAACTAATGAGATTTAATTTCCTAGACTATTTCCCACTGTTTCAAATTCAATCCCTACGCTAATCTATACCAGTTAGTGCACCTACCTCCTGGCCAAGTCAATAATTTTTTTTTTCTAATTATTCCAGGATAGTAGTTAAAATCCAGGTAATATTTTCCCCTCAAATCCCCAATCCTCCATTAGTTTTTAGATTTTTAACTCCCTACGGTCTCTCCTTAAATTTTTTATTCTCTATCCGAATCGACTACTTATCATATTGGATCTATAAATCTCTTAGACTCTACCATGGGTGATGGTGTGTTCAACTGTAGGCTGAATCTAATATAGCAGATCATATTTATGGTATTGTTGTCAATGCATTAAATTAAGACATAAGGCATTGAATCAGATTTTCCCAAAGTCTTATAAAATCTACGTAATGAGTTATGGGATACGTCTTTATTACTGAAAATCATTGAGATTCTTATATAGAAAAGGTCATTTAATAGCTCGACTAACATTGTGTATACTCTCTACCTACTAAAGTCCTTCCATAGTTGGATACTATATAGCTTCTATAGTCCTATGATATGGTTGATTTGGTTGTCGCATTATTAACTATTCCTCTATTTGTTCGAAAAGTTTTTTTTGTATGTTATTGGTTATGGGTCTCCCACGCTTCCCCTATGCTATTATGATTTCTAAAAATCTCTTGGTACTTGATTAGCTCTTCCTAGTATAGCATCCACATTTGTTATTGTTGAAATTTTTATTTATTTATTTATTTTTTCTCTTCGATGGGGGAATCACATAGTAATTTTATAACGATTGATTTTATTTTAGTTGTTTCATTCTTTTCAATTGTAGGTGTTACACCTATGGGTTTCAGAGGTGCAAGGTGGTAGTTTTTGGCATGGCTCTTAAGTTATAGGTCGTGGCCTACTATAACTCTACTGTGCTACTCTGCTATTATTTACTTTAGAGCTTTATCTAGGCGTATTTATTGTAACACCCAAATTATTATTTTTATTTTCGTATTTGAATTTTAGTTTAATTTTTTATATATTTAATTTATAAGATTTTAATTCAATTTAATTTAATTTAATTTAATTTAATGAAAATAAAAAAAAATAATGATAAAATAGGGTAAAATTATTTTTTAGATTTAATTGAAATTGATTTTGGGAAAAAGAGGTGAAAATTTGGATTCTGGGAGTATTTTTGAAAAGAAAATCAGAAACCGGGGGTCAAAATGCAATTTGAAAAAGTTGTGCCACGTTAGCAGCCACGTCAGCAACTCCGGCCAACCAGGACACGCCGCGTGGCAAGGAACACTGACATGGGACGTGCCACGTGGGCGATCCGCGTGTGCGCGATCGGACGGCCCAGATCCGTTCCCGTGCGCACGGACGGCCCAGATCGCATCGCGATGGACGGTCCATATTTAATCCCAAATAAATCTCGATCGGACGGTCCAGATTAAATCTTAATGGACTATTGAGATTAAAAGGGGAAGGTTATAAATAACCCCACCCACACCTGACCACAAACCCTAGCCGCCAGTGCCTCGCCGGAGAAGAAGAACCAGACGCTGGAGGAGCCGGCCCCCACCACCCGCCGCCGCACCAGAGAATTTTTCGATCGCCATTCGAGGTAAATTTTCTCCCCTTGGCTCGTTTTTCGATGCTGAATCTGCCTATGGCCAAACCACCGGCCAATCAACTAGAAAAACCCGCCGAAGTCCAGCGGCGCCGCCGCGACTTCCCTCTGTTTTTGCCTCCAATGAGGCCCTTCCCGGTCTCCGTTCAATGCAATTTTTATACTACTGTGTTCGCCGTCCTTTTCTCTACAGGTTAACCGGAGTAAAACATCAAAACACGACTCGCGCCGGAGAAGCTGCCGCACCCGAGAGCACCGCCGCCAATAAGTCTCAATTTTTCATAATTGTTTGGCCCACCGAGGGCCCTAGGGTTGTTTTATCACAGGGACCAATGCAAGTTTGACTGAATTCGGCTGAAAACGGCCAACCCGAGGCGGATCGCCACTGCAAGCGGCGGCACCGTCGCCGGAGCACGGCGGAGCCGCCGTGCCGAAATTCTAATATTGGCCGAAAGGGGCCCTAGGTTTAATTTGAGATTTTTTGGGACACGTGCACGTACCGGTAGTGCGTTTCAGTTTCCCGAAAAAAATTCAAAAAATTTAGGGACAGCCCGTAAGCACACTAAAGAGCTGATTTCAGACCCCGAAACAAGTAAGGATCTCTCACCCTACCTCCTATCACGACATTAAAGCTTAATAAATAATTAAACGGTATTTTGTAACTTTATAGATAGGTATAATTGATTGAGGTTGCCAATGGAGCCCGAATCTGATACATTATTGGTCAGTTGTTGTTTGATCTATTTTTCAGTATTAAATGCAGTATGATATTTGATGTATTTATTTTATGATCTCGTATGCATGAATCATGGTTTCTTTTATTATGGTTTGTATTATGGTAAACCCGATACTGTGTTGTCTTGTTTGGTGTCAATGACTGGTTTACGTGCTTGTGTATTATTGGATGATTGAGACCAAGGAAAAGAGCAAAAAAGTTATGTGAATTGATAAATGGATAATGTAAACAACCTGACTAGATATCCTGGGAGATGGTGGATGGACCGGGTCCGTAGGGAACCCTACTGGGAACGTGGTCTCTCATACCGGACAGGGTATGGAGACTTTATGTGTTTTGGGCCCCCATACCAGACGGGGTATGGGGACGGCCCGTTTCACCCTCATACCGGACGGGGTATTGAGGTTTATGGTTTTGGCGCCCATACCGGACGAGGTATGGGGACGACCCTGGAATCAGGTTATTAACGTTAATGGTTCATGTGTAGCGGGGACTCCTTATGGATCCCCATGGATACTGGTGGGCTAGTAAAAGAGGAAATTTATTGTCTGATTATTGAAGTGCAAAAGTATGACATGTGTTCTGTTATAAAGTCGATATGATTTTATGATGGTTATAATGTTATTGTTTTCATATGTTATTTTCATGAATCTCACCAAGATAAGTGGACAGTAAAAGTTTTTATGTTAATAAATGAGTTTGTTATAAATTATGCTCCATTGGTTGTTTTTGTTTTCTACCAACCTTTACTCCTGTGGTAGTGAGATAGTGTGATGTCTTTACTGGGCTAGTGTAGCTCATTCCTTACTTAACCATTTCAGATCAGGAAGACGGGGTTCCCGAGCCCATTTCGCAGGAAGACGGCGAGTTAGACGCCTAAAGAACTTATAGTTCTATTTATAGTTTTTATTTCGAGTATCTCTTTTAATTAGCTTATTCTTTCATGTTTTGAGTACGTTTTTGGTTATTGTGTAAGGGGTGTTAATCAAAATTTTTATTATCCTTCTGCATTTTAGAACTTTTAATACATATATATTCATTTAAATTTCTGGGGCTGTTACATTTATGTTTTGTAAAATTTGATGTTTAAAGGGTGATTAGATCTTAACCGTCCAAAGAGAGGTGAGATCTGGACCGTTCAAACCATTCGGGTCATTACAAATAATTTGTAACAGCCCAGAAGTTGAACTCTGAATTTTATTTGTGAAATTCGGGAGAAAATTAGAAAAATATGTAAAACTACTTAAATTTAAAAATAATTTATTTGAGAATTAGAATGTTATCTAGAAAATTAAAATAAATTAGGAAAATATCTTTAAATATATATATTAAAACTTATAATTAGTAAAATAAAATAAAATATTAAAAAATAATTAGGAAATATTGAAATCAATAAAATAATAAAATTAAATTAGAAGAAAGTTTGAAAATTAATTAACTTAAAAATTGATTAGAAAATATTAAATTTTGTAAATTAATTAAACTAAATATTGTAAAATAATTATAAAAAAAAAGAAAGAAAAAATAAATTAGAATTAAAATTTCATAGTAACGGAAAGGACCAATCAAATAAGAGAGGGTGGTTCATGTGAGATTGAAACATGGAAAAAAAAATTTGGAAATGGGATAGGGGTGGCCATATAGCCACCATGGACATGGATGGGAAGATGCCCTCCCACTCCTAGGTTGCCACATCATCTAATTAAACCACTTAATCCTCCTTATCCCTTCCCTCATCATATAAATACCAAACATTTAAAACCGTAAACAGGCCAAATAACAGTTTACCGACAAACACACTAGACTCGGGCTCCATTAGCGACCTTAAGCAATTTCACACATTCGTTGATTCATGAAATACCGTTTTATCATTCATTGAACTTTAAAACCGTGATAGGAAATAGGGTGAGGGGTCCTTACTCGTTTCGGGGTCCGAACACGGCTTCACAGTGCGCTTACAGGCTGTCCCTAATTTTTCCTGAATTTTTCTCGGGGAACTGAAACGCACTACTGGTACCTGTACGTGTTCCAAAAAAATCCCAAATTAGGCCCAGGGCCCCTTTCGGCCCAAATCGCAACTCCGGCACGGCGGCTCCACCGTGCTCCGGCGACGGCGCCGCCGCAAGCGGCGGCGGTTTACCTCGGGTTGGCAGTTTTCGGCCGTTTCCGGCCAAATTCGGCCACACTCGCATTGGTTCCTGCGATAAAACAACCCTACTGCCCTCGGGGGGACCGAAAATTTATGGAAAACTGAAGCTTACAGGCGGCGGTGCTCTCGGGTGCGGCGGCTCTCCGGTGAAGTTCGTGTTTTGGTGATTCGGCTCCGATCAACCTGTAGAGAAAAGAATGGTGATCACGGTGATATAAAAATTGCATTAAACGGAGGCCGGGAAGGGCCTCATCGGAGGTAAAAATCGAGAAGGGGCGCGGCGGCGCCGCTGGCTTTTGGCCGTGTTTTTCGGCCGTTTGGCTGGGATTTTGGCTCCGATTTGGCCACCGGGGAAATCAGTGTGGAAAAACGAGTCGGGGTATGAAATTTACCTCGATCGGCGGTCGGAAATCCCTCCGGTGTGGCGGCGGGTGGCGGCGGCCGACTTCTGGTTCGTCTTCTCCGGCGAGCGGCAGGCGGCTAGGGTTTATGGTCTGGTGTGGGGGTTCTATTTATAACCCTTTGCCTTTTGATCTCAGCCGTCCATTTTGTTTTAATCTGGGCCGTCCGTTTTTAATTAAATCTGGGCCGTCCGTGCGATTAAATCTGGGCCGTTCGATCGCACGCTTGATCTGGGCCGTCCGATCACGCCTACGCGGATCGCCAACGTGGCCCATTTCAGAACGACGTGGTCTTGCCACGTGGCAGGTCCCGGTTGGCCGGGACTGCTGACGTGGCTGCCGACGTGGCCTTTTTTTTTTTTTCGGCCCCTTTCCGGGCGCTACAACTCTCCCCCCCTTAAAGAAATTTGGTCCCCAAATTTGCCTCATTACTCTTGATCAAATAGATGGGGATATTAGGCCCTAAATTCTGATTCCAGTTCCCAAGTCGCCTCCCTGGGCGTGTGGTTCTGCCACATGACTTTTACAAATGATATTTCCCGGTTGCGGAGTATTCTGCTTTCTCGGTCCGTGATACTGACCTGTACTTCTTCATAAGACAAGTCCTCTCGGAGTGGAAGCGGTTCATGAGCCAAGACATGAGAAGGGTCCGGATTGTACTTACGTAGCATAGATACATGAAACACATTATGAACCCGGGAGAGCTCAGGAAGCAGTGCAAGTCTGTAGGTAGTGGTACCAATCTTGTCTAAGATTTCAAAGGGTCCAATATATCTAGGGTTTAATTTTTCCCTCCTGCCGAACCTACTAATTCCCTTGAATGGGGTGACTTTAAGAAACACCCGGTCGCCTTTCTCAAAGGCCAGGTCTCTCCTCCGGGTATCAGCATAACTCTTCTGCCTACTCTGAGCTGTCTGGATGTTCTTCTTGATCTTAACTATCTTGGACGTGGTTTCTTCTACCAAATCCGGGCCGAACAATCTTCTATCGCCCACTTCTTCCCAACAGATCGGCGACCTGCACGGACGCCCGTATAGCGCCTCGTATGGGGCCATGCCGATGCTTGCTTGGTAACTGTTATTGTAAGCAAACTCTATCAGGGGTAGGTGGTCGTCCCAATGGCCCCCGGAGTCAAGGACACAAGCTTGGAGCATATCCTTCAGCGTACGAATTGTCCTCTCTGATTGTCCATCGGTTTGGGGGTGGAAAGCAGTACTAAGAGACAGCTTTGTTCCCATAGCTTGCTGGAAACTATTCCAAAACCGAGAAGTGAATCTAGGATCCCTGTCGGATACCACTGTTACTGGAACTCCATGCAGTCTGACTACCTCCCAGATATACATTTTTGCCAACTTGTCCAAAGGATCAGTCATTCTGATGGCCAGGAAGTGGGAAGACTTAGTGAGTCGGTCAACAATTACCCATATAGCATCATGTCCCGATCGTGCCTTGGGTAGTCCCGATACGAAGTCCATGGTGATATGTTCCCACTTCCACTCTGGAATCGGTAAAGGCTGAAGTAACCCACCCGGGCGTTGATGTTCTGCTTTGACCTGCTGACATACCAAGCACTTAGATACAAAGTCGGCTATATCTCTCTTCATCTCATTCCACCAGAACCGAGGTCGCATAGTTTGGTACATTTTCGTACTTCCTAGATGCATGGCGAACCTTGAACTATGGGACTCTGTCATGATGTCTCTTCTTAACTCACTGTCGTCTGGGACACACACTCTGTCCCTGAAACGAATCAATCCGTCGGCGGAGATCTGAAATTCTGAGCTCACTCTCTGTTCTGCACTCTTCTTGCGGGTTACTAGGGCGGGGTCGACTGACTGGGCTTCCTTTATTCTTTGGATTAACTCGGGTTGGACTGCTAGGTGGCCCAAACATGTGACTCTCTTCAGGTCTCGCAGGCGAACCTGCTGTGTAGCCCCAATGGACCTACATTCTGAAACCATCAGATGGGCTAGGGTGCCTGCACTTTTCCTGCTGAGGGCATCGGCCACCACGTTGCCCTTACCTGGATGGTATAGGATGTCACAATCATAGTCATTGAGGAGTTCCATCCACCTTCTCTGACGCATGTTGAGATCCTTCTGGGTGAAGATATGCTTCAAACTCTTATGATCGGTGTAGATCTGAAAGGTCTCTCCATACAAATAATGGCGGCAGGTTTTCAAGGCGTGTATGATGGCGGCAAGCTCCAAGTCATGGGTAGGATAGTTCTTCTCATGATTCTTTAGCTGTCTAGACCCATATGCTATAACATTTCCATGCTGCATTAGGACACAACCTAGGCCCAGATAGGAGGCATCACTATAAACTGTGTACCCTCCTAATCCACTCGGTAGAGCCAGCATTGGTGCAGTAGTCAGTCGCTTCTTCAACTCTGAAAAACTCCTCTCGCAGTTCTCATTCCATTCAAACCTTGCATTCTTCTTTGTGAGTCGGGTTAGAGGAGCTGCTAGACTAGAGAACCCTTCGACAAACCGGCGGTAATAACCTGCCATTCCTAGGAAACTGCGAATTTCCTTAACTGTTGTCAGCCTTTCCCAACCAAGTACCACTTCAACCTTTTCGGGGTTCACCGACACCCCTTCCTTCGATATAACATGTCCTAGGAAGGCGGTTTGTTCGAGCCAAAATCCACACTTGCTCAACTTCGCATACAACTTCTTTTCCCTGAGTACCTGTAGGACTTGGGCAAGATGATGAGCATGTTCTTCCCTACTTTTTGAGTAGACTAAGATATCATCGATGAACACGATGACAAATTGATCCAACAATTCTCTGAAGATTCTGTTCATTAGATCCATAAAGATGGCCGGGGCGTTGGTTAGCCCAAACGGCATAACCAGGAACTCATAGTGTCCGTACCTAGTTCGGAATGCCGTCTTGGGGATGTCTTCTGCTCTCACTTTTACCTGATGGTAACCTGATCGTAGATCTATTTTAGAAAAGACCTGTGCACCCTACAACTGATCGAAAAGGTCATCAATCCGGGGAAGAGGGTACTTGTTCTTAATTGTTACCTTGTTTATCCTTCTATAGTCAATGCACAGTCTCAATGTTCCATCCCCTTTCTTTGCAAAAGTAACCCCGGCACCCCATGGGGAAATGCTGTGTCTAATGAAGCCACTGTTTTGTAGCTCAGTGATTTATTTCCTTAGCTCTTCCATCTCGATGCGGCTCATTCGGTAAGGAGCTACCGAGATGGGCTGGGTTCCTGGCTGTAAGTCTATGGTGAACTCGACCTCTCTGTCCCCTGGTAGACCGGGCAGTTCATCCGGAAATACGTCTGGAAAGTCTCGGACTACTGGAATCTCTTGGATACAAACTTTTTTCTTGGGTTTACCTAGTTAGAGAAAATACAATATTAAGGCACTGGGAATTAAGAAGAAAAGAATTTGTCATTAGGGAAAATCAGTACCGAATAATTTTATTAACTTGTAAATGGCTCCTCGTTGGGAGGATTAAATACAATCTTTTTATTAAAGCAGTCTATGGTGGCGTGATACGCCGCTAGCCAATCCATTCCTAGGATTACATCAAAATCCCCAGTGTCTAACCCTATCAGGTCTACCCTCAATTTCCTATCTGCTATCTCCACGGCACATGCCCTGTAGACAACCTCTCCTAGCAATGTCTCCCCCCCAGCGGTAGATACAAGCAATAATGAATCAAGTCTATCAGGTGATACACAAATTTTGGAAGCAAGAACATGTGAAATAAAAGAATGCGATGCACCAGTATCAAACAAAATATGAGCAATGTGGCCAGAGATAGTATACATACCATGTACCACGTTCGGGTCTGCGTCGGCATCCTTCTGGGTAAGGTTGTAAACTCTGCCCTGGATTGGAGGCCTCCCTTGATTCTGGTTCCTAGGGCACTCCCTCGCATAGTGCTGGGCACTGCCGCATATGCGACAGGTGTTGTTGAGGCGGTAGCAGGGTCGGTCCCCATGATCCCTGCCGCAGTACTGGCAGATCTTCCCACTTGCTGCCCCCATAGCCTGAGGAGGGGCCTAGACGGCAGGTCTGGGCCTCTTACTGGGTTGGACAGGCATGGTAGGCGCTGGCCTGCGGAGCAAGGCTGAGGGTCGGGAACTTCCCGCTAGTTGAGGGCGGGTGTCGAAGCTCCTTTCTATGATCTGCGCCTTTGCCAGGATTGCCGAATATGTCTCGAGCTCCATCACCAATAAGTGCTGTTTGATCGCCGGGCGGAGGCCTCACTGGAATTTCCTGGCCTTTCGGCCCTCATCCAACAATGTCTCCGGGGCATGTCGGCCCAGCTCCAGGAACTTGCGGGCATACTCCGACACTGTCATATTACCCTGGACCAATTGAGCAAATTCCATTTCCTTTAAATGTTGGATGTGTTTAGGGAGATACTTCGCATGGAAGGCCGTTAGGAACTGCTCCCAAGTAACTGGTACAGGCAAGGTGGCCCGCTTGAGCTCCCACCAGCGTACTGCTTCCCCTACCAGCATGTAGGAGGCAATGGCAGCCCTCTGCTCAAGAACTACTCCCAAGGTCTCAAAAGCTCTCTCAGTCTCTGCCAGCCAGTATTGGGCCTCTTCGAAAGAGGATCCCCCTGAAAAAGTAGAAGGGTTCAGTCTCCTGTACCTCTCTATGAAGCCGGGGTCGATCAAGGAGGGAGCGGGGTCCCGAGGTAGAGGGACTGGGGCCGGCTGAGGGTGAACTGGGGGACCCTGTGGTGGCGCCTGCTGATGTGGTGGGGGCACTGGAATGTGCTGTGGCGGCACCTGTTGGTACTGTGGCTGTGGTACCAGATCGTACCGCGGCTGTGGTGCCGGGTGGTATCGTGGAGGAACAGGCTCCTGCCGGGGTGGCTCGGGATCAGCCTGCTGTAGCGGAGGCTCAACCTGCGCTAGCGGAGGAGGTCCCGGTAACTCCCTTCTCTCCTATTGCCTTCGCTGGGCAGCTGCGAGAGCCTCCACCATCTCGAATAGTCTATCTAAATCCTCCCGAATTGAATTATCTGGGGCCGCTCGGTTTAGTGGGGGCCTTCCTCTCCTCATTCCTGTGTACCTGCATTCACAAGGAATGATTGAGTAACAATATATCGGTGGGTATTTCTCTAAGGCACATTAGTGTAAGGGATGGGTCCGAGGAAATGCGGCTCTGATACCAACTGTAGCAGCCCCGGAAATTCATAATGGAATGTATATTAAAAAATATCAAATGCGGAAGCGAAATCAAAATTTGAATAACATCCCTTACACCAAAACCAAAAATGTGCTCATAAAATATAAAAGATCAAACTACCTAAGGGAGAAAACTTGAAAGTAAAAACTACGAATGTGACTATGGAGTCTTTAGGCGTCCCCTTCATCGTCCTCCTGCGGAACCGGCTCGGGAACGATGTCCTCTTGATCTGAAATGATTAAATAAGGAATGAGCTACACTAGCCCAGTAAAGACATCACGATATCTCACCGTCACGGAGGTAAAGGTGGGTAGAAAACACAAAAAGACCAATGGAGCATAATTTACAACAAATCCTTTTATCGATAATTAAACCTTTACCATTCACTTACCTCGGTGAAATTCATAAAACAATATACGAAAGCAATAACATCATCATCATCATGAAAACATATATATGAACTGTATAACATAATACCTATCACACTTTTCGTAATTCAATCGTTGCACAATATATTTTCCTAATCCACCAGCCCACTAGTATCCATGGGGATCCATAGGGGTCCCGCTACCCGTTAATCCTTAACACTTGAAATCATATTCCAGGGCCGTCCCCATACCCCGTCCGGTATGGGCGTCAAACCATAGACCTCATTACCCCGTCCGGTATGAGGGTGAAACGGGCCGTCCCCATACCCCGTCCGGTATGGGCGCCAAAACACATAAGATCTTCATACCCCGTTCGGTATGGGAGACCACAATCCCGGTAGGGTTCCCTACGGACCCGGTCCGTCCACCATCTTTCAGGATATCTAGTCAGGCTGAACACATTATACAATTTCCATTCACATAATTTTTCATTCTCTTTTTCCCTCAGTCAGCATTATCAATCACATATAAACAAGCAAAACGATAATTTATGCCAAACAGACAACATACAGCATCGATATCCCGGTCATTCAATCCATAATCAATAAAACAGTAAAATATGCACACGAAACTATAAAATGAAAACATCGAACCTCATGCTGCATTTAAAACTGTAAAACAGGCCAAATAACAGTTAACCGACAAACACACTAGACTCGGGCTCCATTAGCTACCTTAAGTAATTTCACACATACGTTGATTCATGAAATACCGTTTTATCATTTATTGAACTTTAAAACCGTGATAGGAAATAGGGTGAGGGGTCCTTACTCGTTTCGGGGTCCGAACACGGCTTCACAGTGCGCTTGCAGGCTGTCCCTAATTTTTCCTGAATTTTCCTCAGGGAACTGAAACGCACTACTGGTACCTGCACGTGTTCCAAAAAAATCCCAAATTAGGCCCAGGGCCCCTTTCGGCCCAAATCGCAACTCCGGCTGGCGACGGTGATTCGCCTCGGGTTGGCTGTTTTCGGCCGTTTCTGGCCAAATTCGGCCACACTCGCATCGGTCCCTGCGAGAAAACAACCCTAGGGCCCTCGGGGGGCCAAAAAATCACAGAAAAACAGAGCTTACCGGCGGCGGCGCTCTCGGGTGCGGCGGCTCTCCGACGAGGTCCGTGTTTTGGTGATTCGGCTCCGGTCAACCTGTAGAGAAAAGAATGGTGATCACGGTGATATAAAAATTGCATCAAACAGAGGTCGGGAAGGGCCTCATCGGAGGCAAAAACCGAGAAGGGGCGCAGCGGCGCCGCTGGGCTTCGGCCGTGTATTCCGGCCGTTTGGCTGGGATTTTGGCTCCGATTTGGCCACAGGAGGAATCTGCGTGGAAAAACGAGTAGGGGGTACGAAATTTACCTCGATCGGCGGTCGGAAATTCCTCCGGTGCGGCGGCGGGTGGCGGCGGCCGGCTTCTGGTTCGTCTTCTCTGGCGAGCGACAGGCGGCTAGGGTTTGTGGTTTGGTGTAGGGGTTCTATTTATAACCCTTTGCCTTTTGATCTCAGCCGTCCATTTTGTTTTAATCTGGGCCGTCCGTTTTTGATTAAATCTGGGCCGTCCGATCGCACGCTTGATCTGGGCCGTCCGATCACGCCTACGCGGATCGCCAACGTGGCCCTTTTTGGAACGACATGGTCTTGCCACGTGGCAGGTCCCGGTTGGCCGGGACTGCTGACCGGGCCTGCTGATGTGGCTGCCAACGTGGCTTTTTTTTTTTTTTTTTTTTTTTTTTGCCCCTTTCCGGGTGCTACATGGAGGATCGGCGCGACAGAGGAAAAAAGGTTTGGAGGGGATCCTGCAAGGGCCTAACCACTGTGTGACCGCCCCTCTCACGTATGTTCTCATTCCGAACGTCCAAATGTGAGTTCTTTTTCTTTTTCTTTTGTGATTTTTTTCTTAAATAATTTAGAGTGACGTACATGATACTTAAAATAAATACATTTTAGGTTTGCTAGATTTTAAATGAAAAATTTAAACTTAAATAGAGAAATGGTGAGAGTTTGGGGTAGTGAGAGGGTGATAAAAATTCAATTATATCCATATATATATGTATATATCTAGGATATATATATATGGTGTATATATATGTATACATATTATGCATATGAGATAACATATATAAATTATAAGGAATATGTAAAAATATATTTATTTGCATGAATTTGATATAAATTTACGAAGGAGAAAAAAATATATGTAAATATATAGATACACTATGTATGTATATTTTTCATGTGTGTATGCATAAATATATATATATACATATAATTATGTATAAATAAATGCATGTATGTGTATATATGATTAAAATAATATTTTGTATGCATGTATAATCCTTATGTTTTAATAAATATTTATATATGTAATAATAGAAACAATAATATTTAGATGACAATAATAAACTTTATAACTATAGTCATAAAAAAAAAAAGGTGTACTATAAATATGTAGATAAGTATGCATGGTGTATTTGTGTTTAACATAATAATATATGTATGTATAGTTTATATATAAAAAAATGAGTTTTAATGATGGTAAGTATGATTAACACTCTATATAAATATATGTCATAAAAATAAATGGTAATGAAGGGAGATTTTATATATATATATAGGTAATGTTATAAGTTTTATAATTATAATTATATAATTGTATCTTATAATATAAATTTTTTAAAAATAAAATAGTATGATATATATTTATAAATATGTACATAATAAATGAGTACGTGTTGTGTGTATATAAATATATAAGCATATTATGTGTATGTGTCTATATATATATATCTACGGGAGAATAATAAATAAATTAAAACTTAATTAAGAATTAAGTAAATTATGATAATTAGGAGAGTTGAATTTAATTGAATACAAAATTAAGGAGAATTGAATTTGATTGAATAAATACCAAATAAGAATTAAATTCGATTGGATAAGTAATTGACAAGTACATTAGTTTAGCCATAATCTATAATACTTAGGTAAAGGTAATTTAAAATACTAAAAGGAATAAATTTTGGAAATTATTTTGATTTAATAAATATGTAAAGAAATTAATAAATTTTATTTTGAATAGAATAGATGATATAAGAAAATAGGAAAAGAATATTTGTAATGATTTCTTTTAAAATTGAATGAATAATAAATAAAATAAATTAAAAAGAAATTATTAACTAATTAAAGCAAGATCAATATAAAATGATAAGAAAGTATTATTTATAAAATTATGTAATTAATTAAATAGACAAAACAAAGAAAAGGTAAATCGAATGATCGCCTTAGTAACTAAAATAGTTGTAGAAACAAGACAAGACATGCAATATGATTGCATGAAACTCTTGGGTTCATTGCTGACCTGAGAATGCTTAGTTGTTGTGTAGGTTTTTGTTACTATTTGGATGGTATTTGGAACTTAAATCAGAATTCTTTAACTCTATAGTCTGTAATTATATCTAATAGTTATCCCAAAACCATATTCACATGCTTTCAAAAATGTTTTCAAACAAAAACCTAATTAAGTTTTGAGTAAGGTTTATAAAATTAAGAAATTAGGATTGATAATCAACTAAGTGGAAGAAATTGGAAAATGGTGATACTCAATGTTTTAATTTGTCATTTACTTGTTACTTGATTGTTGAATGAAGATTGTATAGTTTAAACACTGTATGATGAGTTGAATAGTTTGATTAGAATAATGATAATAATGCATATTCACCAATAAGATTATGAACACATAAAATAACTCTCACAAATAATATAAGATCAACAAAAAATATATATTCTTAAATAAAATTAGGAATTCTAAATAAAACTAAAAACTGAAAATAATAAAAGCACTAAAACATAAATAATAAACAAAATTATTACTAAATAAATTACAATAAACAAGAAAGTATATGATTAAGGAGAGTTAGTGAATAGTTCTATGAGGATGGAAACGAGACAAACAGTGAGAATGAGAATAGTGTAAAAGATAGAGCATGATCAATTAAAAAAGTGTACATAGTCTCTAGGAAATATGATTAGCCTATTTAGGGAAGGTAAAATATAAATGATTACAAATAAAATATATCAATTTTAACTAAAATAGGAAGAAAAAAAAAATAAAATAAAAATTTGGAAGAAGCAAAAATTTAGAGATAACCCGTTTAAGATTGTTATGGCTGAAATTCAGCAGTGTAGTGAACCCTATCTTTGGGTGGATGGAAACCCTTCCAGAAGTGGTTAGGGTGTGTATTATTTTCTAGGTCCCATGGTAACGGAATTCTTTGACCAATGTGTATTTTGGCTGTGTGAGTACATCCTCTTGTGATAGTGAGAATCCTGATCCCATAATAGTACCGATTGGATAATGGATACACTCGTTCAATTTTTAAAAAAAATTCTAAAACTTTAATAACTTTAATGCAATGATTGTGTTGGGGCAAATCAATAATCGAGAATTCTTGTTGAGAGGTTATGGATGTCTCGATTTGACCGAAAACTTATGAAAAATTCTGATATGTGAATTTGTGGGATATATATAGATTAGAGAAAAACTGATGGATGAGTATTGTCTTATAACTAGTTGTGATGTGATAATAGTGTGTGATACAAGTGGTTACAATTAGGAAATAAAAAAAAGAAATAAATTAGGGGGATAATGAGAAAATAATTAGAAAGAGGGATTTTGAGAGATAACTAGTAAAGGGGAATAATGTGGGGAAAAGACTAGGTGGAAGAAAGTTAAGGGGAACAATGATAAATGAGATAAAAAATGGAATATCTCTGCATTTCATAGTTTTCATACATAAAGGAAAAGAAAAGTTTCACATTTCTGATAGACTGTATGTTAGTATGTCATATGCCTAGAATGTAATCTATTCGATATACTTACTAAGCTTGTTGTTTTGCTCATTCCATTCAAATTCTAATCTTTTTTAGATTAGACCGAGGAAGATAGTTTATAGAGCAAAATTAGAAATTTCATGTTTAGTTTCATCTAGTGAGTTTTAGTCCAATTGTGGACGCTACAAAATTTTGTTACTTCATGGTGTAAATTGTGTTACATATTGTATAAGGGATGAAAAACCTTTGTTGTGCTTTTATTTTTAAATTTTTATGTTGTATTTTCTGGTTCAGTTGTGTTTGGCGGCGTAGTTTCTCAGTTGGAGAACTATAAACCATCACATAATCATTTATGAATGTCATGAAATATTGTTGACCAATCCAAGATCCCCAAATATCTGTATGAATGAATTCTAATACATCTACAACCCTGTTGGCACCGAATCTCTTAATATTTGTCTATTTTCCCTTGATATAATGGACACATATGTCAAAATCTGTAAAATCAAGGAGATCTAGAATTTCATCTGACACAAGTCTTTCAATTATTCTTTGAAAGATGTGAGTGAATCTCTTGTGCTATAATGAAGCGGAATTCTCCTTGGTTAATTTTCTCTTTACACCTCTTGTATCAGCATGCAAGAATTCATTATAAGACGTAATGGTATCAAACAAATAAAGATAATCATGCGCTGATAAAGAACAAGAAACAACCAAATTTAAATTAAGAAAAAGGATAAATTTTTCATTTTCATATGAACATGAATAACCAAATTTGTCTAATACAGAAATAGAAATCACATTCTGTCTAAATGAAGGTATAACAAAAGTCTCTTCTAAATTCAAATAAAATTCAGTACTAAATAACAATTTTAATTTCCCAATAGCTTCCACATTGACTAGTTAGCCATCGTCCACATAAATGAATCTAGCACCATCACGTGGCTTACGTCAATGAAGGCAACCCTACATAGATACATTGATATGAGTTGTGGCATCAAAATCTATTCACCAGGTATGTGTAGGTACAGAAGTTAAATTAACATTAGAACAAATAAAATTAAGAAATATACATTTCTTTACGCACTACGTATGATAGTTAGGGCATTGCTTCTTCTGGTGTCTCAAAGCTTTACAGAAGAAACAAACATTTTTGGTTTGAATCTTCTGTTGCTTCTTCTGTTGTACTGTAACCGCAATATATTTACTTGTTTTCTTTTTTTTTGTTCTTATCATTTGAGATCACTATCAAATGAGCACTCTTTGTCCTCTTAGACTTGAGCCTTTTCTCCTCTTGAACACAGTGTGAAATTAGCTCATTCAAATTTTAGGATTTCTTCTGACAGTTGTATGTCACCTTGAAATGATTGAATTGTAGTAAAAGAGAAATAAAAAAAAAAGGACACAAGTACTTCTACTGACAATTCCACTCTAAGTGCCTTAAACTTTGCATACACATGTAATATCTCCATTATGTGCTCTTTGATATTTCTATTTTCTTTATATCTCATAGAAATAAGAGTCAACAGAAGTATACATGTCTTGACCTTGTCACTTCTGGCAAAACATTGTTCTAGAAAATAAAGGAAATCTCTTGCTGTTGTAATCTCATCTGACATAGTGCCTTTAAAAACCTCTAGAATGGCTTGTTCCATAACCAATATATTCATATGGTTTGACCAATTCCATCTTTTAAACTCATTTTTTTCTTAAGGGGTATTGTTAGGAGTAATCTGATCAAGTTGATCAACTCGTAAAGCCCAATTCAGATCCATAACTCCAAGCACAAGTCAAACACTATTCTTCTATTTCTTGATGTGCCGTTTAATATTGGGATGGAATTTATATTCCTGGTGATACTCCCAGCAGTATAGGGAACTAAACAAAAAACATATAAAACAAATTAATTAATTAATACTTACATAAAAACATTAAATCATAAACTTTAATAATGAAATTTAAATAAAAGTATATCCCATCTCAAGATACCGAGCACTCCATTAACACTCTATCTTTGGACATAATATTAACTTGTAAGTGGTATCTTGTAACAATAATTAAATACAGACAGTAAAAACATATCAAATAATAAATCTTCTTTTAAACCAATTTAAAGTTCACATGTTATACTGAATAACTGTCACGTATTTATTACCACAAATAGGAATACAATCATGTTAAATATTAAATTTTCTTTAGACCGATTAAGATTCACATAAATTACACTCATATACCCATTTATATTATAAAATAAATAAATTATCTATAAGAGAAGTCATTTTGGTAACATATTGTGTAAATCGATTTATTTCAATATGTATATTCACATAATAATATTAAAATCAAAATTAAAATCAAATTTAGACTGAATTAGAAAGAAAATCAAACATAGAAATGACAAAAAAATACCTTAAAAAAATATGATTCTTTTTTTGGGTCAAAAGGTTGACTAATTGACTGGTTAGAGTTAATGTGACTGTTGACCGGTTAAAGTCAATATGACTGTTGACCGATCAAAGTCAACATCAACTGTTGATCGATCAACCATTAATCGTTGACCGATCAACTTTCAATTGGGTCAAACGGGTAGGGTACTGGGCAAGTTGGCCTAGCCCAAAATCCATCTAAGCTATGGGCCACGCATAGACGAGCCTCTTTTCTTTTCCCTTCATTCTTTTCTTCCTTTTCTTTTTGGACCTGAGCCCATATAATTTCAAATTAAAACTTAAAAGAAAATCCATTTTGGGTCTTCGGCCGGAAGCCCAAATAATTTTTTTTTCTCCTTCTTCCTCGTGCCCAAAGGCATTCGAGCTGCTTTTATAACAACCAAAAAAATTTGTCGTTACGTGCGAGATTCGACAGCTGTTTTGGCTGTCGAACATTTGCATGACGGCTGATTTTTTGTCTTTATGCAACGGCAGTTGGTCGCTGTTTTTAATTTTTTTACTGTTGTATATATACATATATATTTCTAATATTCATTTCTTTTGTTGCATGTACATACATTTATATTTCTAATGCATATATATATTTTTGCTGCACATATATACATATATATTCCTAATATTCATATATATATATATTCTTAAATCCTGAATTCAAAATTCAAAATTAAAAAAAAAAACTTGAATGTCAAAAAATCCAATACTACAATAGCTTTGATACCAATTGTAAGAAAATTTTTCAAATGAAATTAGATCTGATAAATCTAAACATCTAATCTCGTACAAAATCAATGAGAAATGATAAATGGAAGTGTACCTGGATCCATCGTGGAATATTCGATTGTGTCATGTGGTAGCTACTTAGTCCAAATCAACACACGGCCTTAAAAACTATAATTCTCTAGGGACGAAATTTCAAAAAAATGAAATGGCGCGTGTGTGATTCGGAAACCATAACCGCCTATCTATATCGATATACGTTTACATTTCTCATTTTGTCCATAATAAAACGAGAATTACAAAAATCGTATCCGCACATATTAAACTTATACCTAAGTCTGATGCATTAAAGTCAAATTCTATTTAACCGTATTTGATCACTTTTAAATAGGTTCATTAATCAATAGTCTGTTACGCATAGTAAATCCCACATTAAGCCCATTTATTGAAAAAATCCAACAGATTTTGCAAAAAAAAAAAGGCATTCTGTTCAATTTTAAAACAATTTATAGAAATTATCACAATACTAGAACAATGTTCTCCTTGATCTTTTTTCCCTCTCCTTAGGTGGTTCATTTTATGAATACATGGTGTGTATCTGCTTAACTTCAACATTTGTTTTTTGATGTTTTAAGAGATCATCTTACTTTATTGTCCATTCAATATAAGGAAACTTATGAGGAAGATTGTGACGGCCCTGAAAATTTAAATGAAAAGTATGTATTAAAAATCTTAAATGCGGAAGCGTAATATAAATTTTGATTAGCATCCCTTACACAATAACCAAAACGTACTCAAAATATGAAGGAACAAACTAACTAAACGAGATACTCGAAATAAGAACTATAAATATAACTATGAAGTCTTTAGGCGTCCCCTTCGCCATCTTCCTGCGGAACGGGCTCGGGAACAACGTCTTCCTGATCTGAAATGGTTAAATAAGGAATGAGCTACACCAGCCCAGTAAAGACATCACACTATCTCACCGCCACGGAAGTAAAGGTGGGTAGAAAACAAAAATGACCAATAGAGCATAATTTATAACAAACTCGTTTATTAACATAAAAACCTTTACTGTCCACTTACCTCGGTGAGATCCATGAAAACAACATATGAAAGCGATAACATTATCATCATCATGAAATCATATAGACTTTATAACATAACACTTACCATGCCTTTGCACTTCAATCATTAAACAACATATTTTCCTCTTTTACCAGCATACTAGTATCCATGGGGATCCATAGGGGGTCCCCGCTACACATGAACCATTAACATTAATAACCTGATTCTAGAGCCGTCCCCATACCCCGTCCGGTATGGGCGCCAAAATCATAAACCTCAATACCCCTTCCGGTATGAGGGTGAAATAGACCGTCCCCATACCCCGTCCGATATGGGCGCCAAAACACATAAGGTCTCCATACCCTGTCCGGTATGAGAGACCACGTTCCCGGTAGGGTTTCCTACGGACCCGGTCCCTCCACCATCTCCCAGGATATCTTGTCAGGCTGTCCACATTATTCACTTATCAATTCACATAACCTTTTTACCCTTTTTCTTGGTCTCAATCATCCAATCATACACAAACATGTAAACCAGTCATTGACACCAAACAAGACAATACCGTATCGGGTTAACCATAATACCAACCATAATAAAAGAAACCATAATTCATGCATACGAGACCATAAAATAAATACATCAAACATCATCCTGTATTTAATATTAAAAAATAGATCAAACAACAACTTACCAACAATGTACCAGATTCGAGCTCCATTGGCAACCTCAATCAATTATACATCTATAAAGTCTCAAAATACCGTTTAATTATTTATTAAGCTTTAATACCGTAATAGGAAATAGGGTGATAGGTCATTACTTATTTCGGGAACTGAAATCGGCTCTACAGTGCGCCTATGGGCTGTCCCTAATTTCCTAAATTTTTCTCAGAAAAACTGAAACGCACTCCCGGTACCTGCACGTGTCCCAAAAAGTCCCAAACCATACCTAGGGCCCCTTTCGGCCAGTATCGAAATTCCAGCACAGCAGCTCCGTCGTGCTCCGGGTTGGCTGTTTTCGACCGAATTTGGCCAACCTTGCATCGATCCCTGCGATAAAACAACCCTAGGGCCCTCGGTGGGCTAAAAAATCACGAAAAACCGAGACTTACCGGCGGTGGTGCTCTCGGGTACGGCGGCTCCTCCGGCGTGAGTCACGTTTTGATGTTTGGCTCCGATCAATCTGTAGAGAAAAGAACGGTGATCACAGTAGTATAAAATTTGCATCGAACGGAGGCGGGGAAGGGCCTCATCGGAGGCAAAAATAGAGGGGAGTCGTAACAGCGGTGCCGGACTTTGGCGAGGTTTTTCGGCCGATTGGCCTGTGGTTTGGCTCCGGTTTGGCCATAGGAAGATTCAACATCGAAAAACGAGCCAGGAGGAGAAAATTTACCTCGATCGGCAGTCGGAAACTTCTCCGGTGCGGCGGCAGGTGGCGGCGGTCGGCTCCTCCGGCGTCTGGTTCTTCTTCTCTGGCGAGGCACTGGCGGCTAGGGTTTTGTGGTCAGGTGTGGGTGGGGTTATTTATACCCTTTGCTTTTTAATCTCAACCGTCCATCAAGATTAAATTTGGACTGTCCGATCACGATTTAATTGGGATTAAATCTGGACCGTCCGTGCCTGATTGAATCTGGGCTGTCCGTACGCGTGAAATCTAAGCCATCCGTACGCGTGAAATCTGGGCCGTCCGTGCCCACGGATCTGGGCTGTTCGATCGCGCGCACGCGAATCGCCCACGTGGCCTATCCCATGTTAGTGTTTTCTTGCCATGCGGCGTGTCTTGGTTGGCGCTGCTGACGTGGCTGCTGACGTGGCAAAATTTTTTTAAATTACGTTTTGACCCCCAGTTTCTGATATTCTTTTCAAAAACACCCCATAATCTAAATTTTCACCTCTTTTTCTCAAAATCAATTTCAATTAAATTCAAATAATATTTTTATCCAATTTTATCAGTTTTATTATTTTTATTTTCATTAAATTAAATTAAATTAAAATCTTATAATTTAAATATATAAAAAATTAAACTAAAAATTCAAATACAAAAATAAAAATAAAAAAAAATATTTGGGTGTTACAAAGATTAATTGAATTTTTTTAAAAATTAAACAATTTAAATAAAAAAAGTACCCATGCAAAAGCAAAATGTTGAAATAAGAAAAATTAATTCATAACTTATAATTTAATGTAATATATAAGTTAAAAAGAGTAGAAAAAGAGATTACGACCACCAATCTCGTGTTTACATCCTCTATTTAAAAAATTTACTTGAAATTTTTAATATCTCAATAAACATTCTTATATTGGTTAGTTGACAAAGCATTTAACTCATTATACATGTGTTTCTACTGCTACAAACTACAACTCTAACCAAATTTTGTTTTATTAAAGAAACTTCTTAAAAACTAATACGGTCTAACTCAATTGGTACATTTTTCTATGAGGTTCTTAATAGCTTATTTATGAGCCTTTACAACAGTCCTTTGAATAATAATTAAAATTAGAATGGATTTTTATCTTATGAAATCTAATAAAAAGAATCAATTATAATTTTTAAATATTTAGCTTTGTTATTGATGATTTTCCAATTTTTTAACCCTTCAACTCAAAATCCTAGCTACAATAAAATCACATAACAATAAATTGAAAAAAAAAAAGAATTTTGCTCTTTGAATATAATTTTTTGCAGGAATAGGAACCACAAAAAAAAGATATAACAAAGAGCAGACTTATCGAGTAGTTGGTAGGGCAATAGACTCATCGAGAGACAAGTAATTCTCATATCCAACCAAATCTAGTGAACCCATGTTGAGTGAAGAATGAATAGAGTTCCTTAACATGTCATATGAGTTACCTTCTTTTGCAGCCAAGGTTTCGTTTTCAATTGAGCTTTCATCCTGGATCTCCTTCAGAACTTTGGAAATCGATGAACGCATGTGTCCATGAGGTTAAAAACACATCAAAACTTTTTTAGCTATCTTCCACGTGGACTGTGTAACACCTCAACCCTTTTCTTTTTTTAATTTTATTTTTATTTTTTATTTTTTTTATTTTGTAATTATTATATGAATATAACGATTAATTATGTAATAATATATTGAATTTAATTTAGTTTAATTTATTTTAATGGAAATAATAATAAAAGGGCTTAAAATTATTTAGGGATTTAATTGAAAATAATTTTGGGAAAAAATGTGAAAATTTGGGTTCTCAGAGTATTTTTGAAAGAAAAATTAAAAATCAGAGGTCAAAATGCAATTTAGAAAAATTGCAGCATGTCAGCTGCCCGGTCCGAGCCCCGGCCAACCAGGACGCGCCGTGTGGATTCTGGCTTGAGCAGACCGCCTTCCTATGACACATCATATGAAAGGATGGAGTATAAGTGAATCCCGAAAAGGTTGAAGCGGTGCTCGGCTGGGAGAAATTGACATCAGTTAAAGAAACTCGTAGCTTTCTGGGAATGGCGGGCTATTCCCTTAGGTTCGTTGAAGGATTTTCTAGTCTAGCGGATCCCCTAACCCGACTCACAAAGAAGAATGCCAAGTTTGAGTGGAATGAGGACTGTAAAAGAAGTTTTTCAGAACTAAAGAAGTGGCTAACTACTGCACCTGTGCTGGCCTTACCGAGTGGATCGGGGGGATATACGGTTTACAGTGATGCCTCCTATCTAGGCCTGAGTTGTGTTCTAATGTAGCATGGGAAGGTCATAACTTATAGGTCTAGACAATTAAAGAGTCATGAAAAAAATTATCCCACCCATGACTTGGAGCTTGCCGCAATTATACACGCCTTGAAGACCTGGCGCCATTACTTATATGGAGAGACTTTTCAGATCTATATCGATCACAAGAGTTTGAAACACATATTCACTCAGAAGGATCTCAACATGCGTAAGAGAAGGTGGATAGAACTTCTTAAAGACTATGATTGTGATATCTTGTACCATCCGGGTGAGGACAACGTGCAAATATAAAAGTAGGCTGATGAAAATGGGGCAACTATTTTTTGATGATTGAAATATAAAAGTATAACATGCGCTATGTTACAAATTATGTATGAATTCATGATATCTATGATCTTATTATTTTCATGGGTTGTTTTTTATAAATCTCACTGAGGTAAGTGGACGGTAAATGGTTTGATTATTGATAAATGAATTTGTTTAAAATTTGTGCTCCATTGGTTGTTTTTTATTTTCTATCAACCTTTACTTCTGTGACAGTGATATAGTGTGATGTCTTTACTGGGCTAGTGTAGCTCATTCCTTACTTAACCATTTCAGATCAGGAGGACTTGGTTCCCGAGCCCGATCCACAAGAAAACGGCAAGTAGATGCATAAATGTCTTATAGTTTTCTTTATAGTCTTTCATTTCTAGTATTTCCTTTATAAGACTTATTCTTTGATATTGTTAGCACGTTTAAACTATTGTGTAAGGGATATTAATAAGAACCTTTATTTCGCTTCCGCACTCAGATTTTTTTTATATATTCCCTTTTGAATTTTCGGGGCCGTTACAGACTGACTATCATACTTATCGTGTAAAGAACGGTCAATTATTCCCTATATATCACCACTTTTTATATGTAACTTTGCCTGTAAGATAATTACATGAGGAAAAATTAACAGGTAAGACAAAGTTCATGCATGTAATAGTACCAGATTTCTTAACCATATGAACATAAAAACTTGTAATTAAGAGTTCACATAGAAAAAGGTTGTAATGCCCAATTAATTTTAATGTATTTAAAATTAATTTATAAATATAATTTTTATATTTTTAAATTTTATATTAATGTAAAAATAGAAAAAAATAGATGAAGGATGAAATTGAAAATAATTTTAGGGGTATTTTTGAAAGAAAAATCAGAAATCGGGGTTTAAAACACAATTTAGAAAAGTTGTGCCACGTAGGATGCCCAGTCAGCAACCCCGACGAACTGGAAAGCACCGCGTGGCAACTGACACTGACGCAGTGCCACGTGGGTGATCCGCGTGCCTGCAATCAGACGGCGCAGATCCGCTCTCGCGCACACAGACGACCCGGATGTGTCCCCTCCCCAAACGCGTTCGAACGGTCAGATTTAAATGCGATCAACGGTCGAGATCTATTTTTTATTTAATCGTGATCAGACGGTCCAGATCAAATGCGATGGACGACCAAGATTAAAAAGAAACGGATATAAATAACCCTTTTCACACTAAATTCAAACCTTAGCCGTCAGACTCCCTCGTCGGAGAAGAAGACCCAACCGCCTGGACGGGAAGTCGCCGCCACCGGCCGCAACTCCAGAGCCACTTCCTACTACTAAAAGAGGTAAAAAAATTCTCCTTTGATCAGAATTCAATTTTAAACACCCCCATGGCAAATTCAGAGCCAAAAGACCAATAGATTGACCGAAAACTGCGGGCAAAGCCCGGCGGCGCCGCCGCAGAAAATTTTAACAAATTGCCTCCAATGAGACCCTTTCTGATTCCTGTTCTGCGTAATTCTTTCACCATTGTGATCACCGTTTCCTCCTCTACAGGTTAACCGAAGCAAAACACCTAACCACAAAGGTGAGCCGGCAGACCCACCGCACCAGAAAACCTCATTGCCGGTGAGTTTTGATTTTTCATTTTTTTTTGCTAACCGAGACCTCCTAACGTGTTTTCTCACAGAGATTGATGCAAAACTGGCCAAATTCGGTATAAAACAGTCAACCTGAGGCAAACTGCCGCTGCGGGCGACAGCAGCGCCGTGTTGAAATTCTAGAATTTACCAAAAAGAGGTCCTGACATCGATTTTAGATTTTTGGGATATTTGTAGGTACTTATAGCGCATTTTAATCCCCGAAGAAAAATTTTCGGTTTACTCGAGGACCGCAAGTAGGCGCAGTCAACAAATTTAGCTTTTCGAACATTAATTTGAGTAAGAATCCCTCATCCTATTCTCTGTTATGAAATTGAAGTCAAATTGACAATAAATACGGTGTTCTGTACAATTTAAAAAATATCTATAATTAATTACAGGTTACTAACGGAGTCAAAACTGAAAATTATTCACTGTTGATTTTGTTGATTGATTTTATAGTTTAAATGCATTATAGTATCTGATTGATCGATTTTATAGTTTTGAATGCATATATTGTTGTTTTATGTGATTACGGTTAAATTGAAAAACTGAAGATTAAAGGTAAATGGGGAACTGTGTGATTAAGTGAATGGATGAAACAACAGGCTTACTGGATATCTTGAGAGATGGTGAACGGACTTGGTACATAGGGAACCCTACTGTGAACGTTGCCTCATACCGGATGGGATATCGAGACTTAATAATTTGACACTCATAACAGACGGTATATGGGGACGACCCGTTTTACCCTCATACCGGATGGAGTATTGAGGTTTTGTAATTTGTTGCTCATACCAGACGGGGTATGGGGACGTCCCGTTAATTAAAAATGTTAAAGAAAATGGTTCACGCGTTATGGGGACATCCCTATGAACCCCCATGGATACTAGTAGGCTGATAAAAAAGAAAATTATTATTCCAACCAATTGCATATGAGATCATGATATGTGTTATGTTATTATCTCTATAAGTTATTTTGTAATTCTCGCTACGGTAAGTAAGCGGTAAATGATTTTGTTTATGATAAATGAATTTATTTAAGTAAGAGCTCCATTAATTGTTTTGATTTTTCTACCAATCTTCATTTCTTTGTCGGTGAGTAGCGTGATATTCTTACGGCGCTAGTGTAACTCAATTCTTTATTAATCATTTCAGATCAAGAGGACAAGGATGCAAAGCCCGATCCACAAGAGTGTTGCGAGTAGAATGCCAATTCTATTTATTTTTCGTTTATTTCCTTAATTTTTTGTATTTTCTTCAAAGGGGTAATTCCTGTAGCACTATTTGGTACTTTAAGTTATTGTGTAAGGAATGTAAATCATAACTAATTATTTTGCTTCCGCACTTAATTTATGATTTATTTTATTTGGAATTTTCTGAATCGTTACAAAGGTACTCTTTTGAACTTTTACACAACCCATATCATTTACATTCATGGGCTCTAATTTCTTATTTGAATAACATTGGAATCTTTATATAATCAAAAGACAAACTTCAAGTTAGAAATTTCATCTTAGGTATTTACTCTAGACGAAGTTGTTCAATAAACTTTTATGATTGTATTTAGTACAGTTATACATTTTCTAGTTCTCAATTTCTGAATTTATATATATTTTTATACTTGAAGTCATATTACTAATGAAAATAAAAACAACATATAGAAAATAATAACAAAAATATAAGTTGTTTTTTTCATCATGCCATATCCTTACTCTCAATTTCAAAACCTTGTTTTTGTTTTCCAAATTACATAACATAAACATATAGAGAAAATGAAAACTAAAACATATTTTCATATAGTAAATAGAGCCCATATTTCTTTGGGTTTATAACTGAACTTACCCATTGGATTATCTTGCGAAAAATTACACCAAAGCTTTCATTAGATATGGCTTCTTGACTAGACATCAACTCAAGAAGAATAACACCAAAGCTATGCACATCACTCTTATATGTTAATTGTTGCGAGAAATAATACATGCATACCTTATGAAAATTAATTAATTCATTGTGGCCAATGCATTTGATTCACTTCAATCTCTTCTGAGATAGTTTATTGTTCTTCACATGAACCATTTTTTCACAAAAATTTATACAATATGATGTACTTAGATATCAAATAAGTAAATTAACTTAGTAGTGAAAAGTTCTTAGTAGTGAAAAGTCTAACAATAAAAAGACATATCGCAATCCTAGCCATCTCTGGTACAAAAGTCGATACAAGACATCATAAAGTAAATCACCATAGTCCTTGTAGCTCACTAAGTCATCTCATCTTTCACAATTTCTTCCTTAAAAATTACAATAATATTGGCACTCAAAATTCTTTCTAGTCACTACACTCAATAGTAAAGTAAGTAATTGTGAAAAGTTCCAATAATGATAATAGTAGGGTGTCAGAGAAAGATTTGGCAAATGATGGTGGCATAGTGTGGAGGGGTTTGCATAATCAAATCAACGATGAGATTGTCCTTCATTTTCATAGTAAATTAATAAAAAATAGTCAAAAATTAAAGCATGTTCTCTAAACAATGCATATGATCCATAATCATCCTAGGTCACTAGCCAAAAGAAATGTTAAAAACTTGAACTATTCAAAAAATATGGACAGGGAAATGTGAAGACAATGATTACATATATATTTAATGAGCATTAAACTCACAAGTAATTAAAAATTAATATGAAGTATAGCTTATAAATGTAACACCCACTTAAAATTTTATTTTTTTAATTTAATGAAAAAAATTGAGTAAGTTGATAAAGGATTAAATTGAAAATAATTTTGGAAAAAAGGGGTGAAAATTTAGGTTTTGGGGGTATTTTTGAAAGAAAAATCAGAAACTAGAGGTTAAAACGCAATTTAAAAAAATTGCCCACGTCAGACGCTCGGTCAGCAGCCCCGACCAATAAGAACGCGCCAAGTGGCAGAGGCGCTAATGCAGGAGGCCATGCGGGGGGAGCCACGTGGGTGATCCGTGTGCGTGCGATCGAATGGCTGAGGTCCGTTCTTGCGCCCACGGACGACCCAGAGTGAATTGCGCACGGACGGCTCAAAGAGAATCGCGCACGAACGGCCCAGATTGAATATCGATGAATGGTCCAGATTCACTCCCTATTTAATCGTGATCAGATAGTCCAGATCAAAAGTTGATGGGTATAAATAACCTCATCCGCACCCAAACCCTAATCTTAGCTGCCAGACCCCCTCGCCGGAGAAGATAACCCAGCCGCTGCGGAGCTGTAGGCGCCACCCGCCGCCGCACCGAAACCCTTTCCAACTGCCAAAAAAGGTAGAAATTTCTCCTTTTGCACGAAATTCAATTTTAAACCCATCCATGGCCAAATTAGAGTGAAAGAACTGACCAATTGGGAGGCAAACACCACCAAAGCACAGCGCCGCTACCGCGCAGAATTTCACAAACCACCTCCGATGAGACCCTTTCCGATTCCCATTTTGTGAAATGTTTTCACCATTGTGATCACTTTTTTCTTCTCTACAGGTTGAATGAAGCGAAACACCCAACCGCAACGTGAGTCAGAGGAGCCGTCGCACCGGAGAGCCCTACTACCGGTAAGTTTTGGTTTTTCATATTTTTTCGGCCCACCAAGGCCCTTTAGCGTGTGTGCTCACAGGAATCGATGTAAAATCAACCAAATTTGGCCAAAAATTATTGAAAATGGCCGACCCGATGCACGGGCGGCGGCACTGTCGCTGGAGCACGCCAGAGCTGGCGTGCTGAATTTTTAAAATTGGCCGAGTAGGCCCTGGCACTGATTTTTGGGTTTATTTGGGACATTTGTAGGTACAATAAGCGCGTTTCAGTTCCCGGAGAAAAAATTAGGGAACCCAAGGACTGCTCGTAAGTGTAGTAAACCATTTAGTTTTTTGGCATCAAATTAAGTAAGGACCCCTCACCCTATTCCCTATCATAGAATTGAAGTTTGAATAAATAATATTACAGTATTTTGTACAAATTAAATAGATGTGCATAATTAATTACGAATTTCTAATGGAGCCCGAATCGGACATTGTTCTCTATTGATTTATTTTACAGTCTAAAAGCATGATGTTATCTAGTTTATCTATTTTATAGTTTAAATGCATGTATTTCTGCCTTACTTGACCACTGTTTGATTTTTGGATTTGAGACATGATTGCATTACCGGATGTATATTTATTTGTTTATGTGATTATATTTGATTTGATAATGGAGACTAAGAAAAAACAGGAAAGGAGTGTGATCAAGTAAACAGATAGAATGACAGCCTTACTAAATATTCTAAGAGATGGTGGACGGACCAGGTACATAGGGAACCCTACCGTGAACGTTGTCTCATAGCGGACGGGGTATGGAGATTTGGTAATTTGGCACTCATACCAGACGGGGCATGGGGACGACCTGTTTCACCCTTATAGCGGACATGATATTGAGGTTTAATGTCTTTGACGCTCATACCGGATGGGGTATGAGGACGGCCTTGTAATTGAGATTGTTAAGGGAAAGGGTTCATGTGTAGCGGGGACACCCCTATGAACCCCAATGGATACTAGTAGGTTGGTGAAACGGAAAAATGTTATGATTTGGTTTATTGTTAATGAATATGAATTTATGATATGTTCTATGTTGCTGATTGTGCATGAAGTTATGATCTGTATGGTATTATTATCTCTATAGGTTGTTTTCATGAATTCCACAATGGTGAGTGAACAGTAAATGATTTTATGACTAATAAACAAATTTTTTAAATTTAGTATTTCATTAGTTGTTTTGGTTTTCTACCAACCTTTACTTCTGTGCCAGTGATATAGTGTGATATCTTTACTACGCTAGTGTAGCTCATCCTTTATTTAACCATTTCAGATTAAGAGGATCTGGTTCTAGAGCCCAATCCGTAAGAAGATTGTAAGTAGATGCTAGATACTTTATATTTTCCATTACTTTTCTCATTTCTCGTGTTTCTTTCAGAGAATTCATTCCGTAATGTTTGCTTAATACTTTTAAGTTATTGTGTAAGGGATGTAAACCTTAACATTTTATTTCGCTTCTACACTTAAATTATTATATATTTCTTTTTAGATTTCCGGGGTCGTTACAGTTGGTATCAGAGCCGCGTTCCTCGGAACTATTCCTTACACAATGATACTTAGAGAAACACTAAACTAATGAATTATCACTCAACCATTTTTTGTGAAATGCAGGTACAAAGAGATGGGGAGAGAAAGACCCCCACTAAATCAAGCAGTCCAGGATGGTTCACTTAGGGAAGATGTTGACCGAATATTTGAGATGCTGTAGAGACTCATTGCTGCCCAGCAGGGCCGAGGAGAGAGGAGGGAGCTACCTGACCCTCCCCGACTGCCACAAGTTGAGCCACCACTGCAGTGAGAGGATCCCGAGCCACCTTAGTACCACCTGGCACCACCGCAGTATGACCTAGTGCCCCAGCCATAGTACCGCCTAGCACCACCACAGTACAATCTGGTACCCCCAACGTATCAGCAAGTACCACCACAGGACCCCCCAGTCTATCTTCAGCCTGACCCAATCCCTCTCCCATGGGACCTAGTTCTTCCCACGATTGACCCAGGCTACATAGAGAGGTATAAGAGACTAAACCTATCTATTTTTGCAGGGGATCCTCTTTTGAAGATGTCGAGCACTGGTTGGCAGAGACAGAGAAGACCTTTAAGACCCTAGAGGTGACTCCTGAGCAGAAAGTCACCCTTACTACCTACATGCTAATGGGAAAAACAGACAGCTGGTGGGAACTCAAACAGACCACCTTGCCTGTTCCAGTTACTTGGGAATAGTTCCTAGCAGCCTTTCATGCAGAATACCTCCCAAAGCATCTCCGACATCTAAAGGAGATGGAGTTTGTCCAGTTGGTCTAGGGGAACATTACTGTGGCAGAATATGCTCGTAAGTTCCTGGAGTTGGGTCAATACTCCCTTGAGACGTTGTTGGATGGAGGCAGGAAGGCTAGGAGGTTCGAGTGGGGCCTCCGCCTAAAGATCAGATAACATTTATTTGTGCTGAAGCTCAGGACTTATTCGACCGTTTTGGCCAAAGAACAGCTAGTGGAGAGGAGCTTCTGCACCCTCTATCAGGCAGCAGGGAACCTCAGACCCTCAGTTCCACCCCGCAGACCAGCACCTACTGCGCTTGTTCAACAGAACAAGAGGCCCATGCCGGTGATCCAGGCTCCCCCTCAGGCTCTAGTGGCAAAACGTGGTAAGATCTATGAGCATTGCGGCAGGGATCATGAGGACCAACTCTGCTACCGCCTCAACAACACCTGTCGTATATGTGGTAGTGCCCAACATTATGCGAGAGAGTGCCCAAGGAACCAGAATCAGGACATATCTCCTATCCAGGACAGGGTTTATAATCTCACCCAGCAGGATGCTGAAGCCAACCCGGACGTGATACAAAGTATGTACACTATCTGTAACTATCTTGTTCATCTTTTGATTGACACTGGTGCATCGCATTCATTTGTTTCACCTATTTTTGCATCAAAATTTAATATATTACCTGATAAACTTGATTCTATGTTGTTTGTGTCTATTGCTAGGAGCATGACACGATTGAGAGAAGTTGTCTATAGGACTTGTGTCGTAGAGATAGCAGATAGGAAATTGAGTGTGGACATAATAGCATTAGACACGAGAGATTTTGATGTAATTTTAGGAATGAATTGGCTCGCAGTGTATCACGCCACCGTAGATTGTTTTAGCAAGAAGGTTGTATTCAATCTTCCTAATGATGAGCCATTTACAAATTAATAGAATCATTTAGTACTTATTTCTTGAAGGCAAATTTTCTTATTTGTCGAGTACTTTAACCCTACTGTTTTCTCTAACTAGGCAAACCCAATAAAGAGAATTGTATTCAAGAGATTCCAGTAGTTCGAGACTTTCCAGATGTGTTTCCAGATGAACTACCTGGACTGCTAGTGGACAGGGAAGTCGAATTCACCATAGACCTATGACCAGGCACCCAGCCTATTTTGGTTGCTCCTTACCGCATGACCTATGTTGAGATGAAAAAACTGAGAAAACAGATCACTGAATTGTAGGACATTGGCTTTATCAGACATAGTGTGTCCCCTTGGGATGCCGGAGTCACTTTTGCCATAAAGGAAGAAGGAACGTTGAAGTTATATATTGATTACAGAGGGTTGAATAGAGTCACAATCAAGAACAAGTATCCCATTCCCAGGATTGATGACCTCTTCGATTAGTTGCAGGGTGCGCAGGTTTTTTCTAAAATAGACATGTGTTCAGGTTACTCTCAGGTAAAAATTAGGACAAAAGACATCCCCAAGATAGCCTTTGGAACCAGGTTCGGACATTATGAGTTCCTGGTCATGCCATTTGGGCTAACCAATGCCCCAGCCATCTTTATGGATCTGATGAACAAGGTCTTCAGACAATTCTTGGATCAATTTGTTATCATGTTCATCGATGACATCCTGTTTTATTCAAAAGTAGAGAGGAACATGCTCACCATCTAGCTCAGGTTTTGCAGGGTCTTAGAGGAAAGAAGCTGTATGCAAAGTTGAGTAAGTGTGGATTTTGGCTTGAGCCGACCACCTTCCTGAAACACTTCATATCAAAGGATAGAGTATCAGTGAACCCTGAAAAGGTTGAAGCAGTGCTTGGGTAAGAGAAATTGACATCAGTTAAGGAGATCCATAACTTTCTGGGAATGGCGGGCTATTACCTTAGGTTTGTGGAAGAGTTTTCTAGTATAGCTGCTCCCCTAACCCGACTCACAAATAAGAATATCAACTTTGAGTGGAATGAAGACTGTGAAAGAAGTTTTTCAAAACTAAAGAAATGATTGACTACTGCACCTGTGTTGGCCTTACTAAGTGAATCGAGAGGATATACAGTTTACAGTGATGCCTCCTATCCAGACCTGAGTTTTAATGCAGCATGGGAAGGTCACAGCCTATAGGTCCAGACAGTTGAAGAGTCATGAGAAATACTATCCCATCCATGACTTAGAACTTGCCACAATCATACACGCCTTGAAGACTTCGCGCCATTATTTATATGGAGAGACCTTTCATATCTATACCGATCACAAGAGTTTGAAATACATATTCACTCAAAAAGATCTCAACATGCATCAGAGAAGGTGGATAGAACTTCTTAAGGACTATGATCGTGACATCTTGTATCATCCTGGTAAAGGCAATGTGGTAACCGATGCACTCAACAGAAAAAGTGCAGATACATTAGTCCATTTGATGGTTTCAGAATGCAGATAGATTGGGGCCACACAACAGGTTCGACTTCAGGACTTAAAAAGAGTCACATGTTTGAGTCATCTGATCGTTCAGCCTGAGTTAATCTAGAGAATAAAAGAAGCTCAGTCTGCCGATTATGTCCTAGTAGCCCTCAAGAAAGATGCAGAACAAGGAGTTAGCTCAGAATTTCGAGTCTCCACCGATGGTTTGCTCAGATTCCAGGATAGGGTATGTGTTCCAAGTGATAATGAGTTAAAGAGAGACATCATGACAGAGGCCAAAAGTTCAAAGTTTATCATAGGAGTGAAAGAACCAACTAATTGCCGAAAAATACCGTCGAAGCCCGACGGCACCACCGCGGGAAATTTCATAAACCGCATCCGATGAGACCCTTTCCGATTATATATTTTCTTTTGGATTTCTAGTGTTTTTACAATAAAAGTATGATATCAAGCTAGGATAAAACAACAGAGTGATATTTGACTAATATTCTAAGTCTATACATATTCCAAAATTAATTTTTAAGTCATAATTTTGATAAATACTTACTTTTGTTTAGAGTTTTCTGAGTCTGTACATACTCCTAAATGATATGTTCTAATGCTATTTTATTTGGAATGGTGTCTGAGAAAATGATGTTGTTGTTTTATCCTAGCTTGATATCACTTGGAAGTCAACTCTTTGAGAAAGAAAACTATAAAATTTTCATATATATTTCATAGACTTTGTAAAACAACGTTTGAGCAAACTTTTATAAACTTTTGTTTTATCGAGAAAACACAAGTTATTAGTGAATTAGACATAAAAAAACTTAGAAGATTCGTGAATTAAATACAACTAACAGTATAACAGAGGTGTAAGGTAACTTTTAGGAGTTCTTATGTGAAGGATAAATGGTTGGTGAACTAGTCATGATGAACAATTAGTGTGTTGTAATATTTTAAAAGAAATAGTATAATATTAAGTAGTTGATTTGAGAGAGAGGATATAAAAACAAATAATATGAACGAAACCCTAAAAAAGAGTTTGCACTCTCTTTTCTTTCTTATTTTATTTACTTATTATTCTTTATCATTATCATTTGGTATCACGTCCTAACTCACATTTCATATACACACTTGAGGGTTTGATCAGAAATTAAACATATTATTAACATTTACTGTACCATTATTATCATCATTGAGAATTTAATTAAGAGGTGCGAATTTCACCATTACTAAAGAATTATACACATTTTAATTAATGGAAATATTTATACAAGGAAACCTTTCAACCATATGTCGAATATCACATAAAATAAGAGGAAAGTAAGAAAAAGAGAAGATGAAGCCCAAACCACTCATCAAAAAACAAAAAAAAAAGAAGTAAAATAAGCTGCGTAGTCCACTAATGCCTGTGGTCCTACCTGGTCACGCGAAGCCCAACACCTAAAACGATGTTGTTTCAAGGCAACCGACTAGAAATGACGTCGTTTCATTCACTAAATAAAACTACATTTTTTTTTATTAAGATAAAATTAGAAATCTTAAGGTTTCAATTTGTTCGGAAAAAAAAAAATAAAGGGAGTATGCATATAGAGGCTAATATAAAAGAAAAGGGGAGAAAAGAGAGGGCTGAAAAAAGGAGGAAACCGTAAAATAAAAAAAAAAGCTCAAAGATGGGAGCTCTTAGAGAGAAGCAGAGAAAAGAGATCCCACGAAGATGATGGAGCTTAAGGCCGAGAAAAAGAACAAGAAGAAGATTTTACTTTTGGTGGAGTCTAGTGAAGAAGAAGACGGTGGATATTAGATCTTTCTATTGTTTTCTCTTTCCTCTTTGTAATTAAAAAAGAAAATTAGATACAATCTTGAATTTGTGGTAGTTAGAGAAAGTATTGAATATATGTTGTAATTAAAAATTATCTACTTTAATTAGAATACAAGTTCTAATATAACTTTAGTGACTTAAATTATTAAATAATATTCGGAAAATAAACTTAAGATGGATAAAATATGATAGAGATCATGCAAATGACCTTTTGGCCATAACAATAGAAAATTAAATCTTTAAACCGAAGCATGCCCTGTAATTGACGATATTTGCAATAAGTGTACTAATGAAAAAGAATCATGTGATTCTGTTAGCAAATAATATAACATACCTTAATTGCTTCAGTTATAGAGCAAAATTATAATAAGATATTTCAATTTTTCTTCAAATTCAAAAAAAAAAAAAAAAAAAAAACACATTGTTTGAGGATAATCATTTTGCAGATTTTGATAGTTTGTAGCAGATAATAACCTCAGCAATAATAGTGAACGAATCATTTCTAGAGGGTTTTGTTTAGCGGCATCAATGGGTATAACGATATTTAATAGAAGCCGATCATCTGGCACCAAACGGCACCGTTTCCATGCTCTTCAGTATTTGTTTTCTTTTTTTGAAAACAAAAAAAACGTGAAAATAACAATAAAACAAGAAGAACACACAAGACACCAAGAAAGAAGAAACAACTGGATCTTCAAACAAATCCACTGGCTGCACGTCCACCAGAGGAAACTTAATGTCTAGAGATGGGGAATTGGTGACTGTACGATGAATGGCTTCAACTGTAACAAACTCGACCAAGGGAGAGAGGACGCGTGGCACCCAATAGAGAAATGGATTTTTTGGGTGGTTGGAGTTGTCTAATAATAAAAACTTATATATATACATATATATATATATGCACACACATACACCCATACATGTAGCCACTATTTTATCAATTGAAATCAGAATATGAGATTTACAAAACTGGAAAATCGGGATGATTCCCCTTTTCCTTACAAGACCAACTCACAGAAGAATTTTCCAACTAACCCTAACCTAGTTATGTTGAATTGAGAAGAAAATTACAGATGATGATCTAATGGAATACTAATAAACTACGCGGCGACACATGGGGCAAGTGGTGTGATTTTCCAACCAGCGGAAAATGCAGGAATCGTGAAAGATATGATGGCAGGGCATGTCAATTAGATCTTTAGAAGCCGACATATCATCCAAACAGATGGCACAATTCCCCAGCTCATCACCATCATTACCTTCAAACCTTCTTTCTCTTCTCAACTTTTCTATCACACCCTCTGAATCTTGATCTTCTTGGTCTTGATGATGATGATGATGATGATGATCTTGATGCTGATAATGGGGATGCATAGCCGAAGTACGGAGCCATTCGCTGATATTCATGGGTGCCTCCATGATTTCTTCGATGAAATCCGTCCACAACACCTCCGTGTCAACCGAAACCAGGAAGCCGTTGTGGAGGGAGGCAGCAAGGCGGCGTGCATAGGAGTAGATATTGTTTGCCATGAAACTGCAGAGACGAAGATCGCCATTAATGTTGACGATCAAGTGATCTAGAATGTGATTCCAAGCAGTGACTTGGGAGATGAGGATATTAATTGGAATATGGAAGGAGAAGACGATGGGTCCTCTCATTGGTTGGATATTACAGATCGTTTCACGACCTTCCATATCACGCCTTATGGTTTGCTTGATGTTGCTCACTCGGATGTTCAGAGATGCAATGTTTTGGATAGGGTGCGGCCACGGTCGTGAGCTCATCCCCAGCTTCACCTCCGTTAACCGGTATCCATCTTTGAGGAAAACAGAGAAACAGCAGAACAGAGAAGAGAGACAGCTAGATTGCAGAGAAGACAGAGTAGAGAACAAAGTGTTGGTAACAAAGGTTGCCGTTGCCGGTCTTTATTTATGGAAGAAAATCGAAATAGGAAACCAGGGCTGATTCCTGAGAAGTTCAGGAAAATCACATTCGACCGTTGGCAGTTTATGAATTGATTTTAATTAATTACAGGTTTCCGGCTTTGAATCCAGGCGGAGCTAGGGAAAATAAAGTTTCGATCGTTGGATCTTCTTATATTACACATGGGTTTCCTGGAAATTAGTAGTTTATCTCTGCAAAAATAAAGTTTCGACCCCCTGCCAGTCTTTAGGAAGCAGAGTGTTGCAAAAATAAAGTCAATCTAAAAATTTATTGTCAATTCAATTGAATGAAAATAAAAATTGATTGTAGCTAATTTTGCATGTAATTTACAGTAAAATTAAAAATAATTTTCTTTAAATTAATAAAATTTGACGTGTAAATATTTCAATTTTTTTTGAAATGTCTATTTTTTATTATTCACATAAAATTTTACTGAGTTAAATAAAATATAATTTTTAAATATATTGTACAAAAATTCTTAACTAATTCTCAATATAAATTGAAGTTGTGATAGTTAAATCTCTTGAAGGTCTATTTTTTTTACCATGTGGTAAAAATTTTCATAAAATAGATTAAATTTAATTTTTAAATAAATTCCTCAAAAATTCTCGACTAATTCCCAGTATAAATTAATGCATGGTAAATTCCTAATATGGCCTTTAGGTATTCCAAAATGCAATTTTTTATATTACGAGAGAAGGTGGTAACTAGAAAATTAGAGATAATCACCAAATTTCATACAAGCATGACAACTCTTCTTAACTCATATTGGCAGCTAAAAACTTCAGCAAAGGTTTATGTGACAAAACATTGAAATAATAAACTAAAACAATACCTAAAATAAGTTAAACAAAGGTTGGAAACCAAAGAAAAGCAAAAACGGTAAGTAAAAGCAACGAAGAAAAACATTTAGAGTGTAATATCCGGAATTAATTTTAAAATATTTAAAATTAATATATAAAATATAATTTTTTAATTTTTTAATTTTTATTTAATATAAAAATTAAGAAAAATAGGTGGATGATGAAATTAAAAATAATTTTAAGAAAAAATGGTAAAAATTTGGGTTATGGAGTGTTTTTGAAAGAAAAATCGAAAACTGAGGGTCAAAACGCAATTTAAAAAAAATATATCACGTAGGACCGCCCAGTCAGCAGCCTTGACGAACCGGAGCGCGCCGCGTGGCAAGGCCCGCTGACGCGGTGCCGCACGAGAGGCCTCGCTGGCAATCGCCCGCGATTGGACGGTACAGATCTGTTCCCTCCTCAGGCGCGATCGGACGGTCGCGATTAAATACGATGAACGGTTTAGATCCATTCTTTCTTTAAACGCGATCGTACAGTTTAGATTAAATTGCGATAAACGATCCAAATTCGCTTTTTATTTAAATGCGATCGGACAGTTTAGATCAAACGCGATGGACGACCCAAATTAAAATGGAATAAATATAAATACATCACTTCACACTAAACCCTAACCGTAACGGCCCGGAACTTGAAAGGAAGTAAATTATAAATTAAATGAGGAAGTGAAAGAATAGTGTTAGGGTTTACATTCCTTACAGAATAATTCTGAATACCCAATAGGGATATGAGAATGACCATCTTAAAGGAACAACTAATAATAAAAGAAATAAACGAAAAGTAAACAAATTGGACATCCTACTCGCAACCCTCTTGTGGATCGAGATTTGGATCTCGGTCCTCTTGATCTGAAATAATTAATGAAAGAGTGAGCTA
Organism: Carica papaya; assembly: GCF_054855325.1. Taxonomy (NCBI): domain Eukaryota; kingdom Viridiplantae; phylum Streptophyta; class Magnoliopsida; order Brassicales; family Caricaceae; genus Carica; species Carica papaya. The sequence continues at coordinate 7,417,327 of NC_142316.1, forward strand.
CACTAACTCAGTAAGAATATTATACTACTCACCGATACAGAAATAAAAGTTGGTAAAAATCATAAAAATAACTAATGGAGCTCTTATTTTAAGTAAATTCATTCATCATAAGTAAAATTATTTATTGTACACTTACTGTAGAGAAATTTTTAAAATTGACCTATAGAGGCAATGACACAACAAATCTCATAATCTCATGTACAATTAATCAGAACAACAACCTTTCCTTTATCTGGGTCGTCCATCGCGTTTGATATGGACCGTCCAATCATGTTTAAATAGGAAGTGAGTCTGGACTGTTTATCGCGATTTGATCTAAGCTGTTCGATCGCATTTAAATAAGAAGTGAATCTGGACCGTTCATCGTAATTTGATCTAGACCGTATCATCGCGTTTAAAGGGAGAACGAATTCGGACCGTCCACACGTGCGGAAACAAATCTGGACCTCCGATCGTGGTCACACGGATTGCTAGCGTGGCCTTTCGCATGGCACCGCGTTTCGATTTGTTAAAGCTACTGACTGGGCGTCCTATGTGGTACATTTTTTATAAATTACGTTTTGACCTCTAATTTTTTATTTTTCTTTTAAAAACACTCCTAGAACCCAAAATTTCACCCCAGAATCCAAGTTTTCACCCTTTTTTCCTCAAACTTATTTTCAATTTTATCCCCCACCTATTTTTCTTCATTTTCACATTAAATAAAAATTTAAAAATTATATTTCTACATTAATTTTAAATATATTAAAATTAATTGAAAGGTATTACAACTCTCTCCCCTTAAAAGAAATTTGGTCCCTCAAATTTGTTTCTCTCTCATTCAATCAAACAGTTGGGGATATTAGACTTTGAAGTCTGATTCTAGCTTCCATGTGGCCTCTCTCTGTATGTGATTCTGCCATAGGACCTTACCGAATAAAATTTCTCGATTGCGGAGTACTCTGCTCTTTCGGTCTACAACATCGATCTGTACCTCCTCGTGGGACATATCCTCTTGAAGTGAAAGAGGCTCGTGGGCCAAGATGTGAAAGGAATTCGGGTTGTACTTGTGTAGCATGGATACATGAAACATATTATGGACCCTGAGAAATTCTGGAGGTAGTACCAGTCTGTAGGCAGTAGTGCCAATTCTGTCTAAGATTTCAAATGACCTAATAAATCGGGGATTTAGTTTTTCTCTCTTGCTAAACCTACAGATTTCAAAACCAATGTACTTTTTCTATCCTCCAAATCTTTTGCATAATCACTATCGGTGTAAGCAATAAGCTCTTTATTACCATATTGTTAATAAAAAATTCCATATGCAAGTGTCCCTTTATATAACAAAATACTATCTTAACAGTTTGAAGGTGGATTTCTGTAGGATGTGTCAAATACCTGCCAAGTAAACTAATAACGAACATAATATTCGGTCCAGTAGATGTTAAGTACATCAAACTTCCTACCATTTTCACATACAAGGTGTTGTTCACTGCCATGCCAGTAGAGTCTTTAACCAACTTGAATCATGGAAAACTAGGATTACTTACGACATTACAACTAGCCATATTAAACCTTTCTAACACCTCCTGGGCATACTTCATTTGATAAATAAAAATACCATCAGCTTTTTGTAACACTTCTAAACTAAGAAAATATCGTATTCGTCCAAGATCAGTGTAACACCCCGTTTTTTTTTTCTTTATTTCTAATGGCGTAGTTTACAACAAATCCATGATCAAATACGGAAATTTCGTTTCAAATTAGTCATGCACATAGAAACATTATCAAAATCTATTGTTCAGAGTCAAGATAGACCTGCAATCATACATGTAACATCACGTGAAATACAACCGTATATACTATCAACAGACATACTATCTACTTTACAACTAATTTTTACACATTCAATTCTGTTAATAAAGATCCTTATTCTGTTGCTCTATACGCTAAGCTCGAAAACCAGCAACTTCGATCTCGACTCCATTCCTACATCATCTGTGAATAATAGAGAGTGAGTTCATATAACTCAGTACAGTAAAAATTAAGTTACAAATATGATATGCACAACTATGAAACCCAGTATTTCTATATATACCCATCACCCAACCTAAGTCCTACCTTGTTATCACTATGGGACTACGCAGGACTAAAATGTACCTCGGTATCTTAAATATCATGCATACCATGTGTGACTGTCTCCCAACATCACCCCAAGCGTATAAATATTCTCACTTGTCACCAGTATCGGCGACTACCAATAAACCGCCTATCTCTCGACCCCTAATAGGCCACACACACACAGATACCATCCTTTTCCATCACCAATATCGGCGACCAAACCCCTCCCTGTCAGAGTCTCTCGACCATCACCACTATCGGCGATCAATTTACTTTTTCTAGGTAGCGACAACCAATATCGGCGTCCCCCAATGCTACCAACTCAACACAATATCATCTTGTCCTTATTCCCCCACCTTATCTTGAAGCTTTCTTATACCTTTAACCTGTATACCTAAACTACACGTGTCTCCCCATAAGACACGCACTAACACTTAACACACTCACCCCTATAACATTCCCTTGTCAACTACCAAATTTACAGCAACTATACCAACCTATATACAACCCATACCCTCACACCACACAACTACACCACTCATCCCCTTGCCCTACACAGAGACACCCCTACACCTCTATTCCGACACTTCATTCCCACGGTCTACGGCCTCTCTCTCCTCCTCCCAAATTTTCTACATCCACACACACTACTTTCTCCCTTACACATATCCACCTCACTCACCAAATCCCTTCTTCTCTCCCCCTCCACGGCCTACTCTAGATACTCCACTCTTAAATTTCAAAATCACCTCTCTCTCCTCCCGTGGTCCCCTCCCCAAACCTCCATTCGTACTCACATAACATCTCCTCCCTCTCACGAACCTCACTCACACACTACATATCTTCCTTTCTCTCCTCCCGTGGCCCCCTGCATACACCTCCATTCACGCTCACACAAGATCTTCTCCCCCTCACGAACCTCACTCATACCACGCACTCCTTCTTTTCTCTCCTCTCACGGCATAACCTCCTCCATATGCCCTCGTTCACACACAACATCTCCTCTCCCTCACAGACTGCACTCACACACACCGCACTTCTTCCTTTCTCTCCTCTCACGCCCTAGCCTCCTTCATACGCCCCTGTTCACACACAACATCTCCTTTCCCTCACAGACCGCACTCACACACACTACACTCCTTCCTTTCTCTCCTCCCGTGGCCTAGCCTCCTCCATAGGCCCCCGCTCACACACAACATCTCCTCTCCCTCACAGACCGCATTCACACACATCACACTCCTTCCTTTCTCTCCTCCCGTGGCCTAGCCTCCTCCATACACCCCCGCTCACACACAACATCTCCTCTCCCTCACAGACTGCACTAACACACACCGCACTCCTTCCTTTCTCTCCTCCTGCGGCCTAGCCTCCTCCATATGCCCCGCTCATACTCGGCATCACCTCTCCCTCACAGACCTCTCTCCCACACCATATTTCTTCTTCTCTCTCCTTCCGCGGTCTCTTCCACACACCTCCACTCACACTCACACAAACTCCTCCACCTATGGCAAATTTTTAAATCCACATCAACTAACAGGAAACTTAAAATTACTGTACCTCACATTTCTATCTTCCTTCCTCCCACTGATCGCACTGTCACTGTCCTCTTTCTTCTTCTCTCTCCCTTCTCGTTCCTCTCCGCTCTGGCTCCTCTCTCTCTCTTTCTCGAACCTTCTTTTCCCTCCTTGTTCTCTCTCTTCTCTATTTTCTCTTTTCTTTTTATTTTTCCTCGTCACTCTCTCTCTTCTCTGTTTTCTCTTTTTTTTTTCTTTTTCCTCTTTTTTTTCCTTCTCTTATGCTATTTATACCTCATCAACCTCTCAAAACGACGTCATTTTTCCTTTTTTTTTTTTAGTTACTACAATCGGTCATATCAAATTCCTTCATCATGGAACTTTTAAAAGAGAAAAATAGTAAAGATGAGGTCATCTACATAAAGGGACATAAATGATAAAGTACCTTTTGAAGATTTTTTAAGGAATAAAATATGCTTATAAGGACATTTCTCAAACTCTTCCCTTAGAAAGTAAGTTTCAATGCGATTGTACCATGCTTATGGAGCTTGGGTCAAACCGAATAAGACTTTTTGTAAGCTACATACCTTATTCTCTGCTCCTTTTACAACATAACCAGGGAGTTGTTCAATATACACCTCCTCATTTAACTCACCATGAAGAAAAATAAACTTAACATCTAGTTGAAACACAGACCACCCCTTTTGAGCTGCTAGAGCAAGCATCGGCTGTATAATGTCCATATAAGCCACAGTTGCAAAGACCTCTGTGTAATCCACCCATGTTGTTGTATGTACCCTTTGGGGATAAAGGGCATGCCTTGTATTTTTTGACTTCTCCATCCTCATTTAGCTTAGTCTTGTATACCCATTTCACCCTAACTATTTTTGAACCACAAAGAAGATCAGTGAGGTCCCATGTATCATTCTTTAGGATGGCTTCAATTTCAAAGTCCATGGCGTATCTCCATTTAGCACTCTTAGCTACATCTTTATAGGGTAAATGATCTTTATTAACAAGTAAAACAAAATTACCTTGATCATCATCAGAGAGGCCTTCCCCACTGGATAATCATGCATCCAGATTAGTGGGCGTCGAGAGTGTCTTTCGGTAGGTCTAAAAATAGGATCAACAATTGAGTGTTCTTCAAATATTTGATGCTCCAAATTTTCCTCATGAAATTTGCCATCTGAATTGTTGATTGTTGTTCCATCTTGATTATCATAATGATTGTCTTCATCTACATCACTCTAATAAAGAGGTGTTTGAATTGCTTCAGCGTGATTATCATTCCATGGCTAATTTTCCTCTTCATTGAAGATAACATCGCGAGTAATAATCACTTTTTGAGATAGTGGATCATACAAGCGATATGTCTTGGACTCCTCATAAATTCTCAATAGAACACATTTTAAGCTCTCGCTATATAATTTGGTGCGCTTATTATTTGGAACATGAGAATAGGAAATACATCTAAACACTCAAAAATGAGCAAAAAATGGTTTAGTCCCACTCCATACCTCCTCTAGAGTTTTATTTTGAATCGCAAGTGTAGGAATTTTGTTGAGAATATGTACTGCCCAATTGATAGCCTCAGGCCAAAATGTTTTAAGAACTCGTCTATTGGTAAGCAAACTTCGAACCATGTTCATGATCGTTCGATTTTTTCTTTTCGCCACTCCTTGCTGATTAGTGTAGGCTATAATGAGTTGACAATGTATCCCATTAGTTGAATAAAATTTAAAAAATTTAGTAGATGTGAACTCTCCACCTCGATCAGTTTGCAAGCTCCGAATACTAGTCTTAGTTTCTTTCTCAATCTTTTGTTTGAAAAGTTAAAACATTCTAAAGGCATATGATTTTTCTGTTAAGAACAATACCCATAGTTTTCGACTAAAATCGTTAATAAAGGTTAAAAGATACCTTTTTCCATTATTTGAGATAGGAGAAATTGGCCCACATATGTCTGAATAAAGGAGTTTAACTTGTTGCGATGCTCTCTACATACTTTCTCGTGGAAAAGAACTTCTATGTTGTTTTCCTCGCACACAATCTTCGCATAACAGGCTAAAACATAGCAGCTGTGGCAACCCATGAACCATCTATTTTTTGTTATAGAGTTATAAAGCCTACAAGACTTAAGTGACTGTACTAGAAGAAAGGGAGAATCCAGACAAAATTGATGAAAAAGAAGAGATTCGAGCGAATATAAAGGAAAAAAAATAAGGATAATGAATTTATCTTTAAAGAGATATCCTCTAACTTTAAATATAAAAATAGGCTATGTTATGAAAATCAAGAAAACTCCAATTTAGAAATATTAAAAAGAAAAAAAAGATAAATATTTATTATGGTTTGAAAAACCTTTTATGATTATTTTTTTATTATAGATGGTGGAATCGGCTATTTTGATATTTAAAAAATGATTAATTTGAAAATGTTGTACGAAATTAAATGTCACAATATTTTTTTAATACATGTCAAAGTAATGGAAAAGAAAGAATATCTTTAACTTGCTCTTTTTTTTTCTCATTGGTAAGAATCCAATGATTATAGAATTCATTAAAGGATAATTTTTCTTGTGTGAACAAAATCATCTTTTTTTGTATCATTTCCAAAGAACTTGCCAAACTGGGTGGATACGAAATGTCAGAGAAAATCCAGATTTTGTGTAGGAGTGAAAAAACAATTCTGGTTTTGAAGTTGAATCTTGGCAAGGAGGATAAACATCATATTTAGGGACATGGTTTTTTCAGTAATAAGGCTCTCTTGGGGTGGTACATCTTACATTTGTTATCTCAAAATAAAATTGTCAAATCTTTCTCCTGCAGTTGGCCAATGCCTAAGAGATTATTTTTTAATTTAGGAATATAAAATACCTCAGTAATAACTTGTGAAACATGATTAATTTGGAGTTGAATGCAACCTTTTCCCATTACACCAATGATTGAGTCGTCGCCTAGCTTCACAGACTTATGAAAGCTCCCATTCAGTTCTAAAAAGAATTTTTTTCGTCTGCACATATGGTTGCTACATCCCGAGTCTAAGAACCATTAGTAGTTTTGCATATGTTTGAAAATGTATAAGGTTAAAGACATAGTTTAGAGTCAAATAAAAAAATGATGGATAAAGATGAAGGAGCTAGAATAAATATGAAGAAGCATGAAAAAAAGTGGGAATCTTTTAAATGAAGTGGTATAATAAAAAGTGGTAACTATTAGATAAAATGACATAAGGAAAAATGACAACTTTTAGATGAAGTAATATGTGAAAAGTGGTAATCTTTTAACATGTGAAAAAGCTTTTTAGATAAAAATGACATGTCAAAAGTGGTAACCTTTTAAATAAAGTAGCATATGAAAAGACCTTTTAGATAAAACGACATGTGTAGAGTGGTAACCTATTAAGTGAAGTGACATGATGAAAGGTTATAACTTTTAAATGAAATAGTACGATGAATGGTGGCAACATTTCCCTCGTGGCTCCCCACTCCTATGAATAGGGGATAGGAGAAGGGAGGAAGAGACATTCCGAACGAGAGAAAAAATAGTGAAAAGCATAGAGGTGAAGAAAGAAGAGGAAGAATGAAGTGTGTGATCTTTAAAGTATTTTGAGGTTTTAGATAAAAATCTTCGGAAAACTCTACTAAATTTGTGAGAGCAGAGAAAGAGAAAGAGAAGATTTATAAGGCTCACGATCAAAAGAAAGTTATAAACTATTAGAGAGAAATTGAATAAAAACCATCCTGAAACTCTGCCAGATTTTTTAGAGAAAAAAGTCATAAATATAGCCAGAATTCTACCAGAATTCTACCAGAATTAAGACTACGTCTACTAAGGACCTAAGGTAAGTGGATATTATGGATTCATAGCCTACGTAGTTTTGAGATATTTTAGGTATTCTCAGTATAAAAATGTGTACATGTTTAATTTATCTTTCATATTTACTAAGTAAGTATTTATTTAAGTTTTACTTCGATATAAGTGTTATTTCGTTTCGTATTTTTGAAATGTGATTTTGATATGTGTGCCTAACTCATTATGAAAAAAAAGTTATTCTGAAAGCACCTGCATTGTGCTAGGCTTCAATCTGGCTGTACATAACTTACTTATATGTGTTCGGGTGTATTAGCGAAGTAATAAGTGTGTACCCATATATAATCGTTCCGTATTCGAGTGTATGAAAAAATAGTTTGATCTGCATGCCCTAACCATTTCCTGTTCGAGGGGTAACAGTGTTTCAAGATACTCATGTATGTCGTTCCATGGTCGGGTATATGGGGAACCAGTGATAAGTATCCGTACCTACGCATAATGTACGGTAACTTATTGATCCTCTATAATAGTGATGAAGTATAAATACGAAACTATTTCCTGATTTGTGCCTTCGTCTTCTGATTTATATCTGTTTTAGAAAGATTATATGATATATGTTTTGCTGTGTGTAAAAAAACTATATATTGTATGTACTATGCTGTGATTTCATAATATTATTTATTAGAATATTTTATCTCACCCACCTATCACCCTCCGGATACTGAAGATACTGCTAGAGAGTGAGCGGTGATACAGAGAAAATTTCTGAAGTTTAGACTCTGATATTAAGGTTATTATTTCGTACTTTTGTTTAGTAATGTAAGTAAGAAAATTTAGAGTCTCGTACATATATTTATATTTTAAGGGATGTAACGTTTCTGCGACTCTTTTATTATTAATAAAGTTAAATTATTTTACTTAACTCGAGTCTATATGATTTAAAAAAGTATGCTTCAGTCATTACCCTATAAGACAGGGTGTGGTCCGTGATAAGTGGTATCAGAGCACAGTTCTTAGACATCCCTTGAATACGAGACTTAAGATTGCATAAGACTTAGATAGAGTTGTGAAACATAGAGAAATGTCTCTAAATTTAAATTTCATGAATATAGGAAATGGCAAGGATACCGAGAGAGCAGACACATTGAGTTCTGAAAGACCGGATCGAGCAGAGTCTAGAAAGACTCATGCATATAATTGAAGGCTTAGCTACGGTGGTAAGTCAACACGTAGTTCATAGCCAAAGTGCTACCAATGGTAATAATACTAGTACCAATAACACCCAATCAATGGAGGAAAATAATAAAAAGCTCATTGAAAGGTTTAAGAGGATGAACCCACCGTCATTTACTGGAGCAACAGACCCGATATTAGTCAAACAATGGATCATGGAGTTAGAGAAGATATTTGATGTTCTCAGCGCCACTTCAGATCAAAAGGTACGATTAGCCACATTCATGTTCAAGGGAGCTACAAAACACCCTTGGCACTTGAAGAATAGAATATGAGGGTGGCAGAATATCAAGAAAAGTTTATAGAGCTTGTTCGGTTTGCGCCCAACTTGGTAGCAGATGGAAGTCTAAGAGCCAAGAAGTTTCAGAGAGGCCTGCGTAAAGAGATCTGGGATAAAATCTCGGTTCTAAAAATTAATGACTATCAAGAACCACTAGAACGAGCCCAGCTTGCAGAAGAGACTACAAGCCCAGTCCCACAACAAATCTAACAGGTTTAACCATTCATACAAAACAATAAAAGGAAGGTCTATGAGCCACAACAACCTGATAAAAGGTAGAAAACATATCTCTTAGTCCCAACACAAGGGCCAGAACATATATGCCCCCCATTATAGAAAAAACCATAGTAGCAGACTCTGCTACAAGTTGACAAATGGATGCTTTAGATGTGGTAGTACTCAACATCGGATCAAAGAGTATCATATCAACAAAGAGCATATCAGACCAAGAACTCAAGAAAGAGTATATGCCATTATAGAGCGAGATGCTCAATCCTCTCAGGATGTAATCCAAGGTATGTTCACTATCTCTAGTACCTTGGCTAAAGTTTTAATAGACTTCTACACACTCTGTTGTAGCACATGAGTTTGCTCAGCATCTGAACATTGAACAGTCACCTTTAGAATATGTATTAGTAGTCTCTACCCCAGCCAATAAAGACTTGACCACTAGTATAGTTTGCCAAGCATGTATTGTAGAGATTGCCAACAGAGAGTTACCAGTAAATCTCATACTCCTATACATGCATGATTTTGATGTCATACTAGGAATGGATTGGTTGATAACATACCATGCCAATATAGATTGTCATGGAAAGACGGTGACCTTTAATATTCCCAATGATAAGGTTTTTAAATTCAAAGGGATTAGGGAGCCCTAACATCCATGTCTTGTATCTTGCATTTAAGCTCAACGATTACTTGAGAAGGGATATGTAGGGTATTTGGCTTATGTAGTGGGGAATAAAAGTAAAGAAGTCAATGTACAACAGATATCAGTGGTAAAGGAATTTTATGAAGTTTTCCCAAAAGATCTTCCAGGTTTACCTATAGATCGGGAGATCAAGTTCTTTATTAACTTAATTCCTAGTACGAGCCCCATCTTTAAAGCTCTGTATTGAATAGTGAAAGCTAAATTAGAGAAACTCAAGAAATAGTTGTAGGAATTATTGAATAAGGGTTTCATCATACTAAGTGTATCATCATGGGGAGCTCTAGTACTATTTGTGAAGAAGAAGGATGGTATCATATGACTCTGTATCAACTTTAGGCAATAAAACTAAGTCACCATAAAGAATAAGTATTTGTTGCCTCGTATCGATGATTTATTCAACCAACTTCAAGGAACCCAAGTATTTTGAAAGATTGATCTATATTCTGGATACCATCAACTAAAACTTAAGAAAGAGGATGTTCCCAAAACTGCCTTCAGGACTAAGTATAACCATTACGAATTCTTAGTCATGGCTTTTGGTCTAACAAATGCTCTTGTAGTATTTATGAATTTGATAAACGAATTCTTCCATCAATTCTTGGATAAGTTTTTTATCATCTTCATTGAAAATATACTAATTTATTCACGGAGCGAAGCTGAACATGCGGAGCATTTGGCAATAGTGCTTGGAATACTTAGGAAAGAGAAATTATATGCCAAGTTTAAAAAGTATGAGTTTTGGTTGAAGAAGATTGCCTTCCTCGGACATAGAATTTCAAAGGACGGAATATCGGTAGATCTAGTTAAAGCATAAGTAATAGTAAACTGAAAAATGTCTACAATGGTAACTGAAGTCCAAAATTTCCTCGGTCTAGCTGGACACTACAGGAAGTTTATTGAAAAATTTTTAAAGATTGTTACTCCACTCACTCAGCTCACTAGAAAGGACACAAAGTTTGAGTGGAATGACAAGTATGAACAAAGTTTTCAAGAACTGAAGAAGTGATTGACAATAGCCCTAATATTGACTATTCCTAACGGTATTGGTGGATTCTCTATTTACAATGATGCTTCAAAGCAAGGATTGAGATATGTACTAATGCAATACGAAAAAGTGATAGCATATGGATCTAAACAATTAAAGAATCATGAGCAGAATTATCCTATCATGACTTAGAACCAGCCGTTATAGTTTTTACCTTAAAGATCTAGCCACATTATATATATGGTAAAAGTATCGAGATTCACACAGACTATAAAAGTTTGAAGTATTTGTTCTCGCAAAAAGAACTTAATATGAACCAAAGGAGATGGATGGATTTACTGAAGGATTATGATAGTAAGATCCTATACCATTTGGGAAAAGACAATATGGTTACAGATGCACTTAGTAGGAAGAGTATTTGCACTCTTACCTACATAATGGCCTCAGAGTGGAGACTCATAGAGGAGTTCCAGAAATTGAATCTGAATATCCGACATAAGAGATCAGGAGGATACCTAGCCCAATATAAAAGTGTAACCCATTTTGATGCAAAAAATTAGAGAAGCTCAACAATATGATCTTACCTTGAAATCAATTATGGAAGATATCAGTAAGGGACTTAGGCCAGAATTTAGACTATCGATAGATGGTGTATTGAGGTTTTAAAACAGAGCATGTGTGCCCAAATAGTCTAAAAAATGAGATATTAGAATAAGTGCACTGCTCTAGATTTTCTATGCACCCTGGCAACACTAAGATGTATCAGAACTTAAGGACCAAATATCAATGGAGTGGGATGAAGAATGATATAACATAGTTCGTTTCTAAATGTCTTATATGCCAACAAGTAAAGGCTAAACATCATAGACTAATAGGACTACTTCAACCCTTGCCGATAGCATAGCGGAAATGAGAACATATTATTATGGATTTTGTGGTGGCTCTACCTAAAACAAGATCCCAATATGATGTTATTTAGGTTATTGTTGATAGATTAACTAAGTCTACTCATTTTCTGGTTATTAGAGTAAATGACCAACTAGACAAGTTGGTCAAACTTTATATCAAGGAGATTGTGAGATTGCATAGAACTCCAATCTCAATTGTATCTGATCGAGATCCCCGCTTTACTTCAAGATTTTGGACCAATCTATAGAATGCTATAGGGACAAGCTATCCTTTAGTATGGCTTTCGATCCTCAAACAGATGGTCAATCAGAACGAGCAATCCAAACTTTAGAGATATGCTACGAATCTGTATCATTGAGTTACGAGGTAAATGGGACGATCATTTATCTCTAATTAAGTTCGCATATAACAATAGTTGTCAGTCGAGCATTCAAATGACACCCTATGAGGCTTTATACAGAAGACCCTGCAGATCATTTATTTGTTGGGAAGAAGTTGGAGAAGGAAAACTGGTTAGACCTGAACTAGTGAAAGAAACTTCAGAAACATTATGCCCACAATTAAAGAAGAGACTTAGAATTCAAAGTAGGCGACCATGTATTTCTAAAAATCTCTCCAATTAAAGGGATTATGAGATTTGGGAAGAAAGGAAAACTCAGTCCTTGATTTATTAGACCTTTCGAGATATTAGATAGAATGGGAGCTGTCGCCTACCGTTTAGCATTGTCACCTGAGTTAGCCAACATACACAATGTCTTTCATATGTCGATGTTGAAGAAATATCACCCAGATCCATCGCATGTACTCTGTTATGAACCCCTTGCACTTCAAGATAACCTATCCTATATTGAGCTTCCTGTGCAGATAGTGGATTGTAAAGAAAGGATATTACGATCCAAGATAATCTCCTTAGAAAAGGTATTATAGCAGCACCATTCGATTGAAGAAGCCACGTTGGAGCTAGAAGAGGAAATGAAGGCCAAATACCCACATCTATTTATGACTACTAGTAAGTCCAATTTGGAGGACTAAATTTCTTTTTAAGGGGGGAGGATGTGATAGCTTAAAAATACCTCTAAATTAATTTCGTATAATTGATATATTTAATTTAATTTTGTATATGTTTGAAAATGTATAAGGTTAAAGACATAGTTTAAAGTCAAACGGAAAAATGATGGATAAAGATGAAGTAGCTAGAATAAGTATGAAGAAGTATGAGAAAAAGTGAGAATCTTTTAAATGAAGTAGTATAATAAAAAGTGATAACTATTAGATAAAATGACATAACGAAAAATGACAACTTTTAGATGAAGTAACATGTGAAAAGTGGTAACCTTTTAGATGAAGTGGCATGTGAAAAGCACTTTTAGATAAAACAACATATGAAAAATGGTAACTTTTTAGATGAAGTGGCATGTGAAAAGGCTTTTTAAATAAAACGACATGTGTAGAGTGGTAACTTTTTAAGTGAAGTGACATGATGAAAGGTTATAACTTTTAAATGAAATAGTAAGAAGAAATGGTAGTAACCTTTCTCTTGTGGCTCCCCACTTTTATAAATAGAGGATAAGAGAAGGGACGAAGAGACATTCCAAATGAGAGAAAAATAGTGAAAAGCATAGAGGTGAAGGAAGAATAGGAAGTACGAAGTGTGTGATCTTTAGAGTATCTTGAGGTTTTAGATAAAATTTTTTGGAAAACTCTGCTAAAATTGTGAAAGTGGAGAAAGAGGAAGAGAAGAGGAATAAGGCTTACGATCAAAAGGAAGTGATAAACTGTTAGAAAGAAAGTGACTAAAAATATTCCGAAACTCTGCCATATTTTTTAAAGAAAAAAGTCATAAATAAAGTCGGAACTCTATTAGAATTAAGATTACGACTGCTAAGGACCTAAGGTAAGTGAATATTATGGATTCATAGCCTACATAGTTTTGAGATACTTTTCGTATTTTTAGTATAAAAATGTGTACATGTTTAATTTATCTTCCGTGTTTGGTAAGTAAGTATTTGTTTAAGTTTTACTTCAATATAAATGTTATTTCGTTTTGTATTTTCGAAACGTGATTTTGATATGTGTGCATCACTCATTATAGAAAGAAGTTATTCCAAAAGAACCTGCATTATGCTAGGCTTCAATCTTGCTACACATAACTGTTCCATGTTTGAGTGTATTGACGAAGTAATAAATGCGTACCCATACGTAACCATTCCATGTTCGGGTGTATGAAAAAACAGTCTGATTTGCACATCTTAACTGTTCCATGTTCGGTGGGTAGTAGTGTTTCAAAGTACTCATTTATATCGTTCCGTGTTTGGGTACATGGAGAACCAATGATAAGTATCTGTACATACGCATAATATATGGTAACTGATTGATCTTCCATAATAGTGATGAAGTATATAACATGAAGTTATTTATTAGGATATTTTATCTCACCCACCTATCACCTTCCAAATATTGAAGATACCGCTGCAGAGTGAGCAGTGATATGGAAAAAATTTCTGAAGTCTAGACTTTGATTTTAAGGTTACTGTTTCATACTTTTGTTTAATAACGTAGGTAAAAAAATTTAGAGTCTCGTACATATGTTTATGTTTTAAAGGATGTAACGCTTCTGCGACTCTTTTGTTATTAATAAAGTTAAATTATTTTACTTAACTCGAGTATATATGATTTAAGAAAGTATACTCCGATCATTACTCTATAAGACGGGGTATGGTCCGTGACAATATAAGTGATATGCTTAGTAGTAAGGACAATAACCAATAAAAATACAATTTGTTTATTCTTCATATAATTTATTGATTTTTTTGGATTTACCAACATATATAATACAACAATAACTTCTTTAAGTAGCTAACTGATTAGTTAAACCTCTCCAATCTTAATATCGTAATAATTTTTATAAGAAAAATATTCAAAAAATACGTTGAAGCTGCAACTATTTTTGTTAGTACTTATTTGGAAGATTTTTTGCCTTTAATAAGTTTTTTGTCATTTCAGAAATAGTATGATTCTTCCATTTAGCTATATTGTCTTTTTCAGGTGTGTATCATGCTGTCAACTCCTTGTGAATGTCATTTTCTTCACAAAAATAGTTAAATTTATTTGAAAAAAATTTGTCACCTCTATAAAAGCGAAGGACTTTTATTCAAGAATATATTTACTTCATAACTAAGACCTTAAATTTCCTAAAATATTCAAAAGTTTTTTTATTTATTTTTCAAAAAATACATAAAGTTCATGTGACTAAAGTCATCTGTTATGAGCAAAAAATAATGACTTAACCAAATTTAGCATTTATTAATCTACACATACTATTTCAAGGCATTTAAAAGCTCTCAAAGCATTTCCATCCAGAAATGACTTTTTTGTTTGTTTGCCATATAGATATCTTTTACTTAAATAAAAAAATATATTTTTTCAACAAACCAAGAAGCATATCTTATTAGTTCAACAACTTCAGTCACTTGATATTGAGAAACCCCTATCGTAAATGCCAAAATTTAGAATCATTTTCTTCACCTACAACACGGGCAATGTTAATTCTAATTTGAGATATTAAATGGAAACTGTAACGGTCCATGAACTTGAAAGGAAATAAATTATAACTTGAATGCGGAAGTGAAATAAATAGTTAGGGTTTACACTCCTTACACAATAATTCAGATTACCCAATAGGGCTACGGGAATGACCCTTTTAAATGAAATAACAAAAATCAAATAAATAAATAAAAAATAAACAATTCGGCATCCTACTCGCAACCCTCTTGTGGATCGGGCTCTAGATCTTGGTCCTCTTGATATGAAATAATTAATAAAAGAATAAGCTACACTAACCCAGTAAGAATATCACGCTACTCACCGACATAGAAATGATGGTTGGTAAAAATCATGAAAACAACTAATGGAGCTCTTAATTTAAGTAAATTTGTTTATCATAAATAAAATCATTTACCGCATACTTACCATAGCGAGATTTCCAAAACCAACCTATAGAGTCAATAATATAAACAATATCATAATCTCATATGCAATCAGACGACAACAAACAACTTTCTCTTTTATCAGCTTACTGGTATCCATAGGAGTCCGTAGGGATGTCTCCACTATGCGTGAATCCTTTTTCATATTTTCAATTAACGGACCATCCTCATACCCCATCCGGTACGAGTGCTAAAATACTAATTCTCGATACTCCGTCCGATATGAGGCAACATTCACGGTAGGGTTTCCTATGTACCCGGTCCATCCACCATTTTCTAGGATATCCAGTAAGGGTACCATTCATCTATTTACTTAATCAAACAATTTCAAGTTTACCTTTGATTTTCAGTTTTTTAATTTAACCGTAATTACATAAAGCAAGCAATACATGCATCAAGGAAACACAATCGCATCATCATACCAATTTCAGTGTATTATCATGCATTCAAAAACTATAAAATCAACCAATCAGCCAAACACAGCAAACAGTAATAAATAACCAGTTTCAGCTCCATTAGTGACCTGTAATTAATTATGGATATTTTTTAAACTACACAAAATACCATGTTATTATTAATTAAACTACAATTTCATAACAGAGAATAAGGTGAGGGATTCTTACGCAAATTGATGTCCGAGATATCAAACTTTTAATCGCGCCTATTAATGATCCTCGGGTTCCTTGAAATTTTCTTTGAGGATTAAACATACTTCAAGTATCTAGAAATATTTTAAAAACTGAAAATCAGTTTAAAAACCTTTTTTGGCCAATTCGAGAATTCTGGCACAGCAGTTTATTTCGGGTTGGTCATTTTTGGCCGATTTCAGCCGATTTTATATCCATCCATACAAGAAAATACATTAAAGGGCCTCAGTTGGTCTAAAAAAATAAAAAAAAAAAACTGAAGCTTACCGACGGCGGAGTTTCCGGTACGGCGACTCTACCGGCTCACCTTCACAGTTGGGTGTTTTACTTCGGTCAACCTGTAGAGAAAGGAATGGTGATTACAATGGTGGAAAAATTACACGAAATAGGAATTAGAAAGGGCCTCATCAGAGGTAATTTTTACTTTTTTCTGTGACGGTGCCGCTGGGCTTTGTCCTCGATTTTCGGCTCATCCACCAGTCCTTTTACTCCAATTTGGCTATATGGGCGTTCAAAATTGAATTTCGAGCGAATGGAAATTTTTTTACCTCTTTTGGCGGTCGAAAGTGGCTCCGGCCCGACGGCAGACAACGGTCGACTCCCTTCCCAACGACTGGCTCTTCTTCTCCGGGGGGGGGGGGGGGGGGGGGGGAGAGGGGGGGTCTTGCGGCTAAGGTTAGGGTTTGGTGTGAAAAATGTTGTTTATATCCATCTCCTTTTAATCTAAACCGTCTATCACGTTTAATATGGCCTGTCCGATCACGGATACACAGATCGCCAATGTTGCCTCCCACATGGCACTACATCAGCCTGCCTTGCCACGCGGCGTGCTCTGGTTCGTCGGAGCTGCTGACGGGGCGTCTTACGTGGTATAATTTTTTTAAATTACGTTTTGACCCCTAATTTTTGAATTTTCTTTCAAAAACACCTCTATGACACAATTTTTTACCTATTTTTTTCAAAATTATTTTCAATTTCATCCTCCATCTTTTTTTCTTACATTAAATAAAAAAAATCAAAATTAAAAAATTATATTTATACAATTAATTTTAATTACATTAAAATAAATTAAGGATATTACAAAAACATCATTTACTATATCATATGGACAGTAACTATTACTACCCTGACTATTTATCTTTAGTAACACTTTCTTGTTCATTCAAATAAAATTGAATATTAACTGGCCATTAATTGTCCACTACTTAGCAGATTATATGCCAAGCTTCCAACAAATTGAACTTTTGGAGGATTTTTCCCTTACCATGACTAGTCTAGAGCACAACGATTCATTTTTCTTCAACCTGTATTTTTTTATTGTCACTAAATTTAATTTTCATCATTTAAGTTTCATCAAGTTCTCTAAAGATTTTCTTTGTATCAGACATGATTTGAGTAGCCACTATTACAAAACACATATCATTTAAAACATTAATAAAATAAGAAAGTGTCGTGAATAACTTAACCTTCTTTTTCACTTTTTTCTGCATTATTCACTTGTTTCTGGTACCTATAATATGCTTTTACATGCTCATAATTCTCGAAATGATGCCAAAATGCTATTTTTGTAAACTTTTTGCTCATTGAAGGAATTCTTTTTCTCAACTCCTTTGTTTTTGCCTCTCCTACATCCTCTATCATAGGCTGTTCCTTTACCTTGTCCTGTGCCTCATGCCTCTTCATATTCTCTTGTATCGAATACCTCTCCTTTCACTCAAGAACATTTTTCAAGAGATCCGTCAATTTGGTTCATGATGTTTCTTATTTATTCCAAATGTAAAACTTCTTTCTATTTTCTAATGTAAAAAAGCTAACATGGTTATATTGTATTTGGATGCTTTAAATTAAATAACTCAAAAAAATAATTTTGATTAATTAATTAATTTAATAAATTAATAACATAAAAGTAGGCCTAATATTATTATTTATTAATTTATTAATATAATTAATTAGTTAAAGCTATTTTTTTAAGTTCTTTTCTAAAATATCCAAATATGGCCTAACTGTTTTAATTTTTTCATTAAGAAATCAAAGGAAACTGATAATTAGGAATAATTTGAAAACGTTGGGGATCAAAAAATGATAAAAAATTATTTATCAAATTGTAAGAAGTATTAAAATTTGAAGATTAGTTTGATAATTTATCCTAAAAATAAATAAAAAATCAGAATTTTTTTTTATTTTTTTTTGCACAATTTAAAATTGTTTGAGTTTAGCATTTAAATGACGAATTGGTTGAGTGGTGTTCGTATTTAGTAAATAGCTTTCTATGTCCAGGCAACACACTTGAAAAAATAATACAAATTAAGACTATTAAAATTTATTGTTATGAAAAAATAATTAAAACTCAAATGGAATCATGCTTATACGTATGTGTGCATATATAAATAGTCTCCTTCTTCTGTTAAGATATACAGCACTATCTAGACAAATCGGCAACTACCAAAGACATACATAACCCACATAAATCCCTCTCCCTCTCTTCTCTCCTTCACCTATATCTCTCTATCTATTTTCCCTTCTAAAATTATCACCGAGTTTAGTTCTTTAGTTGGTTTTCCTAATTAAAATCAATTCAGAAACTGCCAACGGTCGGATATAATTTTCCTTCAACTTTTCAGGAATCAACCTTGGTCTTCCGACCCCTTCCAGGAATGGACCCTCGTATCCTATTTCGATTTTCTTCTATAAATAAAGACCGGCAAAGACAACCTTTGTTACCAACACTTAGTTCTCTACTCTGTCTTCTCTGCAATCAACCTTTTTTTCTTCTCTGTTTTGCTATCTCTCTGTTTTCCTCAAAGATGGCGACTGGTTTAAGGGAGGTGAAGATAGGGTTGAGTGCATTTATATGGCCGCAGCTTACTCAAAACGTTCCAACTATCAGCATCCGATTGAGCAACATCAAGCAAACTCTAAGGCGTGATATGGAAGGTGGTGAGACGATCTGTAATATCCAACCAATGGGCACCCACCATCTTCTGCTTTCACGTTCCAATCAACTTCCTCATCTCCCAAGTCACTGCTGAGAATCACATTCTGAATCACTTGATGTCGAATGTTAATGGAGACCCTAATCTCCGCAACTTCGTGGCGTCTAAAATCTACTCTTATGCACGCCGCCTTGCTGGCTCCGGCACCAACAACTTCCTTGTTTTTGTTGATACAGAGGTGTTGTGGACTGATTTTATCGTAACTGAGACAACTATGGATGTAATCGAATGGAACCTTATGTCGATGATGAATCTCGATTATGAAAATCAAGATCAAGATCAAGAAAATGGAGGTGCAGAGCGGGAGGGGATTTTAATCGAATGGCTCGATAATTCGGTGATGGATCCTGATTATGAAAATCAAAATCATCATCATCATCATCAAGACAGACAAGCTCAAAATCAAGATTCAGAAAAGGTTATTGAAAAGTTGAGAAGAGAAAGAAGGTTGGAGGATCTTGATGATAGTGAGGTGGGGATTTGTGCCATTTGTCTGGATAATATGTCGGCCTGCAAAGACCTGGTTGACATGCCCTACCGCAATATCTTTCACGAAGCTTGCGTCTTCCGCTGGTTGAAAAACCATAACACTTGCCCCATGTGTCGCCGACTAGTTCAGTAACATTCCATCAGAGCATCATCTGTAAATTTCTTCTGTAATTCAACATAACTAGGTTAGGGTTAGTTTGAAAAATTCTTCTGTACCTTGGTCTTATAAGGAAAAGGGAAATCATCCCGAATCTCCAGTTTTGTAATTCTCTCATTCTAATTGAAATTGATAAAATAGTGGGTATTCTGTGTGTATGTGTGTTTTTTATACTGGACAAACTCGAAGCACCCGGAAATTCCCTTCGTATGGTCTAATTGTTTTGTTTTGTTTGGTAGCAGATGATTGGCTTTGATGGTGGCTTTGTAAGTTTTGTTTTGAAAAATTACTTGGTTGGGCTCTCTCTTTTTCTATTTTCCTTTTTTCTTTTTTATTTCTTATTTTTTACTTTTTATATTTTTCCTAGTTTTCTTTATGAGAAAAATATAAAAATACTTATCTATTATAATTCTATTTTTCTTTTATGTGTTTTTTGTAGAGTAGTAATCAAATATCACAGAAGTATATGGAGATGGATGATAAAATATAAGATCTATTATTTCTAATATTAATGGGAGAGTTTTCTATAATTTTGTTATAATTTTGACTTAGAAAATCAAACTGCAATTACACCAACTTTTATTTTCCTAAATAAAGTTCTTAAACCAATACGATTTAAGTCAGTTAGTTCATTGTTTATATGAGGTTCTTAATATCTCGCTTCTGAACCTTTACAATAACCCTTTAGGGGTTAACTAAAAATAGAGTTCATTTTTATCTTGTAAAATCTAATAATAAAAATTAATTATAATTTTCAGATATTCAATTTTGTTATCAACAATTTCCATATTTTTCTATCCTCTAACTCCAAATTTCTTGCTACAACAAATCACATAATAATAGGTCAAAAAAAAGAAGAAAAATGAGAAGAATTTTGCTCTTTTGAACATGATGTTTGGCAGGATAGAAAGCAAAAAATAAAATAACAAAAAAAATAAAAGTTTATCGAGCTTATCGAGCAGTTAGCTGGGCGATAACTCATCTAGTGATAGATAATTCTTAGCTCCAACGAAATCCAGTGAACCCATGTTGAGTGAAGAATGAATAAAATTTCTTCACATATCATCTCAGTTACCTTCTCTTACAGCTAAGACTTCCTTTTCAATTGAGATTGCATCCTAGATCTCCTTTAAAACTTCAAAAATTGATAGATGCATGTGTCCATGAGGTTGAACACACATCAAAGCTTTTTCTGCTATCTTCCACATAGACTTGATATCATTTATAAAGAAGGGTCGATCACTCCCTATATGTACCACTTTCTACGTGTAACTTTGCCTACAACATAATTACAGAAGGAAATTTAATATGTGAGACCAAGTTCATGCATGTAATAATATCATATTTCAAAACTATTAGAACATAAAAACTTGTAATTAAAAGTCCACATAGAAAATGGAACTCTTCTGAACTTGTACACAACTTATATCATTTCATATTCATAGGCTATAGTTTCTTATTTAAATAACATTGGAATCTTAAGATAATCAAAAGACAAACTTCAAGTTAGAAATTTCATCGTGGATTTATTTAATGAACCTTTATGATTGTATTTACTACATTTATACATTTTTTAGTTCTCGATTTCTGATTTTATATATATTTTTTACCTAAAGTCATATTAGTTATGAAAATGAAAATAATATATAGAAAATAATAGTGAAACTATAAGTTATTTTCTTCATCATGCCATATCCTTGCTATCAATTTCAAAACCTCGTTTTTATTTTTTAGAATTATACTGCATAGAAAATAAAAACTAAAACATATTTTCATATAGTAAAATAGAACCCATATTTCTTTGGGTTTATAACTAAACTTACCCATTGGACTATGTTGTGGCAATGTACACCAAAGATTCATTAAATATAACTTCATAACCAAACATAGACTCAAGAAGAATAACACTAAAGCTTATACACATCACTCTTGTCTATTAATTGCTGCAAGATATAATACCTACATACCATATAAAATTTAATTAATTTAATGTGGCCAAGACATTTGATCCACTTGGCAAATCTTTTATGAGATAGTCTCCTGCTATTCACAATAAATCAAATCTTCACATAAATTTATATAGTATGACCTACTTACATTGTCAAAAAAGTAAATTAACAAAGTAGTGAAAAATCCGACAACAAAATGACAAAGCAAAATACTAGCTATCTCTGGTACAAGAAATGATCAAATAATAAAAAATACTAATCACAATCCAAATGCTCATAACTTGAAAGAACATGTCTGGAAGAAGAATATAATGGTAGACGAACCACCATTTTTTTAACTCCCCTATTGTAACGACTCCGGAATTCCAAAAAATAAAATAAATCATAAATTAAGTGCAAAAAGTAAAATGATTAGTTAGGGTTTACATTCCTTATACAATAACTTAAAGTACCAAATAGTGCTACGAACATTATCATTTTTAAAGCAAATACAAAAATTAAGGAAATAAACGAAAAATAAATAAAACTGGTATCATACTCGCAATCCTCTTGTGGATCGAGCTCTAGATCCTGCTCCTCTTGATTTGAAATGATTAAATAAGGAATGAGCTACACTAGCCCAATAAGAATATCACGCTACTCACCGACACAGAAATGAAGGTCGGTAGAAAAATAAAAAATAACTAATAGAGCTCTTAATTAAACAAATGTATTTATCATAAGTAAAATCTTTTACCATCTATTACCGTAGTAAAATTTATAAAACAACTTATAGAGAAAATAACATAACACAGATCATGATTTTATATGTAATCGATTTGAACAATAATTTTATCATTTTATCAGTCTACTGGTATCTATGGGGGTTCATAGGGATGTCTCTCCAACGTGTGAACTCTTTTCTTTAACATTTTAAATTAACAGGTCGTCCCTATACCCCGTCCGGTATGAGTGTCAAACTACTAAATCTCAATATCTCGTTTGGTATGAGAGTGAAACGGGTCGTCCTCATATCCCGTCCGATATGAGGCAACGTTCATGGTAGGGTTCCCTATGTACCATGTCTGTCCACCAGCTCCTAGAATATCCAGTAAGCCTGTCGTTTCATCCATTCACTTAATCACGCAATTTCTCGTTTTCTTTTAATCTCTATTTTTTCTATTTAATCGTAAATACATAAAACAACCAATACATGCATTCAAAGCTATGAAATCGACCAATCAGATACCAATCATGCATTCAAACTATAAAAATAATCAACAGAAACAACAGTAGATAATTTTCTATTTTAACTCTATTAATAATCTGTAATTAATTATGGATATTTTCTAAATTGTACAAAACACCGTATTATTTTTAATTTGACTTTAATTTCATAACAGAGAATAGAGTGAGAAATTTTTACTCAATTCGATGTCCGAAAAGTGAAACTTGTTGACGACGCCTACCGGCGGTCCCCAGATTCTTTGAACTTTTATTCGGGGATTAAAATGTGCTATAAGTACCTAAAAAAATCCCAAAAATAGTGTCAGAACCCCTTTTTGGCCACTTCCGACACAGTGGCTACGTCGTGCTCCGGCGACGGCGCTGCCACTCGCGGCGGCGATCCGCCTCGAGTTGGCTATTTTTGACCGTTTTCGACCGAATTCGACCGATTTTGCATTAATCCTTGCGAGAAAATGCATTAAGGGGGCTCGATTAGCCCAAAAAAATGAAAAACTGAAATTCACCTGCGGTGGGGCTCTCCGGTGCGGCGGCTCCGCCGACTCACTTTTACGGTTGGGTGTTTTGCTTCAGTCAACCTGTAGAGAAGGTAACGGTGATCACAACGGTAGAAAAATTTCGCATAAAGGGCCTCATCAGAGGCCATTTTTAAAATTTCCTGCGGTGGCACCGCTGGGTTTTGCCTACAGTTTTCGGCCAATCCGCCAGTCTTTTAGCTCTAATTTGTCCATGGGGTTTTTTAAAGAATTTCGAGCAAAGGGAGAAGTTTTTACCTCTTTTGGCAGTCGAAAGTGGCTTCGGCGCTGCGGCGGGTGGTAGCAGCTCTCCTTCCAGGCGGCTGGGTCTTCTTCTCCAGCGAGAGTGTCTGGCAGCTAGGGTTAAGGTTTGGCATGAATAGGGTTATTTATATCCATCTCCTTTTAATATGGATCGTCCATCACGTTTGATCTAAACTGTCCGATCGCAATTAAATAGAAAGTAGATCTGCACCGTTGATCACGTTTAAATTTGACTCGTCCGATCACGTCTGGGAGTACATGCATTTAGGCCATCCGTGCGCACGGGAATAAATCTGGGTCGTCCGATCGCGGGCACACGGATTGCCCGCGTGGCACCGCATTAGCATTCGTTGCCACGCAGTGCGTTCTGGTTTGTCGGAGCTGATGACCAGGCATCTTACGTGATACAACTTTTGTAAACTGTATTTTGACCCCCCAATTTTCAATTTCATCCTCCTTCAAATTTTCATCATTTTTACACTAAATTAAAATTTAAAAAATTTAAAAAATTATATTTACAAATTAATTTAAATTACATAAGAAATTAATTTGCGCATTACAACTCTCCCCCCTAAAAGAAATTTAGTCCCTCAAATTTGTCTCTCTCGCTCTCAATCAAACAGTTATAGATATTGGCAATGGCTGAAGTAGCCCACCTAGGCATTGATACTTTCTCTTGACCTGCTGACAAATCGAATACTTAGAAACAAAGTCAGCTATGTAACACCCAAAATTTTCTTTTATTTTATTTTTATTTTATTTTAATTTTATTATAATTTTGTCTAATTTTTTTTATTTTAATAATTAATCTATAAGGTTTTAATTTAATTTAATTTAATTTAACAGAAATAAAAATAATAATAATAATAATATGGGGTAAAATTATTTTTGAGATTTAATTAAAATTGATTTTGGAAAAAATGGGTAAAAATTTGAATTCTGGAGGTGTTTTTGAAAAGAAAATCGAAAATCGGGGGGTCAAAATGCAATTTAAAAAAATAGTGCCATGTCAGCAGCCGAGTCAGCAGCCCCGGCCAACCAGGACACGCCACGTGGAAGGGACGCTGACGCGGGAAGCCACGCGGGACAAAGACACGTGAGCGATCCGTGTGCACGCGATCAGACGACCCAGATCAAAAGAGCGCATGGACGGCCCAGATCTCACGTGTGCGGACGGCCCTAATCGCATCGCGATGGACGGTCCATATTTATTTCAATTTAATCGTGATCAGACGGTCCAGATTAAATCATGATGGACGACTCAGATTAAAAGAAAAGGTTATAAATAATCGCATCCACACCCAACCCCAAACCCTAGCCGCCAGAACCCTCTCCGGAGAAGACGACCCAGCCACCGGAGGAACCACCCGCCGCCACCCGCCGCCGCACCGGAGGATTTTTCGGTCGCCAAACGAGTTAAAATTTCTCCCTTTGGCTCGTTTTTCGATGCTGAACCTCCCTGTGGCTAAATCGAAGTCAAACCACCGGCCAATTGGCTGGAAAAAACCACCGAAGTCCAACGCCGCCGCCGCCGCGGGTTTCCTCAATTTTTGCCTCCGATGAGGCCCTTCCTGGTTCCTGTTCGATGTAATTTTTATACCACTGTGACCACCGTCCTTTTCTCTACAGGTTGACTGGAGCAAAACACCAAATCGCAACTCGTGCCAGAGGAGCCGCCACACCTGAGAACTTCACCGCCGGTAAGTCTTAATTTTCTCAAATTTTTTGGCCCACCGAGGGCCCAAGGGGTGTTTTATCACAGGAACAAATGCAAATTTGGCCGAATCCGGCCGAAAACGGCCAACCCGAGTTTATGGGGAGTTTATGTGTTTTGGCACCCATACCGAACGGAGTATGGGGATGGCCCTGGAATTAAGTTATTAATGTGAATGGTTCACGTGTAGCGGGGACCCCCTATGGATCCCCATAGATACTAGTAGGCTGATAAAAGAGGAAATTTGTTGTCTGATGATTGAAATAAAAAAGCATTATATGTGTTATGTTACAGAGTGTGCATGATGTTATGATGTTTATGATGTTATTGTTTCTCATAAGTTGTGTTCATGAATCTCACTGAGGTAAGTGGACAGTAAAAGTTTTTATTATTGATAAATGAGTTTGTTATAAATTATGCTCCATTGGTTCTTTTTTTTTTCTACCAACCTTTACTTCTGTGACAGTGAGATAGTGTGATGTCTTTACTGGGCTAGTGTACCTCATTTCTTACTTAATCATTTCAGATCAGGAGGACCTGGTTCCCGAGCCCGTTCTGCAGGAAGACGGCGAGTAGAAGCCTAAGAATTTATTAGTTTTCTTTATAGTATTCATTCATAGTATTTCATTTAGTTAGTTTATTCTTTCATACGTTTAATTGGTTTTGGTATTGTGTAAGGGATGTTAATCATAATCTATTTTATTTCGCTTCCGCACTTAGAATAAATTTATACATTCCCTTTTTATTTTCGGGGACGTTACAGTTGGTATCAGAGCTGCATTCCTCGGACTCGTCCCTTACACAATAATATTTAGAGAAATACCAACCGATTAATTGTTACTCAACCCTTCCTTGTGAAATGTAGGTGCAGAGAGATGAGGAGAGGGAGACCCCCACAAAACCGAGCAGCCCGGGATGATTCACTTCGGGAAGATGTTGACAGAATATTTGAGATACTCGAAAGGATCATTTCTGCTTAGCAAGGTCAAGAGGAGAGAAGGGAATTACCCGACCCTCCTCCACTACCACAATTTGAGCCACCGCTGCAGCAAGCGAATCCCGAGCCACCCCCGCAAGAGCTTGCTCCTCCACAATAACACCCAGCACCACCACAGCAGTATAATCCGGTGCCTCAGCCACAGTATTGCCCGGCACTGCCACAGTATAATCCGGTGCCCCCACTATATCAGTAAGTGCCACCACAGGGCCCCCCAGTCTATCCTCACCCCGGCCTAGTCCCTCTTCCACGGGACCCACCTCCCTTCCTGATTGACCCGTGCTACGTAGAGAGGTACATGAGATTAAACCCTTTGACTTTTGCAGGGGAGTCCTCTTTCGAAGATGCCCAGTACTAGTTGGTGGAGACAGAGAAGGCTTTCAAGACCTTAGGAGTGGTTCTTGAGCATAGGGTTACTCTTGCTTCTTACATGCTAATGGGGGAAGCAGATCGTTAGTGGGAGCTCAAGCAGACCACCCTGTCTACGCCAGTCACTTGGGAGCAGTTCTTAGCAACCTTTCATGCGGAGTACCTCCCCGAGCACATCCGACATTTAAAGGAGATGGAGTTTGTTCAGCTGGTCCAGGGAAACATGACGGTGTCGGAATATGCTCGTAAGTTCCTAGAGCTGGGTCGATACTCCCCTGAGAAATTGATGGATGAGGGCAGAAAGGCCAGGAGGTTCTAGTGGGGCCTCCGCCTAGAGATCAAGCGGCACTTATTGGTACTAGAGCTCAAGACATATTTAGTCGTTCTGGCAAAGGCACAAATCGTGGAGATGAGTTTCAACACCCTTTCCCAGTCAACAGGGAGTCACAGGCCATCGGCTCCACCCTGCAGACCAGTACCTACTGCGCCTGTCCAACAAAATAAGAGGCCCAGACCGGCGATCCAGGCTCCCCCTCAAGCTCCAGGGGCAGCACGTGGCAAGATCTGTCAGCACTGCGGCAGGGATCACGGGGACCGACCATGCTATCGCCTCAACAACACCTGTCGCATATGTGGTAGTGCCCAGCACTATGCGAGAGAGTGCCCGAGGAACCAGAACCAAGAAAGACCTCCTTTTCAGGGCAGAGTTTACAACCTCACACAACAGGATGCCGATGCCGACCCGAACTTGGTACATCGTATGTACACTATCTGTGACCATATTACTCATGTTTTATTTGACACTGGTGCATCGTATTCATTTGTTTCACATGTTTTTGCATCCAAACTTAATGTATCACCTGATAAACTTGATTAAATGTCGTTTGTGTCTACTGTTGGGGGTGAAACACTATTCGGGGAAGTTGTCTACAGGGCTTGAACCATGGAGATAGCAAATAGGAAACTGAGTGTAGACCTAATAGGGTTAGACACGGGGGATTTTGATGTAATTTGAGGGATGGATTGGCTAGCGGCATATCACGCCACCATAGATTGCTTTAACAAGAAGGTTGTATTTAATCCTCCTAATGAGGAGCCATTTACAAATTACTAAAATCATTTGATACTTATTCCTTGATGGCAAGTTTTCTTAATTTTCAAGTACTTTAACCTTACTATTTTCTCTAACTAGGCAAGCACAAGAAGGAAATTTGTATCCAAGAGATTCCAGTCGTCCAAGACTTTCCAGATATGTTTCCGGACAAACTGCCCGGACTGCCAGTGGATAGGAAAGTTGAGTTCATTATAGACCTACAACCAGGCACCCAGCCCATTTCGGTTGCTCCTTACCGCATGAGCCACGTTGAGATGGAAGAGCTGAGGAAACAGATCACTGAATTGCAATATAGTTGTTTTATTAGACACAGTGTGTCTCCTTGGGGTGCCAGAGTCACGTTTGCCAGAAAGGGAGATGGAACGTTGAGACTGTGTATTGATTATAGAGGATTGAACAATGTCACAATCAAGAACAAATTTCCCCTCCCCAGAATTGATGACCTCTTCAATCAGCTACAGGGTACGCAGGTCTTCTTCAAAATAGACTTGCGATCAGGTTACCATCAGGTGAAAATAAGAACAGAAGAAATCCCCAAAAACGGCCTTTCGAACCAAGTACGGACACTATGAGTTCCTTGTCATGCCATTTGGGCTAACCAACGCCCCGGTCATCTTTATGGATCTGATGAACAGGGTCTTCAGAGAATTCTTGGATCAATTTGTTATTGTGTTCACCGATGACATCTTGGTCTACTCAAAAAGCAGAGAAGAGCATGCTCATCATCTAACCCAAGTTTTGCAGATCCTCAGAAAAAAAAAAGTTATATGCAAATTTGAGTAAGTGTGGATTCTGGCTTGAGCAGACCACCTTCCTAGGACACATCATATCGAAAGAAGGATTATCAGTAAATCCCAAAAAGGTTGAAGCGGTACTTGGCTGGGAGAAGTTGACATCAGTTAAGAAGATCCGTAGCTTCTTGGGAATGGCAGGTTATTACCGCAGGTTCGTCGAGGAATTCTCTAGTCTAGCGGCTCCCCTAACCCGACTCACAAAAAAGAATGCCAAGTTTGAGTGGAATGAGGACTGTGAGAGAAATTTTTCAAAATTAAAGGAGCGGCTGACCACTGCACCCGTACTAGCCTTACCGAGTGGATCGAGGGGATATACGATTTATAGTGATGCCTCCTATCTAGGCCTGGGTTGTATCCTGATGCAGCATGAGAAGGTCATAGCCTATGGGTCCAGACAGTTAAAGAATCATGAGAAGAATTACCCCACCCATGACTTGGAACTTGCCGCAATCATACACGCCTTGAAAACCTAGCGCCATTATTTATACGGAGAGACCTTCCAGATCTATACCTATCATAAGAGTCTGAAGCACATATTCACTTAAAAGGATCTCAAGATGCGTCAGAGAATGTGGATGGAACTCCTTAAATACTATGATTGTGATATCTTGTATCATCCGGGTAAGGGCAACGTGGTGGCAGATGTCCTAAGCAGGAAAAGTACAGGTATCTTAGCCCATTTAATGGTTTCAGAACGCAGGCAAATTGGGGCCACACAACAGGTTCGGCTTCAGGACCTGAAGAGAGTCGTATGTTTAGGCCATCTGACCGTCCAACTTGAGTTAATACAGAGAATAAGGGAAGCCCAGTCAGTCGACCCCGCCCTAGTAGCCCGTAAGAATGATGCAAAACAGGAAGCGAGCTCAGAATTTCGAGTCTCTACCGATGGGTTACTCCAGTTTTAGGACAGGGTGTATGTCCCCGATAATAGTGAGTTAAAGAGAGATATCATGACAGAGTCCCATAACTCTAAGTTTACCATGCATCCTGGAAGCACCAAAATATACCAAAGCATGCGACCTCAGTTTTGGTGGAATGGGATGAAGAGGGACATAGCTGACTTTGTATCTAAATGCTTGGTATGTCAGCAGGTCAAGGCAGAGCATCAACGCCCAGGAGGGTTACTTCAGCCCTTACTGATCCCGGAGTGGAAGTGGAAACATATCGCCATAGACTTCGTAACAGGATTACCCAAAACACATTTAGGACATGACGCCATCTGGGTAATTTTTGACCGGCTTACCAAGTCTTCCCACTTCCTAGCCATCAAAATGACCGATCCCTTGGACAAGTTGGCAAGAATGTATATCCGGAAAATAGTCAGATTGCATGGAGTTCTAGTGACAGTGATATCCGGCAGGGACCCCTGGTTCACTTCTCGGTTTTGGAGTAGCTTTCAGCAGCCATGGGAACAAAGTTATCTCTCAGTACTGCTTTCCATCCTCAAACTGATGGACAGTCAGAAAGGACAATCCGTACACTTGAGGATATGCTTCGAGCTTGCGTCCTTGACTCTGGGGGACATTGGGACGACCATCTACCCCTGATAGAATTTGCCTACAACAATAGCTACCAAGCAAGCATTGGCATGGCTCTGTATGAGGCGTTATATGGGTTCCCATGCAGATCACTGATTTGTTGGGAAGAAGTGGGCAACAGAAAATTATTCAGCCCGGAGTTGGTGGAGGAGACCACGTCTAAAATAGTTAAAATCAGAAAGAACATTCAGACGGCTCAAAGCAGGCAGAAGACTTATGCGGACACTCGGAGGAGAGAATTAGCAATTGAACAAGGCGACTGGGTATTTCTTAAGGTCACTCATTTCAAAGGAATTAGCAGGTTCGGCATGAGGGGAAAACTGAACCCCCGATTTATTGGACCATATGAAGTCTTAGACAGGATTGGTACTGCCACCTACAGACTAGCACTGCCTCCAAAGCTCTCCAAGGTCCACAATGTGTTCTACGCATCCATGCTACGTAAGTACAACCCGGACCCCTCTCATGTCTTGGCTCATGAACCGCTTTCACTCCAAGAGGACTTATCTTATAAGGAAGTACCAGTCGGTATCACGGACCGAAAGAGCAGAATACTCCGCAACCAGAAAATATCATTTGTAAAGTTAGTGTGGCAGAACCACTCACCAATGGAGGCTACTTGGGAGTTAGAATCAGACTTTAGAGCCCAGTATCCCCATTTGTTCGACCAAGAGGGGGGAAAGTTGTAACACCCAAAACTTTTCTTTTATTTTATTTTTATTTTATTGGAATTTTGTCTAATTTTGTTTTATTTTAATAATTAATCTATAAAGTTTTAATTTAATTTAATAGAAATAATAATAATAATAATAATAATAATAATAAAATGGGATAAAATTATTTTTGGGATTTAATTGAAATTGATTTTGAAAAAAAGGGGTGACAATTTGGATTCTGTAGGTGTTTTTGAAAAGAAAATCGAAAACCGGGGGATCAAAACGTAATTTAAAAAAATAGAGCCACGTCAGCAGCTCCGGCCAAACAGGACACGCCGCGTGGCAGGGACGCTAACGCGGGAAGCCACGCGGGATAGAGACATGTGGGCGATTTGCGTGCGTGCGATCGGACAGCCCAGATCCGTTCCCGCACGCACGGACGGCCCAGATTTGATCACGCACGGACGGCGCAGATTGCATCGCGATGGACGGTCCAGATTTATTTCCAATTTAATCGTGATCGAACGACCCAGATTAAATCATAATGGACGGTTCATATTAAAAGGGGAAGGTTATAAATAATCGCATCCACACCCAACCCCAAACCCTAGCCGCCAGAACCCTCACTGGAGAAGACGACCAAGCCACCGGAGGAATCGGTCGCCGCCACCCCCTGCCGCGCCGGACGATTTTTCAGCCGCTAAATGGGGTAAAATTTCTCCCCTTGGCTCCTCGGCCGTAGCGAAATTCAGAAATTGGCCGAAAGGGCCCTAGGTCTGATTTGGGGTTTTTTGGGGACATATGCAGGAACTAGAAGTGTGTTTCAGTTTCCGGAAAAAACTTCAGGGAATCTAGAGATTGCCCGTAGGCGTAGTGAGAATCCAATTTCAAACTCCGAAACAAGTAAACATCCCTCACCTTATTTCCTATCACGGTATTAAAGCTTAATAAATGATAAAACAGTATTTTATGAATTAATAGATATATATATAATTAATTAAGATTGCTAATGGGGCCCGAACCTGATGTATTTGTCGGTCAGTTCTTATTTGATTTATTTTATAGTCTAAATGCAGTGTAGTATCTGATTTGTTTATTTTATGGCTTCGTATGCATGATTCACTATTTAATTTATTATGGTTTGATTAGTGTGAACCCGATGTTGTGTTGCCTTATTTGGTGTCCATTACTGGTTTACGTGTTTATGTTTGATTGAATAATTGAGATTAAGAAAAAATAGAAAAAGGTATGTGAATTGATAAATGGATAATGTCGACAGCCTGACTAGATATCTTAGGAGATAGTGGACAGACCGGGTCCATAGGGAACCCTACCGGGAACATGGTCTCTCATATCGAACGGGGTATGGAGAGTTTATGTGTTTTGACGCCCATACCGGACGGGGTATGGGGATGGCCCGTTTCACTCTTATACCAGACGGGGTATTGAGGTTTATGGTTTTGGTGCTCATACCGGACAGGGTATGGGGACGGCCCTGGAATTAAGTTATTAATGTGAATGGTTCACGTGTAGCAGGGACACACTATAGATCCCCATGGATACTAGTAGGCTGATAAAAGAGGAAATTTGTTTTCTGATGATTGAAATAAAAAAGCATGATGTGTGTTATGTTACAGAGTGTGCATGATGTTATGATGTTTATGATGTTATTGTTTCTCATAAGTTGTGTTCATGAATCTCACTGAGGTAAGTGGACAGTAAAGGTTTTTATTACTGATAAATGAGTTTGTTATAAATTATGCTCCATTGGTTCTTTTTTTTTCTACCAACTTTTACTTCTGTGACAGTGAGATAGTGTGATGTCTTTACTGGACTAGTGTAGCTCATTCCTTACTTAATCATTTCATATCAGGAGGACTTGATTCCCGAGCCCGTTCTACAGGAAGACGGCGAGTAGAAGCATAAGAATTTATTAGTTTTCCTTATAGTATTCATTCATAGTATTTCCTTTAGTTAGTTTATTCTTTCATACGTTTAATTAGTTTTGGTTATTGTGTAAGGGATGTTAATCATAATCTATTTTATTTCGCTTCCGCACTTAGAATAAATTTATACATTCCCTTTTTATTTTCGGGGACGTTACAAGCTATATCTCTTTGCATTCCGTTCTACCAAAATTGGAGTCGCATACTTTGATACATCTTAGTACTTTTGGGATGCATGACAAACTTTGAGATGTGGGCCTCTGTCATGATGTCCCTTTTCAACTCACTGTCACCTAGAACACACCCCATGTCCTGAAATCTGAGTAACCCATCGGTAGAGACTTGAAATTATGAATCAACTCCCTGTTCTGCATCTTTCTTGAGGGCTGCTAGGGTGGAATCGGTGGACTCAGCTTCCTTTATTCTCTGGATTAACTCAGGTTGAACAGTCAGGTGGTCCAAACATATGACTCTCTTCATGTCTTAAAGTCATACCTGTTGTGCGGCCCCTATCTGCCTGCATTCTAAAACTATCAAATGAGCTAATGTACTTGCACTTTTCCTGTTCAATGTGTCGACTACCACGTTGCCTTACCCAGATGATACAAGATGTCGCAATTATAGTCCTCGAGGATTTCTATCTACCTTCTCTGATGCATGTTGAGATCCTTTTGATTGAATATGTGTTTCAAGCTCTTATTATCAGTATAGATCTGAAAGGTCTCCCCATACAAGTAATGGCGCTAAATCTTCAAGGCGTGGATGATTGCAGCCAGTTCTAAGTCATGGGTGGGGTAGTTTTTCTCATGAATCTTCAACTGCCTGGACTCGTAAGCTATGATCTTCCCATACTGCATTAAAACACAATCTAACCCTAGGTAGGAGGCATCATTATACACTGTATATCCACCTGATCCGCTCGGCAAGGCTAACATAGGTGCGGTAGTCAACCATCTCTTTAATTCTGAAAAACTTCTTTCACAGTCCTCGTTCCATTCAAATTTGACATTCTTCTTTGTGAGTCAAGTCAGATGAGCAGTTAGGCTAGAAAACCCTTCAACAAACCTGCAGTAATAAACTGACATCCCCAGAAAGCTACGAATCTCCTTAACCGATGTCAATCTTTCCCAGCCGAGCACTGCTTCAAATTTTTTGGGGTTCACCGACACTCCATCTTTTGATATGATTTGCCCTATGAAGGTAGTCTACTCAATCCAGAATCCACACATGCTCAATTTTGCATACAACTTTTTCTCTCTAAGAACCTGCAAAACCTTAGTCATATGGTAAGTGTGTTCCTCTCTACTTTTTGAATAATCTAAGATATCATCGATGAATACAATGACGAACTGATCTAAGAATTGTCTGAAAACTCTGTTTATCAAGTTCATGAAGATGGCTGGAGTGTTGGTTAGTCCAAATGGCATGACCAGGAACTCATAATGTCCGTACTTGGTTCCAAAGGCTGTTTTGGGAACGTCTTCTACCCTGATCCTTATCTGATGGTGACCTGAATGCAGGTCTATCTTGGAGAAGACATGGACACTCTGCAACTAATCAAAAATGTCATCGATCCTGGGGAAGGGGTACTTATTCTTAATCATGACCATGTTCAGGCCTCTGTAGTCGTTACATAACCTCAACGTCCCATCTCCCTTTCTTGCAACTATGACTCTAGCATCCCAAGGAGACATACTATTTCAGATGAATCTACTGTCCTACAATTCAGTGATCTGTTTTCTCAGTTCCTCCATCTCAACACGACTCATGCAGTAAGGAGCAACCGAAATAGGCTGGGAGCCTGGCTAAAGGTCTATGGTGAATTCGACTTCTCTGTCCACTGGCAGTCCAAATAGTTCATCCGGAAAAACATCTTAAAAGTCTTGGACAATTGGAATCTATTGAATACAAATTTATTTCTTAGATTTGCCTAGTTAGAGAAAATAGTTGGGTTAAAGTACTTGATAATAAGAGAATTTTTCATGAGGAAAACAAATGTTAAAGAATTTTATTAATTTGTAAATGACTCCTTATTAGGAGGGTTGAATACAACCTTCTTGCTAAAATAATCTATGGTGGCGTGATATGCCACTAACCAGTTCATTTCTAATATTACATCAAAGTCCCTTGTGTCAATCTCTATTAGGTCCACACTCAATTTTTTATCTGTTATATCTATGACACAGGCTCTGTATACAACTTTTTCTAGTAGTGTCCTACTCCCATAAGTAGACACAAACAACACAGAATCAAGTTTTTCAGATAATACACTTAATTTTGATGCAAAAACAAGTGAAACAAATAAATGCGATGCAACAGTATCAATCAAAATATGAGCAGGATGGTTACAGATAGTGTACGTACCCTGTACCACGTCCGAATCAGCTTCGGCATCCTATTGAATAAGGTTGTAAGCCCTACCCTAGATAGGAGGTATGACTTAGTTCTGGTTCCTCGGGCACTTCCTTGCATAATGTTGCGCACTACTGCATATGCGGCTGGTATTTTTGAGGCAACTGCAGGGTTGATCCCCATGATCCTTACCACAGTGCTGACAGGTCTTACCGCGCCCTACTACTGAAACCTAAGGAGGACCATGAGTTATCAGCCTGGGTCTCCTGTTCTGTTGAACAAGTGCAGTAGGTACTGGTCTGTGGTGTGGAGCCGAGAGCCTAAGGTTCCTTACTGCTGGAGGAAATGTGCGAAGGTTCCTCTCCACCAACTGTGTCTTGGCCACGACAGCCGAGTAAGTGTTGAACTCAAGCACAAACAACTACTATCTGATCTCAAGACGGAGACCCCACTCGAATCTTCTAGCCTTCCTGCCTTCATATGTCATGGTCTCTAAAGAATACCAACCCAACTCTAGGAACTTGAGAGCATATTCTGATACAGTCATGTCCCCCTGGACCAAGTATGTAAACTCTATTTCCTTCAGATGTCAAAGATGCTCTAGAAGGTACTCTGCATGAAAGGCCGTCAGGAACTGTTCCCAAGTGATTGGAAAGGGCAGTGTGGCCTGCTTGAGTTACCACCAGTGGCCCGTTTTTCCTACCAGCATATAGGTAGCAAGGATGACTTTCTATTCAGAAGTCACCTAAAACATCTTAAAGGCCTTCTCTGTCTCAGCTAACCAGTACTCGACCTCTTCAAATGAGGATCCCCCTACAAAAGTATATGGATTTAGTCTTTTATATATCTCTCTATATAGCCTGGGTCCATTATGGGAAGAGCTGGGTCCCGTGGAAGAGGGGCTGGACTGCGCTGAGGATGGATTGGGTGGCCCTATGGTGGTACTGAATGATACGATGGAGGCACTGGATTGTACTGTGGTGGTGCCGAGTGATGCAATTAGGGCACCGGACCATACGGTGGTGGTGTCGGGTAGTACTGTGGTTGAGGCACCAGATCATACTGTGGTGGTATCGGGTGGTACTGTGGAGGAGCAACGTCATACCGGGTGGCACTGTGGAGGAGTAGCATTATACCGGGTGGGCTCAGGACCCTCTTGCTGTAGGGGTGGCTTAACCTGTGGCAGTAGGGGAGGATCCGGTAGCTCCCTCCTTTCCTCTCAAGCCTATTGGGCAGTAATGAGTCTCTCCAACATCTCAAATAACTGATTGACATCCTCTCTAAGCGAACCCTCCTGGGCTGCTCGGTTTAGTAGGGGTCTTCCTCTCTCATCTATCTATACCTGCATTTCACAAAGAATTGTTGAGTGATAATTCATTGTTTTTGGTGTTTCCTAAGGATTTTGTGTAAGGAATGGGTTTGAAGAACGTGGCTTTGATACCAACTGTAACGACCCCAGAATTTCAAAAAAAATAAATTATAAATTAAATGCAGAAGCGAAATGATTAGTTAGGGTTTACATTCCTTACACAATAATTTAAAGTACCAAATAGTGCTACGGGAATTACTCTTTTTAAAA
This sequence comes from Carica papaya, assembly GCF_054855325.1. Taxonomy (NCBI): domain Eukaryota; kingdom Viridiplantae; phylum Streptophyta; class Magnoliopsida; order Brassicales; family Caricaceae; genus Carica; species Carica papaya. Next base: position 7,454,380 of record NC_142316.1, read on the forward strand.
GAAATAAAAAAATTAAGGAAATAAACGGAAAATAAATAAAACTCGTATCCTGCTCGCAACCCTCTTGTGGATCGGGCTCTAGATCTTAGTCATCTTGATTTGAAATGGTTAAATAAGGAATAAGCTATACTAGCCTAGTAAGAAGATCACACTACTCACCGACACAGAAATAAAGGCTGGTAGAAAAATCAAAAACAACTAATGGAGCTCTTAATTAAACAAATTCATTTATCATAAACAAAATCTTTTATCATCTATTTACCGTAGTAAAATTTACAAAAAACTTATAGAGACAATAACATAACACAGATCATGATTTCATATGTAATCGATTTGAACAATAATTTTATCCTTTTATCAGCCTACTGGTATCCATTGGGGTTCATAGGGAGTTTCCCCCCAATGCATGAACCCATTCCTTTAATATTTCAAATTAACGGGTCGTCCCCATACCCCATCTGGTATGAGCACCAAATTACAAAACCTCGATACCCCATCTAGTATGAGGCAACATTCACGGTAGGGTTCCCTATGTACCCGGTCCGTCCAGCAGCTCCCAAGATATCCAATAAGGCTGTTGTTTCATCCATTCACTTAATCACGCAATTTTTCATTTTTCTTTAATCTACATTTTTTCAAATTTAACCGTAAATACATAAAACAACCAATACATGCATTCAAAGCTATGAAATCGACCAATCAGATACTAATCATGCATTCAAACCGTAAAAACAATCAATCTGTTTAAAATTGGCAGTTTCTAGCCAATCTGCCTGTCCTTTGGCTCCGATTTGGCCATGGGGGTGTTTAAAATTGAATTCCAAGTATATGAGAAAATTTTTACCTCTTTTGGCAGTTGGAAGTGGCTCCGGCGTGGCGGCGGGTGGTGGCGGCTCTCTTTCCCGGCGACTGGGTCCTTTTCTCCGGCGAGGGTGTCTAGCGGCAAGGGTTAGGGTTTGGTGTGAATAGGGTTATTTTTACCCGTCTCTTTTTAATCTGGACCGTCCATCGCATTTGATCTGAACCGTTTGATCGCGATTAAATAGGAAGTAGATCTGGATCGTTGATCACGTTTAAATCTGACCATTCGGTTTCGTCTGGGAAGTGCACGCATCTGAGCCGTCCATGCGTGCGGTAGCGAATATGGGCCTTTCCAATCGCAAGCACACAGATCGCCCACGTGGCACTACTCAACGTTTGTTGCTATGCAGCGCATTCTAGTTTATCAGAGCTGCTGACTGGGCATCCTACGTGGCATAACTTTCTTAAATTATATTTTGACCCCCAGTTTCTGATTTTTCTTTTAAAAATACTCTTAAAATCTAAATTTTCACACTTTTTTCCAAAATTGTTTTCACTTTATTCCTCTTTCAAATTTTCTTCATTTTTACACTAAATTAAAATTAAAAAAATTATATTTACAAATTAATTTAATTACATAAGAAATTAATTTGGGCATTACGCCTATTCTTATGTAGTGTTAATCATCTCAATGTAATGCTTTCTTATTTTACTTTTCCTTTTAAGCATCAAAATACAATACATATTCATATAAATCATAATCAACTCTTCTTTTAGCCTTGCTCTTTTGGTGAGATTATAGATGCCTAAGCCAAAGTTCGAAACCAACATTTTATATAATATGTCCATAACTTCAGAAATTGAGAAGGTGGTGCCAAGAGCGATCTATGCATTATGGACAGAATTTAGAGTACAAAAATCATATATGCCCATAATCATTTTGTTCTTTTTTATGTAAATTAACAGTAAGTGCACTATGTATCATATACGTATAGAAAATAGAGAAACACAACACAATTTAGTCATATCAACTGCAGTAATTAACTTTAACATAGATAAAGTAGGACATTTCAATAGAAAAGTAGCCTTACTCAAAGTCTAAATATTCGACAGTACCTTGAACTATGCTTGATACATGGGAAGCCCCATCTACTACAAATTTGGAAAGACCAAAATCTGAAACCTTTGCCCTCATATGTTTGTCTAAAAGAATATCACTAATTTTTAGATCCTTGTGGATAATAGTTGGGACACAACCAATATAAAGATACTCAATCCCTGAATAAACAAGAGAAAATAATTAATATAATTGCTCAAAGTGATAAACCTCTATATAAAAAAAGATAATTTATCCTTCAAACGCCTCTTGCAACATCTTCAGCAATCTCAAAACGTTTAATCTAGTTGATACTTTATTCATGTGTTAAAGGACATGGTGCAAAAGATTTATGAATGGGTATTTAGAGTTTATTCAATTTTTTTTTTATCGGTGGACTCACTTGCTATGAAGGTCCGGAACTTAAAAGGAAATAAAGTCATTAATTAAATGCGGAAGTGAAATGATAGAAATTAGGGTTTACATTCCTTACACAATAATTTAGAATGCCCAATAGGGTTACGGGAATATCTTTTCTAAAAGAAATTACGAAAATCAAGGAAATAAACAAAAAGCCAATAATTGAGTATTCTAGGACGACTTTCACTAGTTTTTGAAGGGAGTTCGGGTAGTGAACTATTCACAACCCTCTTGTTAATCGGGATCTAGGTCTTGCTCATCTTGATCTGAAATAGTTAATGAAATAGTGAACTACACTAGCCCAGTAAGAATATCACACTACTCATAAATACAGAAACGAAAGGTTGGTAAAAATCATAGAAACAATCAATGAAGCTCTTGATTTATATAGATTCATTTGTCATAAGAAAAATCATTTATTGCATATATTTACCATTATGAGATTTTCAAAATCAACCTATAGAGACAATAACTCAAATAACATTTTAACCTCGTATTCAAGTGAGCAAGAACAATAACTTTTCCTTTTTATTTGCCTATTGATATCCCTTGGGGCCCATAGGGATATCCTACTATACGTGAACCCATATACTACATTGTCAACAAACCGGCCATCCTCATACCCAGTCTGATATGAGCTCCAAAAATATCATCCCTCAATACCCCATCCGGTATGAGGGTGAATCAGGTCGTCCCCATACCCCGTCCAGTATGAGCGCCAAAAATACCAGTCCTCGATACTCCATCAGGTCTGAGACAACGTTCACGGTAGGGCTCCCTATGTAACTACTCCATCCACCATCTTCCAAGATATCCAGTAAAGCTATCATTCATTAATTCACATGACCAAATAATTTTTCGTTTGCATATTAATTACCAATTTCACAAATCAATCGTAAATCATGCAAGATAAGAAATATATATTTCAAGAAAGCACAATTGAATCATTTAACCATTTCAGTACATCATCATGTATTTAAAGCTGTAAATTCAACAATCAATTAAAAAGGACAACAAATGAATGATTAACCGGTTTCCGGCTCTATTGGTAACTTGTAATTATTCTCAAAGTTTTCTAAATTACACAAAGTACTATATTACTGATTATTAAACTTCAATTCCATAACAGAGAATAAGATAAAGGATTCTTAACCAAATCGGTGTCTGAATACCGAACTTTCTATTGCACCTACTGGCTGTCCCCGGGTTTCCTGAATTTTCTTGCGAAAATTAAAACACGCTTCACGTACATAAAAATATCTCAAAAAATCCAAAATTGGTATTAAAAACCTTTTCCAACCAATTTTAGAATTCTGGTATGGCGACACTGCTGTGCTCCGGCGATGGCACCACCGCCCACGGTGGCAGTTTGCCTCGACCTTATTATTTTTTGCTAGTTTTGGCTAGTTTCGACCAGTTTTATACCCATCCCTGCGAGAAAACACGTTAGGAGGCCTCGGTTAGTCGAAAAAAGTTAAAAAATAAAAACTTAATGGTGGCAGGATTTTTTGATGCAGTGTCTCTACCGACTCACCTTCGTGGCTAGGCATTTTCTTCTGTCAACCTGTAGAAAATAGAATTATGAACACAATGGTAGAAAAATCGCACGAAACGAGAAACGGGAAGGGGCACATCGGAGGCGATTTTGGATTTTGCCTACGGTGGTGGTGTCGAGCTTTCTTCGCAGTTTCTGTCTCATCCGCTATTTTGTTTGCTCTGATTTGGCCATGGGGGTTCTCAGAATCAGATTCCAAGAAGATAAGAGAATTTTTACCTTTTTTAGTGGTCGGAGGTGACTCCGATGCGGCGGCGGGCAGCGGGCGGCGGTCGATTCACTTCTCCGATGACTGGTTCTTCTTCTCCAGCGGGAGGCTGGCTACTAGGGTTTGGGTTTAGTGTGATGCGAGATATTTATACCCGTCTTACTTAAATCTTGACAGTTCATCACGTTTGATCTCGACCGTCCGATCGCGTTTAAAAAGAAAACGAATATAGACCGTTCATCATGATTTGATCTCGATCATCTAATCACGTTTAAAGAAGAAACGAATTTGAACCGTTCATCGTGTTTAATCACGACTGTCCAATCGCGCCTGAGGGAACAGATCCGGGCAGTCCACGTGTACGGAAATGCTTTCGGGCCATTCAATCACGAGCACGCGGATTGCCAGCGTGGCACCAAGTTAGCGTGTCTTGTCACGCAGTGCACTCAGGTTCGTCCAGGCTGCTGACTGGGCGGTCCTACGTGGTGTAATTTTTTTAATTACGTTTTGACCCTCAGTTTCTAATTTTTTTAAAAAAAATACTATCTGAACTCAAATTTTTACCCATTTTCCCAAAATTATTTTCAATTTCATTCTTAACCTATTTTTTTCTTAATTTTACATTAAATAAAAATTTATTAATTTTAAAATTATATGTTTATATATTTTTTAAACTTTAAAATTAATCTCAGTCCAAATTTCAGGCTTGGGTATTACAACTCTGCCCCCTTAAAAGAAATTTAGTCCCGTAAATTTATCTCTCTCTCACTCAATCAAACAGTTGGAAATACTAGGATTTGAAATCTGATTCTAGCTCCTATGTAGCCTCTCTCTGTGTGTGATTCTGCCATGGGACCGTAACGAAAAGAATTTCTCGGTTGCGGAGTACTCTGCTTTTTCGGTCCACAATACCCACTGGTACCTCCTCATATGATAGATCCTCCTGTAGTAAAAGGGGCTCGTGGGCCAAGATATGAGAGGGGTCCAGGCTGTACTTACGTAGCACGGATACATAAAACACATTGTGGACCCTTGATAGCTCTGGAGGTAGTGCCAGTATGTAGGCAGCGGTACCAATTCTGTCTAAGATTTCAAATGGCCCAATAAACTGAGGATTTAGTTTTTTCCTCTTGTCAAACCTACTGATTTTCTTAAAATGAGTGACCTTAAGGAATAGTCGATCACCTTTCTCAAATTTCAAATCCCTCATCCAAGTGTCCGTATAACTCTTCTGTCTGCTCTGAGCGATCTAGATATTTTTCTTGATCTTAACTATTTTGGCTATAGTCTCCTCCACAAGATCTGAGCCGAATAATTTTCTCTCACCCACCTCTTCTCAACATATCGGTGATCTGCATGGGTGGCCATATAACACCTCGTACGGAGCCATGCCAATACTTACTTGGTAGCTGTTGCTGTAGGCGAAGTCTATTAAGGGTAAATGATCATCCTAATTGCCCCTGAAGTCAAGAACATAAGCTTGGAGCATATCCTCCAGTGTGAGGATTGTCCTTTCTAATTGTCCATCGGTCTGAGGGTGGAATGCAGTACTAAGAGACAATTTTATTCCCATGGCTTACTGAAAATATAACCATAATTGAGAAGTGAACCTGGAGTCCTTGTCGGATACTACTGTCACTAGCACTCCATGTAACCTGACTATCTCTCAAATATACATTCTTGAAAGCTTGTCCAAGGAGTTGGTTATCTTGATGGCCAAGAAGTGGGAAGACTTGGTGAGTCGGTCAATAATTACTCAAATGACATCACGTCCCGAGTGTGCCCTAGGCAATCCTGTCACAAAATCCATTATGATGTGTTCCCACTTCCACTCCGAAATTGGTAATGACTGAAGGAGCCCGCTTGGGCATTGATGTTCTGCCTTGACTTGCTGACACACAGACACTTAGAAATAAAGTCGGCCACCTCTCTTTTTATCTCGTTCCACCAAAATTGGGGTCGTATACTCAGGATGCATGATAAACTTTGAGATATGAGCCCTGTCATGATGTCCTTTTTCAGCTCATTGTCACATGGAACACACACCCTGTCCTGAAATCTGAGCAACCTATCGACAGAGACTCGAAATTCTGAATTTGCTTCTTCTTCTGCATCTTTTCTAAGGGCTGCTAAGGTGGAATTGACGGATTGGGCTTCCATTATTCTCTGGATCAACTCACGTTGAACAGTTAGGTGGGCCAAGCATGTAACTCTCTTCAAGTCTTGAAATTGTACCTGTTGCGCGGCCCTATTACCCTGCATTATAAAACCATTAGGTGAGCTAATATATCTGTACTTTTTCTGCTGAGTGCGTCGGCTACCACGTTATCCTTTCCCGCGTGATACAAGATGTTGCAATCACAGTCCTTTAGGAGTTCTATCCATCATCTCTGATGCATATTGAGATCCTTTTAAATGAATTTGTGTTTCAAGCTATAATGGTCGGTATAGATCTGAAAAGTCTCCCCATACAAATAATGGTGTCAAGCCTTCAAGGCGTGGATAATCGTGACAAGTTCTAAGTCATGGATGGGGTAGTTTTTCTCACGACTCTTCAACTGTCTGGACCTATGGGTTATGACCTACCCATGCTGCATCAGAACACAACCTAACCCCAGGTAGGAGGCATCACTATAAACTGTATATCTACATATCCCGCTCGGCAAGGCCAACACAGGTGCAATAGTCAACCACTTCTTTAGTTCTGAAAAGCTCCTTTCATAGTACTCGTTCCACTAAAACTTGACGTTCTTCTTTATGAGTCGAGTTAAAGGAGCAGTTAGGCTAGAAAATCCTTCTACAAACCTGCGGTAATAACCTATCATCCTCAGAAAGCTATGAATCTCTTTAACTGAGGTCAATTTCTCCCAACCGAGCACTGTCTCAACTTTTTTAGGGTTTAGTGACACTCCATCCCTTGATATGATATACCCTATGAAGGTAGTCTGCTCGAGTCAAAACTCACACTTACTCAACTTTTCATATAACTTCTTTTCTCTGAGAATCTATAAAACCTGAGTTAGATAGTGAACGTGTTCCTCTCTATTTTTTGAATAGACCAGGATATCATCGATAAATAAATTGACGAACTGATGCAGGAATTGTCTGAAAACCCCTTTCATCAAATCTATGAAGATGGTTGGCGCATTGGTTAGTCCAAATGACATGACCAGGAACTCATAGTGTCCGTACCTGGTTCGAAAAGTTGTTTTAGGAATATCTTCTGTCTTGATCTTTACCTGATGGTAGCCTGCACGCATGTTTATTTTGGAGAAGACCTGGGCACCTTACAACTGATCAAAAAGGTCATCGATCCTAGGGAGAGAGTAATTGTTCTTGATCACGACCCTGTTTAGTCATCTGTAGTCAATACATAATCTTAACATCTCATCCCTCTTCCTTGCAAATGTGACTCCAGCACCCCAATGGGACACAGTATGTCAAATGAATCCAATATCCTGCAATTCATTGATCTGTTTCCTCAGCTCCTCCATCTCAACAGGACTCATACGGTAAGAGACAACTGAATTAGGTTAGGTATTTGGCTGAAGATCTACGGTGAATTCAACTTCTTTGTCACTGACAGTCTGGGTAGTTCATCCAGGAATACGTTCGGAAAGTCTTGGACTATTGGAATCTCTCGAATACAAATTTCTTTCTTAGATTTGCCTAGTTAGAGAAAACAACCCAGTTAAAGTACTTGGTAATAGAAAAATTGACATGAAGGAATAATGTTTAAAGAATTTTATTAATTTGTAAATGACTCTTCATTAGGAGGGTTGAATACAAATTTCGGTGGCGTGATACGCCGCTAGCCAATTCATTTCTAGGATTACACCAAAGTCCCCTGTGTCAATCTCTATTAGGTCCATTATATGCTATATCTATGATACAAGCTCTCTACATAACCTCCCCCAATAGTGTCCTACTCCCAAGAATAGACACAAACAATATACAATCAAGTCTTTCAAGTAATACATTCAAATTTGGTATAAAAGCATGTGAAATAAATGAATGTGAGACATCAGTATCAATCAAAACATGTGTAAGATAATTACAGATAGTATACGTATATTGTATCACATCCGGGTTAGCTTCTGCATCTTGTTGAGTGAGGTTGTAAGACCTACCCTAGATAGGAGGTCTGTCTTGATTTTGATTCCTAGAGCACTCTCTCGCGTAATGTTGGGAACTCCTACATATACAGTAAGTATTGTTGAGGTGATAGCAGGGTCGGTCCCCATGATCCTTGGCACAGTACTGGCAAGTCCTACCGCGTCCTGTTACCAAAATCTGAAGAGGAGCCTGAGTCACTGGCCTATGTCTCTTATTCTATTAAACAGGTGCAGTGGGTGCTACTCTGTGGTGTGAAACCGAGGGCCTGAGGTTCCCTACTGCTGGAGGAAAAATGTGAAGCTTCCTCTCAACTAGCTGTACCTTGGCCAGAATGGGCGAGTAAATACCGAGCTCGAACACATACAGCTACTGTCTAATCTCATAATGGAGGCCCCACTCGAACTTCCTTGCCTTTCTGCCTTCATCCATCATGCTCTTAGGGGAATACCGATCCAACTCTAGGAACTTTCAGGCATACTCTGACACAATCATATCACCCTAGACCAGATGTGCAAACTCTATTTTCTTCATATGTCGGAGATGCTCTGGGAGGTACTCTGCATTGAAGGCCATCATGAATTATTCCCAAGTGACTAGAACGAGCAGTGTGGCCTGCTTGAGTTGCCACCAATGATCTGCCTCTCCCACCAGTATATAGGTGACAAGTATAACTCTCTGTTCGGGAACCACCCCAAGAGTCGTAAAAACCTTCTTTGTCTCAGCTAACTAGTACTCGATCTCTTCAAATAAGGATGCCCCTACAAAAGTAGATGAGTTTAGTCTTTTGTACCTCTCAATGTAGCCTAGGTCGATCATAGGTGGAACTGGGTCCCGTGGAAGATAGACTGGATTTTCTAAGGAGGTAACGGATGGCCCTGTGGTGTTATTGGATGATATGGCGGAGACACTGAATTGTACTGTGGTGGTGCTGGGTGATACAGTTAAGGCATCAAAATATATTGTGGTGGTGCTGGGTGATGTGGTTGGAGCACCGGACCATACTATGGTGGTGCTGGATGGTACTGTGAAGGAACAGAGTCATACCAGAGTGGCTCAGGATCCTCCCGCTGCATGAGTGGCTCAAACTGTGGCAGCAGGGGAGGGTCAGGTAGCTCCCTCCTTTCCTCCAGGACCTACTGAGTATTGATGAGTCTCTCCAGCATTTTAAATAGTCGGTCAACATCCTCTCGAAACGAACTCTCTCGGGCTGCTCGGTTTAGTGGAGATCTTTCTCTCCTCATCTATTTATACCTGCATTTTATAAGAAATTGTTGAGTGATAATTTATTTTTTTGGTATTTTCTAAAGTTTTTGTGTAAGGAATGGTTCCGAGGAACGCGACTCTGATACCAACTGTAAAGGCTCGAAACTTAAAAAGAAATAAATTCATGAATTAAATGCGAAAGCAAAATGATAGAATTTAGGGTTTACATTCCTTGCATAATAATTTAGAATGTCCAATAGGGATACAGAAATGTCCTTTCTAAAAGAAATTATGAAAATCAAGAAAATAAATAAAAAGCCAATAACTGAGTATTCTAGGACGACCTTCACTAGCTTTTAAAGGGAGTCCGGATGGTGAACTATTCACAACTCTTTTGTTGATTGGGATCTGGGTCTTTGTCCTCTTTATATGAAATAGTTAATGAATGGTGAGCTACACTAGCCTAGTAAGAATATCACACTACTTACCGATACAGAAACTGAAGGTTGGTAAAAATCATAGAAACAACCAATGAAACTCTTGATTTATATAGATTCATTTATCATAAGAAAAATCATTTATTGCATATATTTACCGTTACGAGATTTTTAAAATCGACCTATAGAGACAATAACTCAAATAACATTCCAACCTCATATTCAAGTGAGCAAGAACAATACATTTCCTTTTTTATTTGCCTACTGGTATCCTTGGGGGCACATAGGGATGTCCCACTACGCGCGAACTCATATCCTACATTGTGAACAAACCAGCCGTCCTGATACCATGTCCGGTATAAGTGCCAAAAATACCATCCCTCAATATCTCGTCCGGTATGAAGGTCAATCGAGTCATCCTCATATCTCGTCCGGTATGAGCGCAAAAAATACCATTCCTTGATATCCTGTCCGATATGAGGCAACGTTCACGGTAGGGTTCCCTATATACCCAGTTCGTCCACCATCTCTTAGGATATCCAGTAAGGCTATCATTCATTAATTCACATGACCAAACAATTTTTCGTTTGCATATTAACCAATTTCACAAATCAATCGTAAATCATGTAAGATAAGCAATGTATATATATCAAGGAAGAACAATTGAATTATTTAACCATTCTAGTATATCATCATGTATTTAAAGCTGTAAATTTAACAATCAGTTAAACAGGACAACAAATAAATGACTAACCGGTTTCCAGCACATTGGTAACCTGTAATTATTCTCAAAGTTTTCTAAATTACACGAAATACCATATTACTAATTATTAAGCTTTAATTCCATAATAGAGAATAAGGTAAATGATTCTTACCCGAATTGGTGTTCAAAATACCAAACTTTTTACTGCACCTACTGGCAGTCCTCAGGTTTTCTGAATTTTCTGCGGAGATTAAAATAAGATTCACGTACTTAAAAATATTCTTAAAAACTCAAAATCGGTGTTAAAAATTTTTTTCGACCAATTTTGAAATTCTGGCATGATAACACCGCCACCCGCAGTGGCAGTTTGCCTCAGCTTAGCCGTTTTTGAGCAGTTTTGACCGGTTTCATCCGATTTTATACCCATCTATGGGAGAAAACATATTATGGGGCATCGGTTGATCGAAAAAAAGTCAAAAAATAAAAATCTACCAGCAGCAGAATTTTTTAGTGCGGCGGCTCCGCCGACTCACCTTCACAATTGGACATTTTTTTTCGATGAACCTGTAGAAAATTGAACGGTAAACACAATGGTGGAAAAATTGTACGAAATAAAAAACGGGAAGGAGCTCATCATTTGCGGTTTCGGGTTTTACCCGCGATGGCACCGCCAAGATTTGCCCATAATTTTTTACTAATCCGCCTTTTCTTTTACTCCGATTTGGCTATGGGGGTGCTCAGAATCAAATTCTGAGCGAATATGAGAATTCTTATCTTTTTTGGCAGTCGGAGGTGGCTCTGGCGCGGTGACGGGTGGCAGTCGGCTCCATTCTCCAGCGACTGGTTCTTCTTCTCCGATGACAGGTTGCGGCTACGGTTTGGATTCGGTATGATGTGAGATATTTATAGTTGTCTCACTTAAATCTCGACCGTTCATCGCATTTGATATCAACCGTCCGATCACATTTAAAGAGAAATGAATCTGAACCGTTCATCGTAATTTGATCTCGACCATTCGATTGTGTTTAAAGAAGGAACAAATCTGGGTCGTTCATCGCATTTAATCACGTCCGTCCAATCACGTCTGAGAAGGGAACGGATCTCCGTCCACGCGCGCGGGAACGCTTCCGGATTGTCCGATCATGGGCACGCAGATGCCAGCGTAGCCTCCCGCATGGCACCGAATCAGCGTGCCTTGCCACGCGGCGCGCTCAGGTTTTTCGGAGCTGCTTACTAAGCGGTTATACGTGGCGCAGTTTTTCTTAATTGTGTTTTGACCCTCAGTTTCTTATTTTTCTTTCAAAAACACCATTCGAACCTAAATTTTCACTTCTTTTTTCTAAAATTATTTTCAATTTTATTCTCAACCTATTTTTTTTTCTAATTTTACATTAAATAAAAATTTATTAATTTTAAAATTATATTTTTATATATTTTTTCAATTTTAAAATTAATTCCGGACAAAATTTAATGTTCGGGTATTATATTTGCGTCTAAGCAACTGGTCTTTGGCATTGTTGTGAATAGAAGTCCAGACCAAAATTTTGAAGAGTGTATATTGATGGAAACTAATGTCTTGCTTTTGAATTAGCACAAATTAAATTTTAATACCTTGTAGTTTGAGGTTTTTTAAATTTTTGTTGTTTCAATACTTGCAATTGAATATTAATAAGCCAATATAATATTAAATTTTAATACCTTGTAGTTTTGAGGTTTTTTAAATTTTTGTTGTTTCAATTCTCGTAATTGAATGTTAATAAGCCAATATAATATTATTAGTTTAATACGTAGATGGTTTAGGTGTTAAAATGTTTGACACATGAACAATTCAAATTAGACTTTTTACTATTAGAAAAATATAAAATAAAAAAAATTAGAATGAAATAAAACTAAAATATCAAAATTAGAAATTGGAAAGGTTTTGCAGAAGTCTTATATTAAAGCTAATAAAACTTTCAATTATTTTTTCGGTTTTTAATGTTTTAGATCTTATCTAAGCTGTTTGCAAGTCAAATTTCGTAGAATCCATACCGTTCATGTATTTAAACTAATGTTATTATGTTACATGAATAAATGTAAAACTATAAGTACTGAAATTGATAAAAATATGTCTCATGAATTGAATCTGAAATATCCCAAGTATAGGTTATGAAACTGTATTTTATCTTTGATTTCATTCATTTGGTGGCACCATAGAGAGGAAAATCGAACGAAATAAACAAAATTGAAATCTTTACTTTTCTTAACCAGCAATAGAAAGCAATGCATAAGCTTTGATGATTTAAATGATTTCATAAACATTCAAAATCTTAAAATTAAATAAATTAAAATTATATAAAAAAGAATACAAAATAACATAACAGTTTAAAATATAATAATTTTATATGAAATAATACTAAATTATAAAAAATAAACTATTATTTTAAATTAAAATAATACCATAATAAGTATGACGAAACTGTAATTCTTTCTTCTTTTTTTTTTCTTATTTACGAAATCCTAAAATGTAAAATAGCAGCAGGCCCATTGATTTTAGCCCACAACAAGGCCTTGTATATCAACATACAATGGACGACGTCGTTTTTCTGGGGTTGCCAAAAATCGGAGGGATTAAATTCTGTTAAACAACGGCTGGTTAGTTGCTGCGCCATACAGGGAACACCCAAAATGCATTCTCTCTTCTGCTACAAATTAAATTTACAGAGAAAGATGAGATTAACCTACTCGAACAAGGTGTGATAAGAGGAATTCAAGGCATGAAACGCCAGATCTCCCGACGTTCAATGGACCGATTCAACACTCCTCAAGCCAAACCCATGGCTGAATCCGGCAAGTCTTTTTAAGGGGATGCAGCTTACTGTCAGTAAAGCACAACAAGTAGAGAAGAAGACTGTAACAGCCCCGGAAATTTAAAATGGAAATTATATTATAAATATCAAATGTGGAAGCGAAGACAAAATTTGATTAACATCCCTTACACTAAAACCAAAAACGTGCTCACAAAATATAAAAGATTAAATTACCTAAAGGGGAAACTTGAAAGTAAAAACTATGAATGTGACTATGGAGTCCTTAGGCGTCCCCTTCGTCGTCCTCCTGCGGAACCGGCTCGGGAACGATGTCCTCTTGATCTGAAATGATTAAATAAGGAATGAGCTACACTAGCCCAGTAAGGACATCACGATATCTCACCGTCACGGAGGTAAAGGTGGGTAGAAAACACAAAAAGACCAATGGAGCATAATTTACAACAAATTCTTTTATTAATAATAAAACCTTTACCATTCACTTACCTCGGTAAAATTCATAAAACAATATACGAAAGCAATAACATCATCATCATCATGAAAGCATATATATGAACTGTATAACATAATACCTATTAAGCTTTTCGTAATTTAATCGTTACACAACATATTTTCCTCATTTACCAGCCCACTAGTATCCATGGGGATCCATAGGGGTCCCGCTACCTGTTAACCCTTAACACTTGAAATCATATTCCAGGCCCGTCCCCATACCCCGTCCGGTATGGGCGCCAAACCATAGACCTCATTACCCCGTCCGGTATGAGGGTGAAATGGGCCGTCCCCATACCCCGTCCGGTATGGGCGCCAAAACACATAAGATCTCCATACCCCGTCCGGAATGGGAGACCACAATCCCGGTAGGGTTCCCTACGGACCCGGTCCGTCCACCATCTCCCAGGATATCTAGTCAGGCTGACCACATTATACAATTTTCATTTACATAATCTTTCATTCTCCTTTTCCCTCAGTCAGCATTATCAATCACATACAAACAAGCAAAACGATAATTTATGCCAAACAGACAACATACAGCATCAATATCCCGGTCATTCAATCCATAATCAATAAAACAGTAGAATATGCACACAAAACTATAAAATGAAAACATCAAATCTCATACTGCATTTAAAACCGTAAACAGGCCAAATAACAGTTAACCGACAAACACACTAGACTCGGGCTCCATTAGCGACCTTAAGCAATTTCACACATTCGTTGATTCATGAAATACCGTTTTATCATTCATTGAACTTTAAAACCGTGATAGGAAATAGGGTGAGGGGTCCTTACTCGTTTCGGGGTCCGAACATGGCTTCACAGTGCGCCTACAGGTTGTCCCTAATTTTTCCTGAATTTTTCTCGGGGAACTGAAACGCACTACTGGTACCTGCACGTGTTCCAAAAAAATCCCAAATTAGGCCCAGGGCCCCTTTCGGCCCAAATCGCAACTCCGGCACGGCGGCTCTGCCGTGCTCCGGCGACGACGCCGCCGCTTGCAGCGGCGGTTTGCCTCGGGTTGGCCGTTTTCGGCCGTTTTCGGCCAAATTCGGCCACACTCGCATTGGTTCCTGCGATAAAACAACCCTACGGCCCTCGGGGGGCCGAAAATTTATGAAAAACCGAAGCTTACAGGCGGCGGTGCTCTCGGGTGCGGCGGCTCTCCGGTGAAGTTCGTGTTTTGGTGATTCGGCTCCGATCAACCTGTAGAGAAAAGAATGGTGATCACGGTGATATAAAAATTGCATTAAACGGAGGCCGGGAAGGGCCTCATCGGAGGCAAAAACCGAGAAGGGGTGCGGCGGCGCCGCTGGCTTTCGACCGTGTTTTTCGGCGTTTGGCCGGGATTTTGGCTCCGATTTGGCCACCGGAGAAATCAGCGTGGAAAAACGAGTCGGGGGTATGAAATTTACCTCGATCGGCGGTCGGAAATCCCTCCGCCGCGGCGGCGGGTGGCGGCGGCCGGCTTCTGGTTCGTCTTCTCCGGCGAGCGGCAGGCGGCTAGGGTTTGTGGTCTGGTGTGGGGGTTCTATTTATAACCCTTTGCCTTTTGATCTCAGCCGTCCATTTTGTTTTAATCTGGGCCGTCCGTTTTTGATTAAATCTGGGTCGTCCGTACGATTAAATCTGGGTCGTCCGATCGCACGCTTGATCTGGGTCGTCCGATCACGCCTACGCGGATCGCCAACATGGCCCGTTTCGGAACGACGTGATCTTGCCACGTGGCAGGTCCCGGTTGGCCTGGACTGCTGACCGGACCTGCTGACGTGGCCGCCGACGTGGCTTTTTTTTTTTTTCGGCCCCTTTCCGGGCGCTACAAAGACCGTAGCAGTCATGGATGATAAACTCAAGCAGAGAGAAGCTGAAAAAGTTGAGATTCCCAGCCACATCATTTGGTGGAGGCCTACTCGCTCCCGATCTTGTTTTGGTGACTACTACAATTTCTTTTTTTAAAAAAATAAAAAAAAATAAAAATAAAAAAAACCAAACGGAAATCATAATACTAAAAGATGAACAGGAAAAAATCACCAGTACTTTTATAGCTAATTGCTGGGGTTTCTGATGATTGTGTTTTTTTAATTTTTCTTACAAATGGTATGTATCTAATTTAACTTTAAGGTGTTCGAAAAATGGGCTTGTCATACTACATGTTAGTTACTCTTCTTCATCATATTGTTTTGAATATAATATAATTAAATTGTTGTTAATTGGGTTGTTTATAGTTAAAAATCAAATTTTTAGGAGGGAAAGTTGATAGAAATATAAAATAACTTTTAGTTAAAGAAATATATTTACTTACTAGTAGTGTCTCGTTGGCCGAATGTTTTCGTTATGAAATTTTGTTATGTTGACTGTGTATATGTAAATTAATTAATAAAATGTATCTACTCTCAAGAAATTTAAAGATACCCGCCTGTAATAATTAAAGAGTAGTTAAGTGGACCAACACCTATTATATCTTGAATTAACTATATGAAAAATTAAGGGCTTGTTTGGTGTCCCAAACATATTTTTTAATTTTTATTTTTTAATGTCCATATATTTAATCTAAAAATAGGTATAAAGTTATTTAATTATGACAATATTTTTATTTATATTTTATTATTGTACAAATGTACAATTCTTACATATTTTCATAAATAAATACGGATATAAATATATATGAATTTATAAAATATACAATATAAAATATTTTCATATGTTAAATGAAATTTGATTCATTTTATAATTTTCTAATTATAACATAAATCTTTTGACAAAATAAAAAATATATATAAAAATAAATTAATTAAAAAGAGGTTCTTCTAGATTAACCAATGACCAAATTAAATGTATAAGAAAACATAAAAAGAGGCAAAATATGATTTAGTATCCTGTGATTTGAGAGTGTCATAATTTAATGCTGATTAAATTTTAGTATTTTATCATTTGTGATTTAACTGTTATTCAGATAATATAACACTTCATTTCAATAAATAAATGGTATGTAATTTAAGAAATTAATATTTAAAATGCTTATATTAAATTTTTTTTTATTAATTCTAATACAGAAAAGATTTATGAAAACGTCTCTAGGATGGATTTATGTTTTTTTTTTTTAATTTTTTATATTTTAAAATTCATGGTTTAATGTTTACTATTTAATTTTACTTTATTTTTTAAATTATATTTTTTAAAAAAATATATAATTTAAGTCCTTCACATGTTAATTCTTTTAAAGTTCGGACTATGTATATATATATATATATATATATATATATATATGCACACACTCAAACTAACAATATCATATTATTTCATTAAAGATACAAATATTAAAATTACTATAAATTAATTATATACATTAAAATTATTACAAATATTAAAGCTATTAAAAATAAATTAAAAGTATTAAACTTTAAAAACTTCGAACTGCACGGTAAAATATTATATATATACATATATGTGTAAGAAGGTGATGATGTGATATATGATACATAGTCACATGGTGTCACGTGGGATTGGCTGTGGAAAGAGGTAAATAATTCATCGTGATAAAAAGATACAAAAAAAATTTGATCCTCTCCGCCGCTTACAAAATCTAGGTTCTCTTATGTGTGCGTGTGTGTGTGTGTGTGTGTGTGTATATATATATATATACATATAACGGTCATATGCATGCCTCGTTTTCTCTCTCTCAATCTTAGCTATGTATTTGGCAAAGCCATTTCCATGCGTTACATCGCGCATGGCACCTCAGAAAGCAAAGCCGCCAAATCCCCTACCCCACCTCAAACACAGCAGTGGCCATTGCTACCTGTCCTTTCACTATTATATATATATATATATACATAACACACACGCGGTTATTTTAGTTATAGTTATTTTAATTAAAAAAATTGAAATACCACAAAATCATAAATTCTTTAAAATTTAATATAATTTTATCATTATAACTTTATTAATATACAAATGAATTAAGTTTTTAATTTATTTAATCAAATATTATAAATTTTAAATTTTTAATAAAATTTAAATTTATGACATTCAAATATAATATAAAAATTTAACAGTATTAATTTAATTTTATATTAATTCTAATATGTGTAATTAAAATACTACAATTACATTTGAATTATTATCACCTTAATAAAACAAGCTTTATATCGATATTGTACAAAATATTTTAAATCAACTTTCATAAGTCATTATGATTAAAATTTGACTATAAGGTCCTATAATTATAATTTATAATCATCATCATCCGATTCAATTAGATGGCCTAAAAATTCATTCTCTTTCGTTTTTCTAGATTAATAAAAACAATTATATATAGAAAAATAATAACGAAAAAACATTTTGTAGCGCCAATGTTTGTCTGTTGTCCGCGTCAATGTCCTTGTCGTTATTGAATCTGAAAAAATCTGAATTTAAATTTCAAATTTCATTTAAAAATTTAGAGTGTTAGATGAAATTATTTTATTAATAGACTTATTCATGTCAAATCGCAAGAATATAATTGTTTTTTGGACATATTCCAAAATGTGTAAAAAATTAAGCAAACAAACAATTAATTTGAATAAATTTGAAGCATTAATTAAACAGAATCGCAGTAGAAAAATATAAATTTTGCAAAAGTCAAGCCATGGGACTGAATTGGAAAGAAAAATATGTGGTTTAAATGAAAACAATGCTTAGTAAAATTTGTGTGCATAAATATAATTTTATGTTAAAATTTTAAGACCTTTTCATTTTATTGTTTCCGTAAAATTTCTAAGTACATCATTCTTTTTATTTCTTCTAAATATAAAAATTACGATAATATAATTTTATTTTATATTAATAATTATATAATAAATTTTACAAGTTCACAAGATGACGGCGTAACACCCGCCAAAAAAAAATAATTAATAAATATAATTTTTTATTTTATTTATTTTATTATATTTTAATTTAATATAAAAATAGAGTAAAATTGATAGATGATTAAATTAAAAATAATTTTAGAAAAAAAATGTAAAAAATTGGGTTTTGGAAATATTTTTGAAAGAAAAATCAGAAATTATGAATTAAAATACAATTTAAAAAAAATTTACCACGTCAGACGTCCGGTCAGCAGCCCCGACCCACTAGGATGCACCAAGTGGCAGAGGCGCTGACGCAGGAGGCCACGTGGGCGATCTGCATGTGCGCGATTGAATGACTGAGGTCCATTCCCACGCGCACGGACGGCCTGAATGCGCTCCCTCCCAAATGCAATCGAACGGCCAGATTAAAAGCGATCGGACGGTCCAGAGTAAATCGCGATGGATGGCCCAGATTGGATCGCGATGAACAGTCTAGATTTACTCCCTATTTAATCACGATCAGATAGTCCAGATCAAACGCGATGAACAGCCCAGATCAAAAGCGATGAACAGCCCAGATCAAAAGCGGATGGGTATAAATAACCCTCATCCGCACCAAACCTTAACCCCAGCCGTTAGAACCCCTTGCCGAAGAAGACGACCCAGCCGCCGGGGAGCCGACTGCCGCTAACCGCCATTGCTCTTGAACCCTTTCCGACTGCTAAAAAAGGTAAAACTTTTTCTTTTGCACGAAATTCAATTTTAAGCTTAACTATGGGCAAATCAGAGTGAAAAGACTGGCCGATTGGCTGGAAAACACCGACGAAGCCCGACGACGTCCCTGCAGAGAATTTCACAAATCGCCTCCGATGAGGCCCTTTCCGATTCCCGTTTAGCATAATTTTTCCACTGTTGTGATCACCATTTTCTTCTCTACAGGTTAACCGAAGCGAAACAGCCAACCGCAACGTGAGCCAGAGGAGCCGCCGCACCGAAGAGCCCCGCCGCCGGTGAGTTTCGATTTTTCGTATTTTTTTGCCAACCGAGTTCCTTTAACGTGTTTGCTCGCAAGAATCGATGCAAAATCGGCCGACCCGAGGCAGACCGCCGTCGTGGGTGACAGTGCTGTCGCCAGAGCACGGTGGAGCTGTCGTGCCAGATTTTCAAAATTACCCGAGTGGGTCCTAGGACAGGTTTTGGGTTTATTTGAAACATTTGTAGATATTATAAACACATTTCAGTTCCCAAAGAAAAATTCAGGGAACCTAGGGACCGCCAGTAAGCACAGTAAACCGTTTAGTTTTTTAGTGTCAAATCAAGTAAGGATCCCTCACTCCATTCCCTATCATAGAATTGAAGTTTAAATAAATAATAATATGGTATTTTGTACAAATTAAATAAATGTGCATAATTAATTACGGATTACTAATGGAGTCCGAGTCGAAAATTATTCTCTATTAATTTATTTCACAGTCTAAAAGTATGATAGTATCTGATTATTCTATTTTATGGTTTAAATGCATGTATTGCTGCCTTATATGACTACTGTTTGATTGGGATTTGAGATATGATTGCATTACTTGATGCATGTTTATTTTTTTATGTGATTATGTTTGATTTGGTAATAGAGACTAAAGGAAAACAGAAAAGTTGTGTGATGAAATAAGTAAATGGAACAACAGTCTTACTAGATATCTTGGGAAATGGTGGACAGATTGGGTTCATAGGGAACCCTACCGTGAACGTTGTCTCATACCGGACGGGGTATGGACACTTGGTAATTTGGTGCTCATACCGGACGGGATATGGAGACGGCCCGTTTCACCCTCATACTGGACGGGGAATTGAGGTTTAATGTTTTGTCACTCATACTGGACGGGGTATGGGGACGACCCTGTAATTGAGATTGTTGAAGGAAAGGGTTCACGTGTAGCAGAGACATCCCTATAAACCCCTATGGATATTAGTAGGTAGGTGAAAAGGGAAACAATTATGATTTGGTTTATTGTTAATAGATATGGATTTATGATATGTTCTATATCGCTGATTGTTCATGAAGTTATGATCTGTATGGTATTATTGTCTCTATAGGTTGTTTTCATAAATTTTACTATGGTAAGTAAACGGTAAATAGTTTTATGATTGATAAATGTATTGGTTTAAACTTAATGCTCCATTAGTGGTTTTCGATTTTATACAAACCTTTACTTCTGTGCTGGTGATATAGTGTGATATCTTTACTAGACTAGTGTAGCTCATTTTTTATTTAACCATTTCAGATTAAGAGAACCAGGTTCCAAAGCCCGATCCGCATAAAGAGTGCGAGTAGATGTTAAATATTTTCTTTTTTCCATTTGTTTTCTTTATTCCTCGTATTTCTTTCAAACAATTAATTCTGAAATGCTGTTAAATACTTTTAAGTTATTGTGTAAGGAATATAAACTTTAACATTTTATTTCGATTCTGCATTTAAGTTATTATATATTCTCTTTTGAATTTTTAAGATCGTTACGGACGGTGTTCGTGAAAATTTTATTATGACAATCACTTATGGTAATTCTCCTAATTCCTTTCTTGCATTATATAATGATCCTATATCTAAATATGCAAGTAACTCTTTTTTTTATATTAGATAATAACTTTATATTCAAATCTACATATACTCATTTTAATTATTAAATTAATAAACAATATCTTTTAAAATTATACTCATCTTTAGTACAAAATTTTAAGCATAATTCTTCAGTACTTGGACATTTTAATAGGTCTTTAAAGCAACCATTTCATTCACTTACATAGTCTCAAGTCCCATGTCAAATTTAAATCATTACATCGCATATTATTTCAAATGCTTTTTCCTATGCAAGTATCAATGATACCCAAACACCCTTTATTTTTTGCGATGACCCAAGACAAAGAACCTGTATCATACAATGAAGCCATCAAACATCCTTCTTGTAATCAAGTTAATTAAAAATTTTATTAAAAATTTAAATTATTAAAAATTGTTATATTGATTGTTTAGTTAAAAATTCGAGTAAAAATAAAAATATAATAAATAATTGTCTAACTAAATATTCTATAAAATTTAAAATTAAAATAATTAAAAATTTTACAGTAACTAAAACTATCTAAATAAAAATTACACTAAATGCCTAATTAGAAATTCTATTCTAATTAAAGCTTCTATAATTTAGAAAAGACATGTCTTACAAATTCATTAACTGAAAATTTTACTTAAAAACTATACTAGGTGTCTAATTAAATATTTTATTGAAAATCATTAATTAAAAACTATATCACCTGAACAATTAAATTAGTATAATTAAAATCATAATAATAATTTAACCAAAAAAGCTAAACTAAATTAGGATAATTAAAATTAATATGAAAAATTACATGAAATCTGTTAGTAGAACGGACTAGATATCGAGTTTATTCCTTTAAAAAAAAAAATATTGTGAGCAGTTGAACAATAAGAATTATCCGGAAAAGAAAAATAAAATGCAATAAGCAAAGAAAGCAAACGCAGACGTCACTAACGGGGCTAGAATACGAGACGTCATTGACGGACTTAGAATTACGAAGAGCCCTTTTTTTTTTTTTATCTTGTTTCTTTTGACGGCGACGTCAGAACTCCAACGGGCAAGGAGCGCACCTAAGCCAGATAATGCTCCCCCAAAATCCAATTGGATTGCTTCCATTATTAATTTATAACAAGTAAATCAACGGCTTTGACGTAAAGATTATCTAAATCTTTGATTATTTTAGATATTTTCATTTAATTTTTTTGACGTAAAATAAATTTAAGAGTTAAAAATATAATTAATTTATTAATTTTTGCAGTCATTACACGCTCATTTTTCCAGTTTTGTTTCTTTCCATATAAACACACACATTACCCATCAGGTCACTACAGGTACACATATGAAGCATGATCCATGTGCATTTCCAAAATTCATATCCAAAATCCATAACTGTTAATCACCACCGTCAAACAAACCTCACCAACTACACTCTCCGCCTTTCTTCTTTCTCTGTCAGTGGAGACTAAATAGCTCCATGTTCTTCTTCTGACCTTTCTGAACCAGTCATTTCATACAACCCTTCTTCTTATAACGCTCTTTCTAACGAACCCATAATCTAATCTTCTACTCTTTTTCCTTTTTCAATTAAAAATCTTTCTTCCTTCCCTTTTTTGCTTTTTGCTCTTCCTTCCCCTTCACCCTTTCTCTCTTTGCTACCTGGCTTCAACCTTACAAATCCAATAATCACATTATAGAACACCCATAACCCATTTTCCATTTCTAATCCCTTTGTTTTTCACTCTCAAGTCCCAATTCCTTTCTTCTTTTATTTCTGTTTTTCAGTTTTGTGATATATTTTTCTTTCGATTCAGATAATGGGAAACTGTTTTACTGGTCCCAACAAATCGACGGCTGAGATATCTCCCTGTGATTGCATCAAAGCCGTCGGTTCAGCCTCCGTCTCCGCCAATCCGGCGGCTGCTGCGCCAGTCACAGCCGCCGTCGCCACCACCACCGTCCGATTGTATGGGTCGCCGATCAGCATGCTTACCTCCTACATTCGCTTCGCTCTTCTCTATAAGGCCGTGCCTCTCCGCTTTGTCCCATCAGAAACGACGTCGGAGACGCCGACCCTCCAAATCGGATCGGAGACCGTGTCGGGTACTCGTGAGAAGTTGCTCCGTTTCGTGGACGAGAAATTTCCAGAGCCGCCGCTGAGAATGGTGAAATACAATCTGGAAGGGTTCGACGAAACGACGCCGTTGATTGTGAGGGTGACGTGGCTTCAGCACAGGAGCTTGATATGGCACCTGCATAAGATGGTGAGGTGGGCGGAGGATCTGTCGACACGTGGAGGCAGGAAGTCCGTTGATCCGTCGGTCGGGACCCCAACAATGGAGTTGAAGAAGTTCGGGAAGAGCTACTCGCATTTGCTGGATTTGATGCTTGAGCACGCACAGATGGAGGAGAGGGTCCTTTTCCCTGTCCTTGAAATGGCTGATCGAGGTAATCTCTACTGTATTCTGATACACTCTGCTGCAGGGAATCGGAACTTAGTATTAAATATTTTCTTTGGCCTTTTCCTGTTACAGATTGTTTATATGGATTTCTTCATTTTTTGTTCTCACCCAAAATAAAAAAGAAACTTTGACACGTGTTCTTGGTAAAGATTATTTTTGGAAACTTTATTTTATTGAAGTAATTATCTGGGTTGCCTATGTAATTTTTTTTTAGAATACTGATCAGATTTTACTAGAGGTTTGGAAGGAAATCTTAAATTGGGGAGTATGGTTTTTATTTTAATCAATGAATTTTTCTTTATTATATAATTCATTCAGTTGTTTGAAGAGAGTTGCAGAAAGCAGAGTAAGTGTGAATATGTAGGTGAGGCAGATGAGTTAAAGATACAAATACGAACTAATCAAATGGTTGAACTGCATTTATACAACTCTTATTGTACTTGAAGTATCTTAGTGGACACTCATAAAGCTAATCCATAAACCTATTGGTAAGGTTTAGCATTGTGGTTGCTTGTGCTTGGAGCAATTTGGGGAACTGTTACATTGGAATTATTCTGTTTTGCTTTTTGTGGGGAAAATAGGAATAATACAGGTGTATGTCACTTAGCTTTAACAGGTAAGCTTCCTTTTGGTGCACAAGGGTTTTGGATCTGATCGGATCAGATTGAAATCCATCTCGACATGTCTGTCTTTGTGATTTGTAGCCTAGTGATAGAAACTAGTCAGAATAATATCAAAGCGAAGCAGCATCCCCTTACTATCAAAGCCTACTAGTCATGAACATTGAAATTATTGGATTGTATGTGATGATTCAGGGATATGTAAATCTGCAAATCAGGAACATGCAAGGGATCTACCCGTCATGAATGGCATTAAAGAAGATATCAAATCAATTGTAGTTTTGAATTCCGGGAGCCCTGCCTACCGAGAGATTCTCTGCAACATCTCAGCTCGACTCAAATCACTGCAGGTATGAATGACATCGGTACCAGTTTTGTTATGTGTAATATGATACCCTCTGAATCTGCAGATTGCTTAGTTTCTGACTTCATTCAACTGCAAGTTAAAGATCCACCATCATGATTATTGTCGTGTTTGTGGGTGAGTGTATATAGGTTTATCTTTATACTTTGGTATTGACAGGAACGTACTAAGGAACATTTTGAGGAGGAGGAGAGAGATTTGCTGCCATTGATGGAGGCAACAGGGCTGAGCAGAGATCAACAGAGGAGACTACTAGACCAATGTTTTGATTCCATGAAAGGAACTCACTCACATATGTTTAACTCCTTCCTCGAAGGCCTACTCCCGCGCGATGCTATGCAGTACTTGGATTTAATCATGAAATTTAAAGACCAAGAATGACCCTCAATGATTGATTATCCAGTAAAGATTAATCCTGTCAATTTGTGGATTTACCATGAAAATAAGAGGAATGGATTGTTTTCTTTCCATGACCCTTGTTTTCCTTCATCAGCTGTTTGCATCCAGGGACCTTCGATTAACAGAAGGTGGAGAAAGTGGGGATCTACACAGATTTTAAGTACAGTTGCATTGTTCTGCTTAGTTGGAGTAGTCTTGTTGTTGAAGTTAGTTGGATTTTTTGGATGACAATGTTAAAATTTGCAAGAGGAAAATAGTTTTTGTACAAAATTTCATATTAATCATGTGAAAATAATAGTTTTGTATGTTTAAAATTGATTTGCCGCTAGTATTTTTAGCAAGAGAACTTAGATTTACTAGTGAGAAGGGTTATTCAAAATAAATCGTCATTAGTTGAATCGTTAGTGCTACTATCGCTTATGTATTCGTGTTTCAAGAGAAATATATATGTATTTTAATTAAAAAGGTTTCTTGGGGAAGATATTCTGAATTTACTTCAACTACAAATATCATCATACAGAATGTGAATGACTAAAGGAAGTAACATGGCTGATAACTGTGGGTTATTGACCTCATGAAAAGTGGTAATAGTAGTTGGGTAGGTTGTGTGAATTTTATATTACATTCCTCTTTAAATTTGAGGGTATTTGATATTATTTTAAAAAATGTGTTTAAAGTAGGAGAATAAACTGTAAATAATTAAATATTTGGCAAAAATTGTAAAAAATTAAATTAAATTTTAAATTAATAAATATTTTATTAGTTCATTATTTTACATGTATATCATTAACTTTACAAGAATAAAAGTAAATGAGTTAAATAAGAAAATTAAAAATTTGAAAAATTAGAATTATGGTCCTATTTACCAAGTTACTCTTTTTTTGTTTTGAAAAACTATTGAAGTTACTTTCAAAACTAATTTTAGATTACAAGAATTGAATGTTTAAAGCTACTTATAAACACAAAATAAACAATTACAATATAGTCATGTGATTCATGTAAATGGATAATGCATTTTAGGAATTACTAAAATTTTTACTTTCAACATAAATATAATTTTTTTATAATTATATAAAAATAATGAAAATATTTTTGTGTAAACAATAATTATATAAAAATAAAATATTCCCAAAAAATATATAGAGTAATTAATTATGATAAACTAATACATTTACTAAAAAAGGTAATAAGAAAACTAATATAAGAATGTAACGGTCTCGAAAATTTAAATGAAGATGTGTGTATTAAAAATTTTAAAGGCGGAAGCGTAATAAAAATTCTGATTAACATCCCTTACACAATAACAAAAAACGTATTCAACATATGAAAGAATAAGTTAATTAAAAGAGATACTCGAAATAAAAACTATAAATAGAACTATAGAGTCTTTAGGCGTCTAACTCGCCATCTTCCTGCGGAACGGACTCGGGAACCAAGTCTTCCTGATCTGAAATGGTTAAGTAAGGAATGAGATACACTAGTCCAGTAAAAATATCATACTATCTCACTGCCACAGAAGTAAAGATTGGTAGAAAACAAAAACGACCAATGGAGCATAATTTATAACAAACTCATTTATAATAAAAATCTTTACTGTCCACTTACCTCGGTGAGATTTGTGAAAATAACATATGAAAATAATAGCATTATAACCATCATTAAATCATATACACTTTGTAACATAGCACACGTCATACTTTTGCACTTTAATAATCAGACAACAAATTTCCTCTTTTACCAACCTACTAGTATCCATGGGGATCCATAGGGGGTCCCCGCTACATGTGAACCATTAACATTAATATCCTGATTCCAGGGCCGTCCCCATATCCCGTTTGGTTTGGGCGCCAAAACACATAAGGTCTCCATACCCTGTCCGATATGAGAGACCACGTTCCCGGTAGGGTTCCCTACGGACTCGGTCCGTCCACCATCTTCAAGGATATCTAGTAGGGCTGTCCACATTATCCATTTATCAATTCACATAATCTTTTTTCCATTTTTCTTGGTCTCAATTATCCAATCATACACAAATAAATAAACCAATAATGAACACCAAACAAAACAAAACAACATCGGGTTCACCATAATTCAAACTATAATAAAAGAAACTATGATTCATGCATACGTAACCATAAAATAAATACATCAAATACCATACTGCATTTAAAGCTGAAAAATAGATCAAACAGCAACTGACTGACAAATACATCATATTCGGGCTCCATTAGCAATCTTAAGCAATTATACACATCTATTAATTTATGAAATACCATTTTATCATTTATTGAGCTTTAATACCGTAATAGGAAACAGGGTGAGAAATCATTACTTGTTTCGGGGTCTGAAATCGGCTCTACAGTGTGCCTACAGGCTGTCCCTAAATTTTTTGAATTTTCTCTGGGAAACTGAAACGCACTACCAGTACCTGCACGTGTCCCAAAAAACCCCAAATCAGACCCAGGGCCCCTTTTCAGCCAATATCAAAATTCTGGCACGGCAGCTCCGCCGTGCTCTAGCGACAGCACCGCCGCCCACGGCGGCGATCCGCCTCGGGTTGGCCGTTTTCGACCATTTTTCGGCCGAATTCGGCCAAACTTGCATTGATTCTTGCGATAAAACAACCCTAGGACCCTCGGTGGGCCAAAAAATCACGAAAAACCGAGACTTACCTGCGGTGGAGCTCTCGGGTGCGGCTGCTTCTCCGACGCGAGTTGCGGTTTGATATTTTACTCCAGTCAATCTGTAGAGAAAAGGACGGCGATCACAGTGGTGTAAAAATTGCATCGAACGAGAACCGAAAAGGGCCTCATCGGAGGCAAAAACTGAGGGAAGCTGCGGCGGCGCCATTGGACTTCGGCAGTGTTTTTCGGCCGATTGGCCAGTGGTTTGGCTCCGATTTAGCCATGGACGGATTCAGCATCGAAAAACGAGCCAAGGAGAGAAAATTTACCTTGTTTGGTAGTCGAAAAATCCTCCAATGCAGTGGCGGGTGGCGGCGGCCGGCTCCTCCGGCGACTGGTTCTTCTTCTCCGGCGAGAGTACTGACGGCTGGGGTTTGAGGTTGGGTGTGGGTGAGGTTATTTATAACCTTCTCCTTTTAATCTCAGCCGTCCATCACGATTTAATCTGGATCGTCCGATCGCGATTAAAATGAGAATAAATATGGGCCGTCCATCGCAATGCGATTTGGGCCGTCCGCATGCGTGAGATCTGGACCGTTCGATCGCGTGTACGCGGATCGCTCACGTGGCTCCGTCCCGCGTCAGCTTCGTTGCCACGCGGCGTGTTCTGGTTGGGCGGGACTGCTGACTGGGCTGCTGACGTGACTGCTGACGTGGCACAACTTTTTTAAATTGCGTTTTGACCTCCCAGTTTCCTATTTTCTTTTCAAAAATATCTCTAGAATCCAAAATTTTACCTCTTTTTCCTAAAATCAATTTCAATTAAATTCCAAAAATAATTTCACCCAATTTTATCATTTTTATCATTTTTATTTCTATTAAATTAAATTAAATTAAGTTAAACACATAATTATTACAAAATAAATTAACCATTAAAATAAAATTAAAAAAAAAAAAAAGATTCTAATACCCAAAAATAAAAAAATTTATTTTTGGGGTGTTACAACTCTCCCCCCTTAAAGAAATTTGGTCCCCCAAATTTACCTCTCGCTCTTGGTCGAACAAGTGGGGATACTGGGCTCTAAAATCTGATTCTAGCTCCTAGGTAGCCTCCCTTGGCGTGTGGTTCTGCCACATGACCTTTACAAATAATATTTCCCGATTGCGGAGTATCCTGTTCTTTCGGTCCGTGATACCAACTGGTACTTCTTCATAAGATAAGTTCTCTTAGAGTGGAAGCGATTCATGAGCCAAGATATGAGAGGGGTCTGGGTTGTACTTACGTAGCATGGATACGTGGAACACATTGTGGACCTTGGAGAGCTCTAGGGGCAGTGCTAGTCTGTAGGCAGCAGTACCAATCCTATCTAAGATTTTAAAAGGTCCAATAAATCGGAGGTTCAATTTTTCCCTCATGCCGAACCTACAAATTCCCTTGAAATGAGTGACCTTAAGGAACACCCGGTCGCCTTTCTCAAACGCTAGATCCCTATTTCGGGTGTCCGCATAATTTTTTTGCCTACTCTGAGTCGTCTGAATGTTCTTTCTGATTTTAACTATTTTAGACGTGGTCTCCTCTACCAATTCCGGGCCGAACAATCTTCTATCGCCCACTTTTTCCCAACAAATCGGTGATCTGCACGGGCGCCCATATAATGCCTCATATGGAGCCATGCCGATGCTTGTTTGGTAGCTGTTGTTGTAGGCAAACTCTATCAGGGGTAGATAGTCGTCCCAATGACCCCTAAAGTCAAGGACACATGCTCGGAGCATATCCTCAAGTGTACAAATTGTCCTTTTTGATTGTCCATCAGTATGAGGATGGAAAGCAGTAATGAGAGACAGCTTTGTTCCCATGGCTTGCTGAAAGCTACTCCAAAATCGAGAAGTGAACCTGGGGTCCCTGTCGGATACCACTGTTACTGGAACTCTATGCAATCTGACTATTTTTCGGATATACATTCTTACCAACTTGTCCAAGGGATCCGTCATTCTGATGGCCAAGAAGTGAGAAGATTTGGTAAGCCGGTCAACGATTACCCAGATGGCGTCATGTCCTGAACATGCCTTGGGTAATCTCGTTACGAAGTCCATGGTGATGTGTTCCCACTTCCACTCCGAAATCGGTAACGGCTGAAGTAGCCCACCTGGGCGCTGATGCTCTGCCTTGACCTGCTGACATACCAAGCACCTAGATATAAAGTCGGCTATGTCTCTCTTCATCCCATTCCACTAAAACTAGGGTCACATGTCTTGGTACATTTTGGTGCTTCCTGGATGTATGACAAACTTCGAGCTATAGGACTCTGTCATGATGTCTTTTTTTAACTCACTATCATCTGGGACACACACCCTGTCTTGGAAACGGAGTAATCCATCGGCAGAGATTCGGAATTTTGAGCTCACTCCCTGTTCTGCATCCTTCTTGCGGGCTACCAGGGTGGGGTCGACTGACTGTTCTTTTTTTATTCTCTGGATTAACTCGAGCTGGACTATCAGGCGACCTAAACATGTGACTCTCCTTAAGTTCTGAAGTCGAACCTGTTGTGTGGCCCTAATTTGCCTACATTCTGAAACCATCAAATGGGCTAAGATACTTGCATTTTTCCTGCTGAGAGCATCTATTACTACGTTGCCCTTACCCGGATGGTATAAGATATCACAATCATAGTCTTTAAGGAGTTCCATCCACCTTCTCTGACGCATGTTGAGATCCTTCTGAGTGAATATGTGTTTCAATCTCTTATGATCGGTTTAGATCTGAAAGGTCTCTCCGTATAAGTAGTGGCGCCAGGTTTTCAAGGCGTGTATGATTGCGACAAGCTCTAAGTCATGGGTGAGATAATTCTTCTCATGATTCTTTAACTGCCAGGACACATATG